>NC_041399.2:49096756-49741756 GCF_900747795.2 Erpetoichthys calabaricus | reverse complement strand
CACATTTTTGTTGTGTAGGCAGAGGCATGTCAACCCAGAGTGGGCTCTCCTGTGCCACTCTGCTGTTCAGGGAAGTTTCTGGGTATTTGTCATCCTTGCCCTGATCTCTATCTGTTTATCTCGCCTTTAGGGTGGGGAAAAGACTGCTGGTTAGGCGGGACATCCTTAACTATTATTATAGTACACTTACTCTGTAACTGAAGTTAGAGAATAAGAACGTATTTATTTTTTCATGAAACTTAACAGCATCTTTTCTTTTTATTTTCAAAACAAGAAATTCCCTAAAACTCCTTCAAATTTTAAAATCCTGTGCACAAGGAGACAGAATGAGCCAAAGGAGACTAATATTGCACCGTCAGACTTCTTGTGATTAAAGTGCTCAGAAATAAGCACACTGCCTATCTGCTTTGTTACTTGAAATAACAATAAAGACACATTAGATTATAAAAAATATTTTTTTTCTTTTAAAGAGTTATAATTACAAGGCATTATGATGATACTCTGTTGTATTTCTAATCAATGCTGTGAAGTAATCTTTACGTGTTTTTTATTATACAGTACAGCACAGAGTTAAATTCATTATTAGGCTTAACAGTTCAATTTTGATGACTGCATGTTTTCTTTTTTCATGTGTTACCTCTTTTCCATTCTAATTAATTTGCTATAAAGTCAGTTTTAAAAATAAAAGCTAGATATTTTTTTTAACCCAACCTTTTAATTCCGTGTGTGTGTGTGACAGGATTTGATATAGAGGGATTTAATTTAATTATAAAATCAGTTTATATATTTATACAATATATATATATATATATATATATATATATATATATATATATATATATATATATATATATATATATATATATAGTGGCAAGCAGCTGGGGGTGGTTCCCAGCCGGGACGCCGGAAGGACCAGAGGAGGGATTATACCTCCTCCAGACCACGAGGGGGCGACCGCCCTGGTGGCTATGGGGACCACAGGAAAGTAGCATGGAAGCTCAACCCTATAGGGGCCCATGGTCACCGCCAGGGGGTGCCCAGATGCCTGAGGAGCCTGGCCCTCAGCACTTCCGCCACACCCGGAAGTGCTGGGGGGACGAAGACGAGGGACACCCAAAGTGCTTCCGGGTGCACAGCCGGCACTTCCGCCACACCAGGAAGTGCCGGCGGACATACATCGGGAGGCACCTGGAGCACTTCCGGGTGAGCATAAAAGGGGCCGCCTCCCTCCATTCAGGGCTGGAGTCGGGTGAAAGAAGAACAGAGCTCGGAGGAGAGGTGTGGAGGCGGACCTGAAGAGAGAGGCACTGGATAAGAGGCCTGGACTTTGAGTGAATAGTACGAGAGTACTGGGTTGTGTGCTGTCACTATATATAGTATGTACAATAAACGTGTGTGTGTTTTGGAACCTTCGGTGTCTGCCTGTCTGTGTCCGGGCCGGCTTCCACAATATATATATAGATAATATACTAACTGTCCCCTGTGGCACCACCCACGTAGTAGTGAAACAGGACAAACTTTAAAAATGAATTAAAAAAAATGTGATTCTGGCCAAGTGGAAGGTAGGTACGTTCCAACGTCAAACTTTGGCACTGTATATGATCATGTTCAGCTCTGATGGGAGAGTGCAGAAAAGCACGTTGCCGTGATATCTCTGGCAATCAGCAACTACCCTCTAAAACACACGTAGCTCTGATCTCTCTCTCTCTCAAAAATGTCAAATGTTACTCCTTAACAATTTGTAGATGATAATGTCTGTTGAGCAAACAGTCATCACTAGCTAAGTGGAGGCAAGGTATGCTCCAACACGTGGTCAGAGGTAGACTGACTCGAACGGAGGCTGGCACAGGAGTGAGGAAGTCCCCATCCCCCTCTACCCTCGGCCTGCAGCCTCTCTCTCAGATTCATGTAAATAAATCGGTACCGCAAGTGAACTATGATGCTTAGTGTGATGAGAGAAGTCGCAAAATCAACCTGAATGTTCAAGCAAATTATAGAAAAAAAAAACAGATCTAAATCCATTAAGTAGTTCTCTCGTGAAAAGTGGACAGACTGACAAACAGACAGACGTTGGCTTTTAAATATATAGATATATATATATATAGATATATGCAGTGTCACATGGGTGCACATAGGGAACATCTATAGAGCTCTGGTAAGGTAAACACACCAAAGCAAATTCCTGAGAGATCACAGACCAAAGTGGCTGTGACAAGTTGGGCAAGTGACATATTGGTAAAAACTGTGAAGTGTTTTGTTCAGTGCACAATTCTCTTCCCAGTAAATCCAAACAAAAAAAGATAAGAATAAACGTTCTGAATTTGTTAAGCCTCAAAAGAAGGGATTAGTTGGAAAAATATATTTATATAAAAGAAAAATGTAACAAAAGATTCAACAAAACACGGAGCAAGAAAATCCAGTTGCTGATCGCTACAAGCGCACTTCCTCTTTTGATTGCATCACCAAAGCCAATCTGACAAATCATGCCAAAGACAAACTGACCAATCACATTGCTTGAAGGGACTGGCCACCCAGACCTTATTATTTTTTTATATAGTGGATTCATGTTTTTCATTAATTGCTGATTATTAGTTTATGAGTTGTTTTTAATATGTTTAGTTATGTGTCCTTTCCCCTTAAAATACAGCTTCACTGGGTTTGAACAGTGTCATATACTGCTGGAGGACCATCCTCAGTCTATTTAAGTGGCATTCAGTTTTAGACAATTAGAAGTACATTTGTTGATTTTCTAGTCTCTTCTTTTCTGCACTTTTTATCTCTCATTTTGCTTCCTTTTTAAGCTTTCCCTTTTTAGCTTTTTCCTTGTCTTTTTTTTTTTTTGCTTCCTTTTCATAAAATATTTTAAAAAAACTCTTCATTCATAGATATTTTTGTTTACTATTGCATTTCAAGCTAGATGCTTTAGAGTTTCCTTTCTGATAGTGTGTTTCAACTTTAAAAGCCTGCACCCCATTGTGGGCCTGTGCAGGCCCTGAAGTCTGCCTGTTGAGTTTGGGGTGAAGCCTGCCTTTGGGATTGAGACCTGTCTGGTTTTGAAAATTTTGAGACATGTACCCCTTTGTGCTATTTCGTGAGTGTAGAAATGTGTACGTGTGTGAGGACCCCTATAAAGTGTACCTGGCATGCTCTTGAAATTATTTCCATATGTGATGTAAGGGTGGACTGGCTTTCTGAATGTGATGGATGGACCCTTGCCTGGCTTGGAAGACTTATATAGTAAAAGGAATAGGGGAGACCACCTATCAAGGCTGTGCACTTCCCAAATTGGATCCACCAATCGCAAAACCTGTGGGGCAACACAGGAATTGTAGTACCAATGGGTAGCCCTCCGGAGGAGCTTCCAAGGACAGGTATCCTCTACTTGGAGGGGCTTACACCTGACCCAGAAGTGCTTTCTCCATGCAATGTTGTTGACTCTACCGTACCTTGCTTGAGTAGTCAGAGTCAGGAGAAGGTGGACAAAGCACATCTGGGGGGTTGGGGGGGGGGGGGGTGAAAAGAATTGTGCTGTGCTGGTTTTAAAAGGTATTTTTTGTTTAATGAAAATAATATTTGAACCTGTAACTTGTGTGAAGTAGACGTTTGTCTGGGATTTGGTGCTCTACTACACCCCCTACAGGCCACACTGCCTGTACACTGAATACAGGATACTTCACTAAAAGGGGTACGGTGTGGCTGTTGCCAAAAGACGTTTATTATTTTACTACCCCTTTATATACTCCTCTATATGTTCCTCAGATGGCAATAAGCTTATGTGCAATTCTCTTCCCAATGATTTGATCTATTCAAATGTCTACTCCTCTTCTTTAGTCTTTTTGAAAAATGTTGCTTGCCTTATTTCACACCCTTGATTTCCCTTCAGGAGGTTTCAGGAGCCAGAAGATCATTATTAGTCAATCCTTAGTTTAGAACTATCCATCGGTTCAATCGAGAGAAGATCACCTCTTTACAGCTTCTTCTTCTTTCTGTGTTGTCCCTCAAGGCTATGTGCTTGATCCACCTCCTTTCAACATTATGTTAAGAGTTTATTTGCTATGAGTCGCTGGATCTTTCACCAGGTCCTTTGATTTATTCTGATGACAGTGTTCCAAATCCCTTTCGAGAACCTAATAATTCAGGCCAGCCTGTATTGGCATAGTTCAGATCCTAAGGCTGTGATTCACTGTGGCTCTGTAAACATGTCCCCATTAACAAACATTTCCAAGCTCCACTGCGTAACCCTGACCCTTGGCCCTAAACATAAATACTGCTTCTAATTGAATTTGTGGACCACATACTCCATGCTCAGAAACTCAGACCGTTAATTATGGCCACGAAACTGAATGAGCACTAGGATTATTTCATGTTAACAGATGCAGTGTGTATAAAAATAGCTGTCTTCATCTCTCTAAAGAAGAGAGCTGATGCACTTCAGCGAAATGCCTGTCACCTCTCTGCAGCATTCACATGCTGTGCACTTCTTGTGGTGTGCCATAAATAATGCAGATCCCATGGGAGAAACCATCGGCTGTACATCTGGGGTTAGGGGGGGGGGATAGTAATTGTTTTTCAGTCTCTTCGTGTTTACACTTGATACCATACTTTCTTCATTCTGAACGCCGAACAGCTGCCTCATTAAACTAAACTAAATGAAAGACAGAGGAGAATGGATTTTAAAGGGCATTATGACAGTTTGCTTAATTATTAATCATTTTAAAGGTTATAAGGAAGGTTTGTGCTGCAGGCAAAGAACAGTCAGTCAGGGTTACACTGGTTTCAAAAACACTTTAAAAATATACAACTTAATTTTTTCAGCCATGCTAGGCTCAGTCTCTTTATTTCTTGTTTATCATTCACGTACCAAACTATGGGCTGTTCCCGTCATCTGACCAGCCAGTAGCTTTAAAGACCGCGCTGTACAAAAACAGAGCGAATGATTGACGTATGCCGTTCAGTCATATATGAAGGGAATCTCTGGGGGGAAGGAAAGAAAAACAAGAGAATAGAATTAAGATATGAGGAAAAAGGTCATTGGATTATTTTTATTAGTATGTCAGTGAAATTGGATTTAACAAGTTTTTAAAGAAAAATTGCTTCTACTGTACATCCAACATATTCAGAACTTTCAGCATTTTTCTTCGGTGTTTTATGTTTAAACTGATTTATTTTATATCTTCCCATCCAGTTTGGTTCCCACATCCTGAATAATGGGCAATTCCATAATGGCCCTGTGTGAATATGAGCTTGAACATGTGCACCTGCAATGCAGTGGCACCCCACCTGAGAGCTGCATCCTGATGTGTACCCAGTGCAGCTGGGATGGGCTCTGGACCCCAGCGACTCTGAACTGGATTAAGCAGGTTTGAAAATGTTGTGTTATGCACATCTGTGATCAACTGGATCTGTGTGAAGGGTTTGTTCCTGCCGTTGTGCCCAGTACTCTCTGGATTTCACCTGAAGATCAGTGCTGTCCTCAATTCATTCTTATGATTAATAAAGTATCTGTCTATCTAGGAGCTCCGGTGCCCTTGAACTGGAACAAGTGCAGTTAGTAGTTTGATGAAGAGTCACTTGGAAATAATCACAGTTTTCTATGCCTTTTTAGCCTAAACATGCTAGAGGAGGAGGTTGGGAGCATGCACTGATACAACATGTTGCCACACCCACCACACAGTGAACCACCTCAGAATCCCAAATTAGGACCCAAGCACAGCTGTGCAATGGGTGACATCTCAGTGCCACACTAGTTCAAATGGAGTGGAGGACCTGCTTGCAGGACTGGATGCAGGTTAACGTCATACCCAGGATGGAGCAATTGCTTGCTCAAGGGCCTAACAGAGTGGAATCACTTCTGGCATTTACAGTACACTGCCATCACAAATCCATAGCTTCAGAACTACTACTCTGCCTGCTGCTGCTACATGGAAAATCACTCAAGGTATCTAAGAATTATGGCAGTACAATATTCCATTGTACAGGATATTCCCCTGAGGGTTGACAGGAAGTCCAGGGAGGGCAGGAATACTACTTAAGGTCCAAGTTGAAACGAGGAGACTTGCCTTTTCTGATCCCCACATTAGGTATAAAAGTAAAACTGAAAAAGAAGATGGATAGTGTAAGTGCTGCAATGGATGGACTGGCATCCAGACTGAGGTTGAGTATGATCCTCTACCTGGCTGGGAGGCCGTAATGGAATTATCCCTGTTGGGATTAACAAATACTGGATGGACAAGGCACAAATGGATATTATGAGCAATTTGTTCCCCAGCACAAGAGGTAGCAGTGGTCCTCTGACTGGGGTCCAGTTTGGACATCCATAGGGTTGCCTGGGACTTGTCATGCAGATGTGCGACCCTGTTTGGGTCCTTGGGTGCCACAGTGGGGCACTGTGATGAATGGAGTGTTATGGGAAGCTTCCATCTGACCCAGAAGTCCTTCCATTGTGCAATACTATGGCACTCATGGGTCAAACACAAAAGGACACTGTCTCTCCTCATTCAAGATGTCAGAGTCAGGATGCCAAACTATTTATCCTAGCACTTGCAACAGATAGACCACCATTTCTACAGCCAATGGATCTCTCCACAAAAAAGACCTCTGGGACTTCAGGTAACTGGGAACACAATTTTCTTTTCACTTAAGCCACCCTACTCTGAGTCTAACTATTTCATTAAGACATTAATTCTATTAAAATCAAGATTACCTCCAATATGACATTAGGGGTAATAAGAAATGACACTTCATTATTATTATTAATATCAAGTACTTATTTTAAAAATGAAACCAAAATTTATGTTTCATCCTGGCTTTTATTACTAGCTTCATTCAGATTCAGTATATATTGTATATATAATATATATTGAATATTTTCAAAATAAGTATATATAAACATTTCATTTGCAATTATTCACTTAGCGGACAGTTTTATCTAAAGTAATTCATAAAAGAGGTCAACATAATCGAGTAAATATCTGGGGACTGTTTAGTAACAAGTGTTAGGAGCGAGGTTAGAAAATTGATCATTACAACTGAAGAGCTCTGAAACAAACAGAAAACACACAAGACTAATTCATCTTTTCATCCACAGAGCAAAAACCTTCAAATAACATATTACATGCCAGAACTGGAAATGTTAGATTTGAAAACACTATTGGGGATGTAAACTTGAAAGTACATCTTATGAGAAAGGACGCGAACGGACTTACTGTATCACTGTTCACATCCAGATGGTATTCGTCAGCAATTAAGAAGGCTAATGGGATGATTGGTTAGATAGCCTGATGTGTGCAGTTCAGGTCAGAGGATTGTTTCACAAAAGTGCACATGGGAGGCAGCTGAAGGGCTCACAAAGGGATAATTCCGTGCCAGACCAGGGGTGGCAGATTGCATTAATCCTTTCTCTTTTTCATCAGTAGACCAACCACGGGAAATTTCACCTTGACTCAAGGGCGTCACTTCCGGTTCCGGGCCCGATGACATCACTTCCCCTGCCCAGCTTTAAAACTTGCCATGTTTGCTTTTCTGTGGTGTTCCTGGTTGAACTGAAGTCTGTTAAGATTTGTAATAATTTTGAACCACAAACATCCGTTTTGGCAGCCTATCTCAAGTATATGGACGACTGCCCCCAAACCTTTCTCTGTGTTGTGTGGAATCCTTTCACAGGAGGTGGGAACAAGACTGCTTTGAGGGTCTTCCAAACTCAACTGAATGATATTTTCAAAACTGTGGAAACATGTAGGGATTTACAAGCTGTGTTGGACTGAATGGTTTGTTCTTGTCAAAATTATATTTTTATGTTCTTAAATGAAACAAAATACTACACTTGGTGGTTGTCACATTCTGTTCTTTCTGTTTGTTTTTTTAATTCTTTGTCATTTAGTTTTTTTCCCATTTTCTTCAGGCACTTGTTCATAATATCAGACAAAACTGTTTCGGAGGCACTTTGGAATGACGTACATGCATACGACTGATGTCACGAGAACCTAATCATGCCAACCATATTTAAAGAGCTGATAGTGTGTTCAGAAATACTCTGAACTTTATTTCTAATAAAGAAAAATTATTGGCTCATGAAAGTTAGTTTCTTGAATAGTTAGGTTTCTGGTTTTGACTGTGTTTTTTTTTGGGGGGGGGGGGATTTTGAGTATTGTATATAACTTTTTAATTTGGTGATTAAGAACAACCCTTTTAAAAACGATCCTAGCCTAAAGCTGACTACTTTGTCTCTTTTCCCCTTAACAGATCAACATTGCCCTGTCCACATCAAAAAACAACCAATAAGATGCATGTTTGAGCATAAGAGTGTCCTTAAGTGCACTTGGCGCCAGGATGCCCAAGGTCACAGCTCAGTGTTTGACTTTGTAATTGTGTCATCAGATCTGCGACCTTATGTCTTGGACACTCAGGTGAAGAGAGGGGTTGAGCTATCAACTGATCACCACCTGGTGGTAAGTTGGATCAGATGGCGGGAGAGGCTGCCGGACAGACCAGGCAGACCCAAACGAATAATGATGGTCTTCTGGGAACATCTGGCGGAGGAACCGGTCAGAAAGATCTTTAACTGCCTTGGGGGCCGTCCATAACAGGGGCTGAGGTCGCCGTGGTAGTTAAAAAGCTCCGAGGTGGCAGGGACCCTGGAGTGGACGAGGTTCACCAAGGGTTCCTCAAGGCTCTGGATGTTGTGGGGCTGTCCTGGTTGACATGTCTCTGCAACATCGCACGGACATCGGGGGCAGTGCCTCTGGATTGGCAAACCGGGGTGGTGGTTCCCCTGTTTAAGAAGGGTGACCGGAGGATGTGCTCCAACTATAGGGGAATCACACTCCTCAGCCTCCCCGGTAAGGTCTATTCAGGGGTGCTGGAGAAGAGAGTTCGGTTGATGGTCGAATCTCGGATTCAAGAGGACCAATGCGGATTCCGTCCCGGCCGTGGAACACTGGATCAGTGTTCTGTTGGCTTAATCGGATAGTGACCTCCAGCTCTCACTAGAGTGGTTCGCAGCCGAGTATGAAGCATGGATGAGAGTCCATCCATCCATCCATCCATTTTCCAACCCGCTGAATCCGAACACAGGGTCACGGGGGTCTGCTGGAGCCAATCCCAGCCAACACAGGGCACAAGGCAGGGAACCAATCCCGGGCAGGGTGCCAACCCACCGCAGGACACACACAAACACACCCACACACCAAGCACACACTAGGGCCAATTTAGAACCGCCAATCCACCTAACCTGCATGTCTTTGGACTGTGGGAGGAAACCGGAGCACCCGGAGGAAACCCACGCAGACACGGGGAGAACATGCAAACTCCACGCAGGGAGGACCCGGGAAGCGAACCCAGGTCCCCAGGTCTCCCAACTGCGAGGCAGCAGCGCTACCCACTGTGCCACCGTGCCGCCCATGGATGAGAGTCAGCACCTCTAAATCCCAGGCCATGGTTCTCAGCCAGAAAAGGGTGGAATGCTCTCTCCAGGTTGGGAGCACAGTACTGCCTCAAGTGGAGGGGTTCAAGTATCTCAGGGTCTTGTTCAAGAGTGAGGGAAGAATGGAACGGGAGGATGACAGACGGATCGGTGTGGCATCCGCAGTAATGCGGGCTCTGCAACGGTCCGTCGTGGTGAAGAGAGAGCTGAGCCAAAAGGCGAGGCTGTCAATTTACCAGTCAATCTATGTTCCTACACTCACCTATGGCCACGAACTTTGGGTAGTGACCGAAAGAGCAAGATCACAGATACAAGCGGCCTAAATGAGTTTTCTCTGCCGGGTGGCTGGACTTTCCCTTAGAGATAGGGTGAGGAGTTCAGTTATCCGGGAGAGACTCAGAGTAGAGTCGCTGCTCCTCCGCAATGAGAGGAGTCAGTTGAGGTGGTTCAGGCATCTGGTTAGGATGCTCCCTGGACGCCTCCCTGGGGGGGGTGTTCCGGGCATGCCCCACTGGGAGAAGGCCACAGGGCAGACCCAGGACACGCTGGAGGGATTATATCTCCCGGCTGGCCCTGGAACGCCTCGGGGTCCTCCCAGAGGAGCTGGAGGAGGTGGCCAGGGAGAGAGAGGTCTGGGCTTCCCTGCTTAGGTTTGCTTAATCTGTTAGTGTCCTCCATATATTAAAGATTTTGGGAGTTTTCTACATATTAGAAGGTTTATTTAAGCACAAAGAACCAACTTCATATACAAAGAACCCATCCCAGAATTAAACGATTCTTTCGCAATCAAGCAGTTCTATGAGGAACCTCACAATCCAGTAAAAAACCATATAGTGCCATTAAAGAACCTTTACTTTTAAGAGAGCATTATGTTATATGTATAAAGCTTTGCTGAATAAAATTGCTCTTGACAGTAAACTACATTTTTGTTACATTGGCAGAAGAAGTGATACAATGGCTGATCCTGCATTCATTACAGTGAGTCTGGAGTTAAAGAATACTGACCGTACAAGCAGACAATATGACAGAGCCATTTAGACATTTAGATGAAGGTCTGATGCTGGAAAAAACTTTATCACTGCAAAATAAGAAGAAGAAGAAAAATGTATATTACCCGCTCAAAAGAAGACAGTCCAACATGACATATAGTTGAATGTTTACAACATCTAGTAATACACGTTTTTTTGGAATATTAGAACAATTGTGACAAGAATAGGCCATTCAGATTAGCAAGTTTACTGATCCTATTCCCCTTGATTCTCAAAAATAACACTGAGTCGAATTTTGAAGGTCCCTAAAATTCTGCTCTCTACCACACTACTTTATACTTTATTCCACATGTCCAGGATTGTAAGAGCTCTTCATACACCACACAGTTGTTAGGGAGCCAAAATGATCTGACAGGAGCCAGCCTTAAAAAGCCTGCCTGTTATTAAAATATAAACTCCCTTTACTTTATGTAATGCTGGTTTTAGTGATCATCATTTTTCTAAATTAAAGATAACAATATCTTTAAATATAATTCTGAGCGCCAAATTAAAATTGCAGAGCTTATGCCTGCAACATCTGGAGCAATGCAAGAACTAGACATTTGTGCCAGTCCATGCAAGATACACTCACGCATATTCCCACAGTCACTCGTAATTTAGAGTCGCCCACTGAGCTACCTTACATGTCTTTTTAACACAAGAGAGGTAAAACCCACACTGACAAAGGCAGCCTGAATTCAAGTGCAGAAGCAGCGTAGAAGCAATGCTATCCAGTGCACCATCCTTCATGGTATCTTTCCTAATGCGGCTGTTTGTCTTCTTTATGGAGAAACCATTTGTGGAGGAGTGTAGAGATGGAAGAAACCTAAGAAGCCTAAATCATGTGACATTCTCTAACCTTTAAGGGAATAAAATTGCTGCTTTCAAAAGAACTGATCATCTTGTCTTTTCCAAATAATCACATTACTACTCTTCATGAAGAGTTCTGTCTTTTGCACACTTGAACTGAAACATGTTTCCAGTACAGGGGCCTGTTGACAGCCGTTTTCATAAGCCCTTCACAGTGACAAAGGACACAGTGAGATGATTGCATCTTCCAAAGCTTCCTAACACAATGAAATTCGTGGCACTGTAGCAAACTCAATCATTTTTTTTTCACCTCAGAATCTAAGAATGTGATTTTGTCTACCTGAATGACAGCATCTGAGCTGTAATTCCCCAGAGATGCCGGTTTAACCACAAGTATTTCAGATCAGGCTAATTTGTGCAGTTAAATTTAGAGCCTGAACGTACCTGTTTAGGCTTTCTTTTCTAAAGCAGTGCTCCCTAGGGAGTCACACTCATTATAAAATCTCTACTTGTGTCCTTAATGTAAAGGACTAAATTTATGCCAGGAATGCTGAAGATGATATCCACAACAACATTTCCAAAATATTAGACAGCTTCAGTTTAGAAGAAGCCGTTTTCTTGGGCATATACTGTATGGGCTGAAGGCTGTGGTAAACATTAATTCAAGGTCTATCAATTAAAAAGTGAACTTCTAATACTAATTTAAACAACAACTTTGTTTTGAAAAGGAAAAAACACTGTATTTTTAATGCTTAACGTCAAGACCTCACTGACAGCAATCTGTGATGCTAGAAGGTCCATTTTTTGACCCATTTAATCTAAATCATGATTGTATGGATCGGGGCTAATCATGGCAGCCTCAGGTCCAAGTGTGCAGACAAATATTCCATTTAAAACTAAAAACAACAACATTAGATTTTTCTTTTCAAAATTTGGCTCAATTTCTTCAGAAATGTGTGTTAACAATAAGGTTAAATATTAAAGGTAACAGTTCAATTCCTCCCTTCTTTTTTCTGGAAGTTGTGTATGATGGACTGGCACCTGCACAGAAGTTACATAAATTAAATAAATAGAAGTTAAGTTAGCTTCTGCCCTGTGCTTGACATTGTCAGAAGACATTCAAACCCCCTGTTTTTTATTGAGCAGGTTAAAGACTGATGGATTTATGAATGTTGTTCCTGTATTTATTTATTGAAATCGCCTCAGTTGTGTTTTACTATGCTGAATGTTCTCTTCAGTTTTCTGCTTAAGTTATGTTATACACAACATGCAGTATTGTCTAATCCTGGCTAAGGCTTTTTCCAATTCTATTCTATTACTTGTCAACATTACAATCTTACCTCCACTTATACAACATGTATTAGTTGGCCTGATAGTGCATGCTATAAAAATGAAGAATGATTGATTGATTAATTGATTGATTGATTGATTTGGCTGCCTCTGTGTAGTAGTGGTTATCGCTGCAGTGCCATGGGTTATGTCACAAGCAGGGCCTGCTCTATTGTAGCATTGTTCCTGCCCTGAGTGAATCCGTAAATCGTGCCCTGACCAAGGTGAATCACATGGCCGTTTTATGAAATTCGTACTGAATAGAATGCAGGCTTATTGTTGTTTTGCCCTTTGATATAGTATTGTCTATATAAAATCAAGTTTTTAATCTGGTGGTTTAAATGGATTATTAACTGATTTATGTATATATTCACATTGACATATGCATTTATATGTGATTTATAAGTATTATGAACTAGACAATTCCTAAGCACATTTAGTTCCAAAATGACCACTAGAGGGGGAAAACCATTAAATCCCAGCTAGTAATGAGAGAGCTAATGTGGAATCATTATAAATAAAAACATCTGTGTTCATAAAAGTGTTACTAAAACAGTTAAGCTCCAAAGAGAGCAAAAGGAGTTACTTGAAGTAGGCACTCCTCTAGCAAACAGTCTTCAAATACAAGGAATAGTCGAAAAAAACAGAGCAAGGAGTCAGAAAATCCAGAAATTCACAAGAGCACAAAGTTAAGTAGAAATCCAACAAAACTCACCAACACTGTCAATGAACCGCAAGGGACTGTTTATTTGTTAAGCCTTTGTAAAGCTGAGGCCAGATCCTTGACAGTGATAGGCAGGTGGTCCTTCTTCATGGGGAACCACCTACAAGATATAGAGAACATAACAGAACAAGCACAGATGGAGAGAAATTGAATAATAGACAACGGTAATAATGCAAATAATTAACACCAATATCACTATTATCGTAAACAAAAATGGACAAAGAAGACGTAAAAAATGAAATTTGAACACCAGCCAGAAGAGGAACTCTGACTGAAATACAACAAAAGGTTTGTGTTTGTTTTGATGAATTATACAATTCTTGGTAAATGATGGCATTTTAGTACAGATATTAGGCAAATAAATATAAACACAAATATAATAATATATATTTTAACAACATAATGTAATAATATATAGTTTATTTCCTTGATGGTAGTTTATTTATACAAACATAATGAAAGTTTTAAAGAGTAAATAATAATAATATGTTTAATGAAAGTTCCTTAAAAATATAAAAATACAAATAATTGAAATTGTTTTTTCTCTTGACTTCATCTTTGCAAACTTAGAAACTATTTTTTTTTAAATCCATTGTTTCGGACTTGTTCACTTAGCTTTATATATATCAACCATATAAATGACTGCTGCATTGTATGATAGTGAAAATTATAGAAAAAACCCTAACTTCCCATTAGCACTCATATAGAATACTAATAATAATATAGTAGTATGAAACAGGCCTAATATACATTGTTAACTATGCAATCCAAGAAATGCCAAGGTCGTAAAGTGTATGCTGACAAGTTCGGTGGTTAGGCACAAATCCGGCCTTGAAGTGTTTGTGTTTCTCATCTGATTTGGTTAAACCCTGTCAGTATTCATAATAGGCACACAAATGATCCATCTCAAACTGCTGAAAATTGGTAACACACTGTATTTGCAAAATAAAGGAAGAAGCAAAAAGTAAATACATGTGTATCGATCCAAAATCTGCATAAACCCAATGTTGAAATAAGGACTGAAAATAAGGTGAAGAACAAACTTGCTAAAAGGAAAAAGGTGCTAAACCTAAACCTAAACTACCAAAGTTAACATGAAGAAAATAAAGAAACAAGGACAGTTAGTATAAGGAAATCTTGTGAGAAGCTGAGTGCAGTGTGTCTCAGAGTATGGAAGACCACCTGTAAATGGTTTGTGTAGTTCATCAGATGTTAAGGCCAAACCTTACTAATTTGCAAAAAAATTATATTTATATGCATTTTAGATGAACATGTGTTATGTTGTTCATTTTAAACTCAAGCCAAGGGCGTCGCTTGCTTTAGCACTTATTAGTGGCTTAGCCCCCCAAATTGCCATAAGACAAAAAGTGGGGGAGGGGGTTCCTCTGTGGAGCTTTGCATGAATCACACATGCATGTCAGAAAACAAAATGGGAGAGGGAGGATTAGGCTCTTGAAGATCAGGGACTAGATGCCAGAGACCACGAGACGAGGTGGGGTCTTCTCTCAAGAATCAGGAGATGAATGAAATCAGGGCTAGGAGCCCCCCACCCAGCTTTTTTTTAGCACATAACTAGCATAATTGAAACAACACAACATTATCATAGGTTTCTGTTTGGTTTTTGGTTTTTTTGCTCTTTTTTTCTTGTTGAATTTATTAAAAGAAAGTAACATTCGATACTAACAAGTCAAACTTAACAAAACTAAATTCATTTCAACCCACACCAATGAGAAAGAGAGAAAGGTCAATAGAGTAAAACTTTAAGAGTAGCAAAGAGGGAAGAGAATCATTTTCTCCAATATAAACGTTTATTCAGAAATGTTATTGATTAGATCATACCAGGTTTTAAAAAGACTTTTGAGCAGATCCTCGAAGTGAGAATTAGATTTTTTCCATTTTCAAATAGTATATAACATTAGTTACCCACTGACTTAAAGGAGGTGGGTTAGGATTTTTCCAGTTGAGCAAAATAAGTCTACATGCCAATAGTGAAGTAAAGGAAATTACAGTTTGTTTGTCCTTCTGTGCTTTAAGCCCACCTGGGAGTCCACCAAACACAGCTGTTAATGGATTAGGAGACATTGTGACAACCAGGCTGTCTGAAAGGCACACAAAGATTTTAGTACAAAATGATGTTAATTTGCTACATGCCTAAAACATATGGCTCAATGAGGCTGGAGCTCGATTGGATTTTGCCCTGGAAACATTTTAGACAACTTTAAACGAGATAGATGTGCTTGATAAAAGAGTTTAAGTTGAATAATTGTATGCTTTGCACATATGGAGCCCAAGTGAATTCATGGCTGCCTTCCACTTCTTTTCCGAAATGTTAAGTAAGAGATCCTTTTCCCACTCTGCTCTGGAATATTTGAAGGGATGTTTATATATAATAGAACTGCTGTCTGAGCCCTCAAGACTGATCAATATTTCTTCCGGAGTAGAAGTAGGTGGGAGGTGAGGAAAATTGGGGAGATTTCGTTTAGCAAAGTTTCTAATTTGGAAATAGTGGAAATATTCTGTTGATGGGAAACTAAATTTGGAGTGCAATCTAGGATGCAAAGACATGATGTATTTACAAATCTCTAAGTAATTTAACCCCATTTGTTTTACAAACATTAAAGACTGTGTAAGTTTGAGAGGGTAGAAAAAGGTGGTTATTGTGCAGAGGTGCCACCGATAAAAGCTTCTCTATCTTGCAGTGCTTCATTCATTGGTTCCATATTCTGAGTGAATGAAGGATAATTGGGTTGTTAGTATGTTGACAATAACTTGTATTTACTGGGGCACAAAGCAGGAATATAAAGAATTACTGCAGGATTTTATTCTTATTGCAGACCAAGTCTGTTTGTTCATCTATTTATGTCAATGTCCAGGTTTTTATAGCTTGTATGGTTGCCACCCAGTAATAAAATTGAAACTTTCGTAGAGCCATGCCACCTTCTGCCTTAGATCTTTGTAGGGTCGCCCTTTAGATGCGTAGATGTTTCGAATATGAAATAAATTAGGTTATGATTGAATCTAATTTCTTAGAATTAACAAAGTGATTAACAAAGTGATTTGTTAATGTATTTGGGGATGTTTTGAAATAGAAAAAGAAGCTTAGGAAAGATGTTACTCTTGACAGTGTTAATTCTCCCTGCTAAAGTAAGATGGAGGGTAGACCATCTATGCAAATCTTGCTTAGGTTTTTCCATACAGACAACAAACTTTTGTTGAAAAAGAGCTTTATGTTTACTTGTAATATTTACCCCTAGGTATCTAAACTAATGTACAATGATAAAAGGGAAGGTGTCGAATCTAATGTTGGTTGCTAGAGAATTCACAGGAAAAATCACACTTTTATTCAAATTCATTTTGAGTCCAGATATCTTTTGAAATTCTGCTAGTGCTGGTAGGACTGAAGGCACAGTATTTTGTGGATATGATATACTGTATATAGTGCCATATCATCTGCATATAGTGATATTTTCTGTTCAAGTCCTTCTCTGATAATTCCCTTTATCTAAGAAACATTTTGAAAGTGAACTTCCAATGGCTCAATGGTGATTGCAAAAAGCAGTGGTGACAAGTGGCATTCTTGTCTAGTACCACATTTTAGTTTGAAGTAATCTGAAACAATGTTGTTAATACAAACTGAAGCTTGTGGACTGGTATACAGTAGTTTGATCCATGCACAAATGTTCGGGCCAAACCCAAATTTGTGCAATGTAGTGAATAGGTAGTCCCATTCAATCATATCAAATGCTTTTTCCGCATCCAACGATAATGCAATCTCTGGGGTATTAGACTTTGTGGATGAATATGTTACTTTAAACAGGCATCAAAGATGGGAAGCTAAGTGTCTATCTTTAATAAATCCAGTTTGGTCTTGTGATATTACCAAAGGAAGCACTTTCTCACTTTCTCCGTCCTTCTAGATAGAACTTTGGAGAGTATCTTAATATCATTATTCAGAAGTGAGATTAGTCTGTATGATGCACATTGTAATAAGTCCTTATTTATCTTAAGAAAGACGATAATTAATGATTGGTGAAAACTTTAAGGTAGAGTTTTATTGTCTGTGGCTTCTATAAATGTTGCTAATAAAAGGGGAGCTAACTTAATTGAAACTATTTTATAAAATTTGGCAGGGTAGCCATCAGGGCCCACTGCTTTCCCACTCTGAAAGGAGTTTATAACATCTAGTAATTCAGAGAGTGTCAGAGGTTTATCCAATTCCTCTGCACTGAGAGTATCTAGTTGTGGTATCTGTAATGCATAAAAAACACATTAGATTGTGTCTTGTCTTCTTTAAACTGAGTAGAATATAAGGACTTATAGTAGTCTCTAAATGTGTGCATCATATTTTTATGATCAATGATTTTGTCTCCATCTGTGTTGGTAATTACTGGTGTTGCATTGCAAACTTTTTGCTTGTGGATTTGTTGAGCTAAGATCTTATTAGCCTTCTTTCTGTGTTCATAGTAATGATGTCATGATTTAAAAATGAGTTGTACCTTTTCTTTTGTTGTGAAGAGGTTGAGTTCTGAATACAAAGCCTGTCTTTTCTTATAAAGTGCCTCATTTGGGAACCTAGCGCATTCTTGATCTATTCTGGTTAATTTCACTGATTAATTCTGATGCCTTCTTAGTTTCCAATTTATTTTTAAGGGAGAAATATGCAATAATTTGTCCTCTTAAAAAATCTCTTCACAGTTTCCCAGAGTATTCCTGCAGAGACCTCTGAGGATGTACTTGACTCTAAAAAAATCAATTTGCTTGGATATAAACTCTATACAGTTTGCGTCAGCTAATTAAAGTGGGTTAAGATGCCAGCTGCGAGATGAATATGTGGGGCATAATGATTTGAGCTTGATAATCAAAGGGGCATGGTCAGAGATAACAATAGCAGCATACTTGCAAGATTTGTTATCTATTAAAAAAATAATCAATTCTTTAGTAATAGTGATGTACTGGCTTGAACAAGGAATATGCTCTTGAGTTTGGATTTAGAAATCTCCAAGGGTCTGATAAGTTTGTGATCAGTTACAAACTATGTAATTGATTTTGAGGTGTTAGATGTTATCACCCCTGTGGCTGAAGATCTATCTAGGTCTAGATTTTGAACACAATTAAAGTCTTAAGCCATTATAATTTTATGAGTGTTCAGATTAGGAATGGATGCAATACGTTTCTGATGCAGTCTCTATCATATATATTGGGTGCGAAGATATTTATCAAAATCACTTTACAATTAAATAAATTACCCATGATGATCACATATTTCCCTTGTGATGGACGGCCGGCAGCTCGACCCAGCCGGGATGCCCCTGGAATAAAAGGATGGGGGAAGACAGCGATTTGCCGACACTGCTCCCCCCAAGATGATAGATTGCAGCTTCCCTGGACTGCAGCGGTGCCCCGGATGCCCGCAGGGCACAATGGGACTTGGAGTTCGGCAGCACAGCCCTGCGGGGTACAGTGGGTGCCGCCAGGGGATGCTGTGGGAGTTGGTGGGAAAATAAATTCTCACCTAGCCCGGAAGTATTAATTGACTTCAACAACAGAAACCACAATGTATTTCCGGGCCGATTGAAACTTGAATTTTCTAGCTGACCCGGAAGTGCTAGTAAGTCACGTGGGAGGAAGAAGAGAAGCACTTCTGGGTCAAGAACTATATAAAGGACTATGGGAGACTCAGCAAGCGAGCTGGAGTTGGGAGGGAGTATGACAGAGCTGCTGGGAGGAGAGGAGGAGAATTGTTGTATTTAGTATTGTGTTTATTGATTGTGTTTATGGTGGTGGAGGTGCTTTGGGGCACTGTAAAGAAGAAAATTAAAATACTTCTGGGCGCTTTTAAACCTGTGTCTGCATCTGTCTGTTGGGTTTCACGGTGCAACAGCGCCCTCAAGTGTCCACCTATTGACACCCTTCAGAATCAGATACTACATCTGATACTACAAATGAAATTTTTCTATGTATTAAAATTTTCACACCTCTAGTTTTCTTTGTATAGCTTGAGTGATAAATTTGGTCAGTCCAATCTCTTTGCAACCAAAAATGATTCTTGCTTAATAAATAGGTCTCTTGTAAAATCTTGATGTGAGAGTGAGAGAATACTGTCTTTCTCTTCAATGTGTGGTTGAGACCTTTGACATTCCAGCTCACTCTTTTGTCATAGAGATATTGCTTCTGAATCTTTGTTAACATTTTGTAGTCTTAAATTAAGGTGGTAAAGTATTACATCAGATAGCTTTAACCTTAATTTCCAATTTTCCCAGGAGTTATTGCTATAAAGCCTATTGTTGTGTTGGTACTTTCAATTGTAAGGGTTAAAAGGATAGATTAGAAATAGCTTGCTCTTTTTCTTTCTCCCCAGCCCCCAAGCTCCCCCATTTTGCCTCCCCACGTGAGACTAGACCAGACTTCACAAAGTCCCAGTCTTCTGACATACCTAGAGACAGAGAATGTCTAAAACAAAACAAACTCTCCAGCAGTGGTGTAGAAGGAGTAGAGATATCTATTGGCAATACTGTCCAAATACTATACATTAATCCCTCGCTGTATCGCGCTTCGACTTTCGCGGCTTCACTCTATTGCGGATTTTATATGTAAGCATATCTAAATATATAACGTGGATTTTTCACTGCTTCGCGGGTTTCTGCTTACAATGGGTCTTTTTACTTCTGGTACATGCATCCTCAGTTGGTTTTGCCCAGTTGATTTCGTACAAGGGACGATATTGGGGGATGGCTGAGAAGCTACCCAATAAGAGCAAGCAGTTAAGTTCCTGTGTGCTGATTGGCTCAGCGACGGAGCACCGAATTCAATTCCGCTGCGTTAACCAGGAAGTCTTGTCTCGCTCGTTCAGCATCAACGTGTTTCGCTGTGTAAAGAGTTAACTTTTGTGCTCTTTTTTGTTTATCTTTGTGCATATTCAAGCCCTTCATTATGGCTCCAAAACGATCTGCTCCTGCTACTGCTTCAGAGACCGTGCCCAAGTGCAAACGGAAGATGCTAACGATTGCCGAAAATGTAAAAGTTTTGGATATGTTGAAGGCAGGGAACAGCTACACCGCTGTAGGACGCCATTACGACATCAATGAGTTCACGATTCTTTTTATTTAAAAAGGAGGAAAAGCATATAAGATCTACAGCCACAGTGTACTTTAACCAGTGCTGAAAATGAGTTGTAAGTGGACGTAATAAGGTGGTAGTCCAGATGGAATCTGCTTTAGGGATTTGGATTGAAGACTGCCGGAAGAAGAACAATGGCGGTGCTACACAGTCGCCTGAAGAGGCTCCTTGAGAAGAGCTGTAACGCTCTCCTTTGTTGTGCAGTAAAATTAAACACATCGTTATCAGACTAGTCGTCGTGTCATTGTTGGTGAGTAACCATAATTAATTTTTCTATGTACAGTACTTATTACATGTACATAGTTTAGTGTCACTGTACGCACAATTTACTGTATACAATTTTTCTTGCATTGTACGTATTTATTGCTGGTGGCCTGTCTGCCGTAATGGCTGTAACATATGTGATATCGGAGACGCTCGATATCTTTAAAATAATATACAGTAATCCATCCTCCATCGCGGGGGTTGCGTTCCAGAGCCACCCGCGAAATAAGAAAATCCGCGAAGTAGAAACCATATGTTTATATGGTTATTTTTATATTGTCATGCTTGGGTCACAGATTTGCGCAGAAACACAGGAGGTTGTAGAGAGACAGGAACATTATTCAAACACTGCAAACAAACATTTGTCTCTTTTTCAAAAGTTTAAACTGTGCTCCATGACAAGACAGAGATGACAGTTCCATCTCACAATTAAAAGAATGCAAACATATCTTCCTCTTCAAAGGAAACAGAGAGGAAAGCAAACAAATCAATAGGGCTGTTTGGCTTAAGTATGCGAAGCACCGCTGGTACAAAGCTGTTGAAGGCGGCAGCTCACACCCCCTCCGTCAGGAGCAGGGAGAGAGAGAGAGACAGAGAAAAACAAAGTCAAAAATCAATACGTGCCCTTTGAGCTTTTAAGTATGTGAAGCACCGTGCAGCATGTCGCTTCACGAAGCAGCTGCACACAGAAGGTAGCAACGTGAAGATAATCTTTCAGCATTTTTAGACGAGCGTCCGTATCGTCTAGGTGTGTGAACAGCCCCCCTGCTCACACCCCCTACGGCAGGATCAGAGAAAGTCAGCGCAAGAGAGAGAGAGAGAAAGTAAGTTGGGTAGCTTCTCAGCCATCTGCCAATAGCGTCCCTTGTATGAAATCAACTGGGCAAACCAACTGAGGAAGCATGTACCAGAAATTAAAAGACCCATTGTCCTCAGAAATCCGCGAACCAGCAAAAAAATCCGCGATATATATTTAAATATGCTTACATATAAAATCCGCAATAGAGTGAAGCCGCGAAAGGCGAAGCGCGATATAGCGAGGGATCACTGTATAGGTTTTACTGTATATAAACAGTGTGTTTACATACATCATTTCAACAAATCTTACCTAATATCTAAGAGAATACAAAGGGTTTATGCTGTATAACTGTGCGGGAAATGTTTATAATAGTGTGGGAGAGTTTATAAAGGCTTAAAATATATAAAAATAACCATATAACCATATGGTTTTTACTTCGCGGATTTTCACCTTTCGCGGGGGGTTCTGGAACGCAACCCCCGCAATCGAGAAGGGATTACTGTAAACCTAGAATATAATTTTAAACAGTCCCAAAAGAGTAAACCAAAGGAATGATATTAAACAGTAGCCATGGATAAGCAGATAACGTATGAAACTGCAATCCTAATATAATAAAGCAAGAGTATGATGTTAAATGGTCCCCTTTGGGGAGAAAAAAAGAGCAAAAAAATTATAACTGTAATTAACCACATAGAAGGTAAAATCTTCTTTGCCTTGCCAGGACACGATTTGACTCATGAGTGTATTTCAAAAAGTGTTGGGATCAATGTTCTTAGCTATTTTTCTGCTTCATCCAGAAAACTAAAAATGTGGAACTTGACTTGAATATCCACTTTCAATTTAAGAGGATTCAAGAGGCTGTATTTGACTATGGCTTTTCGTAAGCGCTGTTTAATGCTGTAAAATGCGTCACAATTCAGTCTGAGAAAGTGACATCACATTTAATTTAGATTGTAATTTGTCAAAACGTACAATGAGGCTTCTAGGTTTTGAAGCATTCGATTCACATATGTGGTAAGCTGCTGATATCTCGGTGTCTGATTTGAATTCCTTTCCAATTATTTTAGAGAATTGTTCAGCTATGAATTTCATTGGGGTTTGGACTTTCATGGTTTTCAGGGAGATTTTCAATTCTGATATTATTCCTTCTGTATCCATCTTTCAGTGCAGCTAGTCTGTCTCCAAGCACTTTGCATTCGGAATTTGCAACTGTTACTTTTTCATCAGCGGTAGATGCCAGTTATTCAGCTATGTCAATATGAGTTGTGAACATTTGCATAACATCTTCAAGCTTTTCTGTCTTCTCTTATATCCTTTGTAACCTTTCTTTATAGTAGTCATTATCTCATTTATGTCTCCCCCACCCCACCCCACCAAGTGCGGTAGTTATTGCAGTGACTGTTACCTTCAGCTTGGACTCTTCATTTCATTCTTCTCCGTGCTCCGCAGGTGGAATAGCAAGCCCAGTTGGAGTCGATGCCACTGACTCACAGTGGGTAGTTGACAGCGTGGATAGTAAGGCCATTTTTAGTTTCAATATATCTTCTGGAATCAATGATTTCTCTTGGACCAACTCACTTGTACTTTCATTCCCACTTTCGCTCTCGGCTGGAGGCGGTACTGCAGCGTCAGGTCCCAGGAGATTGATTTTTTCACCTCTGGCAGGCCATACCTTGAGCTTGAGGCCAGTTTAGAGATGAATTTTAGCTGTCTTTTAAGTTTCTTTCTGAGCTCATTTTCTGCTATTTATGGTGGTTTATACTTGCATTTACTTTAATTACAGCGCCTCAGGTTCAGTAAATACAGGATACCTCAGAATGATGGTAAAAAAAAGTAATATAACACCACTGCTAATGGAGTTCTGTTTCAGACATCAATCTCCCAAAACGGATGAGACTAACTCTGATCTGTTTGTTTTAATGATATATGTTTACAGAATTATTCTTTCTCCAGTTTCCTTTAACATTACAAAGAATATGAGTATGTGATAGAGTAGTGCCCTGTCCAAGCTGGATTCTGTAATGTGCCTGATGCTGCCTGGATTGGCTTCCATGTCCACAGCTGTGCACTGGAATAAGCAGAAGATGACTGCTACAATACTTTCTTGTAAAACTAGTAATGCATGATTTATAAAACCATAGTCCCGAGGCTTTGGAAAACATCTTGCATCACCCCAGTCCCAAAGGTATCACGTCCTGGTGAGCTGAATGACTTCAGGCCTATCGCCCTCATGTCACATGTGATGAAGACCATGGAGTGGCTGCTGCTTCACCACCTGAGGCCACAGGTCTGCCACGCCCTCGACCCTCTGCAGTTCGCATACCAGGAGAAGGTGGGAGCTAAGGATGCAATCATCTACATGCTACACCGATCCCTCTCCCACTTGGACAGAGGCAGTGGTGCAGTAAGAATTATGTTTCTGGACTTCTCTAGCGCCTTCAACACAATCCAACCTCTGCTCCTTAGGGTCAAGCTGACAGAGATGGGAGTAGATTCATACCTGGTGACATGGATCGTGAACAATCTTACAGACAGACTTCAGTATGTGCATCTCAGGAACTGCACGTTTGACATTGTGGTCAGCAGCACAGGAGCGTCGCAAGGGACTGTACTTTCTCTGGTCCTGTTCAGCCTATATACAGTGGACCCTTGACTTACAAACTCAATTCATTCGCGAGGGCTGGTTGTAACTCAAGTTGGTTGTAAGTCAAGACTACTTTTCCTATAAGAAATAATGGAAATGCCCCTAATGTGTTCCGAACCGCCCACAGCAACACTTACTTAACTTTTTTTAATAGAAAAGGGTTGTATAATGTGAATAATTTACCAAAAACACCAATAATTTTTCTAATGTACTAACCAGAAAAGTTATAAAAAGTGCCTAGCCTACCAGAAACAACAATTTCATACTGTACTCACCATTTAAGTTGACATCTTTGGCTTGCAGGAAGGAAGGAGGAGGAGAATGAAATGGAAGGTGGTTATTGTTTGGAAGGAGTTTCCTTATACAAATCTTTTCTTTGTAAAATAGTCAAGATAGTGGATTTCGACATGCTGTACATATTAGCGAGATTGGTCACACGAACACCACTCTCATATTTACACACAATTTCCTTCTTCATTTGGATTGTGATCGCTTTCATTACCTTCGTTACCTTCGTTACCTTCGCTTCCTTCCTTAGCAATTATCGAAATAAATTATATAAAGCACTGTACTGACCAAAATTACGTCTACAAACACATGTATCTGGGCTCCGACTGACGCTACAAACACTCTCGGCTGTTTGTTTACAATCACACAAGCGGATACACGTGACCGCATTCGGGTCGTAACGCAAGATGTTGGTCGTAATTCAAAACAAAAATTTTGGTCGTAAAGCAAGTTGTTCGCATGTCAGGCCGGTCGTATATCAAGGGTCGACTGTACATCGGACTTCCAATACAACTCAGAGTCCTTCCACATGCAAAAGTTTGCTGACGACACTGCTATCATGGGCTGCATCAGGAGTGGGCAAGAAGAGGAGTATAGGAACCTAATCAAGGATTTTGTTAAATGGTGCGACTCAAACCACCTACAACTGAACACCAGCAAAACCAAGGAGCTGGTGGTGGATTATAGGAGGCCCAGGCCCATCACGGACCCTGTGATTATCAGAGGTGACTGTGTGCAGAGGGTGCAAACCTATAAATACCTGGGAGTGCAGCTGGATGATAAATTGGACTGGACTGCCAATACTGGTGCTCTGTGTAAGAGAGGACAGAGCTGACTATACTTCCTTAGAAGGCTGGAGTCCTTCAACATCTGCAATAAGATGCTGCAGATGTTCTATCAGACGGTTGTGGCGAGCACCCTCTTCTATGCGGTGGTGTGCTGGGGAGGCAGCATAAAGAAGGGGGACGCCTCATGCCTGGACAAACTGGTGAGGAAGGCAGGCTCTATTGTAGGCACGGAGCTGGACAGTTTGACATCTGTGGAAGAGTGACGGGCGCTGAGCAGGCTCCTGTCAATCATGGAGAATCCACTGCATCCACTAAACAGTATCATCTCCAGACAGAGGAGCAGCTTCAGCGACAGACTGCTGTCACTGTCCTGCTCCACTGACAGACTGAGGAGATCGTTCCTCCCCCACACTATGCGACTTTTCAATTCCACTTGGGGGGGTAAACATAAACATTATACAAAGTTATTGTCTGTTATACCTGCCACGCACTCTCCACTTCACATTTTTTAACTTGCACTGCATTTTTATCACTCTTTAATTAATATTGTTTTTATCAGTATGCTGCTGCTGGAGTATGTGAATTTCCCCTTGGGGATTAATAAAGTATCTATCTATCTATCTAAAAAACTCATCCACTGTCTCCGTATGAAGAAATAAAACGGAAAGGCCTGGACCCTAAGGGTTTCCCTGCTATTAACAAAGAGGCGCTTAAACTAGGACTAGAAGTATTGTAGTTTGGATTGTCAGGGAAATCTTATTCTTTAGTGCTGGAGCAACAAGTCAGAAAAAGCCTGCATTTATATCTAGTGTTTCAAGAATAGGTACAATTAAAAAGTCAACAAAAGCATAATGAAACCATCTTGGCTTCAAACATTATATTTTTAAATGCACATAAAGTAATTTCGCTGCAAATAAGAGAATGTAGACTACAGTAGACCTAAGCGCATCTATATAATCTTGACAAGCAGCGAGAAGTAATTAATTCAAAATTCTTGATGACCTTCCTTGACAATGTCATACCATCAAGAGCTTAGAAAATGGTTCAATAAAGTGGCAGAGGTTAAGGGTCTTTTCAGCAGAATTGTTAGTCATTTCCTGGGTCAAAAACATTACAAGACAGAGATCAATTTTCAGATACATGGAAGACAACTAATAATAAGGTCACAAAGCACAAACCAAAGTCATAACCAGTATTCAAATGAATTTTGTTTGCTCCAGAATTGCATTGTTTTGCTAATTCTTCACTTTTTTCAACAAAATTGGGATATTAATTTAACCATGCACCTATCTTGTATAAAATGGCTGCCATGATGTCATGAGTCATATGATATGTACATCAAGTGCATCGCAACAGCCCATAAAACACCCATAAAAACCAGAAACACAAAATGGTGCCAATGATGTCTTCACCGTGAAAATGGTAGCAAACAAAATATAAAACAAAAAAGGCAATATAAGTGAGCATTTAATTTTAGAATTCAGATACTGCTGCTCCTTTTTTGTGCTACTGGTTATGTGGGAATTCTAACCACTATGTTAGTGTCAGTGATGAGCTCTTTTCTTGCAGCATATACACGTGTGATACTGAATGACGACTATTTCTGTAACATCTGAAATGGTAATCTGGGTGCTGAGACTTTAACTTTTTACTTTGGAGACCCTCTTGAAATTACATTTAATCACTCTGTGCAGTGTATGATGGAGGACCCAAATATTCCCAAAAACTTATAAAACTTACTTCAATTCCCATGTAATTATCTTCAAAATACTCCCTTTGAGATGCAATCATCTTCTTTCAGTGCTTCTCCCACATTTCTGGAAACATTTCCTGTATTCGCATCAAACAAGCTGACACTGGGCCACTGCCCTAAATATTGTCCCTATGTATGCAGCCAACAATGGGCCCAATTGGGATTTGAACTTCAAGGAAACATTGGCCGTAAACACGGGCCCAATGTGAACAAAAAGACATGAAAACCAAATTTGGTCACGAACCTGAAAAAAGTTCATACCTTACTAGTCCATCCATCCATTTTCAATACACACTTATCCAGGGTTATGGGGCAGCTGGAGCCTATCCCAGTAAGCAATGGGCACAGGCAGGAACCTCCCCTGGACAACGCATCACCCCATCCCAGGGTAAACACACTCAGCGTGGGGCCAATATGGCACCAGCATCCTACCTAACCTGCATGATTTGGGCTGAGGGTGGAAACTGGAGCACCTGGAGGAAACCAACATGCAAACTCCACACAGGGAGGACTCAGGATGTGAACCCCAGTTTCCTTACTGTGAGGCAGCAGCACTACCACTGTGCCACCCCTAACTGATCCTTTATCTGACACTTTTTTTTAGTGTTTAGTTGTTTTCTTATCAATTAAATTATGTGTAATTATGAAGATTTACAATTTAGGGATTTATAAGTAAAAGAATGCAAAAACACAATACTAATGTGGTTTTAAAATATTTATTCTTACAAAACACAAAATGTCTTTGCATTTATTGACACTAGTCCAGCTTTTTTTAAATTTTCTCACATATTCAAATTATTATTTATATTACTGCAAAATTTAAATGCAACCGAAAATACGAATTCACTGCCTTACTTACTCTGCAACAACGCTGAAACATCAGAAACTCTGGGGTAGTGAATACATTGGCCAGCCTTTCCAAAACCATTCCTGGACCATTGAGGGACTTACTGAATTTCTATTGCTAGCGATTAACCCATTTTAGGTTACTAGAGAAACTTTGCTAAGAGGCCCCTTGTAGCAGCCCCCACATCGGGCTAATGTGTTATTTGATTGGGTTTTTCCAAACCCACACTGCTCATGGTCTGTCCACAGGGGGCCAACGTGTGCATGTTTGCTGGGTTTGTTCCTGGAATCCTTCAACGGTAACAAACCGTCTTCCTTTTTGTCTTAATTTTAATTTCAGGAAACAAAAAGTAGTCATAGGCAGCGAGATGTGGTGAATTTGGGAGAGTGAAGCAACAAGTACATTGTTTTTGGTCAAAAAGTCTTTGACTGACAACGTGGTGCAAGGTGGTGAGCTGTCATGGTGCAACATCCATCTCTTGACTGTTCGACTTCTCCAGGTGTTTCTTCCTGATGCTTTCCCATAGACATCTCAGCAGTTCAATGTAATGTCATTGATTAACAGTCGGTCTGCAGCGGATAAACTCTTTATGAACAAGTCAGCCAATCTTAAAAAATGCGATCAACATTGTCTCTTGAAAATTTGTCATGGTAGCTTTCAGAAAAAAAAAATTGTCCAAGTCATGTGCACAATTGTAGAATAAATGGCAGAAATATGTGCTTGATCAAATCAGCACAATGCCACAAGGTATACGATTCCTAGCAGCATATTTGAGAACTACAAACTACTCCTGTGTGATTGACTGACCCTGAGAATTCTTGATTCTGAATTTGTATATTTGCTTGCTGACCTCAGTAGAGCCAGAAGACACTAAAGCAGATTTTTTGGTTTACCTACTGATCATCAGGATCCTCACTCAGTACTCCAGGACACATATCTTCCCTCTCATTTTAATTTAATTGAACTAAATATGACTATAAAATGGTCACTATGTTAGCAGAGCAGGCTAGACTTTACATACATAGAACACACAGACTGGCCCTTGAAAGAAAGGGAAAAGGAAATGAAGCTTACTTTTAATGCAGAATCCATAATATCTTGGATGACAATGTCAAAAATGCCTTTTAGGTTTCGCACCAAAGGATCTTTAGGTATTTCACTTTGTTGCAGCTTTTGTTGTACAGGAAGATCTGGCTAAAGCACACAAAACGTTGTGATGCCACAGTTGTTGTATATGCATGGTGCTGGAGGTGGTCTGATGATTTTCTTTCCCCTTAGTTTCATAATTTGAAGACTCTTGCTGTTAATAGAACATAAGATTTCATTAAATGGTCTAATTATCTTTTCATTGTTACACACCAGATAGCATACAGTGCTATGTAAAAGTTTGGGCACCCCTGATAAAAATCACTGTATCAATTTATAACTTGCTAAGCTTTTTTTGTGTGCTAGCCACACAGCCCCATAACACGATGGACCCTCCACCAAATTTTATAGTAGGCAGCAAATTCTTCTCCGAGAATGCTGTGTGTTTTTTTCATCACGCATAGTGCCTCTGGTTGTGACCAAATAACTCTACTAATAACTCTGTCCACTGAGCTGTGCCCGGTGCAAAGACTGTGGAACGATGTACAATGACACCATCAGCAGCCAGATGTTCTTGTAGCTCTCTGGAGGTGGTCTGTGGTTTGTCTGTGACCATTCTAACCAGCCTTCTGCTGTGCCTTTCAGATATTTTTCTTGGCCTACCACATCTTTCCTTCACAAGGACTGTTCCTGTTGCCTTCCATTTCCTAACTACATTTCTGACTGTGGAGACAGATTTTTGTGATAATTTCTTGTACCTTTCTCCTAATTCATAATGACGAATTATCTTAGTTTTTAATGCAATTAAAATGTTACCCAAATTTGTGCACATCCCATTTTTTACATTTTATTTAATTTCATACAACTCAATAATGCTACACTGAGAATTTTGGTCTGATAAACATACTCTTGTCTACAAAAAAAATGACACATTGCTTTGATCTTCTCTTATGAAGACAGACCAAAATATCATGCAACCTCAGAGGGGTGCCCAAACTTTTACATAGCACTGATCAAAACCAGAGAATTTACCCTTAAAAGCTTAATGTTATTAAAAATCTCTATATATGAGCTCACTGGAGAAAAATGAATCCGTGGCTGAGGGCACCGCAGTATGAATACCGTCCTACAAACAGCTTGTAGTGTAGAGTTTTGCCACATGTGTTTGATCCTTTCTGTGAAAAATGGGTCACCCAACAGAATGGGATTGGGGAAAAAAAGGGTTAATGTATTGGGCTGTGGCAAATGGCATAATGTACATGAAGCTGACAATTGTGTGGGTGTGTCAAAGCGTACAGGCCGATGGGTCTTCTAGCAGTGGTGTACGTCACAATCAACTGCTAATCATCAGCAGAACTGCTGTTGAAAGACAGAACTGATGTTGAAGCTGTTCTCCAGTTCACAGAAGAGTTGCATGCTATAAGATAAGATTTTGCCAGGGGTGACTAATTTTTTGTCAGGTGAGCTTTCTAAAATGCTAGGGGATGTGCCTGTATGTTATGTGATAATTCCTCAACCACAGGGGCTACAATCTTGATCTTGGTCTTAATTGAAAGATTATGATGTGACATGTGCTGATGAAGTATAAAATAAGCCTAGTGGCAATCACTATGAAGTTATCAGGTTTGTGTCATTCTTACAAAACTGATTAACAAGGGGACGTGGCAGAGAGATAAAGTAGAACATCGACATCTGCTGGGTATGAAGCGAATTGAAGAGGGTGACTATGTGATAGGAAGAAGAAGATTGACAGCACTGGCCTCTGCTGTACTCAGCCTGCTGGTACTCACAAAATATGGTTACCAGCAACTTCCACAGAGTTATTGATGTTTAATTTTTCCTTAGAGCAAACTGCATGGGGAAACTGATTGAGACGATGACATGGCATAGACAAAAACTAGAGTAGTGACATCTGCAGAGCATGAAATAAACATGATAGAAAGAAGACTGATAGCCTGCCTTCTGCTGCGCACAACCTTCTACTGACGCTGAAACCTTAATCTTTGGAGGACAGGAGGTCTGCATGTTTTCTAGTATATTATTAAAACAGCAGCTTTATTTAGAAAAGCACATAGCATATGGTATTCAGATAACTGTTCAGTTGCCACCTCCTTTATTACTCATATTGTTTATTAAAAGAATGCTAAGAATAAAAAGACCTGCCCATCTGCCAATCCTCTATCTTGTTTAAAACTCAGGATGATGGGGAGATACTGCCTACTTCTGAATATACACAGCACAAGGCAGGAATCAACACTGCAAAAAACATTGCAGGGTACACACACTCCACACATGGCCACTTTAGATTTCTCAATGAATCTAAACGGATGTTAGAAATGTGGGAAGAAATCTGGGGGATATCACACAGACAGAATGAACAGAATGGAAATTTTGCAAAAATGGTTCCTGGGTCAGGATTAAACCCCCTGACCCAGCAGTCCGAAAAAGACACAAGATCCCCAAAATAAAACAAACAAAAGTCAGAGACTGAAGAGATTCCATATCCTAAAAATGCTACAGTAAATAGTCTGTGAGAATTTAATGAAAAGTACAACCTGCACTTTTGGTTCTTTCTAAAATTGTAGACAGAGAGGTGTGGCAAGAATCCGGTTAAATAATTGTTACAATTACAGGGATGGAGCTCAAAAATGTGTGGGAGGCAAGACTGCAGTGACTAAAATAACTAAATGTTCAGCATAATTTTAAATTAGGAGAAGTCACTAATACCATGATCATCACTGGGCAGACTTTAGGGCTGCTGGTTTCACTTGCACTGTGAGCGAGGCCTGGGGACTCTCCTGCCAGACAACTGCGGAAGTCAGAGAAAATAACATAACAGTTTGTATAGTAGAAGAGAAGGAGCAGACATAATTACTTGTGACCACTAGGGGACATAGCAGAGCCCCTTCACACAACTACAAGCACATAAATCCCAGGTTCAAGTTAACCCTTTTAATTAAACAAAATACCTTTGACACAGGCTTCTTCAAAATAAACAATTCACCTACGCCTCCTTCTTTATTTTTCTATTTCTTTTCTTCTCCTCATATTCTTCCTAGGCATGCATTGTCCTTCTCCTCTCCTATCTCCATCATGCTTGTGTGAGGACGGCTCCTTTGAACCATGATCCAGGAGTACATCGGTACTGGAATGAGGAGGCACTTGTGGGTCAGGCAGCACCTTCATCTGGCAGGGAAGCCTCTTCTTCACAATACTTTCCAGCTGTCCCCAAGGACTCCACCAAGGGTGCCTTCCAGAACACCCATGCAGCCCTGTGGGTGTCCAAAAAGGAGCTACAGAGGTGGGATGCTGCCACCCAGCGGACTTTTTTGGAGTCAGACACCCTTGTCCTTTAATTATATCTTCCTAACTGGAAAAAGGGACACAACAGTCCTGTCTGGGACACCCACCCACTGACATTCTGCGTCTATTATGAGGGCCGCTTTCCAGGTAACCAATCATACATTCTTATGTTCGAGCACAAACTCTGTATACTGAATAGATTCACCCTTGGTTGGTGCGGCTGCTTTTGGAATTCGTAAACTTATGTTTTGAACTAATGTATAGAAATTAGGTGTTTTTGTGTTTCCTTTTTATTTTCATTTGATTTGTCATGAAGACAACATAACTGAAAACATTAAAAACTGTACAAACATCTTAATTAACAGACACACAGACAACTCTTCAATTATAGTATAGTAGGAGTGACTTTCAGACAATAAACCAATATGGCTAAGATACCCCGCGGTGTTAGAGTGAATTGTCTTCAGCTATAGCATTACTTCCTGTGAATGTAAAACTCACAGCAGGGGGGTCTGTTTCTTTAAAAATGAGTTTAACTGAAAATCTTCAATTAAAATATCTTTCCTAATGAGCTGTCAGCCTGTGTATTATGGCATTTTGAGTGTGTTGTGCGCTTATTGAGTAGGATTTGTGAAATAAGACTTGCTTTACACATATGCAGCTGTAAAATGTTTTGCTTATTGTTTATTGCTCATTTTCAGATAATTACAACCCAAACTGGAATCTCTGACCAAGGAGGAGATTCTTAATTTGGTCTTAAAATAAAGTGTAAATAGGGTTATTAACAAAATATCCATCCATTTCCCTTATCTGCTTAATCAAACTTTGAGGTCAACAACAACACAGGAGCCAAGCCTGAGAACAGAAAATTAATCATATATGGTGTGAAATGGCACTATATAGACTTGACACTGAGGCACGTGTAAAACTCAACAAAAAACTTTTATTTCTCTTCACCTGTGGGCCACATGTTCCCCGTGCACCCCACAGGCATAAGACAGTCCCAAAAGCACAGTAACACAAACCACAACCCTACTCTCTTTCACCACCATTCCTCCACAGCTTTGTCCTCCTTCTACCCGACTCTGGCTGCTGATTGGTGGTCGCTGGCCTTTTTTATCGCCCATCCAGAAGTGCTCCAGGTGTTTGATCACCTGTTCCTGATTGCACTTCTGGGCGGAGCTATAGAGGTGTCCAGGCTGGAACTCCATCTCCATTGAAACCCTGCAGGAAACTGAGGCACCATCGTCAGCCAGGGAGGCTGCCACCAAGTGTCCTGGGGGAGGCTGCTCCCCTGGAACATAAGTAGAAGGGGCATCCCGGCTGGGAATGGGACCCGGTCGCCCACCACAATGGGGACAAATAAAGCATAATCTATCTATCAATCTAGAACTGGACTGAGTATACCGGGGCCGAGGTGGAAGCCTTATAGCACTGTCGTCTCCATTCTCTGAGGACTTGGGTTTGATTTCTGACCCAGGCACTGACTCCATCCATCCATCCATTTTCCAACCCGCTGAATCCGAACACAGGGTCACGGGGGTCTGCTGGAGCCAATCCCAGCCAACACAGGGCACAAGGCAGGAACCAATCCCGGGCAGGGTGCCAACCCACCGCAGCCAGGCACTGACTCGCTTGTTTTATATTTTTTTATTATTATTATTATTTATTTATTTATAATAGCAACTTATTCATTTTACTAAAATCAAATAACATTCCATACATTCTGACGCTGGCACTGACTTGCTTGTTTTAATTGGGTTCTTCACACTGGCCAAGAGTAAGAACATGTGGGTGTGTGCATAAGGGTGTCCTGCGATGGATCGTTGTCCTGGTTGTAACTTTATTTGTGTTTTGTGGTGATGCCGTCAGGAAAGGCTCCAGTTATATGTGCTTTCAGAATGTTGTGGTGATCTTCTGAGTGACGTGATTAGAGGTTGAACAGGAAGACTCTGCAGATAATAGAAGTAATCAAAAAAATAGAACCATTCATTATAATTCTTTCTTAATAATTTTAAATGGAAGTCAAAAAAGGAATAGTGTGTTGAAGTTTGGCACAGAATGAAAAATAAAATAGCAAAAACGATTTGCCCTTCTGAGCACTACTTTCCATACTTCTCCGACCTCTGACTACTGGCTCTGGTGTTTTATTCAGCCCCAGAGTAACTAATTGCTGTGGCTTCCACACAGTTTACACTTACGCGACCCCATTTGTGTCGCACTCCCTCTCCCACTCACTATGCCTCCTATGTCTTCCCCTTTTTAACCCCTTCCTTTCTTTGCATAGAGAGTCACATTGTGCCCACTCCAGTAACCCTCATTGTTTGCATGGAGTATAGTGAGTTGTGCTCGCAATTTCTTTCAGAAGCCTTCATTTGCATGGGCTGTAGGCCCTCAGCCAATGATCTGAGTCGGCACCTCCAGGCGCCAAATGGAAAGACGTGCCAACCCCACAGCCAAGACAATGTAATATTATTGTAAGACAGACAATATCAGTGAATGTTAAAAAAGCGTCTAAGAGATCGAAAGCAGTCACATATCAGAGCAATGCCCAATAACCGTATTTGGAGAATGGAATAATATGCTTATGTTTTGAAGAAAATTTGATTACCAAGAAAAACACCTGTGGAAGTGGAGAAAATGTGCAAACATCATACAGGGAGCTGAACATCAAAACCTAGACCCTGGTCCTCCAAAGTTAACCACTCTGCCATCATGCATGTTTGTTCATCATAATGATAAAAGAGTATAAGCATGTAACGGCCGACCCCTTTTACCCAGCCGGCAGCTACACCTCCAAGACCAGTGGCCTGGATAATTAACTGAGAAATAATCTAACTATCAAGCCGTACTTCTTACCAATTAAACTTTTCCCCCCACAATCGACGGTGAAAAATATGAGCACAAAAACAGGATGTAAAATTAAACAGATTATATGTATTAAGTAAAACAAGACATGCAAAAAATAGAAACATATATAAATTCAAATATCCCTCCACCCCAGCAATAACAAAACACCACCAAATATATATAAATATATACAACAAAAACCCTCCCTTGTCCCTGTAACAAATAAACACATAACACGAAAACAACAATGAATGATAAACTGAAAATGAATGAGAACGTGAGTCCGGTAATAATGAAACTGTCCTGAAAGCGGATGACTGAATTAGTGATATTGAGTTGTTTGAATCTTCCCGGAAAAAATGGAACAGCCTCACCGTGAATCCTCGTGTGTATGGTGGATGATTAAGTCCTACCCCGGGGTCTTTCGTGGTGAGGTCCTTGAAATAAATCCGGCAGATGGAAAAACAAACTGGATTGGCAAGCGCGATGTGGACAATAACTGGTACTGTTGGTTGCTCGTGGTCGTGGTCGTGGTCGTGGTCGTGGTTGTGATGGTGAAACAAAATCTCCTTCTCTCCTCTCTCTTCCTTCTCCTCCTGCTGGCTTATATAGTCCTGTGACGGCTGAGATTGATTGATTGAAAACAGGTGTTTTCCAGGTTTGCGGCTGTGGTCTCCTTCCATCATCCGTCCCCTTTTTTCGGGGACGGCATTAACTGATGCACATAAACAGTAAACGGGACAATAAAACGAGACGCACGCAGTACTGACATTTAAACACTATGTGGCCCCGCTACAAGCAAGTTTCAGTTTGCATACAGTTTTGTTAAACTAACATTAAAATTCATTTTGCAGGAAATTTTGCAATTACTGTACAAAGCAAGAAACTCAGCAAAGAGTTTTATTGGGTTTTAAGGGATATTTTAGGTGGAAATCAAGGAATATTGCTTCCAAAAGCTGTTTACCTGTGTTCTTTTCTGTAACTGCATAACCCCTGTAATCTGCACCACATCAATGAAATCAATTCTGTTTATGTCTCTCGTTCACATCACCAAAGATGGGCATAGTATGTTTGTTTAAAAATGTGACATGCTGCAAATTTTCCATACAAAGACATCCCAAAACTCACCTTGTGCACATAACTCTGTTTTGTTCAAAAGAAAATGAAGTACGTGGAAAGTCGCTGCTGAAACCCTGAAACTCGCCACTTCCTAGAAAGTTTATCATCCTAGTTGAGGATATGCACACTTCACTCAAAATTCTTTATTTAAATACTAAAAGGCTAAATTTTTCAAAACCTGGCAGGATCTAATCAATAACATTTTAGAATAAGTTTTTAAAGCACGGAGCAAGCAGATTCTCTCCCCATTTCTTTTTCTTCTCCATTTATCTTTATTCACTTATTAATTCATCTATTTAATTATTTTTGTTAGCTTTAAGGTTTATTCTGCTGCCCATGCTCTCTTTATCAGGGGTGGGGGGTTGATTTGTTTTCAATCCTATTTTTGTAAAATTGACCTATTTGTATGGAATGTTGTGCAATTTCAATAAAATTATAAAACAATAAATAAATAAATACTAAATGACAAGCAGATGCATGTGAAATGAAACACTTCCAGACAGGAACTAAATGCCTTCCTTCTTGTGTGAATGGCACAAATTTCACTGGAAGCAAAATGCAATAAATTTCACTGATTTGTTTGCAAAGCAAAACATTAAGTTTTGCTGTAAATTCAACTTTGCATGGGTTATTTTTTTCATAAGTAGTTGTAACACAGCGTAACCTAGCCTACTCATACCAAATTAATACAATTCAAGTTTGTGGAGGGAGAAATAAAATATTAATTAACTTATTTAAATGACTGATTAAAAAAGATACTGTGATATCTGTTTGGTGGTTGGCAGTTTTATTATTTGCATCTTATTGTTAATTAAAATAATGTTACAGAAAAAATGAAATGGAAACATCTATTCATGTTCTAATCAATTATACAATTCAGGGTACAGGGAACATCTGCGGTGATCTGAAACTAGGAATGCAGCTTGGATATTGCAAGTACTATTTCTACATTTGTAAATGGGACAGCCATGCTAAACAGTCTCACTACATTAAAAAGTACTGACCGCTCTACTAGCATTTGTTTCTAGGGCACATGCACCACTTGTCGAACCAATAAAGATATGTTTGCCTCTTCTTCATATTACACCTAGACTGGTTAAAAATCTGGTGAAAGTGTTCAACAAGGAAGGTGAAGGATTTTGAAATTTGAGACAGATGGTACCAGAAATAACTGATGCCAAGATTAAGGAATGCACAATTTGTTAATCCACAAATCAAACACATCATCAATGACAAGCTGAAGATCTGCTAGTGGGGCCGAAGGAAACTGCATGAAGGAATTCAGGGATGTTGATGAGAATTTTCTTGGAAACTGCAGGTCACCAAAATATGTCCACCTGGTTAACAACATGCTGCAAACCCACAAAATCATGAAGTGCAATATGTCACTAAAGATTAATTTTCTGCATTCACACTTGGACTTTTTCCCTCATACTCTTGCTACTGAAAGGGAAATCAGGACAAGTGGAATCCATCAATGCTGGCTGACTATTGTTGGACATTAAACCAAGAAGCATCACATGCTAATACAAATTAAAATCATCATTTTAGCTGAAATTAACTAATCATTAAGCAAAGAAAACCCTAAATTAATTTAAGGTTCATTTATTGGTTCTTCGAATTCCTACATGACACAGTCAATCTGAAAATATAGAAGTGTTTGGTTTGAAGCTGTCCATTGTAATCACCAAGAAGAGGAGATGAACATAAGGTGACAAGGAAAAGTATGTGAAACCTTTGTAAATAACCACATTTAGGTATAAATTTGTCTTCTGATCTTCATCTTAGTTACAACAATCAACAGTCACAATCTGTTTTAACTAATAAGGCACAAATTATTGAACTGGTGTTGTACATATTGAGTTTGTCATTCAAACATTTGCAGTGTAGATTGGTAGCTCTGCAGAAGATCTATGAGCAGTAATTGTTCATTAGCATAAAGCTGAAAAGGGTAGCAATGTTATTTGTAAAAGGATAGATATTCAGTAGTCATCAATTAGACAAATTGTGTATAAATTGAGTTTATTTAGTACTATGACTGTTGGGTTGCCCAGCCAAGATGACTCGAAAGGCACAACTCAGCTCAGTGAGGTAAAATGAACCCTAGAGAAACAGCCAAAGACTTGAAGGAATCATTGAAACAGGTTAACATCTCCGATCATTAGTCTACCAGACACAAAACAGTGAATGGGCATGGTGTCAATGGCAGGACATCAAGGAGGAAGCCACCACATTCCAAAATAAGCATTGCTGCACTCCTGAAGCTTGCCAAAGACCATCTTGACATTCTATTATGTCATTGCAGCAGTACATATGGCATGAAAAGGGTACCGCATACCAAAATTAAAACATCCTAATGGTAAAGTACTATGGAGGGAGCATCATGATTTGGGGCTGCTTTACTGACTCTGAGCCTGGACAACTTGCCATCATCCAGGGGTAAATGAATCTCCAAGTTTATGAAGGTAGCCTACAGGTTGAGGCAGCAGAACAATGATCCTAAACATCAAAGTAAATCTTGCGCAGAATGGTATCAAAAAAAGAAAATTGAACTTTTGGAGAAGCCCGGTCAAAGCCCAGACCTTAGCCCAAAGGAGATGATGTGGAATGATATCAGGAGAGCCGTTCACATCAGACATCCTAAGAATTTGGCTCAGCTGAAGCAGTTCTGTAATGAGTAATGGTGTAGAACTCCTCCTGAGTGTTGTGCAGGTCTGATCTGTAGCTACCAGAAGCACTTGTCATAGGTTAATGCTGCTAAAGGAAGTTTGACCAGTTACATTTACTTTTTCTACAGCACACTGTGAATGTCTGATGGGTATGTTCAATAAAGACATAAAATATTAAAATTGTGTGCTCTTAGTAATTCCAAAGAGTTCACATACTTTTTCTTGACCCTGTACAATACGACAAACACGTATCAGGATCTGGTGAGCTAATTCTGTTCATCAACCTGTTACTGTGGGACGTTTCTCCACATACTTCCATTTCCTCTTATATTCCAGGAAGATGAGACAAATTAGCTCTAAATGGTCCTTTTGTGGGTTTCTGCAGGACTGTGGCTTGTAATGGACTAGGATTCTGTGCAGGTCTTCAACATCTAATGCATAAGGTTAAGGCCACCCAATACAGCTGAGACTGACTTTGGGCACCCATAATGGATAAAAGAGGATTAGAAAATGAATGGAAATTAAATACAAAAGAAAGCAGAAAATCCATCCATCCATCCATTTTCCAACCCGCTGAATCCGAACACAGGGTCACGGGGGTCTGCTGGAGCCAATCCCAGCCAACACAGGGCACAAGGCAGGAACCAATCCAGGGCAGGGTGCCAACCCACCGCAGGACACACACAAACACACCCACACACCAAGCACACACTAGGGCCAATTTAGAATCGCCAATCCACCTAACCTGCATGTCTTTGGACTGTGGGAGGAAACCGGAGAGCCCAGAGGAAACCTATGCAGACACGGGGAGAACATGCAAACTCCACGCAGGGAGGACCCGGGAAGCGAACCCAGGTCCCTAGATCTCCCAACTGCGAGGCAGCAGTGCTACCCACTGCGCCACCGTGCCGCCCAAGCAGAAAATTTGTTTTTAAAATCAGCACGCAAACTATATCTGATGTAATCCAATGAATGAAAGCACTCAGTGATTACCATGGAACTGACTGAAACAGAAAGCACTCTTTTCTCTTTAGTGGATGTTATCAGAGCCTCAATGGACAAAATTAACAGAGAACAGCACATTTTGAAGAATCGTACTGATGAGAGCCCACAATACATGCTTTGTACCAAAAACCAGGCTGACAATCACAGAAGACTAACATTGCCTTCAGCGTCTGTGATACAAAAGCCATCAATATTATGATTGTACATTGCCTTTTTTAAAGCTATTTAAGGTCTGTTATTAAATCGTCTGCGTTCATAATGCCTGGCCTGGTTTGTTGCACTTGCAAATTTAAAGCTCAAGATTTTAAAGCTAATTTTCAATGTATATCTAAATCCACACCACTATCAGAATGATGAAAGTCAGCACAGAAATATTCTTCTGAAAAAAATAATGGACAGCGTCTGAGCCATAAGGATTCTTTTCCTCAAAAGCAGCATTTATTATTAATACAAGATGAGAAACACTGACCTACAGGAAGTAAAGGATTGTGGACACAGCAGTCTTATTCTTCAGGCAATGCAGCAAAGTAATTGAAGGGCAATTAAAAAAAAAAGTTAAGTTATAACATAAATCTCGTGAATGCAATTTAAGGGATACTATGCCCATATTGCATAATATGCTAGTGAGGAAACCTCTGCAGAACTGTGGGTGGTCTGGATCACCAACCTACCAAAAAAAAGACATAGCAACATCAGAAATGTGTAGACAACTGCAAAAAAGTACATTCCAGGACAAAAGGGTATGTCCTACTGGGACAGGTTAGAGGAATTAAGCAGCTTTCATCCAGAAGAGAGGAGACTACAAGAAGAATCAAAGTACCTCAGAGTAATTGATAAGGCTTCAGTTAAAAACTGAATCATGAAATGAAGCAAAACAGTGGAAATTAAGAGGAAATGTATTTTCACACAAAGGGGGTGTAGGAATATGGAAGAAGGTAATGCAGAAAATCCTATGACTATATATTTCTTGAGCTTCTGTATACAGCTAAATTTTCCCCTTGGGACAAATAAAGTACCATCCATCTATCTATCTATCTATCTATCTATCTATCTATCTATCTATCTATCTATCTATCTATCTATCTATCTATCTATTTATCTATCTATCTAATATAGTGCCTTTCTTATCTATCTATCTATCTATCTATCTAATATAGTGCCTTTCTTATCTATCTATCTATCTATCTAATATAGTGCCTTTCTTATCTATCTATCTATCTATCTATCTATCTATCTATCTGAATGAACATCCTATAGCATAGTGTTGCGTGCACACCATACATACACAGCATATACCAATGACATGCGGTGAGGTTCATGGCTAGTGAGGCACTGACTCCTTCAGAGTCGGAGTTACAAATATATGAACCTAATAGAGTAGCTTATTTACTATTCAATTGGCAGCATGCATATTGATTACTAGTTATGTTTCATATCTTATCAGTGTTCTTTACACACACACACACACAGAGATAAGGTATATATTTGGCTAAGAAAGAAAGTTACATTTATAGCAGCGAGAGAGAGCACATTTGCTCTGCACCCTCTATGTGTTCTAAATTTGCTGTTGCAATTTCACAATTCACACTCATCCAATACAAATGAAAGTATAGAGTGTTGTACAAAAGAAAAACAGATTTCAATTTTGACCTTAATTGAAATATTTAATTGTGTTTAAAAGCTTTTAATTCTTATGCTTTAATCAATTTTAATACAGACTGTTCAACAAAAGGATAACAAGAAAAACACAAGAATATTTTATTTAAGGTCAAAATTAAGTTTTTAAATATTGGATTGTTTTTTTCTTAGTCTGATCCCATTTTTTTATACAATTGAAAATCATTTATGGTCTTACCTTTATTTGTAAATGAAGTCCATGCGCCTATCCTTCTCCATGAAAATCTCTGTCACTTTCTTGTAAAAGTCCTCCTTACTTTCCTTTAGTTTAAAAGTCTCTCCGCCTCAGTGGAGATTATCGTCAAGAAGAACAATAGCAACAAGCACCTGTTGGGCTCACATCCGCCCCCTTCAGCATGACACAGTATCGTCTGTCTCACCTTGTGCCTTTTCACTACGGTTGATCAGCAAGACTAAATATGTCACACACATTCATTAAAGGTATTAGCCAGACTGTGGAAAGTCAGGGTGTAAAATAAACGTGTCTGCAAACATTATATTGGCGACATATAGAGAGACAGCAACAGGTACGCGCCAATTGCATGCATCAACCCAGTGTGTGAGGGAGAGCGCAGTCTGAGATGAGGTGAGGCTTGTCTCGTCACTGCCGCACCTCACGTTTCTCCCCTTTATTTGAACAGGAAATGCGCAAAATGAGTGATTTTGACTATAAAAATGATCAAAATTATTGGAATCATACAGAAAGCAAATTTATAGTACAGACCAGTGGACAAATGTATCATTATCAGTTTATTTACGCCTCCCCTGACCGCACGTCCCTGGCATATACTGCTCCATGACAGGTTTTATTCATCTGCCCTGCCATGGTAATTCACACTGCCTTTTCCAGTGCATGCACAAAGGTCCCAATCCAGGTGGTTTGTTGAGTGGTGGGTGCAGCAACACACTATCAGTGCATGCTCCCAACCTCCTCCTCCTCCTCCTCCTCCTCCTCCTCCTTCTTTAAAGTTATGAGCTGGTATGGTTTTGTCCGAGTTCCTTCCCATGCATTTTCCATTGTGTCCTTGACCGCTTCTCTAAGTAGGTTTAAGAGTGTAAGTTGGTTAAATCCTAGGAATGTCTGACTTTGTGTGCAACACTTCAATGTAGTATACAGTGTGTGCCCATGACACTACTACAAGCAGCTGGCACCTCTGTGTGGTCCCAGATACAATCTGAAAGAGAAACTCCCCAAGTAAGGGTTGGTTTAAATCTACATGTATTTATTTGGCTGATGCTTTTATCTGAAGTGACTTACAAATCACTGCTGCTTCCATACGTTTGTTTTTGGGGCGCTGGCAACTGGCTAACTCAGTGTCGCACAAAGACTCAATGGTGTGGATTAACCAGACACCATCCTCAGCAGTTCACAGTTCATTGCCTTAACTGTTACGTTGCACTCCCTTCAAACTAACTGCTTTACCTTTCTGCATTAAAAAAATGACCTTGAACTAATAATGTGCTGTGAGGATGTATTATTTGACTTACACGGGCCTATTAGGCTTTTGCGCTAATGTATTCCTGGACTGTCCTGAGTTACCAGGGATACTGCTAATCATGTTAATATATAGTGCAATCTATTCCTCTAAATAAATATTGGCAAAGCTAAATGAAAGAAGGTCAAGACAAGAAGCAATATGACTCCAGCAGGAAGAGCATAAATATTTTTCCATATGACCTTATTTCACAAGCACAATTTCTAGCCCTCTCTTCACTGTAGCTATTGTGTACACCCAGTTTGTTGGAAGATAATCATCAGACTGTATTCAAAGAGCTCACTGAGGCATTGCTTTATGTGTTCAGACCTCAATTGTGCACAGCAAGAATAGGGAGGAATGACATTTAGTGCAGTGATGGGTGACTAGTTGCTTCCCAGAGGGAGGGTCTCACAGGAGCCAGTCAGCTTCCAACTGTTATGCCAAGAGCTGAGACCTGATTGACATGCATCCATAAGAGCTTTTTTGTTCTTTTTTCTTCCCACGCTGATGCAGCAACTCTTTTATTTCTGGTGAGTGATGAGGTAGCCACTACCTCCCAATACGTAAAGCCTCACATGACCCTGGAAAAAACAGAATAGACAAAGTTTTAATCTCAAAGGGGTTAGGAGCAAATTCTATTTATATTATATTTATGACAGACTCATCCCTTACAAATCTGAACATTACAATTGGGCCTTTAATCCATCCATCCATCATTCAGTGACCATACTTTATTCTTTTGAAGGCTGGTGGGAGCTGGAGTCTGTTACATAAACTCTGACCACAAAATAAGAATCAAAGTTGAAGGAGACACCAGTCTACCCACTTAGACACCCCACCTTAGAGAAGGAGCCTAACAAGACAGGAAGAAAAAATGTTCAACCAGCAAAGAGAACAATGCAAGCAGTCTTTATTGTTAGGTAGGATCACTTCAGACAGATAACTAGGAATGAACCTTTAACCAGTGGTGCAAGGGTTGATCATCCATAACCTTACTTTATTACTCCCACAAGAACAGAAGACCCAGACTTGTTTTCCCCAGACCCCTGAAGTTTGGGCCATATGTCATTGAGAAGAAAACGAATTGTCCAAATTTCAGGCAGGGGATGTTTCTTGTGTAGCTTCTGGGTAGACTGTTACCTAACATCCAGTATGATCTGCTACTGGCAATGAGGAGGACAGTGACGAATTATTCTTCGCAATCAATAAAAAAGCACAATCTGGAATTCTAGTTTTGAGCAGCCATTTGAGGAAGCAATGCAGCTTTGTGTGGTATAGCGGGTCCACAGCTCATGTCAAAAGGGCCAGTTTTAAATAAATAATTGACGCATTCTCGGCTTAGAGAAGGGGCATGGTAAGAGTGGCGCATCGGTTCCCGGGATGATTCGTTGATGTGGGCAATTCGGACATAAGTGTACAGGTGAGGAGCCGTCTGCATCCGTAATTGTTCCCAGGAGCTGGTGATTGCCACAGCTGATCCACTTCCCCGTAATATATAGAAGTGTGATGCAGCTAGTAGGGGAGGAAAATCAGAGAAAAAGATGGAGGTTTTAGAGGAAGAAAGCAGGAAGCAGTGTGGAGAAAGCCGGTGCATGAGTGAGAGGGAGAAAGAGAGAGCAAGTGAGCGCTCGTAGGCAGCTGGACAGTGAGCCTTAGCGGGGTGTTTAGCCAACACCTAGGGCAGCAGAAGGATGACTCGCTGTGGAAGACAGCAGGAGTCGGGAGGCTTGAGTGATGGATTCCCCAGCGTGAGCGTCCTGGCCATTGGGGAAAAGCCAAGTCTCGGTCTGGAGGGAGCGCAACCAAAGCCAGTGATCGGGACTCCTCCAGAACAGGAATGGAAAGAAGGTCAGCTGCAGATAAGGCGACTCTCCTGTTGCGAAGCCAGATGGGAAAAGCAGGGGAGTCGCCAGGTAAAAGAAGACACCGGGATTTGTGTTTCTATAGGACTGATTCATGCCTTTGTTTTAACCTCATTTTAAAGGATTCATTTATTGTTTTTTTTTTAACCTCCACTTCACTTCTGTTTTAATGGATTATTTATTTAATGACTTACTTGAAGCACTGCACTTTATTATTTGGAAACTTTGTTTTTGTTGTTGTTTTAATAAAAGCACTTGGCACTCTTTTACACCATCCCCTTTCTTCATTGTTGTGCCTCACTTCCAAGCTCATCGGTGACATTACCGACGGTGTCAGGTTCAAGAGCTCCCTGAAGCTGCATGAGAACCTGGAGCGAACCCACATCATCACACTTTGCTGCTTATTTGAAATCCCTGGGAAGTTCATGTGGGTTTCTACAAAGACTTTACCAATTTAATCATTTGTCTGTGCCCAGTGTGAGCTCTCTTGTAGCTGTTATCTGTAGTTTTGGCTGTTGGAGTAGAGATACATTCATTTTTTAATACACTTCTAATTAAATCTAAAAAAAATTAAATCATGTTAGAATTTCAGCTTCCTTGTCTTCTATAACATGTTTATTTGTTTTTGTCATTTTTTTCCTACTCCCATGATTTTGATTTATCTTTTAGTTTTCCAATGTCTTGTTTTTAATACCCACTTCCTTCCCCAAGCCTCAGTTGCTCCATAAATTCATTCAGGAATGATACAGGAGTCTGGATGTGTATCCAGCAGGGGATGTTAGCTTCCTGGGAATGAGTTCTTTTGTAATTGCAGCGTGCTACATAACCCGAATCTATATAGATATAATATAAACAGACGATACCCTTCCCTTAGTGATACGGCAGTATAAAGAAATCATATAGGAGAAATAGCTTAGCTTTGTTTAATGACGGCTTATGCTGCATAACAGACAAAGGAAACCAAGAGCAAGAATCAAGTTCGGGAGTGGGGGCCCGATGTGTAGAGTCTGCCATTTTCGCCATTGCAATGGAAGGGTTTTCAGGATTGGATGAAGTTATCTCCCATCTGTCCATCGGCTTCAAATGTGTGCCGGGCAATGTTCCAAGGCTTTATACTCTTTCTTCATGTGCAGGTCCCCACTTAGGTGAATCATGCCATGCCAAACAAGGCAAAAGAGGATACAGTTTCATGCTGACTTTGACACGCAGAAATAGTATACAATGGTCCTCAGTCTGACTGCCCATTTCACAGTTGTCTCTAACTGTCTTGTCTTATAATGCTTGCCTAGCAGTTCTTATATGGTGAACCTCTGTGCTAAATCTGGCTCTGTGTCAACTGTGCATGTGAGTAGAAAATGGCAGATTTATAAAATATATTTGCACAGAGACAAGTGACATATTAAACTTATAAATTTACTACAAGATGTAGCTGTGGCATTAGTTTGCTTTGTGCAAGTGTGCTCATCAACTCCCTTGGTGCTCCTGCTTTTGTAAGGTTTGTGGTTTTTAACTATTTTACCTTTTTTGGGTTTTTCTGTCTTTCAGTTTTCTGTTAGGTATTGCTTTGGGCATGCAAAGGGCTAAGGACTTTTGTGATCTCTGACAGAGAAATGAGAAATTGTGCTCAAAAGACAAGCAAGAGTCAGAATCCTAGAGGAAATGAAACAAGAACAAGTCACCAAAATTAAAGAGCAAAGCAAAAATCAAAGGTAGAATCAGGAAATGCTGAGAGCAAGAAGTACAGTCCTGTGCATCTCTTCTGATGTCACCTCTAATCTGCCACAGTAAAACATGAAGCTCTAAGGGGCTTACCTGGTCCATCCTACCCCACTAATTTTCTCTTCACTCTCCTTCCTTCAGTTTAGTTCCACTGACACTAGGACTATGCTATTTACCCACAGTTTCTGACATACAATAACTTATCATCTTGACTCTGTTGAAATGTTTTTGTTAGAATGGTTGTTTTTGGGCTGACGGGGTTAGTGCTGATGTTCTCATTTTGTGTATTTGCATTAATGTTATATTTTTATAAACTCAACACACACTAACATAGGCTTATTTGAAAATTGATCTTTTTTAATTGTTTTGGCCTTCCATGCACACTTAAATGACATTTATGACTACTGAAAACTAATCTTTTATAAAATGCTCTCAAAAGTGTATTTGAAAACACTGGGTATCGTGTAGCAGTGCAGATGAGAAAACTGCACATTTCAGAAATACTATTGTATGACTGTCATATGATCAGACCCTGACTTCAGTTTTGTCATGATAATTACCTTTGTCATTTTATTTTTACAGTGGGGATCGTCCTTTCCTAAGTTCTCTACATCAGTCGACCTGCACTATGCCTTGAAACATTCAACTATTTTGCTGTGTTCATTTTGGCGGGAGTCCCAGTCATTATTGTCCATTATATCTGGCAACTTTACACTTATTTATAGCCTTTAAAAGCAGTTATACATCATTTTCGCCTACAGAGAAATCAGATTTAGTACTTTATTCAGGTGCTTTTGTTTTCTTATTTATTTTATTTTTGCTACATATCAAACATTGCCCTTGGATGAGAATCCATTGTCACACACGTGCGCTTGGGAGGCAGACTTTGGGCTGAGAGCAGGCTTTGACAAAGTGCACTAACCTTTCTTCTCCCTCTTCTGCAGATCACCCGAGGAGAAACCAGCATAAAAAGCTTCCTCCACTTTCCTAGCCACACCTCCCATCGACATCACTTCCTGCTCTTTGATTTTGGACCCACCTCTTCCTCCCCTGCCTCTATAAGAACCCAGCACCTTCCCTCTTTAGTTTGTCCCTTTTTGGACGTGGAACCAGAGAGTGCTCTGGAGCCATCTTTTTTCTGTACTGTGTGTTATTTTTATGGGTGGATGCCAAAATCTTTTTCTGCTCTCCCTTTTTGTTTTGACACCATACATGCTGAATAGAAAACATTTATGAAGAGTAGCGTCCTCATATACAATATAATGATGTAAGTCTTGTAACAATAAAAATCACAAGACATTGCGAAGGTTTGGGGCAGCCACCCAAATAATTGTTTCTGGCTGCAAAACTTCTTAATAATCAGCTCCATGTTCACATTATTCAGTTCAAAACAGAACTAACTCAATATTAAGAAGATGGCGGCTTTAAAGGCCATTACAGGAAGTGATGTCATCAGGACAAGAACCGGAAGTGATGTCATTGGTTGCCCCAGAGCCAGGCGGGATTTCCCTAGAATGGTCTGTAAGAGATCGAGAGGGAGAATTAGTGCACTTCGCCACCTAATGGTCCGGCGTAGAATTACATGTACTCGAGCCCTTTAGTTCCCTCCTAAACACGCGTGTGTGACAGTCTCTAAAGATGAGTCTGGTGATAAGGCCAGATGGTGGGGAGGATAAAAAAGAATTCAATTGGAGAAAAAACAAAATCTACAGGGGTTCCAAGGCCAAAAGACCACCCAGCCCTCACTAGGCATTCTACCTAACATAAATGTTCTTAACTCATTCCTCTTGGTTTCCAAGCTTTATATGAGATTATTTGATGAAGTCGGTCAGCTGTGGACAGCTAGGGCACCCGCCTTCATTCCAGTATCAGAGGAGGCTGCATGGTACCTTGAACAGGTGGTGGTGGTGGCACAAATCACCACCACAGAAAATCTGGAAAAGATAGCAGAGAAAAGTAGAGATTAGTAAAGATTGAAGATCCATGAAAAAGATAGCAATTCTATGCCTACATAGTCTATTAGGAACACAATTAAAATATAGCTACGAAAAAGCCAAATTAAAGTAATGGTTTTTCCGAAATTTTTTAGAATGTACCACAGTATCAGCCTGATAAATTTCAATTGGCAAATTATTCCATATTTTAGGTGCATAACAGCAAAAGGCCACCTCACCTCTTCTTTTAAGCCTGGCTGTTGGAATTATAAGCAGACCTCCATTAGAAGATCGAAGTTTATGACTTGGAGTGTAGGAGAGGCAGGTATTCCAGAGCAAGATTATTTAAGGCTTTATAAATTCTTTACTAGTATTTTAAAGTCAGTTCTGAATGACATGAGTAACCAATGTAACAACACTAAAACTGGTGAGATGTGCTCAGATTTTCTTTTTCTAATTAAGATTCTAGTGGCTGTATTCTGCACTATTTGCAGTTGATTGAGATTTTTCTTACGTAGTCCTGTTATAGTAATCTAGTCAACTAAAAACAACAGCATGAACCAATTTTTCAACGTTTTTTAACATTATAAGAGGTCTAATTTTTGTCATATTTCTAAAGTGAAAAAATGCAGTCCTAGTAATCTGGTTAATATGTGATTTAAGATTCAAAGTTCAGGTCGGAGTCAACCTCATTTTAACATCAATTGATCAATCTCTCCGTCTGATAGTGTCTGCCTCAGATTGTGCTATTACCACGTGTTTTGTCAAGATTGCCACATGTGCTCAGTACAATGAAATTAGTACTTAATTTCCCAGCTGAACAAATAAATGAAAAAGTACAATGTAATCATCAAGCAATAAACATGTACAATTAAATGTAATATGTACAGTGAATTTAGAAAGTATTCTAACCCCTTTACTTTCTGCACACTTTATTGTGTTGTAGACTTCATTTGAAATTAACACATTTGCCATTTTTACCCATTAATGTACATTGAATAAACCACATTGAAAAAGTGAAAACATGTTTTCACAAAGGTGTACAAATTTATTAAAAATCAAAAATTGAAATCTCGCATTCATAGACGTATTCCGACCCTTAATTCAGTACTTTGTAGAAGCCTATTTGTCAGAAATTATACCTTTGAGTCATCTTGGCTAAGTCTTTAAAAGTTTTGCATGCCTTGATTTGGGCAGTTCACCTCATTCTATCTGGCAAATCTTCTCAAGCTCTATAAGTTTGGATGGGATGCATCTGTAAACTGCCATCTTTAGGTCTCACCACAGGTGTCCTATGGGATTTAAGCCTGGGCTTTGGTTGGGCCACTTAAGGACAGTCTGAGACTTGTCTGAAAACCACTCCAGTGTTGTGTTGGCCGTATGCTTTTGGTCATTGTCGTGCTGAAAGTGAACCGTCATTCCAGTCTGAGGAGCAGGTTTCCTTTAAGAACCTCTCTATATTTGGCTGCATTCATCCTTCCCTCAATCCTGAACAGTCTCCCTGTCCTCACCACTGAGGAGCACCTCTAAGAATGGTGTTGTCATCACCATGCTTCACCACAAGGAAGGTATTAGGCATTGGATGAGAAGTACCTGGTCTTTGCCTGACATAGTGCTTGTAGTTCTGCCCAAAGAATTCAATTGTTCTGTTATCAGACCAGAAGATATTTTCCCTCATGCTGTCAGAGTCTTTTAAACTGACACAGGCCTTTAACTCAAGAGTGGCTGCCGTCTAGCTACTCTACCATAAATGCCAGATTGATAGACTGTTGCTGAGATGGCCGTCTTTTAGATAGGATCCCATCTCAACAGACAATTAGAGCGACCAAGGTTTTCTTGGTGAGGAAAGCAGAAAGTACAAGTTTTCCTCTCTTGTCTTCTTTTCAAAGAACCAATCTTGTAAACCTTTTGCAAACTCATTTTAATAGGAATTAAAGCTAAGCTCTTACCCTGGACAATCTCAAAGGCTCATCATCATTCATGGAATCACCAAAGACTGGTCTACTAGCTATGGCACACCTGTTAGATACACAGACACACACAAGCACAACTCACCATTCATTCATGGTGGCTTCATCAATTGAAAACTTTACATTTTATTTATTTATTTATTTTTTTGCCTAACATTTTTAAGAATTATTTCCTTTTTGCAACTAGCTAAGTAAGAATATATTCTTAGTGCATTGTTTACCTGGTTTTGTCATGGCTTCTCTTCCCGCATCTCGATTCTCACAACCTGTTTTGCTCTCGTAGCACCACAGGGTGATATTCTGCTCTCCATCCCCAAAGCCTTTCACTGTATGGTCAGTGTAGGCCAATGTCTACTCCACCTACTGACGGATTGTTTGCAATCTTATCTAATCTTTGGTTAAGAACACCAAATCTTTAAACTTAGGACAACCCTGTGGTGCAGTAGTAAGTGTTGTAGTCTCACAGATGCAGTGCCCTAGGTTTGAATCCTGTGCATATCATTTATAGGGCCAATATTGTGACTTGTACCTTGATTTCTATGCCTTGTAAAACTTTGAAATGCCCAGTAGTACAGGATATGTGACCTAACCCACTAAATGGAGCCAAGGCTTTCTTGCTTGCTTGCTCCAAGCTCAAAAAAGATTGAGATTGAGAATGAGGTACAACTATTCATATCAATGACATATCCACCCTATTCTCTTAGGCCACCACCATTGGACTTGCTATGCCAATGTAGGCAACGTCAAGTCAGCTACAGAAGAATGGGTCCATAAGCAAGACAAAATATTTTACTGGACTAGAAGAGAAAGGTTTTGGATCGTTATAACAAGTATATTAGTGTTCATGAGAATTATGTTGAAAAACAAAAAAGGTTTCATTTTACTGGTGTTTCTCTTAGTAGGTCAGGCTTTAAGAATTTTGAGTACCCCATGGAAAAATATATGTACAATACCAGTCAAAAATTTTAGGACACCCCCCTTTTCCAGTTTTTTTGTGAATTTTAAGATGTTCATATCCAATAAATAACCTGAAATGGTGCAAATGAAAGTGGTAAACTGCCGGAGGCTAAAAAATATGTTATAAAAACAGAAAATTGATGTAACTTTTAGAGTTATACAAAAGTCCTTTTCAGGAAACGAGTAATGAGTTTACAACTTATGGCTTTTCTCCAGCAATGGAAGTCAGTTAAGCCTTGAAAGGTGATACAAACAATTCCTACAGGTGTCCCAACTTGTGTTGATTACTTACAAACTCCCTGACTGTATAAAAGAAGTGTTGGAACAAACTGTGCTGCTACACCTTCTGAATCATCATTTGCATGATATCATTATGGTATTGATATCATAATGGTGAGAAAAAGGCAATGAACAATGGAAGGCAGACAGACCATTATAAACCTTAAGGCCAGGTTTATACTGTACTTCACGCAACGCGACACATGCTCCAGTGAACGCTCCTGCTACGCAAGCATTTTACTGTTTATACTTGCGTGCGTACTTTACATAAATCTGGAAGAATCCACCAGGTGCAGTGCGAGATATTCTCACGGTGAGAACAAGTTCGGCTTCAATGTGTTGTGAATTGCCTGGAACACCCATTAAATTCTAATGACACCTTACCGCAATATCTCTGAAAAGGATGTTTAATGATTAAATCCATAAATCCAGGGATGTGCCCATTCCAGCAAGAATTGGGCACGAGGCAAAAACAATCCCTAGACAGGGCATCAGCTCATCGCAAAGTGAATACAAGGACACACATACACTAGCGTCATTTTAGTGTCACCAAATCTGCATATCTTTGGAACGAAACCGGAGCACACTGTGGAAACCCAGCAGAAAAACATGCAAACTGCAGGCAAGGAATACCATCGACATGACTCCCTGTGAGACAGCAGTGCTACCACTCCACCACCGCGTCACCCCCATGTGTGTAATTATTAAAAGTATGCATTATTTAAATGAAATTAACAAATTATCTGTAAAATGTAACATAGATACTTTAATGCATTTCATCATGAAAGTGATATCAAGCATAAATCTAAGGATTCTAAATGTACAGAGTCGGAATATCATACATTTAATGTGTTCTGTGTGGTGATCTGTTGCTGTTTGCTGCTGCTGTCAGGTCAGGAGGAAGCTCCAGAAAAAAAAAAGACGGCATAAAAGATAGTATGAGACTTTTAAAATGTATTGTGTCATTATGATCAGGAATATGCGACGCTTGAATATAAAAGCTCCATGAATGCATTTGTATGTCAGCATTTTGCTTCACCACATCAAACCATTCATCAAACATTGAAGCGCACACATCGATTCCATAGGATCCTCAAAGCGGCTTTCTGTCACATGTAGATAGTAAACCAAGACTCTGATGTCACATTCCGTCTTTATGACACTGTGACTCCTGAGTTTTTGGTGGTACCGCAACTCGCACATGTGTCTCGCTAATTTCTGAGGACCTGCTCAGAGGACGCGTCAAATGAACGCTGAGAACGCGTGGCAGCCATGATGCGTGCGCATACGCGTTCTGAGCATGAAGTATAAATGAGCCCTAAAAGTGAAAGACTTTCCTTTAAAGAGATTGTAAAAAAAAGCCACTGTGTCAGTGAGTACAGCTTCCTATACGATGAAAAAGAACTTGAAAACTGGAGGAAACTCTGGCAGGAACAGGTCTGACAGAACCAAAGCCACAACAGAATCACAAGATTCTGACAGTCAAGAGCTTGTGTGATAGGCACCTCATAGGACAACAGCTTCACAATAGTCGAATAAGGCAAGTCTGACTTTCTATGCTTTAACTGCAGAGTACATTGTGACATGAAACTCTGTTGTTTCAAAAAACAGAAGGAAAAAGGGGGTGTTCGAAAACTTTTAACCATTTTAACCATGGTTTGTTACTGCCACCAGACCTGTCGAGCCTACAGCTCCATGTCTTCTCTTCACGGTCTAAAGTGAGAGTGTTGTCCCCACACTGCTAAAATATGTTAAATCCTTTGTTTTTCATGTTTATCTTCATGGGTTTTTCTCCTCACACTCTGTTTTTCCTTAAACAATCCAAAAATCTAGTGGCCTCATCTTAGTGTCTATCTATCTATCTATCTATCTATCTAGTGAATGCTCTCTACAATAGCAATTCCTGCAATGTACACTATGATGAATGAATTGTTTCTGCCCACTTCCTCACCCTTCTTCATAGTGTGAAGACCAAGGGCACGTACAGGTGCCCTAACCCCGACACAGACACGCAGGACATTAATTGCCACCACAGCACACAGTTTATTTGCTGTTGTAGACTCTACAGCACACAAGGCAAAGTACAGAGAACAACACAGTCCCTTCTCTTTCTACAGCCAGTCCTTCCGCCTCCACTCCTCCTTCCCGAGCTTCATCCACTTCCTCCCAATTCAAGCAATTGAGTGGTGGTGACTGGCTGCTTTTATAGAACTCCCTAAAGGAGTCCAGGGGCCTCATGTATAACGCCGTGCGTAGAACTCACACTATAACATGGCGTAAGCACAAAAGCAGGAATGTGCGTACGCACAGAAAAATCCAGATGCAGGAATCTGTGTGTATGCAAACGTTCACGTTCTTCCACTACATAAATCCCGATCAGTGTGATAAGTAATGCACGTCCACGTGCCTTCTGTCCCGCCCCAACTCCTCCCAGAATTATGCCTCTTTGAATATGCAAATCAATATAAATAGCCTTCTGTGAAAAGACAATGGGAAAAGCACGGGGGAAAATATAAGAATTTCAGCGAATACCAAGTGGAGACAAAGGAAAAACATACTATTTGTTGGTTTAAACAGTGGTGTAATCAACAAAAGGAAGTTGATCGAGTGACATAGTGTCGGAGAAACTCGAAAGCTCAAGTTCACAAAGTCGCACAGTGCCCGAAATAAAAAAGAAGTTGTCAGATATCAAAGTCGGCGTGAAAAGGCGACTTGTAGCGGACCGTCTGAGTGTCATATGAAAGCTTATTAGGATACAGAGAAAAAAAATAGGCACACAGTGGAAAAAAAGCACGAAATGTCAACTTTAATCTAGAAATTTCCACTTTAATCACGTAGTTTATCTTGTCATTAAAGTAGAACATCATAAACTTCATCTTAAAATCATTTATTTTACTAGTTTCTCAAATCCCATCATAACTAAAGTAGCATGTTAAATGCTTTGTTCTGTGTTTGATCTTCTATGTGCTCTATGTGTGTGAATCATTACGTGCTTCCGTTCTTTCTTTTTCTCTGACAGGACACAGAATCCATTACATTCGTGATATTACAGCTCTCTGAATAATTAAAATACTGAGATGTATACGTGATATCTTTTTTATGATGATAGGAATGAAAGCATGTTATTAAACATGGGAACACAGTGGCGCAAGTGATTGTTTATATCTCACACAAGAGGCTTGCTGCTCCATGTGCGACCTTCGATGAAATAATTTATTACAGAAGTACTGTCTCTTTCAAACGTACTAACCTCCAATTCCTGTCCTTACTTTTCTTTCTCCAAATACCCAATCGCCACACAATTAGCTCTGTAATAGACGTTAAGCCATCTGTAAGCTTAGAACTCTGATTCTTCAAAACTTTTAAGGAACATTGAAATATCTTCGTAGTACATGTTTAATTATTCTATCCATCTATCCTTCCAGTGTCGCGTCAGCACCAGCAATAATACAGCGCAATGCAGGAGCTATCCGTGAACTAGCTAGCGCTGCGGCACCGTGTCCTCATATGTTTAATTATTAACAATACAGATTATTTAAATGAAGTTAAAGTTTTATCTGTATACTATAAGCAAAATATTTTGCTGCATTTCATCTTAAAAATGATATCATCATCATACGCACTTTATAAAGTGGCGCAGGTTGTGCAATATTATAACTGTAGTGCAAGTTTACAGTGGGGTAATTTTACTTATAAGTACAAACAGTTCTACAAGGAGCACTTGATTGAGTGCGTTTATAGTTCTTGGGATGAAACTGTTCCTGAAACGCGAGGTCCGTACAGGAAAGGCTTTGACGCATTTTGCCGTGGCTGAGGCAGCGTGTGATTGCAACTGTATACCGATAATTCTCTTTCCGATCAGCTGGTGCTGTGATTCCCCACTCAGATACAGTGATTTAAATACTCCGAGTGGTGCAGTGAGAGTAATATGGAAAAAGATGATCCGCTGTGGCAACCCTTAACGGGAGCAGCTGAAAGAAGAAGAAGATTCAGTGAGAGTAACAACGCTAAAGTTATGGTATTTGGAATACTATGGCTATTCCCTGGACCATTATAATGTTACAGATTAATTACAATTAGACGCATTTCACTAATAAACAATATGCAGTTAATTTCAGTGTATTTATAAAGCCGCGTCAGGAATGTGGGTCTAAGAAAGAAAGGGTAACCACACAGGAACAGTAGCACTGTTTTGACGCTGGGTGCCGCCAGTCTGCAAAACCGAGCAGAGAAATTGCATACGCCAGGGTATGAGGTAGCGTGAAAATGTGCGTGGCTTTACGCCAAGTTTAGGTTTTATACATCGCGATTTGAGCGTGGAAATGTTCGTACGCAACATTTCTATGTGTATGCACCGTTTATACATGAGGCCCCAGGTGCCCAATGAGCTTCTTCCATCAGCACTTCCGGGTGTGGCAGAAGCGCTGCCAAATAGGGCCCTGCAAGCGTCCAGGTGCCTTCTGGCAGTGGTCACGGGCCCCAGCAGGGTTGAGCTTCCATGCTCATGACCCATGGCCCCTTTGGAAGCCAAAGGGGCTGCCCTCTGCCAGTCCAGGGGAGGAAATGTCCTGGAAATGCTATCTCCCCAGGTCCTTCCACTGTCGGGGCAACACCGCCGGGTAAGGGCCCCTGCCTTCCACTACAATAGTGATTATTCAATATAAGACATCTAAGCTGATTTCAAACCATTGTTTTCTTTACTGTTAGGACAAGAAGTTGAAAATACTCAGATATAAAAGTAAAATTCACAAGCATACCCTTCTATACAAACACTTTCTAAACTCTTTTTACTGTCATGAAGTGCTCTGAGAAAGGCAAGGACCAGATTTGGATGGGACAACAAGGCAACACAGGGCACACTCTCTCAGACCAGGCCTATTTAGAGATGCCAGTCAAAGTCACCAGCTTGTCTTTAGAATGTGGGAGGAAACGGGGTATCCACTGAAAACCCACACAAACACCATGTAAATGTATGTACTCCACACAGTTACAGGGCAACAATTTGAACGCAGGACATGTAAGGTAGTTGAATTACCACTAATGAGCTATGCCATCTGATAAGTTCTCTATACAGAAAAGCTATGCACGTTGAGGGTTTCCTTAATCCATCATGAAGCTATTCCTGATGAAGAATTAACTCTCGTTTTTGTTTGGAAATTCTACTGTGCATTTGTGAAAGCAAAAAAGATTATGTGCTTCACAGAATAATTTGCAGTTTCGGAAAAGACGCACTAACCTGCTGTGCTCTACTAATATGCCCTTTATAGATGAAAAATCACGCGCTACTTATTTTGCAAAATGGTTTGAAAGCCAAAAGCAGTCATCATCTTGGCAAGGCAAATGTATGATGACAGGTTGCTAGGCAGACCTCCCAGATGGGATATGTGTGCTTCTGCTTTTTTTTGGAATAGGGCCTATGTTTTGATTTGGCTGTAACTGCATGTGTCTGTCTTACATTTCATGAGAGCTCTTTCTTATGGAACTGGGTCATTACCTTTTCTTATTTATTTTATGCATGGGCTCTTTAGTAAGGACGCTTTCAACTGCCCTTCCCAAGTCTTGTGGATTGTGTCTTTGGCAGTTATACAATCAATATAAAATTATGGCTGCGCTTTTACTCGTGGCATACTATTATTATTCCACAAATAAAAACACAACATGTAAAAGGGTGATAGACGGAGGCTTGCACAGCATATCTAGTTCTACTATTGAGATGTCATGTTAAAATACTTTTGCTGTGATATTCAGTTATAAATAATTTTCAGACAGATAGATAGATAGATAGATAGATAGATAGATAGATAGATAGATAGATAGATAGATAGATAGATAGATAGATAGATAGATAGATAGATAGATAGATAGATAGATAGATAGATACTTTATTAATCCCAAGGGGAAATTCACAAAAAAAGGAGTGATCAATAAAAAAGAGAAAAATAAAAGTAGAAAAATAAAGTCGTACACGGAGCTGCTGAAAAGGCTGCCACTCTCGGCGGCGCCTGAGTCATACTTGATAGTAAGATACATTTGAATGACACTTGCATAGTAAGAATTTCAGGAAAGCTGTGCTGCTTTATTTTATTTCTGTCCCGATTCAAAAATATATCACATGATAAAACTGCCCACTTAATATCTGCACAGAGTATACATCTGTAGCTCACAAAATGAAGGATCGTGAACAAAGAGAATGTTTTCTTAGTCAAATATCAGGAGTGCAGAGGCTAGCCCTTCCAGATCATGGCTGTTCAAAACCCAAACTAGTCACTTTGTTTTGTTAATTGCCCACCCTGTGTTGGCGTGGATGTTTCCCTGGTTGATCTAATTTTCCAAACACATGGAAGTGTATTGAATGTTCTAAATGAGACTTTTGTGTATGTGTGGGTGAGAGTGTCCTGTAATGGACAGACACCCCACTCAGAGCTGATTCACGGTTTGCTCCCAATGGTGTGACTTGGCCCAATGAGAGGGGGAGAAAGCAAAACCTCTGCTTGAAGTGGGGGTGCAAGGCTTCTTTATAATGTGTCAAGGAGGACATCACCATGAACCCTTATGGAAAGGATTTAGAATTTGTTGTGGACTCCTTATGAGAAGGATTTAGGAGTCAAAGTTACTGCCAGGCAGTGTTCAGAAGCCATTAAGAAGGCTAACAGAATGTGAGGTAATATAGCACAATGTGTGGTGTACAACAAGTTCAAGGAGGTTCTGCTCAAGCTTTATAACACAATGGTGAGGCCTCATCTTGAGTACTGTGTGCAGTTTTGGTCTCCAGGCTACAAAAAGGACACAGCAGCGCTAGAAAACGTCCAGAGAAGAGCAACTAGGCTGATTCCATGGCTACAGGGGATGAATTATGAAGAAAGATTAAAAGAGCTAAACCTTTCCAGATTAAGCAAAAGAAAATTAAGAGGTGACATGATTGAAGTGTTTAAAATTATGAAGGGAATTAATACAGTGGATTGAGACTGTTATTTCTGAGTTCATCAACAACAAGAATACACAGTTGGAAACTTCATCCATCCATCCATCCTCTTCCGCTTATCTGAGGTCGGGTCGCGGGGGCAGCAGCTTGAGCAGAGATGCCCAGACTTCTCTCTCCCTGGCCACTTCTTCTAGCTCTTCTGGGAGAATCCCGAGGCGTTCCCAGGCCAGCCGGGAGACATAGTCCCTCCAGCGTGTCCTGGGTCTTCCCCGGGGCCTCTTCCTAGTTGGACGTGCCCGGAACACCTTACCAGGGAGGCGTCCAGGAGGCATCCTGATCAGATGCCCGAGCCACCTCATCTGACTCCTCTCGATGCGGAGGAGCAGCGGCTCCACTCTGAGCCCCTCTCGGATGACGGAGCTTCTCACCCTATCTTTAAGGGAGAGCCCAGACACCCTGCGGAGAAAACTCATTTCAGCCGCTTGTATTCGCGATCTCGTTCTTTCGGTCACTACCCATAGCTCGTGACCATAGGTGAGGGTAGGAACATAGATCGACTGGTAAATTGAGAGCTTTGCCTTGCGGCTCAGCTCCTTTTTCACCACGACAGACCGATGCAGAGCCCGCATCACTGCGGACGCCGCACCAATCCGCCCGACGATCTCACGCTCCATTCTTCCCTCACTCGTGAACAAGACCCCGAGATACTTGAACTCCTCCACTTGGGGCAGGATCTCGCTCCCAACCCTGAGAGGGCACTCCACCCTTTTCCGGCTGAGGACCATGGTCTCGGATTTGGAGGTGCTGATTCCCATCCCAGCTGCTTCACACTCAGCTGCGAACCGATCCAGAGAGAGCTGAAGATCACGGCCTGATGAAGCAAATAGGACAACATCATCTGCAAAAAGCAGTGACCCAATCCTGAGCCCACCAAGCCGGACCCCCTCAACACCCAGGCTGCGCCTAGAAATTCTGTCCATAAAAGTTATGAACAGAATCGGTGACAAAGGGCAGCCCTGGCGGAGTCCAACTCTCACTGGAAACGGGTTCAACTTACTGCCGGCAATGCGTACCAAGCTCTGACACCAATCATACAGGGACCGAACAGCTCTTATCATGGGGTCCGGTACCCCATACTCTCGGAGTACCCCCCAATGGATTCCTCAAGGGACATGTTCGAACACCTTTTCCAAGTCCACAAAATACATGTAGACTGGTTGGGTGAACTCCCATGCACCCTCCAGGACCCTGCTAAGGGTGTAGAGCTGGTCCACTGTTCCACGACCAGGACGAAAACCACACTGTTCCTCCTGAATCCGAGGTTCGACTATCCGACGGACCCTCCTCTCCAGAACCCCCAAATAGACTTTTCCAGGGAGGCTGAGGGGGACCACTATCCCGGTCTGCCAATCCAGAGGCACTGTCCCTGATGTCCAAGCGATGTTGCAGAGACGTGTCAACCAAGACAGCCCTACAACATCCAGAGCCTTGAGGAACTCCGGGCGTATCTCATCCACCCCCGGGGCCCTGCCACCAAGGAGTTTTTTGACCACCTCGGTGACATCAGTCCCAGAGATGGGGGAGCCCACCTCCGAGTCCCCAGGCTCTGCTTCCTCATTGGAAGGCATGTTAGTGGGATTAAGGAGGTCTTCGAAGTACTCCCCCCACCGACCCACAACGTCCCGAGTCGAGGTCAGCAGCGCACCATCCCCACCATACACAGTGTTGACACTGCACTGCTTCCCCCTCCTGAGCCGCCAGACAGTGGACCAGAATCTCCTCGAAGCCGTCCGAAAGTCGTTTTCCATGGCCTTCCCAAACTTCTCCCATGCCCGAGTTTTTGCTTCAGCAACCACCGAAGCCGCATTCCGCTTGGCCTGCCGGTACCTATCAGCTGCCTCCAAAGTCCCACAGGACAAAAGGGACCGGTAGGACTCCTTCTTCAGCTTGACAGCATCCCTCACCGCCGGTGTCCACCAACGGGTTCGGGGATTGCCTCCACAACAGGCACCAACTACCTTACGGCCACAGCTCCGGTCAGCCGCCTCAACAACAGAGGCACGGAACATGGCCCATTCGGACTCAATGTCCCCCACCTCCCTCGGGACATGGTCGAAGTTCGGCCGGAGGTGGGAGTTGAAGCTACTTCTGACAGGGGGCTCTGCCAGATGTTCCCAGCAGACCCTCACAACACATTTGGGCCTACCAGGCCTGACCGGCATCCTCCCCCACCATCGGAGCCAACTCACCACCAGGTGGTGATCAGTTGACAGCTCAGTATAACCAATATTGATAACCAATATTGATATCAATATCAATATAACCTCCTATGACGAATAAAAACTTTGGATGCCGTTTTCCCTCGCCCGGACGCGGGTCACCGGGGCCCCACTCTGGAGCCAGGCCTGGAGGTGGGGCTCGATGGTGAGCGCCTGGTGGCCGGGCTTGCACCCATGGGGCTCAGCCGGGCACAGCCCGAAGAGGCAACGTGGGTCCCCCTTCCCATGGGCTCACCACCTATGGGAGGGGCCAAGGAGGTCGGGTGCAGTGTGAGTTAGGTGGTGGCCAAAGGCGGGGACCTTGGCGGTCTGATCCTCGGCTTCAGAAGCAGTTGGAAACTTGTTGCGGGTAAATTTTGCAGAAAGTTTAGGAAGTTTTTCTTCATACAGAGAACCACAGACACTTGGAATAAGTTCCCAAGTAGTGCGGTAGACAGTAGGACTTCAGTGACTTTCAAAACTTGACTTGATGTTATTTTAGAAGATGTAACAGGACAGCACTGGCAAGCTCTGATGGGCTCAATGGCCTGTTCTCTTCTAGATTGTTCTAATGTTTAAATGAAGTTCACTGTACTCTGTAGGCATGACAATAAAGTGTGACTTGACTAGACCATTAAACATAGGCTGTAATTATTTACTGGAAATTACTCTTGTAGAGGCCACCTAGCAGAGAGACAAACATTGTCATCATCATAGTTAAGGGCAATATTGCTACATAAAGCAAGAGGACAACCAACCCAGTCCATGCCAAGTGTGCCTGACATTTTAACAGAAGAATGCTACAGAGGGCAAAATAACATCAAACAAAAAGGGGGTAGCATATGGTCCCAAGTTGGGAGAGTTGAAACCATGTTATTCTTTTAATAATGATGTCTGGGAGGACTGGCAGGAGGTCTATTATTACTCTTGAGCCCATAAGTGGCAGCATGTGGGTGCTAACTGGGAGAAGAAGGACCATCTACCCATTTAAGGACTTGGCCCGTTAGTGGGTACTGAGGGTTAAGGAGTACAGTGATATAAGGGGAACACTGGGGCAAAGTTTTAGCCTGGTCACATTGTAACCAGAAAAGGGGACGCTGACTCTGAGCCCAGAAGGGATTCCATTGCTTAGCAAATTAACCAAAGCTATTTACTTTAAATATTTCCTTAATCCATTATGAAGCTAATCTTCATAAAATATGAAGTTTTTTTATATATATATTCTATTGCACTTGTGAAATCAAAAAAGTTAGTGTATATACTCGCAGATAAGTCAGGGCTTGATTTTACCGTAAAATTTCCAGTATTTTATAATGTCGGTTATATAAGTCGAATGTGGAAAACTCATGCTATTGGTCCAAGAGATTATGATATGCTGACACTCACCTGAGAGAGTAACCACAGAGCACACTTGTGTTTTTTGTATCTCACACCCTCATACACCTTTATTGTAAAAGAATCCCTTATCTACGATGGAGTGTTTGATCAGAAGAAAATATGAAGCTGGTTTTAAATTAAAAGTCGATTAAGTGGCGAAAAAAATTGGTAACTGCGCTGCTGCAACAAAATTTGATGTGTCTGAGAAACTGGTATGAGACTGGGGGAAGCAAGAAGATGTAAAAAAAAATTGTGTCACATTTTTGAATGGGCGTATAAATCGGAGTCTGATGTTAGGATCAATTTTTTGGGTTTCAAGACCCGACTTATATGTGAGTATATACAGTATGTGCTTTAAAGAATAATGTGCAATTTGGAAAAGGCTTACTAACTTCAGCCTAGAAGTGGCTTAAAGCCAGCTTTATGCTATAGGCAGTATTTAGTTTAGAGCCAGGTAGACAAGAAAGAAAGAAAGAGCAAGATGAGGGCTGAGTAAGCGTACATGCTCTATAGCAGGAGAAGGAGGAACAGTATTATCTTGTATACAGATGACAGTGAAATTCTTATTTGTATGTCTGACCAACATGCAACATGTAAAACCAGAAGGTGTTAGGATACATAATGTTATAGTGAATAAACTTTGAATGGTTTTGGTAGATAGCATTTTTAGAAGCTTTGAGGTAAGGTAGTTCTTCTCCCTAATCATGGTGTCGGGAGTGGTGAAGTGTTGCATGTTGATTATCACATTCAAACAGGAATTTCACTGTGCTCCCTACATGTCACGGCAATGACCGTAAAATCTTTTTAATAGAAAAAACAAATCAGCCTAACTCATGTTCACCTTGCCCTGTATACATATCACTTGTTCAATTGTACTGAACCCTGACTTACCTCACACAAAAAGGCCACAAAAGTATAATACACAATCAAAGAAAGAAGTAATCTTTAGTGAAATGGTGGAAGATGTTGAGAAAAAGCCCAGTAATACCAGGTAACTATATTAATTGAAAAGGCGATCGAATGGAATAGCGGAGAAGTCTACGCAGATGGATGAACATTTTCCATTTAATAAAGTATTAAAAAACATTTTGCCCTACCAGCTGGGTATACTCAGGCTTTCAAGTTTTCTTCCAAGCAACCAAAAAATCCTAGAGGACTTCACTTTAACTGTTATAAGTTATCATTCTTTCTTGTTTTATTTTTTCCTTTTGTATCTGTTGTGGAATAAACAGAAACAGACCATGATAAAGAGTTGGGATATGCCAATATGGTACACCCAGCAGATTGGCAGATGGAGATCACGAATGAACTGATGAGGCTATACAAAGAGGTGAGGCCAGAAGGGGCGGGTCCAGGAAGTGAGGTCATCAGGTGGAAGTTCCTTCTGTGGGTTTGCAGAGAAATGAAAGGAGAAACTATTAGATGACAGCACCACCCCCAGGTCTGGCAGATAATTACAGTTATCTAAGCCCACAAGCTGCCCCCCATGCGCATGTGTGTTTACTGCTGAAGCTCTTCTTTTCCAGAGAAGTGCCTGTTTTACAGTGTACTTAACAATTCCATTCCTGCCTAAACTCCTACCCTTACTGCCAGGATATACCACATATCATTTCAACATATCAGGAAATTGTTTTGAGATATCTTAAAATACATCTCAGATATCATGAAATAGAGGTGTTTTCAGATTTCTTAAATGCATTTTGAGATATCTTTAAATGTTATTTCGTGCATACATACTACTGTATAATCAAAAATAACCTTTCAGCTCTTCGCATTTGGACCGTTCCGTGACTGCATCACTTACTGTATTTTTAAATAAATTACGGATCTGGTGATGCTTGTTATTGCAGTTACCAAACATAAAGTCCCACAACCCACTGCACAAATTATCTGTGGTGGAACATCCATGCCTGAGAAAGCAAGTATTTCTTCATACCACAATTCCAAAGCAGATGCCCTTTCAACTTTTTTATTCTTCCCAATCAGCAAGAGAGAAAGAAGGAGAAAGAGACCTCAACTGTAGGGTATCTTTCTGCCTCCTGGTGGTAGGCCGCAGCACCATATTAACTGTAAAATGAAGGCCTGTAACTGTCATCAGCATTGCCTTCATAGGAAATTGTGATATTTGTGAACAGTTGGTGTGAGTGCATAATAATACTTTTCTGTTGCGTTTGGAGAGAATATCATTGATTCAGCTTCTTTCATGTTAAAATTTAGGTCATCCACCCATCCATCAATTCATTCATCCATCCATGCAATTATACTTTATTGAACCTTTTCTTAGAGGCCCTAGGCCATGTCATAGCCTGTTTTGTGGATTGTTCCAGTTTTAACAATCAGTAACCACCAAGAAGAAAATAAATCTGGGTCTGCCTGAAAGTAAGCAAAGGCAAACATCTTTCTGTTTTATTCCTGTTCTGTGTTTCCCTGTGTTGTCTCGATGATGCTGTTCTTTTTTCATTTCTGCTAAAGCAACTTCTTCCAGTTATGGCTTAACAACAGATGGGAGAACTGGCATCATTACAGTTTGATTCTAGAGTTGGGTCTGCTTTGCCGCTTCATATGTCACCTCCAAAGCATTGGACACCTGCCTGGACTGTCTTGTCTGTCTACTGCAAGAATGGTCCTGAAGGGCTTGAATGGTCAGCTGGCTTAAGTCTGTCACATGTTTATTTTACACAAGAAAGTTATATTTAGTTTGGTGAGATGGATTTTAAATATCCAATTTTCATTTATATTTCATTCATCCTGGCTTAGTCATTGTCTGTGGTGAGTTTGCATATTCTCCTCATGTGCACATAGGCTTTTTTTTTACCTTTCCTCACGCATGCATGTTAAGTTATTGTTGAATCTACGTTGGTCTGATATAAGTGAATGTGGGTACGTGAGTGTGCCTTGTAATACATTTTAAGTATAACAATTCACATGAAATTGAATATGTTCACTTTGCAAAACATTTGTAAAAACAAACTGTGTGTTGCCACATGTAAAATTCATTTAATTAGCACATTTATTTTCATCTCATCTATAACCTTCTTTGTTAATGTAAAAAGCACATCAAAAATCATTCTGGTGAAGACACAGCCCAGCAGCCACACTGCACTTGCCACTGGGACTACGGACCCAAGATACGCCCAGAATTGGCTGCCACTGCACTTCACTTCTTTTATGAGAAGATATCTCCTCTTGATTCATTTCCACCCCTAATTGCAACAGAGAGCAAATACTAAAAGCAAACAAGGGGAACAGGTAATAAACTTGTATTCAGTCATTTTAGTCTTTAACATTGTGAAATATTTTTAATGTACAAAAAGCAAATTATGTGGCAAATTCACACTGTACAACCTGGATATTTCAGGAGCTGCCATTGACGATGCTGGCCGATACACCCAATGTATGTGGAGTTTCAGTCTCTTCCGCTTACATTGCTTCGTCTCAGTGCAAGGGTCTTCTTGATGACCGTGTTCTTCCTGGTTTTCTCTTTCTCTTTCATGACTTTCACTATAAACTGTTGAATATTTAACATTTTTTAAGGTACACAACCCAAGTCCCACTCTGTCTAATGTCATTTTCACAGACTATATCAGTACAAATTCACAAGGTATGCATGCATAACAAAATCCAGTCATTTGAGGGCTTCACTTTTACGCAAGTGTAAGTCTAGACAATGACCATTTTAATGTTTAAAATTTTGAACTGGCCATTTTTGCAGCAGTATGTTTCATTTTTGCTAGGTTAGCCTTTGGTCTGCTCTCCCCACTAACTCATCCTCTTTCTGTGTTTCAAACGTGCTGCATTAACAAAACGTCAAATGTTCAAGAAAAGAAAAGAACTTACAGTTTAACACCAAGAAAAATTGTCTATTATCATTCTTAACACTTTAAAATATAAAACCATTATATAAATATAACACGTTGTAATAAAACCACTTGTGGAAAGGGAGGCAACAGAACATTTACCTGCGAGTAATTTGGAAGCACTTTTAACTGTTACTGTAAATCCCATTGTCTGGGGTGTGTTGCACCGGTGAGCTTATAGAAGGATACTGGCTTATGGTGATGGGGAAAGTGAGTGCAACTGGTATTTCCTTTGACCTCAAATGAGCAGTGCGAGGCAGAACTGGTAACATGAGTGTGCAGGTAGGCAATGCTTGGTGCAGATGTGGGTGCATGGTGCTATATAGAAGGACGTGTGGAAGATCAGGACAGTGCTTACGAGCAGCTGACAAAGGAGACAGCAGTTTTGTCTGCTAAATGACTCTCATAGAGCAGCATTCCTTGCTTTCCACCCCAAAAACATTTAAAAATCCCAAATGCCTTTTGAGTTTTACAGATGTTAAGTCACACGTGAAGTGAATTTTAGTGGAAATTTCATGAAAGTGTATGCAAAACTAAAATTGGCTGTTTTATTCATCACTACTTGTAGCAGACTGTCATCCGTATGGTCATACATCTGGTGCTGCAAGATTGGGCTTTGGCTCCCCTATATCCCTAAATTTGACGGAGTGATTGGAGTAATGTCTACATGTAGAAAATATGCCCATTAAGCACAATAGTTGCAGTGTGAAGTTTGCACATTCTCTCTCTGCATTGGCTCTTATATCCCAAACATGTGTATCTCATGATTTGCTGCATTGGTTTTGAAGGTAGATTGTTAAAATGACAGATCAAAAAGAAAGCACACAAAATACGAGCATGTGGTATTCAGCCTCCACCAAAATGGCCGGAATTTGTCACTATCTTAATTAAACCTAGGTCACCAATATTCTCAGGGTGGTGCCGGTTGGTCAGTTGACCCCAGTCTGACAGAAGTATACTTGTTGTTTTCTTTGCTTTGGGGTTTTCCAAAGTTTTTATTCTGTATGTTCCTCTGTCTATACTGAGGTAGAGGAGCTGGCATAGTCCCATGTCCTCAACCCAACATGAACTGGAAGACAAGGCAGAGGATGGAATTAGAGGCCTTTCATTATTCGGGATGAAGTAAATAAATAAAACACTTTAGCTATGCAGGTTTGGGATCCCAGCAGTCCCTTCACCTCTTCCTTACATTCATACCTGGGAAGCCCAGGATGCTTTTCTTGGTCTATGCTATTTAGCAATATGAAATTAAAAAAAAAAACTCTCATTGGTCCATTCCTTTTTGGTTAGGTAAAAACTCACATATTATGTCACATTGAGCAAGCACTGGAAAATGGGCATCCTCGGCTTGATACAGAAATATCCATTTGTGTTTGAACTGCTTTTGTAGTTGATGTCCTCTGGACTTCTGAAACTCTATAATACTATCATGCTTTTCCAAAAGTGTGAATGGACCGTTGTGACAGATAGGGGGCGCTGTCGTCCCCTTGAACCATCAGACCACACGTCAGACACCAGGTAAAAGTCCAAATATTTAAATTTATTATTATAATAATGTGCACAAAGCATCTACACTCCACAATCCTCAATAATCACTAATCAATAATAAAATACACAATTCTTAATCCTCCACTCCCAGCAGCTCAGTCACCCTTCCTCCCAACTCGGCTCACTGATGGGATCTCCCACAGTCCTTTTAAAGTCCTTGACCCGGAAGTACCTCTGTCCCTGTGACTTTCTAGCACTTCCAGGTCAGATCAAAACTCTTCTTTTTCTTCAGCCCGGAAGTACTTCATTTCTTCTGTCCTTGTGACGAGGTAGTACTTCCGGGCTATAGTGAAAATATAAATACTTGTGCCTCCCTGCAGCGTCCCCTGATGGCCCCCATGGTATCCAGCAGGGCTGTGAAGGAAAACTCCAATATCCATGATGCCCTGCGGGAATTCGGGGCACCTCCATGTTGCAGGGAGGACTCCACCTAGTGGCGTGGGGGTATTGGCCAGGATACACTGCTGGCCATATATCACACCCTCTTATATAGGCGTCAATGCTGTGAGATATTTTTAAATTTGTGGATCATGACCTCCATTCCTCCACTGTCTTCTAGCTTTTGAAATGATAAAAGAAACAAAGCTTCTCGTTTGCAACATTAAATAAGCTGCTTACATGGGTTAAAGGTAAGGAATGTACAACACTTATTATATATGTTGTGACCTGTAGGGGGCATTGCAGCAACCCAAACCCCAGACACAACTCCACAGACACAAGTCACAGTCCAATTAAGAGGTTTGTTTTATCCAATATCTTACAAAAGGCTTCTCAACACCATTTGCACAACCACAATTTTCTCTTCTCCCTCTTTCTTCTCCTCCACTCCTTCCAGAAAAGCTTTGTTTGTCTTCCGCACTTGACTCCATCTCCTCTTGATGAGGTTGAGTGGCTTCTTTTATTTATAACCCAAGAGCACCCAGTGTCAGGGCATAGCCTGCTGGAAGCGCTACAGGGTCAAACGTAAGTCCCTGAAAGTAGGGTTTACTAATCCTAGCAGCACCCTCTGGTGGCTCGCACGAAACCCAACAGGAATGCCCCATGGAACAACAGGTCCCAGCAAGCGTTGCGGCTGTTCATGTGGGAATCCTAACTAAGGAATGCTGCCTTTTAGTGTATCGGGGGAGCCATTGATCCAAATTGATCGTCTCCCCTGTCTATTTTTTATACTGGCCTCCCAGCTAGTTAAAAAACTTCAGTCCATCCCTGCTGGGACACCAGCATATTCACTCTGAAGTTGGCACCTCCTGCCAACCTCCTGACAAAGGCAGGGAACAGCCTGTCTTTCTTCTCTGCCATTCAATACACTGGCCTCCTGTCCAGGTAAGAGAATCACATGTCATCCCAGTCAGGACGACAGCCCATGCCTGCTGTCCATCAGTACAGCACAGCAAACAGAAATTACTTACATACAGAAGGTACAGAAAAGGGCAGAAATATAGCATAAATGTACTGGAACATTAAACACGGTGTTAAGATGGACGTTCCTCCTCTCCACAGAGCTGTCATCCTTCTTCAAATCTGAATTTAAAGTATATCTTTTTTTTGAAGACAGCTTTTTTTTTTTTGCAATTGTAATATACATTAATTTACCTTTACTAAGTAAAGCTGTATTTACAAAATTAAATAAAATCTCCCCAGTGGCGTATAAAGTACAGCACTAGAAGCAATTTGAAATAAAAGTTATGTTGTTTTTTTCTCCTTTACTGAAAACGCTCATGATAATTTAATTCTTATGACTGCACATACAGTATATTAATATATATCCATTTTTAAATTATTCTAGCAAAATGTAATTTATTTTTGTGATGCCTCCAGAGTTAAAGAACAGGCTTCCCTATTTACTTCATGTTTCCTTAAGATGTGGAGCCACTTTTCACCCTTAGGTGCATTGTTATTAGTAGAGTTTTAAGAGTGCTAAAGTAGCACTCATTTGATGACATCTACAAATACTGTTTTTGTTTTCACTTCCTGAGTGTACGCATTTCCAACATACTGTATTTTAGCTTAAACTGGCTCCAGTTCCATAGTTTCCTTTAGACGGGTTGCTGTTTGCTTTGTCACTCCATGTGTTTCGCTCCCTGTAGGCAGAGAAGAGAACGCGTAACAGAATCCTTTCCTCAGAAAACACAGTGCCAAGACTTTGAGCTAAAAATGTATTACTTCCAGATATGTTCTAAGCATAGCTGCACAACGTGGAAGACATGTTTTGTAAAACCAGAATGGCTGCCAGTTCAAAGTGAACATATTTGGTAAGCTTTAAGGCTTTTGTTTCAGATTTTTCCTGTTACTGAACTGACTGGCGGGTGAGAGCTTAACTTAACAATGCAAGTTTGCTATGATTATTTAAAAACAAACACACACACAGAATTTACCTTGAAATGGGTCTAGCCAGGTAAGATCATTCCATGCCTTAACTGAAGTGCACAGCCTGGCTGTAGAATTACATTTTGGATCAATGTTGACCCTTCAAATATATAGGACCACTGGGTCATAGCACTTTCTGGTGAATCTATACCACTCAGCTCAAATGTCATTTTAAACGGCAAATATGTAGGATCAGAAATCCCCAAGAGTTTCTTCCTATGACTACCTGATACCGTCTATAATTTTTCAGGAAATGTTTGGGTCTGTCTGTAAGTCCCCAGCATGCTCCACACTGTGAATTGCCTAACATGACAAAAGCCTTGGGGGCCAGAATATAAATGACAAAGAGAGATCTGCCTACCCTGGACTAAGTCACTACACAGAACGCTACCCCTAACTCAAATCTGCCATTCAGGCAAATAACCAGGACATCCTTCTTCTGCGCTGGATTCTGTTTTTGTCTCTTTCTCCCCCTTTCTGGGCTTTTTCTTTTCTTCAGACCAGAAACCTAATTCTTGGGATATAACCATACCTCTTAAAACTTGAAAACTGCAGAAAATGAGTTTAATATGTAAAAATAATTAATAAATGTGTAATATATAAAAGCAATAATTATATACAATAAGTAAAATATTTTTTGCGGTTCTTTGACTTTTGTCTGTTCTAACTATGCCATAGAATGGGTAGACACACATAATACACACACAGTCTACTTGTGAGAAGGCCAGTGGGTATTCTTTTTGCATTTTATTGCACAATAATATAAAGCAAAGGAATAAAATGGTTATAAAGATAGTGACCCATTTTCAACCCTTAACAAACACATCTACAGCATACTGTATGTCATAAAGGTACTGCACCAACCAGAGTTTCGCTAACTATATAGTGCATATGCCACTTGTATTGTGCATTATAAAACATTATCATTACTGAATCAGTATGTTCTCTGCATAACACCACCAACACAGGAGTCTCTAAACAGCTTTTAACTAAAATGCAGTCACAGAATTTAACAGTGCAGATTAGCTGGCAAAGTCTGATGGTTCTGGCTCCACCACCATCGACTTTCTATGTGATTCTTGGCAAGTCACTTGACCTGCCTGGGCTCTGGTCATAAAAATATGTGGAAAAATAATCAAAGTTTAGTACCTGTGATGGTATTCACTATATATAAGTGTAGTTCTTATTTTTGCTTGTACTTAATTTGCCTATATATTTACTGTATATTCCTAAAAGAGTTACTGAGTAATACAAGAAGGCCTCTTATTCAGGCAAACAACTTCACATGAATGACTGAATGATGGCAAATTTTCTGCAACAAAAAGAAAAATAACAGTTCCTTTTTATGTATTGCCCAGTTCAAATTCCCATCTCAGCCTTCCTGTCTTGTGAGACTTGGACCCTAAACACATTTGTACCAATTGATATGTTGTAATGTAATGTAATGAAGACTCTGGGCAGTCACTTGGGGTGACACCTGACCACTGAAGTAGACCAGGACACAGTGAAAGCCATGGTATTCTAAACAGAATAGCATGGATAGCACAACCAACAAGAAACAGTAGTGGAGGACATCAAAGATGATTATGGGCACAACACATCAGACAGAACCTTCATCATTCATTGATGTTAATGTACTTTTAGGTAGCCCATGAAAAACAGAAATATAATAATTTTGGAAATGCCCTACAAGTACATTCTTGTGGATTTGTATGTGTGTAGAGGGTCTAGTTTCTCTGGCAAAGAAGGGCTACTGCTGACATCAGTAGGTTTATGGTCACCTCAGGCTGGATAGATAGATAGATAGATAGATAGATAGATAGATAGATAGATAGATAGATAGATAGATAGATAGATAGATAGATAGATAGATAGATAGATAGATAGATAGATAGATAGATAGATAGATAGATAGATAGATAGATAGATAGATAGATAGATAGATAGATAGATAGATAGGTGACAAAAATAGGGGTCTTAGACAGTTATTTTGTGCCTTCTAGATTAGTGTGTAAATACAAAAGAGCATATTTTAGACTATCAAACTCCTTTTTTGCAAAATATGAGACAATACAATAAGATATTTAAATTTCCTTAAAGAAAGAAATCTCTCATAGTAATAGACCAATTTCGTCTACAGCCCAGGTCCAGATTAAACACATGTAACACACAGGTGCTAATGATCAATGACATCCTCTGTAGGTTGAACCAAAGGGACAACCTTACTAATAAGCTGTGGTTGCAGTAAATGTGGCGGTTTAACCTGCAAATCATACACAGTGGCAAAAGTGAGGGCAACGACAAGATACAAGGTAGTCATCCTGCATTACCAAGGTATCTCCAAAGCAAAAACTTTGCAAAAGACAGATGTTTCCAGATGTGTTGTCCATATTCTTCTGTAGAAGCACAAACAAACAGCCAAATTTAAGGACGGTAAATGCAGTGGTCGGCCACAGAAACAGATTGCATCAAACAAGAAGCTTACCTCCATTCAAAATCAGAAGATGTCAAGCACTGTTATAAGTTCAGAACTGGAAGAATATCACAGGGACACAGGTACACTCATCTACAGAGAAGTCTTATCAGAAGAGGTCCAAATGGAAGAGTGACAACCAAAAAGCCATTCCTCCAAGGTGGAAATAAAGCCAAATGACTCACCTACATACAAAAACATAAGGTCTGGGGTGCAAAACATGGCAGCAAGTGCTCTGGACTGATGAGTTCAAATTTAAAATGTTTTGACTCGAACAGAAAGCAGATTGTCCACTGAAAGGCTGGAGAACTTTACTTGAATGACTGTCTGCAGGTGACACTAAGTTAACAATAGAGGTTCCCTGCAGGTTTGAGGCTGCATTTTCAGAAACACGGCCAAAATCATAAAAACAAATTCTCTGCAGTGAAAAGAAGAACAGAGTATCCTGCAAGAGATGGCATAGCCTCTTCTGGGCCCTGGTCTCAACATCAACAAGCCAGTCTAGGATACTTGGAGAGGCAGAAGGAAGTAAGACAGCCGAAGACAGCAGTGGAACTCTGGCAAGTTCTCCAAGAGGCCTGGAACAATCTACCAAGTGAGTACCATCAGAAACTGCATGCAAGTGTAACTAAGAGAATCACTACTGCTTTTAAGGCAAAGAGGTGGTTACATCAAATGTTGATGTAATTTTTTTAGTTTACTACAATTTGTATTAAGATTATTTATTAATAAAAACTTGTTATGCCATTAGGATTAAAAGTATTTACACTTTACAGCATTTTTTTACAAGACGATTATACAGTACTGTATATATATTGTGGGCAATAGGAGGCATCCTGCACCGTCATCCCGGACCACAACTACAGTGCACAGGGCTCGGATTCAAACCACTCTTTTATTTTTGCAAGGATATCTTTTAAACAGGCTTTATTCACAGTTCATGTTATCTTTTCCTCTCACACATTCCCAATATTTTTTCCTCCACTTCTCTTGAGGAAGGCTTTGTCAGACTCTGACTCACCTTGCTGAGGCAGAGGAGCTCCTGTTTAAGCTGGGGTACATCTGGTACAACGACACTCTATCTGGAAAGCACTTCTAGGTCAGAGGAACATCTACAGGACAGGAGGGCAGCTCTCTTCAGTGGCACCCAAAGATCCCAACCGGGCTGCCTCTTGGAACTACAACTCCCATAACGCTCTGCAGGTGTCCAAATGAGAACCCAATCAGAATTATGCTGCCACTCAGAGTACTTACGGAACACAAGGCTGTGGGAGTCATCCATTATAAAGGCCTCCTGGCCAGAATGCTAGCTCATTCCTGCCTTCTATGATAATAAGCATACGATGAAGCCATTATGGTTACTCTTTATATCCAAAATAATGTCAAGGAAGCAAAAAGTGTATGAAATAACGCCTTTGTTAACTAAACAAAGCACAAAAAAATGACACCAAATACACCTGAACAAATAAAACAGCCTCTTTAGGTCTACCTATGTCTTTCAGTTGGAGTGGCTCACCTACTTTCCCACCAAAATGCCACCTAGCCCACCTTTTCCCCATCTCTTTCTCTCTCATGTTGTTTAGCCACTGATCCTATACTCCAGTTGAACCTTTGTCCCAGCTCTCACCCCAACTTTAAATGCAATTGGATCTCTGGCTCGAGGCAACTTTCAAATTTCTGCCAGCCAATCCCAAGAACCAAGAACTCAGCAGCCATTCCACCTGCACAGAACAGGTAATCCACAAAGCTAAGCATGTCTGGGCCCGGTCAGTGTTTAGATGGGAAACCAACTATGGAAAGCTGGGTTGCTTCCTGAAGAGGTATTGATGAGGCCATAAGGGGGCACTTAACATAGTGACTGAGTCTGACTACCCAAATCCCTATTGAAATGATGGGATGCTGTGCTCTAAAAATTGGCACCGTCCTTCGGATGAGGTGTAAAACTGAAGTCCTGACTCTTTTTGGTCATAAAAAATCCCTGGGCATCCTTCAAAAAAAAAAGAGTAAATTGCACACCAGGGCTTACCTCATTCTGGTCCCCTAATCATCCTCTGTGCCTTATTGGTTAACTACTATATCTTTCTCAACTTTTCACCACCTAATAGCTAATGTGTGGTGAGCCTACTGGTGCAAAAATGGCTGCTGTTGCATCATCCAGGAGGATGCTGCACATTGGTGGTGTTTGAAGTGGCTTCCCACTGCCTATGTAAAGTGTCTAAAAAAACTGTAATATAAATGTGACAATCTCTTCCAGGGTCCATCTTGCCCTAGTTTTGCTGCAGGAATATCAAATTAGAGGTCCCTCGAGTGGCCTCTGCTGTTCCTACACCCGAGAGCCTTCAATTCCCCACACATCCTCCATGCTTATTCCCTTAAAAGGAGTGTTGGATGGTGTCCCTTAATAGATGAAAAGGAGAGTTCTGGTCTCCTGACTGTCATCCCCGGACTTACCTAAATTTTGCTACATAATCCTTGCTCCTATGTCAGAGGTTTTGGCCTCCCTGACACATGCTGGACCGCCTGCCCTGATCCTTAGGGACCTTTCTACATTTAAACTCAGGCCACAACTCTCTCTCTGTCACTCTCTGTCTTCTGTGACTAGCACAGGGTGATCAAGTGAGTCAGAAGTGGGGACTGAGCCAGCCGCCTTGTGACTAAAAGTCTAGAGCTTTAGCCACCAGGTTACGTCATCTACCACCAGAATGAAAACACTGGCAGATTTTTTTTGTGGACCAATCAACTCTTGTTTAGTCCATCAAGTATGATGAGTCAAAGCAACACCTGCTTATTTTTAAAAAACTGGAAAGCTACAAACTACTGAAGTCTGACATACGATGTGTGAAACTAACAAATAGCTCATACTCCCTGCTGCCTTTTAATCTCTGAAGAATTAAAAGAAATAGCACGCTGCTCAATGCAATGTCACTTCTGCTGCTTTTATTGTGGCATGTTTATGTGAGGAGTGTGTTAAACTGTGCAGAGGCAGCAGCTACTAAATAACTACTGAGAAAAGCGCTATATAAATGTAATGAATTATTATTATTATTACACAAATATCAAAAACAAAACGTTCTACCAATGCTGTTGTTTGAAATCATTTATTACTGCTAAAGTGTAAGATAAAGTCATCTAATTTGTTATACCATACAGTTTGAAAAATGGAATTACTAGATTAAATGCAACTTTGCAAACTTAGAATTTGCTTAACATATTCTGTTTAGTGCACCCCAGTGCATAGTACAGAAATAAAAATAGCACAATACTGCATGAACCTGCCAGTTGTCTCAGGACACTATGTAGCATAACTCAGCATTTTAAAACTTGGCCACTAGGTGTCTCCCTTCTATTGCAAAGAACATGGCTGAGGGTTAAAGAAAGGACACAAAATGTAAAGGCGCCGGCGTTTAACTGACATTCAAAAACATTCATCTATAATAGCACACTTCAGTATATTATAAAAATATTATTTTGGAACTGACATTCAAAAGCATTCATATATAATAGCACACTTCAATATATTATAAAAACATTATTTTGGCTAAAGAGAATCAAGTCGTATTCTAAATAACTGTTTATTCACCAAAATATTTTTTTGATGTTCATAAGTATGTTTTTTATCTAGTGAGTAGAGCAGTTGTCAGTGCCAGTGCTTCACAAGTTCTCCATGCTGAGTTTGCATGCACCCCCTGTGTCTGTGTAAATTTCGCTCAGTAAGAGAAGGTTTATGGATGTGGTGAGAGAGGACATGCAGGTGGTGGGTGTAACAGAGCAAGATGCAGAGGACAGAAAGAGATGGAAAAAGATGATCTGCTGTGGCGACCCCTAACAGGAAAGAAGAAGAAGAAGAAGTACTCCAGTTTCCCCCACATTCCCAAAGATGCTTGTATTAGGTTAATTGTCAATTGTAAATTGTCCCTGTGTTCAGTGTGGGTGTGTGTGCCATGTGGGCCCTGCAAAGGACTGCCACTGAACCCCATGACCCTGAACTGGATTAAGTGGTTTTGAGAATGCTATGTTTTGTTATATACAGTAAGTACTATGTGTTCTTTCATATACTGTGATTTGCTGTCCAGCAATTGCTAGGGGAAAGGCTTCCAAGAAAACGGAAATCAGCTGAGAGCAGCAAATCTTTTAAGGGGTGGGAGTGAATCACGTTGATGATGATGGAACACCTCTGCATATCATATGTGAGAATACGAGGTTTGCTAGCAGGTGGTAGACACAGTTACAGAGCAGTGAGACCTTCAGGAACACCAGATTAAGAGAACTTCATTTGAAGAGCAAAACACAGGTCACCATTGGCCTGATAGCCAAGAAACACCGCATACAAGCAGCAACACAAGATGCCTACCTGGCAAAGCTGGGATCAAGTGATACATTTAAGAGGAAGGCCAGCAAGGACATTTAGGAAGCCAATACTTTACCATAAAGCTGCTAGGTGGCAGCATAACGTCTCTTATTGGGAAGAGTGTGCTCTGTTGCCCCTTTGTGGAAATGGGCAGTTAGGAGCTCAGCTGGGTGACTTGACTCTTTAATGGCTGTATTGGATTCAGTGACCACTAGAGGGTCTAACCTCTTGGGCAAAGAAGGGCTACCACTGACACTTGTAGTGGAGATTGACATAAAGATGACCGAAGAATGGGGTTTATGATGACTTCAAGATAGATAGATAGATAGATAGATAGATAGATAGATAGATAGATAGATAGATAGATAGATAGATAGATAGATAGATAGATAGATAGATAGATAACAATATTACAGTAATTTAGACTTGAACCTGTTAGTCTTATAACAGAAGGTCATTTATCGCTGTTAAACATATTATGTATTATGGCACTGTGCCTCAGTGTGCTGCTGGGGTTGCTAGGTCATATTATAAAATGAATAAACTGCTAACTGATGAATATAGCCTGGTCCCTTTTTTCTTTGCACTAAAGCTGTCGGCACTCCAGACAATACAGACAGTAACATCAGCTGCAGATTCTGGCTGCATTCCAGCCACGGAAAACATAGTGAGATTACCGGCTAAATGCCAACAAGAGACAGGGTGGCTAATGGGGTGCAGACATTGCCTCTAATTTAAAAACAAAAAAAAAAAAGGATGAAAAAAAGGTCATATGATAGGGATAAGGGAGCTCTGTACTTTTTATACAGCTGGATTTTAGAAACACTCATTATTATTTACTTATTCAATTTACAATACAACAGACTTCTGGGTGCATGTGGCATCTGGTGAATGGGCAGACCTCCAGGACGGCTGCTACACAGGAGGTAAAGTTGGCCTTTTACAGTACATAAATTTAATACTCCTGCAGGATCCTATTTTGCACAAACGCAGCCTCCTCCTCCAAACAGCAAAACTTGTGACTCCATCTTATGGTCCAGTAGTTTAGGTTTTTGTTCAATCAAACATTGCAAAAACCAAGGAACATGATATAATTGACTTTGATCTTTGTATGATTGTAGGTGTCAGCCATGCTGGTTCAAGAATATACAAAACCACTGCCATCTTGGAATAATTACACACTGCAATCACTAGAGCTTGCACATTATACCCATGAGCACCAGGCAAAGACACCTTGGTTTTACTATAAGGGTTATAGTAAAATGGACGGACTCATTCCAGCTAAGTAAAGCTCTTTAGTGTTTAGAGTGTGCTGAAGGACATCTCTGAATTTCACAACGCATCAGACCTTAAGGTGGAAGGTCTACTACATCAAAAAAAACACATCAGGATTCACTGCTGTGGGGTGAGTACAGGAAGATTAGGCTACACTCATGAGGGTTGCATGGTTCCTTATAGAAGATTTGCTTGGCGAAGAGCCATTTCATTTTGGACAGGGTTCTTTACATATGAATTTGGTTCTTTGAATTTTTGAAAAGGTTCCTAATATATGGACAGAACAGAAATCTTTAATGTCTAGTAGGCTACCTAGCAGGATACTAACAGATCGAGAAAACTTGAACTGACTGAAGTACTCCTGGGATTCTGAATATAAGGAGCTGCTTGCCTTCATTTGGGAAGTAAAAGTCAGGAGGAAGAGAACAAAGGTTGCTGGAGGAGGAGTGGCGGTGGAAGAGAGTGAAGAGAAGAAAGAAGACAGACTAGTATATATTGTATTGTGCTAGCTGTAGGGGGAACAAAAGAAAAGCGTTTTCCTCTTGTAAATAAAATGTGTGTTGTTCTGCACTTATGCCTGGTGTCTGTTGTTGGGAAGCTGGAGGGCACTCCCTGGTGACCATAGCACTTTTACCTACCATGATCTACCTAGAGTACGAGTGTGAAATCACAGTCTTCATTTCACCAGCTTTGTACAAGACATGGAGAACATGTTTCCCCAGCTCTTTAGCTGCATACAGAGGCCACTTTCTTAAATATGCCTACCTAGCACCAAGGATGGTCCCTGATTTTTTGCCAAAGGAGCGTGTGATACATTGTATGAGAGCTTTTATTTTTAAGTGCTTTTTGTTTGAGTCATACATTCCATTATGCTGCTGTACTTCGATGTTTGGAACCAAGTAGTTGTTCTTGGAGACTTAGTAGTCCAATTAGCTAAGACCTTCTTTCATCCTCTTTGGTTAGCTATGTTATTAAACGCAGGCACTGTAATAGTGTCATTCTCTTTTTAAAGGTTACAATACCCAGGAAATAACAGCATCAATTCAACAAGGACCTGGAAACTGGCTGTGGAGACCTTGGAGTACTGCCTTTGAACATCAACAATGCCTTGACATTGAAAGACAGACGGTTCAAGGTGTACCAGTTATACTCACTAATCATGGAGCCAGCATGATAAGGTGTCCCATGTAGATTAGCACACGCAAGTAAGGATTTCACTGTATTCTGAACATGTGACAATAATGACCATATAACTAGTACAGTCATGAAAGGTATTAGTACAATGGGTCCAGGCTTTTTGCTTTAAAATGAGTTTAGCAAGAACACGGGATACACAAATGTCAAAATTCCTCACACACAGAATACATTACCAAGAGAAGTGTGGTAGGGAGTAAGACTTTGGGGACCTTCAAATCTTGACTTGGTGTTATTTTACAGAAGTTAGGTGGATAGGATTGGTAAGCTTTGTTGGACTGAATGGCCTGTTCTGATTTTCTAGTGTTCTAATCTATTAACATTCCTTAGGGATTTTGTCCATGGTGGCTCAACAACATCACTTCGTTCTCATGATTTTTTTTAGCCATTCACTCATGCTGGAAACCTCCTGTTCCTGCTCACATCACAAAATGCTTTTTTAGATTGAGATTTGGGGACTGTGTGGGCATATGGAGTACAGTAGACTGTTCTGTTCATGAAACCTGTCAGAGATGATGCATGCTTTGTAACATGGCAAATTATCCTGTTAGAAGTACAAAATAGCAGCTCATTGGAGATTGCACCCTTCATAAGCCATCTCCCCATGTCCTTCCACTAAGGAGACATCACGGGTAATGATCCTGGCCATCCCTCATAGTGTATTTCCATGCAGTCTCTTGTCTCTTTCTAAAGGAGCTCATTGTCAGAAAACCCCTGTCTTATCTGAACCACCAACAGAAAGCCTTGGGTCTCTTTATACGCTGCTAGTCTGTCAAGTATGGTACGCATATTAACTAGGGAGACAACACACATTGGTCAGGGGCTTCCTTCCTTTCTGTGCCCTACTTAAATGTTTCCTCATAATGAAGCCCTGATGAGTATATTTAAATATGTATGTGTGTATTTGTGGTGAAGCACTGTAACACAGTGGTTAGTGGGGGGTTCAAATCCTGACGAAGGCACCATCTTTCTGGATTTTACACATTCCCCCGGTGTCCACATGGGTTGTATAAGGGAACTCAAAATCTGTCTTGTCTTGCACCTTCGCCAGAGTTGTTTTTTACATCTTGGATACGTTGCTGTCAGGACAGTCTCTGACTCTGTGATCCTGAATTAGAGAAGCCGGTTAGAAAATGGACGGATCAGGCAATCAAAAAAAAAACGAGTAAATGGAATAACTCAGGTCTTACCTTCTGCATTTGTCAGAGATCTTTTGAGGCTGTTTCATCTTCACACTCCATTGCAGTCAAGAGATCTTGGCTGATCCGATTCTGTAATAACAGAGGAAATCCATGTTTCAGCAGGCTTTACATCTGCAACTTACAGTCTGACCTAAAGGCTGGGGAGCTGGACTTCACACTAATAATCTACAGGCTCCAATCCTACTCCTGACTCACTTTGTGACTCTGAGTAAGTCACTTTGTCTGCCAGTGCTCTAATTACACGGATACAGTATGTAATTTCTGTTATGATGTGCATTTTAGTGCACTTTGGGCTGGTGCTGGCGATGAAAGGTGCTCATTTAGAGAACTATCATTTAATAGATTAGCTCTGTCAGCCTGTTCCAGAATACGTCTCACTTTACTACTCTAAACGTCTCCTCATGCTACTGGGCATTTGGCTCCAACATTAGACTGCAAATTCTGGGCGAGAGAAAATGAAAACCACATGTTGAGGAAAAGCTTCTGTTTTGGAAAGCAATGGGGCCCACTGAGTGAGCAACAGGCAGCGTAAGAGATTTAGGTCACAAAGCCACAACTTAGCACACTACAAAATGCCGACGGAGGCCTAGGAAATTGTTTGATCATGTAACAATTGTTCTTGAACCACATTGGCAAAATGTAGCAATGTCAATTTGGTGGTGTTTGTACTGCATTTTTGGGCAAGCAGAGGAGAAAGTGTTCACTGCTGCCTAGAAGAGCTGAACAGCAGGGGCAAGAAGAGCATTAAAATGGCAGCATTGTTTGTTCCTGTCTTGATTAAAACATCAGACAGCAGAAAATGCACAAAAATATTAACATTTCCTGAGAGTTGTGTCTTAATAAATTGATTTATATTTTAACTTCAACCAAATCAAAGTCATTATTCACCATTAAGTATAACAAATTTCCCCTTTCATTCATTTACTTTCTGAACCTCAAACAAATTCAGTTTGACAAAGTAGAAATGAACCACCGGAGACAGTGGCCATGCTATAAACGATGGGGAAGAATAAACCAAAGCACAAACTGTCACTCAGTAGGGTGCTGAGCTACCGTGACTGGTCAGGATGGGCACAATGAGGTTAACAAGGGTCAGTGACTGCTTGGTAGGAATCTGTCAGTCTTTTCAGACAATTCTGCTTTTTGAGACCCTTCAAGTGGAGAACAATTCTTGGGGTCCAGAAATGGTCACAGGATGTACGCTTTCACTCTGGAGGAGAAGGCCACGACTGAAAGTAACAGAAAAACAAGCAGTAAGAATCAAATAAATGGCAATGGAGCTGAAAATGGCTGTGGAGTAGCACTTCTCATTTGTCTACATTTGACAAACGTGAACCTGTCTCAAAGTCAAGCTTTCATGCAGCTATATCAGGTAATGCATGCTACACCACAGCCAATTTTTCAAAGGCCCCATATTTCAAATCCCATGTGTATAATGACCGTCTACATTATCAGTGACAGGTTAACGATGGATTAAATTATTTTTTAAATATAATTTTCCATTTGTCCTGAAATGATACAGAATGAATTAGTTATTGAATAAGTATTTACTAAAACCAGTGGTGGAAGACTGGAGCTCTCTCAAGTTTTCCCTAAAAATGAGAATACGGTCGGGGAGGCCAAGGAATGGACAAAAGAGATTTATAATTAAATAAACTTAATAAAAACAGGAAGGGATGAACAAGGATTGAAATCTAAGGCTACGTCCAAACTATTACTATTGCATTAATATTTTCACATCGATTTAAAAAGTATTTTTGTCCACACTAAAAGTGCCTGAAAATGCATATAACGTAGTCGTCAACCTACACTGGGCATGGGCACATCATAGAGGTCTTAAACTGGGCATACACTGTACAATTTTGACACAATTTTAATCCTAATTTGCAGATACCGACTAATTTTCTGAATTACCCAGAACTGTAGCTTCATCGACTATCATTTCAGGTGCAGTATGAGAAGGGCTGCAATGGGCCATAAAAATCCATTTCTTTAGGGCAGCCCTCCAGTTGCTTATCCTTTTATAGGAACACCTTAGGCCTTTTATTAGTTGCTTGGGGACATGTAGTGTTCTTTGTCAGCCAGGTGGTATTTTACTTGGTCTGACAGTGACCGTCTATCATAGATTGATGTGCCCCTTCTTTCTATTTTCTTCTTGGAGGACTTTATGGGTCACATTAGTACTGTTGACTTGCGGTTCTGAGGACTGAGGTCTGACTCCTGGTAGATTTTCCACTTTGCTCCCACATCCATGTGTATTTTTTTCCTGGTAATCCTGTTTGCTCCTTAGGTTAATTGCCTGCTTTAAAATTTACAATGTGAGTTGGCCAAGTGATGGTCCATAGTTGATTCCTGCCTCATTTCAAGTGCAATCTCTGTGTCCTCGTGAATCTGTAATAAAAAAGCTAGTAAAATCATCAGTATTTTAAATTCACAATTATAGTGTCAAATTAATACTTAAAACTGAAAATAAAGGCCACGTTTTCCAATAGCATATACTTTTGGTTTAGATTCGCAGTATTAGCTGCAATTTTATTTATACATTCACAAAATGAATGGACATTTTAATGCAGCATAAAATATCAAACACACATAATACTTTCCTTTTGTGAAATGTGGTTCATTGGGGTTGAAATTAGGGCAATGACCTCTTCCATTGAACCTTCTCACCATTTAGTGTGTTATAACTTGAAATCATATAATTGAGATTTTTCACCATCTGTTATAATGTTTTATTATTAAGTTTAGTGTCACTGTTCTCTGTGCCCACTGTTATGGACTCATTCATACAGGCAGACCAAGTATGGTACACAGGGGCACAGCATCTTCATTTAGAATTGCCGAGCCAAGCACAGGACTAGAGAGCCAAAGACAACTGGAGAATTGAATAGTCAGCCTAAAGACAGACTAGTATATTTCTGTCTTCTGTCAGCACACTATCCTTGTTGGGAGAATGAGAACTATATGTAGGCATTGTGCCATTTCTGCATTTTTGAAGGTGGGGTTTGAGTCATTTCCTGTCCTTGTTTGGACCCAGAGAAGGAGTCTGCACATGGAGCAACCAGAATATAAGGATGGACCTACAGCCAACACATTGAAGCTGCCGGGCGGAAGATTATGTCTTCCGTCCGGTGAAAATCCTTTCAGTGTGGCAAACGAAAGATGGCAGACTGCGTTGATCAAGACACCCACATGCTTCATAGTCTGTCATAAGCTTCCCGTTTGTGATATCCGCGTGAAACCGTCAGTAAAGAGCTAAATTATCCTTTATGCTTCTTGTGTAATCTTGTAACCATCATATTGCATAAGGGGTGGGGATAATACCTTTTTTATTTATAATTATTTAAATTCAGGTTCATTAAAACGCAGCAATTCAAAAGAACACATTTCCAGAGAGCTAATGCCTCTTAAGGAAACACCATCCACAATTATAAAAATCCCAATCAAAATAAACATCTATATTTCCGTTTGCTTTATATGGGTAAAGCGAAATAGGTGCTGGTGTCTATGTAAATTCTGGATAAGTCTTTGAATTGTTCCAGCAGCCTTTAGATATTTTTATTTAGGTTCAAGTTAAGTTAAGAGCTCCCACAGTTGGTAGTACATCATGAAAACAAAGCATCATTTCAAAAAATGCTGAGACAAATGCATTGATGGCATTCTCTGGTCCCACACAAGTCATCTCACTTCTTATAAATGTTCTGCACCTTTTTTATGCAAAATACTGTATTTTTGAATTGTTGCACAAATAAAAATTAAAATTAAATAATGCCATCAGTCAAAAGGACAGGACTCGAAAGAAATGTTGGGGTGCCAGCCAGGCCAGCCCGTTTACTTGCAAAGTAAAAGAACTGAAAGCACAATGTGTTAGCAAAATAATCTTTTAGCTGTTGGCTTATTGATAGGCCCTGGAGAGCAGTCCGGTCATAGGGTGAGCTCTGTAATGCAGGTACCTCATGTCCTGAATGTGACGCTACCTTTCGAGAGCGCCTCACTTTTATAGCTCCTGAACATGAAGGGGTGGGGTGAATTGTCCTCACTGGGCACCTTCTTTGAGCTGTGGGCGATAAAAGAGATGAAATGTGTTTCTGAAGCAAGATACTAATGGATATTCTTGGGGAAAAGCATAATAAAAATACGATTTAGGGGAGAATCCAATCCAAATGAATGTTGTGTTGTGTTTCTTTCCATAAATCAGCTGTAAGGATGTTTAGTGCTACACAGCCATGCTTCATATGAGACTCATATGTCTGTAACTCTTTTTCCACCTAAGACTGGATTTAAAGGAATACTCCACAAATATATGATATTTTGTTATGTGTTACTTACCTCATGTAGTTTGTAGCAGTGCCAGAGAAAAATGTGTTTTCTCATGTTTTCATGCAGAGTGGCGATAACAAACTTTCAGATAGCAAAGGAGTCTATGGTGACCAATGCTAGACAACAGCTAGTAATATCAAAACGTCCATGAAAAAAAATTTCACATTACTCGTGTCACATTATTCTCATGTTAAGTCATCCATCTGTATGCTCTCAATGTCCCAAACACATGTATTTTTACTAAAATAATGTTAAATAAAACACTTCCTAAAAATGCTGTAGTGAATGAAAATTATAGACGTGGGGTTAGTAACATATAAAAAATATCATTGTTGGGTAGAGTATTCCTTTAACTCTATTAGGGCTGATTTTTCTTTTTCTTTTTCTCCCAGGGCTGAATATTTTTCCAAAAAAGCACACAAAGCAATAGATTCTCACATAAACCAACATAAAATGTCTGTTGCCGTGTGCAGAGCTGTGTCGCAGCGTGTTAGCCATCTCTGGCTGCCATGGAAGCATTGGTGGCTGTGTGGGGGTGGCGGCGTCAGCAGCGGATCAGCTGGGGACTGATCAGCTGATGCCGGTACCTCACTTCATTTTAGATCTCGGTCTCCAGATCACTTGCACCAAATTCGAAGTCTGACAAGTCAGTGTTAAATTCAAAATAATGAAATATACGCAAAATATCGTCCACCGAGTATTTTGCTTTGTGCATTCTCTTTGTTCTATCGCTAGATGTCAATGCCATTCTAGATGTTGTTTACTCTATGGTACTCATACACATGCAGGGATTCAACATCAAGTCAATGAGTCAAACATTCCTTCTAACAAAGAGGGCCTACCTATAAAGTAACAATGTGTTTTCTTGATGTTTATAGTTCATTATCACCCTCAATCCTGTTGTCGACAGAAGTCGACATCCACCCTAAAAGAGTTAAGTAAGCGCCTTCCATTTACTTACAGTCAGCCTGATGTCCAGGTATGGTCACTTCTGTTTAAATGTCTGCTTTTCATTGTTAAAACATCAGTCACATGAAATTATCATTTTGCGGCTTTGTATGTTTGAAGTATACTGAAGTGTAAGCACATGACCCCTGGTTTTCATATACCAGCAGCGAACAAGAGCCTCAGAAGAAAGATAACATAGGGTAGAACAAGCAGGGATGACTTTACACTGTTTACACCGTGGGAAGCACGGGTTCGGTTCCAGTCTCAGCCACTGCTTGCCAGGAGTCAGCATATTCTTCCAGCTTCTGTGTGGGTTTCTAAAGGTGGAATGAGTGGTTTATCATTTGAGTTTATACATTTATAGGGTCATCATTGTCATGAGTATAGAGTATAATGAAATGTATGGACTAATCAACATGTAACACATCACCACTCTCCGGCACCATGACTATTTATTATTGCAGCCTTACCCTAAATCTTGTTCGTTTGTTACCATGAAAAATCTCACATCATCAACAGATTACAACAATAACAAATAAAGTAAACAAAATCCGTTCAAAATTTAAATACCTACCATTAGATTCTTACCAGTTTCTGTAGCCGAGGATCAGACCGCCAAGGTCCCCGCCTTCGGCCACCACCCAACTCACACTGCACCCAACCTCCTTGGCCCCTCCCATAGGTGGTGAGCCCATGGGAAGGGGGACCCACGTTGCCTCTTCGGGCTGTGCCCGGCCGAGCCCCATGGGTGCAGGCCCGGCCACCAGGCGCTCGCCATCGAGCCCCACCTCCAGGCCTGGCTCCAGAGTGGGGCCCCGGTGACCCGCGTCCGGGCAAGGGAAAACGCCATCCAAAATTGTTTTTCTTCATAGGAGGTTTTTTAACCGCTCTTTGTCTCATCCCTCACCTAGGACCAGTTTGCCTTGGGTGGCCCTACCAGGGGCATAAAGCCCCGGACAACAGAGCTCCTAGGATCATTGGGACACGCAAACCCCTCCACCACGATAAGGTGACGGTTAAAGGAGGGGAAGGAGCCTGAGCTAGTGCGCGAAGTTGAGAGGTTCCGGCTAGATATAGTCGGACTCACCTCGACGCACAGCTTGGACTCTGGAACCAATCTCCTTGAGAGGGGCTGGACTCTGTACCACTCTGGAGTTGCCCCCGGTGAGAGGCGCCGAGCAGGTGTGGGTATACTTATTGCCCCCCAACTTGGAGCCTGTACATTGGGGTTTACCCCGGTGGACGAGAGGGTAGCCTCCCTTCGCCTTCGGGTGGGGGGACGGGTCCTAACTGTTGTTTGTGCGTATGCACCGAACAGCAGTTCAGAGTACCCACCCTTTTTGGAGTCCCTGGAGGGGGTGCTAGAGGGCATACCTTCTGGGGACTCCCTCGTTCTGCTGGGAGACTTCAATGCTCACGTGGGCAATGACAGTGAGACCTGGAAGGGCGTGATTGGGAGGAATGGCCCCCCCGATCTGAACCCGAGCGGTGTTTTGTTATTGGACTTCTGTGCTCGTCACGGATTGTCCATAACGAACACCATGTTCAAGCATAGGGGTGTTCATATGTGCACTTGGCACCAGGACACCCTAGGCCTCAGTTCGATGATCGACTTTGTGCTCGTGTCGTCGGACTTGCGGCCACATGTCTTGGACACTCGGGTGAAGAGAGGGGCGGAGCTGTCAACTGATCACCACCTGGTGGTGAGTTGGCTTCGATGGTGGGGGAGGATGCCGGTCAGGCGTGGTAGGCCCAAACGTGTTGTGAGGGTCTGCTGGGAACGTCTGGCAGAGCCCCCTGTCAGAAGTAGCTTCAACTCCCACCTCCGGCAGAACTTCGACCACATCCCGAGGGAGGTGGGGGACATTGAGTCCGAATGGGCCATGTTCCGTGCCTCTATTGTTGAGGCAGCTGACCGGAGCTGTGGCCGTAAGGTGGTTGGTGCCTGTCGTGGCGGCAATCCCCGAACCCGTTGGTGGACACCGGCGGTGAAGGATGCCGTCAAGCTGAAGAAGGAGTCCTACGGGACCCTTTTGTCCTGTGGGACCCCAGAGGCAGCTGATAGGTACCGGCAGGCCAAGCGGAATGCGGCTTTGGTGGTTGCTGAGGCAAAAACTCGGGCGTGGGAGGAGTTTGGGGAGGCCATGGAGAACGACTTTCGGACGGCTTCGAGGAGATTCTGGTCCACCATCCGGCGTCTCAGGAAGGGGAAGCAGTGCAGTGTCAACACTGTATATGGTGGGGATGGTGCGCTGCTGACCTCGACTCGGGACGTTGTGGGTCGGTGGGGGGAATACTTCGAAGACCTCCTCAATCCCATTAACATGCCTTCCAATGAGGAAGCAGAGCCTGGGGACTCAGAGGTGGGCTCCCCCATCTCTGGGACTGAGGTCACCGAGGTGGTCAAAAAACTCCTTGGTGGCAGGGCCCCAGGGGCGGATGAGATACGCCCGGAGTTCCTCAAGGCTCTGGATGTTGTAGGACTGTCTTGGCTGACACGCCTCTGCAACATCGCATGGACATCAGGGACAGTGCCTCTGGATTGGCAGACCGGGATGGTGGTCCCCCTCTTTAAGAAGGGGGATCGGAGGGTGTGTTCCAACTACAGAGGGATCACACTCCTCAGCCTCCCTGGAAAAGTCTATTCAGGGGTCCTGGAGAGGAGGGTCCGTCGGATAGTCGAGCCTCGGATTCAGGAGGAACAGCGTGGTTTTCGTCCTGGTCGCGGAACAGTGGACCAGCTCTATACCCTTAGCAGGGTCCTGGAGGGTGCATGGGAGTTTGCCCAACCAGTCTACATGTGTTTTGTGGACTTGGAAAAGGCATTCGACCGTGTCCCTCGGGGAATCCTGTGGGGGGTACTCCGAGAGTATGGGGTACCGGCCCCCCTGATAAGGGCTGTTCAGTCCCTGTACGATCGGTGCCAGAGCTTGGTCCGCATTGCCGGCAGTAAGTCGAACCCATTTCCAGTGAGAGTTGGACTCCGCCAGGGCTGCCCTTTGTCACCGATTCTGTTCATAACTTTTATGGACAGAATTTCTAGGCGCAGCCAGGGCGTTGAGAGGGTCCGGTTTGGTGGGCTCAGGATTGGGTCACTGCTTTTTGCAGATGATGTTGTCCTGTTTGCTTCATCAGGCCGTGATCTTCAGCTCTCTCTGGATCGGTTCACAGCCGAGTGTGAAGCGGCTGGGATGAGAATCAGCACCTCCAAATCCGAGACCATGGTCCTCAGCCGGAAAAGGGTGGAGTGCCCTCTCAGGGTTGGTAGCGAGATCCTGCCCCAAGTGGAGGAGTTCAAGTATCTCGGGGTCTTGTTCACGAGTGAGGGAAGAATGGAGCGTGAGATCGACAGGCGGATCGGTGCGGCATCCGCAGTAATGCGGGCGCTGCATCGGTCTGTCGTGGTGAAAAAGGAGCTGAGCCGCAAGGCGAAGCTCTCAATTTACCAGTCGATCTATGTTCCTACCCTCACCTATGGTCATGAGCTATGGGTAGTGACCGAAAGAACGAGATCGCGAATACAAGCGGCTGAAATGAGTTTCCTCCGCAGGGTGTCTGGGCTTTCCCTTAAAGATAGGGTGAAAAGCTCAGTCATCCGGGAGGGGCTCAGAGTAGAGCCGCTGCTCCTCCGCATCGAGAGGAGTCAGATGAGGTGGCTCGGGCATCTGATCAGGATGCCTCCTGGATGCCTCCCTGGTGAGGTGTTCCGGGCACGTCTAACCGGGAGGAGGCCCCGGGGAAGACCCAGGACACGCTGGAGGGACTATGTCTCTCGACTGGCCTGGGAATGCCTTGGGATTCTCCCAGAAGAGCTAGAAGAAGTGGCCGGGGAGAGGGAAGTCTGGGCATCTCTGCTCAAGCTGCTGCCCCCGCGACCCGACCTCGGATAAGCGGGAGACAATGGATGGATGGATGGATAGATTCTTACCAGCAATAGCAGCATTTTTCACACATATTTACATTTTCTAACACATTTGTTGAGTCTAGGGTTGTAGGGAGTGACTTGTATGACAAACAGGTCAAGTTTTCTGCTATTATTTAACATCATTTGTTCCAAAAATTCTGTAAAGTTGATTACAATGCTAAAATAATTCTATCAGGGACCCTAAATTGGTAAGTGGATTATGAAGTTGAAGGATTGTTTACGTGGTCTCATTATTAATGTGTGTTAGTGTGTATTTAGTATAAGTAACATCTGTTACACATGTGTGCTTAGGAGGCATTCAACAAGCCCTGAGGTGAGTGAAATATCACGAGACAAGGGGCTGATATACCGTACTAACACCTCTGTCTGTAGTTGACATCTTTCACCTGACAAAAGGAAGAAATATAACTTACCTTTCATACTTCCGGGTTCCCATGATGGCATCCAATCGTCACTTCCACTTTCTGACTTCCGATGATGATGTCATTTCCGGCACCTGTGATATGATGTCACGTCCGGGTCCACCTCGATGATGTCACTTCCGGCATCACCTTACTTCTGGCTCCCAATGATTGCATCATTTCCGTCTGACAGCTATGACGTCATCTCCTGCCAACTCATTTCCGTCAGCCATTTTTCAACTGTATAAAACGCCATCTTTTCTCATGTACCATTGTCAACTATTGTAAAAGTATTTTGATCAGAAATATTGCCTTTTTGTATTTTTTATCCATTGGACATTATACAGGAATGGTCCCCAACTCTTTTTCTTTGTTGTGGAGCTCTTTTTGTATCCCACATGTTTTTAATATTTATTTATTAGGGGATAATAATATAAAACAAAAAGGACAATATGGTGGCACATAAGTTAGTGGCAGTGCCACACAGATGCAGAGACATATCTTCAATTCTTGGACCAATCGTGTCCGTGAGAAGTTTGCACATCCTCTTTTTTCCTCCTCCGCTCTCGTTTGTTGTACACTTCCTGGCTGATACCCCTTTGTCTCTTAGTTCACCTCTTCACGCAGTCCATCCACTTTCTCTTTGGTTGTCCTCTTTTCCTCTATCCCAACACCTGCATATTCATTATTCTTCTTCCCACATTGTTTACCTCTTTTCTCATGACATTCGTCTACCACTTTAACCCACTTTATTGTATCTATTTTCCCAGCTTTAGCCGAACCTCTGACTTTCTCGTTCCTGATCTTATTAAATTTTGTTACTCCACACATCCATCTCAACATCTTTATTTATGTAGTATCCAGTTTCCTTTCATGTACCTCTTTAACTGCCAAGGTTTCTGATCCAGATGACATTACTGGTCTGGCCACTGTTTTATACCTTTCATCCTTCGCTCTTGCACCGATTCTTTAGTCACATAATACTCCCGATACGTTTTTTCTAATTTTTCCAAACTGATTGCTTTCTTAAGTTTATTCCTAGAGCTAACTCTTTATGTTATCGTTGAGATATTTGAACTTCTTCAAATTCTAAAGTCTTTCTCTATGGAGGTTAACTTCTCTATCTTGTTCTTGTCTCTCAAATCATTTTCCCTAGTAATCTTAAAGCATCTATCCTCAATGGCCCTTCTCCACTACTCTGCTATCCCTTCCACGGTATGCTGAATGGTGTCACATTCTCCTCAAGTTTAAATTGGCTTTCTCTGTTCCTCCATTCTCCCTCCCACATCCTAAATCCCAAAATGTGCCCGTTTATTGAATTCTTAACTCTAAATCAGTATTGTGCTTGCCTGTGAAGGTGACTGTGCCTGGCATCCCATCCATGACTAGTTCCTGCCCTCAGCTCAGTGATGCAGGGTTAAGCTTCGGCTCCACACAACCCTATAAAGAAAAACTGGAGAAGAGATCATTCCTGCAACTGCTGCATAACTCGATATCAGATAATGGTTAAAAATGTTTTGTATCTATTCATCAGTTTTCAGAACTCACCTATGCAGTTCGGGTAAAAAGGGTTTAGCATTTGCAGAATACTATAATGATCAACAGTGCAGAATTTCTTCATTCAGTAATACTTTGAGACAGTAATCATTTCATTATGTAAACTGAACATGTTTTGGTTTGTTTTCTCAGTTGTTTTCATGGTGTGGATGCATGTTGTCATGATTGCATGACAACACAAGAACAGAATTTCTTTTGCACGGTAAGTCAAGTTCAATTTCAATGTGGCCGATTAGTTTGAGCTGAAATACTAATAAAAAAAGAGCAATCAAAGAGCAAGTAATGAAACCCATCCTCGACTTTTCTTGCAGTCATATATGGGGAGACAGGCCTGATTAAAGTTGTCAAAGTCTTCAGGGAATCATCACAGTGCATAAGGCGCCCCTTCAATGACAGCTGTGCTATCTGTAATCTATGATGGGGTCCCGAGAGGCAGGTGTTAATTGCATTAATCTTAAAGAACCAAACTGTGATCAATTAGCAAAAAATCCCCAGCGGACGCTTGGTCAATTTCCTCCTTCAGGACGTCAGCTGGCTTACTTTCTCAGATGGATTCAGGGAATACTCTCAGATCCCAGAGTATTTTTGCTGTAATACAGTTCTGCCTTGGCGTACCACTTTTACATTAGCTAACCTCCCAAAAGATGTAAATATTACATTCAGGTCATTTTAGGGACTTGAGAGAAGTAGGATAAGGCAGCCCTATTAGCTGGCAACTCTTTGCATCCTGCTTTCCTTAATCCACTGTAGCTATTGAAATGTTATCAATAAATAATTTATATTTGTTTTAATTGTCCTCGGGGAGGCAGGATGAAATGATCATTTTCACTCCTCATGAAGCAAAATTCAGAATCAAATCAATGTGCCTAAGTGCACTGAAGTAGCTGTCTTAGTAATCTTAGATTTCACGTGATAAAGTGAAAATAAATGGCAGCATATTGCATTGGAGTGAAGTCTATTAATTAACAGTAAAACGCAGCAAAAATCATAAATAAAGGTCAAGGTTAAAAAAATCTGATGCTGGTGATTGTGTGATTGGAATCAATCTTGGTTCTCTTGACAGCCTTGTTTATTTATTCAGCCTATCCATAGCACATTAAATAGTATCGAGACTAACAAAATAAAAAAAAAATCACATCTAGTTTTCTAATGCTGTTAGTCCACATAATTAAATAAAAACCTGCAAATGGAGCAATGTTTTGGTATAATTTTTAACACCCATAGTGTTTACAAAGGTGACCTTAGTGAAGCAAACATAAAAAGCTTCAGCTGTGTCCCTCAGGTTTTCTGCTTGGGTGTTGGCTGTTCTTGACTCTAGAGTGACCCCTAATACTCGGAGGTGGAATTGCATCACTCTAAATCCTATAATAAGGTGACAAAAGTGATGCTGCTTCCCGCATTCCTTATTTCTAAGGCACCTAATCATTCGGAAGGCCCTGTTTGGAAACCAATAACCTTCAGTACAGATTTATTGACTGGTTTAAATTACTATAGGAAGAAGACAAATTATGGACTCTTCTGTCAGTAATTGTCCTTGATAGAGGTATCAGTCATGCAGACTTGGAAAGGGAATGAAAAAAAGGCAAATTCTTCTCTCACACCAGCGTATCTCATTTTTGAATGTCATACAAATCAGAACTCGCTTGAAATAAACCATAACTAGGAGCCTGTAAATCTCTATATACCAACTATGGACAGATGTCCAGTTAGTCCTGTTCTAGCATGACCTGACCAGAGTGAACAAGAGTAGAATGAATAGACATTGAGAAAGGTACATTCAACCATTAAAAAGAAAGCCAGTTTACAACACCTTCAGAAAGAATTCTGACCCCTTCACTTTTTGCACACTGTATTGTGCTGTAGAATTAATATTAAATGGATACATTTGCCATTTTTGCCCATTTATCTATACTCAACAACTCATTTTTTCAGAAAGGTCTGCGAATTTACTTAAAAATAAAAACTGAGATCTCAATTATATACATATTCAGACCTTTTGCTCCAAATTATGGTCAGGTGCATCCTGTTTGCTTAAATTATCCTTGAGATGTGTTGATTGGAGGCCATCGGTACCAAATTGAACTGATTGGACATTTGTTTAGAAAGGCCCACACCAGTGTATATAAGGTCCCATGATTCACACTCCATGTGAGGACAAAAAACAAGGCATGGAGCCCGAGGAACTCTCTACGTGGTGAGGCGTAGAACACAGCAAGGGTATAAAACCATTTTTAAAGTTATGAGTGCTCCCAGGGACACAGTGGCCTCAATAATTGTGAAATGGAAGATGTTTGGAACCCCTAACTCTACCTAGAGTTGGCCATCCTGAGTAACCGAACAAGAAGGGCCTTGGTCAGGGAGGTGACCAAGAATTCTATGGTCACTCTAACAGAGCTTCAGAAGTCCTCTACCGAGGTAGTAAGAACCTGTTGGAAGAATGACCATCTCAGCATCACTCCATCATTCAGGTGTTTACCGTAGAGTTGCTAGACGGAAGCCACTTTTGAGTAAAAAGCATATGACAGTTTAAATGAAAGCATGAGGGAAAAGATTCTCTGGTCTGATGAGACAAAAATTAGGCACAACTCCAAGCACCATGTCTGCTCATCATCTGCCAAAGACCATCCCTATGGTGGTGACAGCATCACTTGTAAGGACTGAGGGAAGGATGAATTCAACCAAATACAGAGATGTCCTGAAAGAAAACCGGCTCCACAGTGCACTTAACCTCAGACAGGGGTGACGCTTCACCTTTCAGTGTGACAATAACCCAAAGCATTCAGCCAAGACAACACTGGAGTGGCCTAAAGGCAAGTCTCTGATTGTCCTTGAGTGGCCCAGCCAAAGCCCAGAATTAAACACCCATGGAAAATCCATGGATAAACCTGTAGTTGGCAGTTTACAGATGCTTCCTATCCAGTATAATGGAGCTTCAGAGAAACTACCAAGAAGAATGAGATAAACTGCCCAGATCCAGGAGTGCAAAGCTTGTAAAGACTAAAAGCTGGAATTGCTGCCAAAGAGGCTTCTCTGAAATGCATTAAGTGTCCGAATACTGATATGAATAACAGATTTCAGTTTTTTTGATTTTTACTAAATTTGCAAACCTTTCTGAAAAAATTTTTTACTTTGCTATTATTGGTTATTGAATGCAGACTGATGGACATAAAGAGCAAATGCATCAATTTAAAATTAAATATACGACACAATAAAATGTACAGAAGATGAAGGGGTCTGAATACTTTCTGAGTCGGCTGTAAGTATCTAACTTGTTGTGCACATTTCTACTTTAAAGTTGAAATGGCAAGAAAATCAACAATCACAATGCTTTCCAAAAGAAATCCTCCCTTTACCCAAGAGACCTCTGCTACTTCAGGCCAGTCGTATTACTTTATTGGCTTGGTCAAATCTGAGATAGGTGTTTTTAACCCAGGTGGTGAGAGCCACATATTGTTTAGGAAGTGCTCACTGCTTATCATCCTGTCCATTCCACAAACCTTTGGACTTTGAATAATTTGGACTTCAATGCTGGGAGCAGAAATGACCAAGCAGTCCCCATGAAAAAAGAAGATTCTACTTGAACATCTTCCTTGATGATACTGTGTTTTTTTTATATGAATTCACATAAGACAGAGGTGTCCAACTCTGGTCCTGGAGGGCTGCTGTGGCTGCAGGTTTTCATTCTAACCATCTTCTTAATTAGTGACGAGTTTTTGCTGCTAATTAACTTCTTTTGTCTTAGTTTTAATGAACTTGACCCACACCCCTTAGTTAGTTGTTTCTTTTTCCTTAATTAGCAGCCAAACAATAATGAGACACAAAACGAGCCACCACATGACCAGCTAGCCACAGTATCTGAAAAAAAAGTAAGGTGAAGGTCTCAGTAAGATTAATCTGCTCAGGTCACCAAAACATTTTGACAGGGGACAAAATGAACAGTTTTGGAAAGGCCTGCTGTGGGAGCAACAAGCTGTGGAATTAAATAAAGGGTTTAATTAACAACACAAGTCGGCTTCTCATTAAGAAACTGTTTGGAGCAAAATTGGTTGGAGTTTGAAGCCCTAATTTAGCTGGTCATCTGTTGGCTTACTTTACATTTAATTTCTGTTTGGCATCCATTTAATGTAGATAGAATCAATTCAAGGGACTAAATCCTTAAAAACAGGGCTATTAGAATGAAGGGAAAAAAAGTTAATTAGCAGTGAAAACTGGTTACTGATTAGGAAGAGAGTTAGAATGAAAACCTGCAGCCACTGCGGCCCTTCAGGCCCGGAGATGGACACCCCTGACATTAGAGATATAGACAAAGACTCAGGTCATTTAACAGGGGGTTAATTTTAGTCCCTTAGTCAATTTTTTTAGTTAATGTACTTTGCCATTTTGTGGCATAATATTGCAGTGATAAGCCCTGCTGCTTTCCACCTCCAAAGGCTTGGTTTGAATGCCCACTCCATGGCCTGTCTGTGGAATCCTTCCTTTGTATATGTTTTCTCCATGCTACTTTCCACCTCTTAAAGATATGAGTGTTACTTTAATTGGCAACTGTAAACTGGCTTGCTATTAGCAAATGTGAAGGTTTGCATTATTTTATTGTGCCAGCAGTCATACCACGTGCACTTCAGGACTGGTAATCCACCTGAATGTAAGATGGTTTGGGCCTGGCCAGTACTTGGATGAACAACCATCTAGGAAGAGCTTGAGTTGCTGCTGGAAAAGGTGTTGGTGAGGCTAACAGGGGTGGGCTTACCCTGTGTTCTTTTTATAGATCCCAATGCCCCAGTGCAGTGACAGGGGAATTATGCTACAAAAATGGCACTGCACTTCGCATGAGATATAAAACCAAAGTTCTGACTCTCTGTGGTCACAAAAGATCCTTGGGCATCTTTCGTATATGGTAGAGTTTAACCTGATGTCAGGGGTAAATTGCCCATCAAGCAGTGGCATAGCTAGGGTCGGGCGGAGGGGGTGGTCCGCCCCGGGCTTCACATTTTTGGGGGCAGCATTATTGGCCAAAAGGCTCAGTACAATTCGTGTGTAAGCAGCAGGTTTCGGAAAAATATCACTTATGAATGAAAAAAGATAGATAGATAGATAGATAGATAGATAGATAGATAGATAGATAGATAGATAGATAGATAGATAGATAGATAGATAGATAGATAGATAGATAGATAGATAGATAGATAGATAGATAGATAGATAGATAGATAGATAGATAGATAGATAGATAGATAGATACTTTATTAATCCCAAGGGGAAATTCACATACTCCAGCAGCAGCATACTGATACAAAAAACAATATTAAATTAAAGAATAATAAATATGCAGGTAAAAACAGACAGTAACTTTGAATAATGTTAATGTTTACCCCCCCCCGGGTGAAATTGAAGAGTCGTGTGGGGGAGGAACGATCTTCTCAGTCTGTCAGTGGAGCAGGACAGTGACAGCAGTCTGTTGCTGAAGCTGCTCCTCTGTCTGGAGATGATACTGTTCAGTGGATGCGGTGGATTCTCCATGATTGACAGGAGCCTGCTGAGCGCCCGTCGCTCTGCCACGGATGTCAAACTGTCCAGCTCCATGCCTACAATACAGCCTGCCTTCCTCACCAGTTTGTCCAGGCGTGAGGCGTCCTTCTTCTTTATGCTGCCTCCCCAGCACACCACCACGTAGAAGAGGGCGTGCGCCACAACCATTTGATAGAACATCTGCAGCATCTTATTGCAGATGTTGAAGGACACCAGTCTTTTAAGGAAGTATAGCCGGCTCTGTCCTCTCTTGCACACAGAATCAGTATTGGCAGTCCAGTCCAATTTATCATCCAGCTGCACTCCCAGGTATTTATAGGTCTGCACCATCTGCACACAGTCACCTCTGATGATCACGGGGTCCATGAGGGGTCTAGGCCTCCTAAAATCCACCACCAGCTCCTTGGTTTTGCTGGTGTTCAGTTGTAGGTGGTTTGAGTCGCACCATTTAACAAAGTTCTTGATGAGGTTCCTATACTCCTCCTCCAGCCCATTCCTGATGCAGCCCACGATAGCAGTGTCATCAGCGAACTTTTGCACGTGGCAGGACTCCTAGTTGTATTGGAAGTCCGATGTATATAGGCTGAACAGGGCCGGAGAAAGTACAGTCCCCAGCGGTGCTCCTGTGTTGCTGACCACAATGTCAGACCTGCAGTTCCCAAGATGCACATACTGAGGTCTGTTTGTAAGATAGTCCACGATCCATGCCACTAGGTATGAATCTACTCCCATCTCTGTCAGCTTGTCCCTAAGGAGCAGAGGTTGGATGGCGTTGAAGGCGCCGGAGAAGTGTAAAAAAGTAAAATTCTCTGATTTTTATCCACAAATGCTTCAAAAATAATTTTCAGCCTGTCCTTCTGTGAAGGCATCAGACACAGCAGTTGAATTTTATGAGGCAATAACAAAAATAAACATAAACATTACACTGGTAATAATTTCTAAGAAGATAAACAACTAATTTGCAATTTATAATTTCGTTACGTTATCAATCCGAATGCGTTCTTGCTCTGCGCAGAAAACTCCCCACCTATCACTTGTACACTACACTGGTTCTGGTTTTCGCAGCATAATTATATTAAACTAATAATTAGAACACGGCTTATCAGTGCGTCTATACTATATTCTTGTCTAGTTGATGCTTATAAATAATTATATGTGAAAAAATATTGCTGTTTCTCTATATATGAATAAATCTATGCAAAAGTTACCTTATTTTTTCTCAATACCTCATTTTACTTTCTATTTAAATAAGTTAACAGAGTGGCAAATTGAAGCACCACCCCGCCCTGAGTGGCACGAACTCTAGCTACGCTACTGCTGTCAAGGCCTGGTCATCATGGCATCCCAATCCTGCCCTGGTCTCTAATTGTCTATCTCTCTCACCCGTTCTGTAATGAGTAGTCAGCATATTGGCACAGAATGGCTACTGAGTGGTCAGTGTATTGGCACAGAATGGCTACTGAGTGGCCAGCGTATTGGCACAGAATGGCTACTGAGTGGTCAGCGTATTGGCACAGAATGGCTACTGAGTGGTCAGCGTATTGGCACAGAATGGCTACTGAGTGGTCAGCGTATTGGCACAGAATGGCTACTAAGTGGTCAGTGTATTGGCACAGAATGGCTACTGTTACATCATCCAGGTGGCTACACATTAGTGGTGCTTGAAGTGGCTCCCCCTCTCTATGTAAAGCGCTGTACAAATACAATGTCCTCTTTTTCTTCTTCACTGAGATAGCTCGTTTTTTCCTGAACTCTATGCTCCCCACAATCAATGAAGAACAGAAAACAAGATGAACAGGTAATTGTCTTTTCTTGTTTCAGTATGCAATGCATCAGCCTTTGAAATTACCCAAAGTGCAAATCTTACTAACCTGTGATATAAACATTCTTACATTTTTATTTGAGTGTAATTGGTTTCATGTGGTACTCCCAAGTTGCTATTTTTTATTCAGACATACCACAGATCAAATTTTATATTGCGCTTTACATGGGTCAACTAAATATGGATGACAGGTTTGATTAGCGGCAGAAAGCTATGCAAAAATTAATAGGACGCCACCAGAAAGCAGGCTAGCGATTGTGAGGTTAATAAAATGCAGAAATGGCAGCATCACAGAGTGGTGGTGGCACAGAGTGAGAGGAGTGGGTTAGAAACAAACTGCTGTGACTGCCAATTGAATTGACGAACAGCAGGAGTGTCCAGATTGACACCGCAGGTAGCTGAATCAGTGCAAAAAGAGAGCTGTAGACCTGCTGGGGCAAGCAGGCAAAATGGCTCTTTAACTGGCTGTGAGAAAACGTCCTGAGATGAGAGTGTCACGGAATGACACATGTGAAGGCTCTTGGAGGAAAGGGGCACAACCGGCAGGTGACCCTCAGAAGGAGACACAGGGAAAAATGTAAAGGGCGATCAATGTATTTGAAATGTGTGTCGTGTTACCTTCAAAGCTAACAGGCTGGAGAAAAGACAATAACATAAAGCAACTGATCGAGCTGGGTGACAACACAAGTAAGGAAGGAGGTTTCAACAACCTGTTCATTTTTCTTCAAATATCTTGTGATGTTTCATAGTTGAAAATCCTAATCCAATCGTGTTGATAATCATAATGCTTTTCTAGCAGAAAATCTGTAATTCATTCATCAACTACAAAAAAAGGAAAATTTTACCACAGAGAACAGATTGGAGCTCAGTACTTACTGTAGTAAAATCTGTAACATGAAAGTCTTTTGGTCAGTTGGCTTGAGTAACGTATCCAGAGAAACCTGTGAGATACTGTAAAAATTCATTTGGGCTGCTTAGATTGCAAATGATTATTTTGCCTTTTCATAATGCTGGTTAAGTGATGTTTGTTGATCTTAGGCTAATTAAAATCAGCTTTACACTGTTAAAGTTTAAGGGTATGATCTGAGCATATCATTTTCCTATTGCTGCTCCATTTCTGTTGTCAGTAGTGGGCTTGGGCTTCGATCCGTCCAAGCCTCAGGAAGAAACGCACTTGTCTGACTCTACAGTCCCCTGCTTGTGTTCTACCTGTTAAGCTTTATAAGAAATGGAAAAGAGACGGAATCGTAGTGTAAACGCACGTAGTAGAATTTCCCACATAGCTCTGTATAGTCGTCTCTTTTCAGACTTCTTATTAATGTAAATCAGCACAATCTTTTTGCATAACTTGTTCTGCAAGAAATACAACTGACCTCAAGGCAGTTTCTAAAGCAAATTAACTAGAAAACACAACACAAGAATCGACAAATAGAAATTTGTAAACCTGTCAAACCTGTCAAATTTATTTGAACAAAGGAACTTCACAGCAACGCTTGTAATAAATGATTGCCTTGGCAAAGTTAAACTGAAGCATGTTTAATCAAATAATTATGTGACATACTGCAATAAACGGAGACGCACATGAGTACACAAAGTTAAAGGCTGTGTGCCAAACTTGATGTTTTGCTCTTTACATATCCTGGCCTAAGCTCCTGAAATTTAAATTATTGAAAGTTCAAACTTTTTTCTGACTTGCACATAAGCTTGATTGTAGGTTTCATCACTCTTAGGATATTTCAGATTTACTGCTATGAATGTAATAACATAATGGTCATAATTTACTAATTTAAATGTCTTTAAGAGTGAATTCTTGCTTTTATAAGAAAAAGAAAAATATTTCCCAGAATTAAATCATCATGCTATATGATTATCTAACCTGAAATTTCTTTCCCATATACGCTATGTACAGTATAGATACACCATTGAGTCATGCTGGGAGTGTTAGCTGCTCAGACAGACCAGGTTCAATGCTGGAAGTTGTGCCGTGAAAAGCTTGCTCTGCTTACAGTGCCACAACAGCAATAAAATATCCACAAGAACAAAACAAATTAGTCACAACACAAATAATGTGTTTGTTAATGTACTTACCTTGTATTAAAGAATCTTTCAGCACACAAAACCACAAACAGGCTCTGTTGGGAAGCTACTGGTAAAAGTTGGAAGAGATGAACACAGAAGTCAGCCGAGTGCTCTTGGTGCTCCTGTTGTTGTCTTCTCCAGATGTTGTAGGGGTGTACAGAATTCAAAGAGCAGCAATTCAAAAGTCCCAGGTTTGAGCAGATAAGCAGTGTGAGAGGTGGCTCGAACACCATCAGACAGACACCGGCACTATTATAAAACACACGTTTATTTACCACAATGTCCCCAACACAGTCCCACACAGCACACAGTGCTTCTGCACCATTCACTCTCACACAGGCTGCCTTTCTTCCTCGCGCTGGAGCTTCGTCCTCCTCCAGCACCCGACTCTGGCTCCACGACTGTAGGAAAGTGGCCCCTTTTATAATCACCCAGATGTGCTCGCTGATGTCCTTCTGGCAGCACTTCCTGGTGTGGCGGAAGTGCCGCATGAGCACCCAGAAGCACTCTGGGCATCCCTGGAAGGTCCTCACACTATCCAGGGCAGTTGACCCCTCGTGGCCCGGGGGATGTACAATCCACCTCCAGGTCCTTCCAGGTGTCCTGGCTGGGTCTGGCCCCCAGCCTCCTGCCACAGCAGCTATGGTGCAGCGGTGTGTCCATGGTCCAGCAGTGGTTGGGTCATGCCAGGGTGTGGTCACTCTTTTCACACCTTTAAGGTAATCTTGTTCTGATGCAATAACCCAATCAGTATCAAACTAGGAATTTTGTCCCTCCTTTTCTAAAAGTCTCTTTAAAACAAAATATTTTTTTGGTCTTTCTCCCAGCAGAACTCAAGAAACACTTTCTCATACAGCATAAGAATGAAAACATATATATATACAGTATATATATATATATATATATATATATATATATATATATATATATATATATATATATATATATATATATATATACAGTAGTCCCTCGTTACTTCGCGGTTCACTTTTCGCGGATTCACGACTTCGCGGATTTTATATGTAAGCATATCTAAATATATAACGCGAATTTTTACTTCTAGTACTTGCTTCCTCAGTTGGTTTGCCCAGTTGATTTCATACAAGGGACGCTATTGGCAGATGACTGAGAAGCTACCCAATCAGAGCACGCAGTTAAGTTCCTGTGTGCTGCTGATTGGCTCAGCGACGGAGTGTTGCATTAACCAGGAAGTCTCATCTCACTCATTCAGCATTAACGTGCTACTGGTTCAGGGGCCATGTCCAAGTGCCAACAGAAGATGCAAATGATTGCAGAAAAGGTAAAAGTTTCAATGAGTCCACGATTCTTTTTATTTAAAAAGGAGGAAAAGCATATAAGATCTACGGCCACAGTGTCCTTTAACCAGGGCGCAAAACGAGTTGCAAGTGGACGTGATAAGGCAGTAGTCTGGATGGAATCTGCTTTAGGAATCTTTGCAACAAGGTCGACAACATCATGACCGCCTACAAGCTGCTATGTGTACTTCGCTATACAGTAAGTGTAAACTTATCTACCAATTTCATATTGCTTAGCAGTTGTCCCTGTTATTAATAGAGTAAAGGGTGGGTTGTAAACAATACAGAGAGGGTTTAAAAACGTCCAAATACACGTTAAATAATTAAATAAATATGGTGTCCCTACTTCGCGGAAATTTAGTTATCGCAGTTGGCCTTGGAACCTATCTCCCGCGATAAGTGTGGGATTACTGTATATATATATATATATATATATATATATATATATATATATATATATATACACAGTATGTATATTGTAGCAGATGGCTGGGATCCTGCCCAGCTGGGACACCTGGAAGGACTGAGAGAGGGACAATACCTGCAATGCATCGGGGCCATGTGATCAGAGCTGCAAAGCTCAACCCTGTTGGGGCCCGTGGCCACTGCCAGGGGGCGCCCGGATGATTACAGACCCATGCTCAGTGATTTTCTGTCATTAAAATGGACATAGATTGGTGAAGAGATTAGCAACTGCAGTTGTCAGGTCTAAAATACCCAAAAACTAGAAGTGGCATAATGTGACGTTAGCTTAAGTGTGGTTGTGTTCCCCTCAGTGGAACGAGCTCCAATCTTGCTCTCAGTGTTCACACTATAGATACAAACATCCTGCAAACCTGAACTAGATTAAGTTGGTTTGAAAATGGAGGGATGTAATAAGTTATGTACTTTGTCGACTTCTATAATCTAAAATTAAGGTGGTTAAGATCAATCATTACAGTATGCGACATGCAACTCTTCATAACAAGTAACATCATAACTCCCTTTACAAGCTTTCACAAAGTACTTATACACAGACTGTGAAAGATGCAAACTTAACATCCTGACCTTGAGCGTCTTATTCCATAATTAGATAAATATGTCTAAGTGTATTTTTGTAAAATTTGTGACTGCAGCTCTTAGGAAATAATGAGTACTGTTGTGCTTATGTGACACATTTGTATTGATGATTATTTGTATGAGCTTCATCCGACCAAATTGCATGCAACTGATGATGCTGTCAAAATAACATAAATAAGATTACTGTAAAAAAATAAAATATAATTCTGCAATAGCCATTTTCACAAAATGCTGGAATTCAAGTGTAAACGACTTCACCTCACATGGCCACAAATTCTGAATCATATTTTCTTCTTTAATTTCACTTTAATTTCATTCTTTCTTTATTTCGTCATACTGTTTCTTTAAGAATCAATTATTTAGTAAATCATAATTACAGAATACACTTATCTTGGTGTAACCACTAGGGGCCACCACTGAGCCCCAAACTGCAGACATAGCAATACAGTGATCCCTCGCTATATCGCGCTTCGCGTTTCGCGGCTTCACTCCATCGCGGATTTTATATGTAAGTATATTTAAATATATATCGCGGATTTTTTGCTGGTTCGCGGATTTCTGCGGACAATGGGTCTTTTAATTTCTGGTACATGCTTCCTCAGTTGGTTTGCCCAGTTGATTTCATACAAGGGACGCTATTGGCAGATGGCTGAGAAGCCACCAGCTTACTTTTCTCTCTCTCTTGCGCTGACTTTCTCTGATCCTGAAGTAGGGGGATTGAGCAGGGGGGCTGTTCACACACCTAGACGATACGGACGCTCGTCTAAAAATGCTGAAAGATTATCTTCACGTTGCTATCTTTTGTGCAGCTGCTTCGCATACTTAAAAGCTCGAAGGGCACGTATTGATTTTTGATTGAAAAACAAACTCTGTCTCTCTCTCTCTCTCTCTGCTCCTGACGGAGGGGGTGTGAGCTGCCGCCTTCAACAGCTTTGTGCCGCGGTGCTTCGCATACTTAAAAGCCAAACAGCCCTATTGATTTGTTTGCTCTTCTCTATCTCTCTGACATGCTCTGCTCCTGACGCGCATTCTTTTAATTGTGAGACAGAACTGTCATCTCTGTCTTGTCATGGAGCACAGTTTAAACTTTTGAAAAAGAGACAAATGTTTGTTTGCAGTGTTTGAATAACGTTCCTGTCTCTCTACAACCTCCTGTGTTTCTGCGCAAATCTGTGACCCAAGCATGACAATATAAAAATAACCATATAAACATATGGTTTCTACTTCGCGGATTTTCTTATTTCGCGGGTGGCTCTGGAACGCAACCCCCGCGATGGAGGAGGGATTACTGTACTCAACACAATTCCACATTCAAATAAGTGATTTTTATATGCCAAAACACCTTCTTAATACAAACACCAGTCCAAATAAACCATTCACAATTCTCCTTCCTCCTCCAAGAGTGTTGCCCACTGCCTCCAACTCTACCTCGATTTAAGTGAGGCAATGAGCTTTCTTTTAAAAAGGACTGGGAACAATGTTGTCCGGAGCATTTTCAGGTCAAGTGGCCACCAGGGCAGTCCTCCTCCAGCAGCGGCCCCTGATGGTCCCCAAAGACCCCAACAGGGCTGCGTTTCCAGACTCCAACTCCCTTGTCACCGTGTGGGTGTCCTGATCAGGTTTAGCCCTGAGGAACACTGCCACCTGTCATGTGGGGGAATAAGCTACTCCTGGTAAGCTTGTTCGCCCAGTCCATCCATTATGGCCTCCCGGCCAGGTACGAATCCTTCCTTTATCCCAGCCAGGATGCCCCTGATTCCTCTCTGGCACCACACTTGGTAGTCTACTTTGTAACTCTGTTTTTTGGTAGACAAATTGTTTAAATTACTCTAAACATCTTTCCTGGAAGCACTGCTCTAGATGAGCCCATAATTAACCATTTAGTACTGAGGAAGTGTGTGTGAACAAAGTTTAAGGCACCTTTCAGTTTCTTTAATTTTTAAGAAATCGTTTTTGAATCTTTATGGAGGAACCATATCAGAAAGTCTATTGGTTCTTGTTATATTACAGCCATAGTTCATTCACTAGCTCGTGTATAGTTTCACTTTTTATTGTCATTTCTAAATTATTATTTTTCATGTGATTATGTCATTTCTGTTTATTATTTAATATTTATCTATTGAGTATTTATATTCCTTGTGTTTTGTGGGTGAAATGCCCACAGCTGGGGTCACCCTGATGTCACTGCTAAGGGACCGCCCTCAGACTTTGTATTTGAAAATTTGGATAGAGCACATTTCATCAGTGTTTGAATTTTCTGATTTACTGCCTCTGCTTTTGGCACTACTTATTTCTGAATTGTAAAATTGAACTTCACAGCTTTCTGTTGCCTTTTCAAATCATTGCCTTCTTTGTCCCTCTTTTGACATCTTTTGGTCTTTTTGTTAAAACCACATAAACATATTCTTTTATTAAGAGTTCATATGGGACTCGTCTTGTCAAGCCAAAGGTTTTACAGTTCCTCTCCATTCAAGGGCACTGTTGGATATTTTTGGATTATTTACCGTATTTACCCATGTACCACGCGCACATTTTTTCCCCGAAAATTAGCATTAGAAAATCAGGTGTGCATCATACACGAGGAAATTTTTTTCTGTAATGTTTACTTCTTCTGCTTGTGCTCTCTCTCTCTCTCTTGTGCTCGCTTGTGCGCGCTCTCTCTCTCTTGCGCTCACTCGTGCACGCTCACTCACTCTCTCTCTCTCTCTCTCTCTCTTGCGCTCACTCGTGCACGCTCTCTCTCTCGCTCGCTTGTGCGCGCTCTCTCTCTCTCTCTTGCGCTCACTCGTGCACGCTCACTCGTGCACGCTCACTCACTCTCTCTCTCTCTCTCTCTCTCTTGCGCTCACTCGTGCACGCTCTCTCTCTCGCTCGCTTGTGCGCGCTCTCTCTCTCTCTCTTGCGCTCACTCGTGCACGCTCACTCACTCTCTCTCTCTCTCTCTCTTGCGCTCGCTCGTGCACGCTCTCTCTCTCTCTCGCTCGATCATGCATGCTCACTCTCTCTCTCTTGCTCGTTCGCTCGCTCTCTCTCTTGCTCGTACGCCCTCTCTGTCACTCTTGCTCGTTCGCTCGCTCGCGCTCTCTACCTCTCTCTTGCTCTTTCGTCATGCAACAAAGACAGAAGGGCATTTCGCGGAAAATGTTCCCTAAACTCTTCCTATACAATCACAACGCGTGTCGTACACGGGGAAAAATTCTTTTGTGATTTTCTTTGTAAAAATTAGAGTGCGCGTCTTACACGAGTGTGCGTGGTACACGAGTAAATACGGTATATTTACATGTTATATGTAACATTTATATATTATATATTTTTACACTTTAAGAGCCAGGGCCCCTTTTTAGACCTGTGAAGGCTGAAGCCTGACTGTTTTGGCTGGAACTGGCTGCCTGTGGTGAGGCCATATCTGGGCAGGCTAATGAATGTCCTGGCCTTTTTTGTGGGACTTGACACCCTTTTGCCATATTTGTGTTTCCCTTTCATTACAACTCAATGTTGCTGGTAAAGAAGGCCCAACAAAGACTCTTCTTCCTCAGTAAGATGAGATGTGCTGGATTCTCCTCTCGGATGCTCATAAACTTCTACAGATCCACTAAAGAAAGCATTCTTTGTCACAGTATGACAGTGTGGTACAGCAGCTGCACAGCACAGGACAGGAAGGACTTGGCATGGGTGGTGAGGACAGCACAGGGGATCGTGGGTAGTCCTCTCCTAGACCTGGACTCTGTATATACTGGAAGGGTGCAGAAGAGAGCCAAATGTATAGCTGCGGATCTCACCCATCCGGGAAATAGACTGTTTGTAACACTGCCTTCGGGAAAGCGGTACAGAAAAATAAAAACACGTACCAGCAGACTGAAAGACAGCTTTTTCCCCAGAGCTGTGAAGTCCATTTGCCCCTGCTGATACACACATATATCTACATCTACCCCTAACCTGCCCCCCTGTAGACATGCACACTCACTTTTTCTCGTATTCCTCCCCTGCAGACCCACGCACACAGATCACTGGTCTCTGCAGGCGTACTACCTCAGGAAAAGTCTGGACTGGATGATGTTTTATTGCTACTGTCTTTTATACTTATTATGTTTATTTTATTATTTATATTGTATTGTGTATTTTAAGTATTCTGCCTTGAAGCCGAGTCCTACCAACAAAAAATTTCATTATGTGTATGCATAATGACAATAAAGAATTCTACAATAAAGAATTGTACAATATTAACATGAACATTACAAACTTAGATTTTCTAAGGTGGAATTAATTTTTGATAATTTCCCTTTACAGATGTATGCTGACTCAGCTCTTCACTAATTCCACTTACTGATGTGAAATAAACACCCCATTCATTTATCCAAAATGGCACCTGCACATGCTTTTTCAAGCCTGTACAGTGCTTCTTATCTGTAATCAAATGAGACGCCCACTTTTGTGGTGCATTGGTGGATAAAAGGAGAGTTTCAAGCTGGGTCAGACTCATAGAGTCAGTGCTCCATTTTCTAAAGCAGTTTCCCACTTACAGGGTTGGAGAGTCCCTGTGCTTTCTGAAGTAGTCACAAGTAGGATGTGATCCTGGATAGAACACCAGATGCACTTGTATTCATGTATCCTGGGCCAGTTGCCAAAATTTGATCCATCATTTTAGGTTACTCTACTGTAAGCATGGCTTAAATCCACTGACCCATATACTGGAAGAAAAGCCAGCAACTGACCTACCATCAAAAAGGGAAAACTAGATGCGTATAATAGAATATTTCTCTCTGTATGCACTCACTGGGCAACTTATTAGGAACACCTGTTCACCTGCTTATCCGTGCAATTATCTAATGAGCCAATCATGTGGCAGTAATGCATAACATATAAAATCATCCAGATACAAGTCAGGAGCTTTAGTTATGTTCACATCAAACACCACAATGGGTAAAAAGTGTGATCTCAGTGATTTTTACCGTGGCATGAATGTTGGTGTCCAGCGGGCAGGTTTGAGTATTTCTGTAACTGCTGATCGCCTGGGATTTTCTAAAGTCTGCAGAGTTGATTTAGAATCCACTGAGTGGCAGTTCTGCTGACAAGAACATCTTGTTGATGAGAGAGATCAGAGGAGGATGGCCATACTGTTTGAAGATGACATTAAAGCAATGGTAACTCAGATAACCACTCTGTACAACTGTGGTGAGCAGAAAAGCGTCTCAGAATGCTCAACACATTGAATCTTGAAGTGAATGGGCAACAGGAACAGTAAAGCACATTGGATTCTATCCTATCGGCTAAGAAGAACAGAAAGCTGAGGCTGCAGTGAGCTCAGGCTCACCAAAACTGGGCAATTGAAGACTCAAAAAACGTAGCCTGGCCTGATCATTTTAAGGCAGACAGATGGTGGGGTCAGGATGTGGTGCCAACAACATGAATCCATGCACCTAACCTGCCTTGTGTCAACAGTCCAGGCTGGTGATGGTAGTGTAATGGTATGGGTAATATTTTCTTGGCACACTTTGGGCTCTTTAATACCAACCAATGACCGCTTGAATGCCACAGCCTATTTATGTATTGTCGCTGACCATGTGAATCCCTTCATGGTCTCACCTTACCCGTCTTCTAATGGCTACTTCCAGCATGATAATGCACCATGTCACAAAGCAAAAGTCAAACTGGTTTCATGAACCTGAAAATGAGTTCAGAGTTCTTAAATGGCTTTCCCATTTACCAGATCAGAATTCAATAGGACACCTTTGGGATGTGGCAGAACAGGAGATTCACAGCTTGAATGTGCAGCTGTCAAATCTGCAGAAATGACATGATGCACTCATATCAACATGGACCAGAATCTCAAAGGAGTGTTTCAAACATCTTGTGGAATCCATGGCTGAGGCTGTTTTGAGAGCAAATGAAGGCCTTAGCCAGTATCAGTATAGTGTTACTAATAATTTGCTCAGTGAGTATATATTTTGTAACAGTCATCATCAAGGTGGTTTTCCAGTCCACTGGGTCCCAGCATAACTCTTCTATGGTGCTCTATAAATATGTATTATTAATATTATTATTATAATTTCTCCTCCTTCACATCCTAGACAGCCTCTTACTGCTCACCAGTCCCTTTTTAAGTCCTTTGCTGACTTCACCATGAGTGAAAGGGAAGCTAACATCCTCCTGGTTATTATTTCTGCTCCCTCCACCCCCACCCATGCTGTCTGCCAGCTGCCCAGCGTTACACTGCCCCCGAGGTAACACACAATCCCACTTCTAAAAAATAATATAATGACATACCAGGATGGATGCTAGAAGCAGCCTCAGATCAGATACCGTCACCTCCCTCAGCTGTCCCGCTCTGTGGCACAGTTACTAATGTGCTACCACCAATGTCTTCCTGATAGCAAATCCTTGAGAATCCAAACAAAAAACAACAAACAGTACATCCTCCTCTATCTCTGTCCATTCACTAGTTAAGTACACATCCTCGTTTCTCTTTCCCTCTTAGTTATAACGCCCCATTACTAACACCCAGTACTCCTTTCTACACTTGTCAGTCTGTTGCTCTCCTGCTCCCTCTCCTTCTCACGCTAGACAACCTCTTCCCACTCATCGGGCCTTTTTGAAGTCCTCTGCTGGCGTCACCATGAGTGGAGTTGAGGGGAACACCCGTCTAAAATTTCTGTTGCCTCCACCACCACTGTTGTGGTCTGCCACCTGGCCAGCATCACACATTTGCTAACATAAACCATTCAGAATCAGTTTAGGTATTTCCACAGCCATTTGGTTGTAATTTAGAGCAATGTTGAGTTGTTCTGCTTCTTTTCACTTCGAAGGGCTTTAGTGCTTTTAATTGGAACCACTGTATATGATATATGAGGTGTTATGTGAAAAAGCAGATTTTAAAGATGACTAAATGGCTCTTAACACTTGCCCTGTCATCACACGTCATATGGCACTATACAGAGAACTGACAGCCATTTGCATTTATTGTTACAAACTGGCATTCACATATAGTCAGCAAGGTTGATTACCCAATAAGCTTTCAATGCCAGGAATACATTTTTTTCAGGTTTTCTCTCCTTAGATTAGTCATACATAGTCATTATTGTATATCGGTTCTTCCAGTAACCCAGAAATAAAATAAGAGTTTACTCCTTGTGACTGAGCCCTGACCCGAGTTCTTTGACATGCTTGTCTACTTTAGCACTACAAGCCTAAACTGAAAAAAGAAAGGCGATCCATCTGGCGCATTCGGTTAGCTATTGTGTAACCCCATCCTAAGAGAAATGGCCAATTCGTGAGAAAAACACAACAGCAACGGTGTACATAAAGATGGAATTAGATCTTTATTGTGTTGTCAGAGATTGGTTATCTGATCTGTACCTTTTTGTAGTAAAAGTCTCTTTATGTTAAAACTGTTATAATAATCCAATACAAAAAGAATTATAAGAATAAAAGTACTTTGCAAAATATTTGTGCGTCTGGCACCAAATGTCCCAGGTTGTTGTTCATGATGGTACCAAGTGGGTCCTCCATCACATCGTTTTACTTCCCATTGTTTTCTAAGCTTCTTTCATTTTCTTTTTATATACTGTATATATATAAAGAACTCACACCTGGACTTTACAAGAAATGTAACACCTAATGTACAGATGTCCTTTGGCAGTCATACTTCTGTTGCTTTCAACTGTTAAAAGGGAGAGGTACTCATGACACATTTTCATAATGTAACAATAAGTTAACAAAACAATTGTAAAACAAGGGAAACAAATGCACAGATGCTGACTCCTGTTTATATTGTATTTCACAGCATGGAGATCCCATTAAAATCCGATTTGTCTTTGGAGTTTAAATAAGTGTCATGAAAGCTGCCTCAAAAGAATACAAGAATTAGCATATACAGTTAATAAACAAATTAATCAGGCATCTCTAAATACTGGAAAATCACATCTTAACAGGGAGGATAATGTAAGCAAAGATAACCAAATTGCACTGATGTTCACCCCGGAGCACCTAATTACCAACATGCAATTAACTAAAAGCCATTCATTGCTTGAGAAATCTCATATTCCAGACAAAGCTCTTTCCAAATATTCAAAATTATTGTTTTATTGGTCCCACAATTTTGGGAGAGTAATACAAGTACAGTAAATATAATTATGCCTCCAACAGATGTATCACCTGCGATGAATGGAAAGTGTGAATGATGATTTCTTGGGTTTTGAAAATATGATAAAAAAAATGTGTTGCTTTTATTCTTTTTATGGTACTGGCATGTGCTAAATACACAGACAAAATGCATAAATTGTAAGCTGTCAGCTCCCCCCAACAGAGTCAACATGAGTACTGTATATACTCACATATAAGTCGGGTCTTGAAACCCGAAAAATCGATCATAAAATCAGACCCCGACTTATACGGCCATTCAAAAATATGACACAAATTTTTTTTAGCATCTTCTTGCTTCCTTCAATCTCGCACCAATTTCTCAGGCACATCAAATTTTGTTGCAGCAGCGCAGTTACCAATTTATTTTGCTACTTCAAAGACTTTTAATTTAAAACCAGCTTAATATTTTCTTCTGATCGAACGCTCCATCGTAGATAAGGGATGCTGTTATGATAAAGGTGTATGAGGGTTTGAGATACAAAAAACACAAATCAGTGCAAACGTCGCTTCAGAATAGTTTGGGTATTACCGTGTGGTCACGTAGGCACAATACATAGAAAAAAAAGGCAGTGTGCTCCGTGGTTACTCTCTCAGCTGGGCGTTAGCATGTCATAATCTCTTGGATCAATATACGACTGACATTATAAAATACCGGAATATTATACGGTAAAATCAAGCCCCAACTTATCCACGGTAGAACTTATATACGAGTATATATGGTATTTTTAACCAGCATACATGAACATTCAGGTTTCAATAATCATACATTTTATGACATTTATAAAATAATACCTAAGGAACATTCTAAGAGCAACAGCTGACTTACTGAAATAGTACCGACAACAGCCAAAGCCCACTCACGTTTTACGCAATAGTTGTTTAAATATCCCTGCTGAAGAATCTCCTATTTCGACACTTCCACACCTAAGCCCCTACAACTAAAGGCAAAATCAAACCTAATTGGTGTCACTCCTTGGGCATGTCACATTAGGCAATCGACTTCACAGTAGCATACCGCCAACTTGCTAAGATAATGTAAACAAAGGCTACAATAGAAAATCAACGGAAAAATTGTCTAATATGACGCAGGCTTCGCTGAGATGGTACAGGTGAGACATCAACTCAGGACATTGGGATTAAAAGCTTCTGCTATGATATGGGGGTTCACGTTTTCATTTTTTACTGGACTGATTTTCTCAAATTTCTTTTGATGTGACCGAGACTGATTTTACTGGCATGGTACCGATTACATACATTACACAGTTGCAGAAAGGAACACAGGTAAATATCGTAATGTGAATGATGCTTTAGGAAGCAGTTCTCCTTATTTTATATCCAAACATTAAATCTCCAAAATAATCCTTTGCTTTTTTCAATTTTGGGCATTTTTGGGTATAGGGAATTCATTTATTTAATTGTTTTGTGAGTTTAAAATCATTTTTAAGGTCCATATTTCACCGGCATGACACAATGCTGTTTTGTTTTTCCACAGGTGTTGTTATTTTGGGTATAGTTTTGTATACCACCATTGCTACCTTCGTCACTATTGTGGGACAACTAGAAGTCACAGCATATGATGTCACCATTCTGTCGGTATAAAAGATGGAATTGTGCATTGCACGTTTGCTCAAGATTCTGATCATAACCAAATAGATATGCTTTTGGTGTTTAGTTGTGGCTTTGTGACCCAAGGCTTTAGAATTTTGCATTACTTTGACTACAATTTGGGATTACATATTGAGTTTCATTTTTTGTGGTTTTCTGACTTTTTTGACATTTGCCTGTACTCTGGTGACCATTTCTGTCTAGGCCATTTCCGCATGCCATGAACGTCTCATTCCTAACAGGCAAAACCACCACCATTTCTGTTGCTCAGCTAAATCAGATCTCCATTAGATATTTGCAAATCTGACTCTTCTAGCTTATGATGCCACTTTCTTGCTCAGCAACACTTTCTCACCTTTGACTGTTATACTAAACATTAGTCTTAAAGCAAGTGACTTAGCCATGTGGCACTAGTCTTTGTGACACACATTACAAAACTATCTAAAACCAAGTTCTTTGGGCTAAACATACTCTTATAACGTTGGACACAGAGAACATAATCTGTGTATTAATTTCTGGTAGAACAGACTACTGAAGTGTGTCATTTGCAAGATGCTCAGATCACTCAATTTCTAGTATGACCACATAACCCCTGTTCTGAAGTTTTTTGAAACCGCAATCCTGTGGTCTGAAACAAAGACAGAAACAGAGTGAGAAGAACCGTGTGGGTTCGCACGTTGTTCACTGTCACTGAAGCAATAGTGAAGTGGTAATGAGGTGTATGTTAAACCTGAAAAAAAATCTACACGGATCCAAGATCGCCGTTAAAAAGAATAAAAAGCTACAGCCGCTGAAGGCCTACAAACATATAGCAGCATTGAAGATTAATAATATAGAGCATGTTACTGTGTATTTAATAAGCATAGAACTCTCATTATGTGCTGTGATATACTATCCATCCATCCATCCAGTTTCCAACCCGCTGAATCCGAACACAGGGTCACGGGGGTCTGCTGGAGCCAATCCCAGCCAACACAGGGCACAAGGCAGGAAACAATCCTGGGCAGGGTGCCAACCCACCGCAGGACACACACAAACACACCCACACACCAAGCACACACTAGGGCCAATTTAGAATCGCCAATCCACCTAACCTGCATGTCTTTGGAATGTGGGAGGAAACCGGAGCGCCCGGAGGAAACCCACGCAGACACGGGGAGAACATGCAAACTCCACGCAGGGAGGACCCAGGAAGTGAACCCAGGTCCCCAGGTCTCCCAACTGCGAGGCAGCAGCGCTACCCACTGCGCCACCGTGCCGCCTGTGATATACTATTGTTTCCTAAATTATATGTACTATATATTATTTTATTTTTGCTTTTTGTTCTTATTATTATGTTACAGTTCTTTATGTTCCTTTTTATTATACGTTGGTTGCCTTTTGTTTTCATTCTTGTGTCATATAAATCTGTAAGAGATCTGTCAGTAGAAATGCTAAGAAGCTTGTTTGTCTTCTAGAAAAATGGACACCTAAACTCTAAGTTAGACACATATTGCTTTGTTGTACCAAAACAATATTATCTTAATGTTACAAATCGTGTTACCCCATCCTGGCATTTCAGACCCCACAACCACTGGAACACCACCACCACTGACCTGCCCCACCCCAGGATATCTGAATTGTGGGCCTCTGTAACTCTTGCACCCCTCCTGACAGCAAATGTGCAAGACACCAGCCTGTTCATTGAGTGTATCTCAGCTAACAGAGAGACAGAAAGTGAGCATCCCATCCACTACAGGAACAATCAGTCAACCAATATTCAATGGGAGTCACTTAGGAGTGCCTAACGTGGATTGCATGCTGTATTCTTTAACACAAGCTAAGTACAAAATTGTTATTTGTGCCATGATTGCTCTTTGTTTTGTTTGGTTTGGTTTTGTTGTGGTTATTTTTTGCCACTGTTGTGGCTGTGAGGTAGCACTGTCCACAGTGCATTTCCTAGCATTGAACTCCTTCCATCCGTGGAGCTAATGGTCTCTGCTGAACACAACCGTACTCTACCAGCTGGGTTGACCAACCCATTTTCCCACCGTACAAGCAATGGAGACAATGTCCTTTCTCACCCCACATCACTCCTTCTGGATTAGTGATGAGCAAAACAATTTGCATCAAAAATCAATGCTTCACTCCACAAAAAATTTGTGAAATAAATTGTATTTCGCTTCCAGCGACGTGTGGATATCTTGCTTATCTTGAAACTTGCTTAATTCCTGCCTGGAAGTGTTTTCATGCATTAATCCTGCATGTACAGTATCTGTATGTCATATGATATTCAAATAAATATATATAGTGCAAAAAAAAAAATCACCAGAAATGTACATATCCTCAACTAGGATAAGACAGTTGCTAAGTAAAGGAAGGAGTGCTTTGACAGTGCTGACTTTCCATGTAGTAAATTTCCCTGTGGAGAAAACATAGTAATGGGAAAAAATATTTAAGAAAGTCCTGCACTCCTCCGTGTTGATGTGACCAAGACTGATGTTACTGGCATGGTACCAATTACATACATTACACAGTTGCAGAAAGGAACGTGGGTAAACATCAAAATGTGAACGATCCTTTACGAAGCAGTTGTCCTTGTTTTATATCCAAACATTAAATCTCCAAAATAATCATTTTAGTGATCTGTTCACAAAATGCAAAACTGTATGTGAATGGAAACTCTCCCACTTCGCTTATCACTAACCTAGATCCTCCTCTTGCATTTTAAGTCCTCACCCCATCTTCACGTCTCCGACTCTAGTGTGAGGGTCTGGCAAGCCTGTTTCCTGCTAGGCTGCCTATCACCTAGTGTCCTGGGGCAAAATGGCCTATAATCAATTCTCTCTCTCTCTATCACTTTGGCTGTACCCCTGACTATTGCTCTCCTGGGGTAACCTGCTGAGATGCAGGGCATCCCAATCCTCGGCACCCACACTGGCATGAACAGAAATTTCTGTGACTTTCTTTAGGATTTCAGCAGGACTTAAGCTTTCTCTATACAAGCCTGGTAGTGGCACTCACAAAAGGTGGAAACTATTAAAACCGTCCAACATTAAGAAACATGAAGTTAAAAAGCAACACAGGACGATAGTATATAAGGCAGAACAGGGCACAGTCAACAGTAATTAGATCATTAAACACTAAAAATAAGAAAAGAAGGTTGTTAAATGAAGCAGATAATGAAGAGAAAGGGGTTCAGTTCACAATTTAGTTTTAACAGAGAAAGGGATGGAGACGAGGCCTGGCTCCAGTAGATCATGCCGGGTAAACACCGAAGGCAGCTAATGTCTGGTGTCTGATTCTTAAGCAGAATAGGAAGTCCACTAGGCCAAGCCAGCCCAAGAGATTGAGTGGCCATGACAGGACTCTGGCAGCAGCATTTTTAATAACCTCTAGGCTGTTAATATCTCGTGAAGCAAGTCTGTTGAGGACAGAATCACAGCAATCAGCGGAGGAAGTGGTGAAGACCAAGTAAAGCGCACTTTGAGCGAGAGGAAGATGAAAGGATTTACTCAGGAGATTACATTTTATAGGGGGGCAGGAGGAAGTTTAATGGCAGCTGAGACCTGTAATTTAAAGCCCAGCAGTTAGCATCAAATTGTAATTAAAAATACTTTTTGCTCTTTCTTATCTTGTGTTGTCTTATTGTCTACTTGCTAGTGCTCTGTAATGAGCGCTCAGTGCAAAATGAGCTGATAAAAATAAATATCGATTTTAATGTTAACAACGCTTTTTCTTTACTTAGTATCATTACCTTTTCCCTTTGCAGCAGCAATCTGATTTAAAGTTCACTATGGAGGAGTAAAAGAGCTGTGACTTCATTGTTGGTTAATAGCTGGCTATGTCTTTAAGCTTACAGCATTTGGCTATTTCTTTTTTCACTTTTTTAAAGGCATGCTAATGGACCGCAACATTTGGCTAATGCCCCCTTTCAAGGGTTTCTGCTACTGTACCTCCCACTCTGTTTTATCTTTAAATTATTAACACGGCAAATAGGGGGAGCTGGGAATTGTGCCATTGAAGAGATAATTGGGGGATGGGATCCTTTTGTTACATTTTAGCATTGATCACCGGCTTTTCTTTCACTTAAGGATTTTACGGGGGTGTGGGGGAGTTTTAGGATGGTTATCCTCCAAGATAAACTCGCATATCAGAAAGATTTGGCCTGTTGTGGTCACTAGAGGATTTCCATAAAGAAGACACTTACATCCACCCACTTCCAAACTTGCTTCATTCACTTCAGTCTCATGGGACCCAGATAAAACAATCGCAACCAGCCATGTATACAGGACTCCACTCCACCATAAAGGAGACTTATGCACAGACCATCACTGAGCCAAATAAGAGTTGCTAATGAGCCTCGTCTTTGGGATGAGGCAGGAAAAGAGGAGTATCAGGAGAAAACCCTTAGAAACATAAGGCAAACGTGTAAACTCCACACAGGAAATGACTCGGGCAAAATTTAAATGGAACATGCTGGAGCTCTGACTAGGACCGGATACCGTAGATAGTTACATTTCTACGGTGCTTTTCTAGACACTCAAAGAACTTTACATGGACAATGCGGAGCCACTTCAACCGCCACTAATGTCCATAATGGCTAACATGGTACAACACCCTAGTACTGAAGGTTTTACAGAAATTTGCCAGGTCGGGTTGATCTATCCATTGTCTTGACCAGGTAACATGTAGACAAACATTAAAAGGATACACCACCTTTTTTTTCATTGAGACAACAAACATTCCTGAAGTTCCGGGAATCCCGCTAGCAAACTAAACCCTGCAAGTCACTGCAGAGGTTCAGTGGCACCTCAGAAGTCAGACAGCGAAGCTCATTTAATTTTAAAGTCATGATTTAGTGAAAGTGAATTGTGTTATGTGATTCAACAAACAAACCGGACACATTTGCTACATTTGTGGGAATGAAAGTCGCTTACACCACTTGTGAAAAGATGCCTACAATCTTTGTTTGATTTGCAGAGTTGCCAATCAGAATAAACTTTGGGCTCCTAAATTTAACAAATATATTAGGCTTGCTGTCTAAAACAGTGCGTTTTCATTTTAAATCTTCACTTCTCAAAAACTGGATGTCCTGGAGCAATTCTGTTGCCAGATTTGGATGCAGCACCTCCCAAATCTACAGAGAACCCCTAAAATTTTTGACGGGAGCTGAAAAATTTGTTTTGTTTTTTTACAGCCCAGTGTTATTTTTGAACAGAAGTTCCTCTCTTTAATTCTGTATTTGGGTGAAGCTACCAAAGGATTGTTTTGGATTACTTACTTAAAGTAACACTATTTTGATGCTATACCTCAGGTTTCTCTGGGGGCTTAGAGTAAGGAGGCTAAGCCTCAACTGGCTATTACAATTTCAGGGGCCTACAAGCAGGAGAGCCTGAGGATCCATCACAAAAGCACTGGCCTCATTTTGATGTTTTGTTTTTTTTTTTGGTAACCAGAAAGTTTTCACAACAACAATCACTAAAGTTTACAAAGAATGGTACGATAAATAAAACACATCTGGAATGCAGTGATTTTATAAGCAAAGACACCTTGATGAGAAAGGTTAGGAGGAAATGACCAGATTTGTTCAAGGAGGGAAGAATCCAGAATTTTCAAATTATGGTCCATGTTTGACTTGCTGACTCTGGAGCAAAAAAGGGGTGTTGTGTTGCATGTTGGTTGGACAGCATTAAAGAATTTCACTGTTCTCTGTTGAACATGAATGGCCACAGACACAAATTAAAGCAACATACCGGAGTAACACACACAAGGAGATTTCCAGATGCACAACTCATCTGACGTAAATGGACTACAGCAGCAGCAGAAGATCAGGATGAGTTCCACTCCTGCCAGCCAAGAGCAGGAAAATGAGACTACAATGGACATATGTGATCACTAAAGCTGGATAACTGAAGACTGGAAAATGTGGCCTGGTGTGACATACAGATGGTGCGATCATAATTTGGTGTAAATCACATGAATCCATCCTGTGTAGAAGGTCAATGGCAGTGTAATGGTATGGGGAATGTCTCCAAAGCCCACATTAGGCATCTAAGTACCAGCTGAGCTTAATTTTAATGACACAGCTGATCCAAGCATGGGTGCTGACCAATGTGAGTCTTTTTATGGCCACAGTGTACTGTTTTTCATAGGAATCATTGAGGCAGGATAATATCCCATGCCACAAAGCAGACATCATCTCTAGCTGGTGCCAAAAACAAGCCACAGAGACTTCAGGTTACTCCAGTGAGTCCCAGATCTATGAAAGTTAGAAGTCTTTTGTATGTTGTGGAACAGGAGGTTCACAGCATGAATGTGCAAACAAATCCTCTGCAGGTCTGTATGATGCTAATGGGCCAAAATTTCCAAGGGATGTCTCCACGCTTTAAAGAATTCTATAGCTTAAATGGGGCCCCTACAGGAACTAAATAGGTGGACCTCATAAAGTGGCCAATGAGCAGACATAAACAAAGAGTGTGAGCATTTTTTACAAACCTGAACAATTTGTACAAAAATCTCTTTATCTCAGTAACTTTTTCCAACCAAGTGTAGGCGAATGTCTATGGCATATGTGTTTTCGGTTGTGTTAGTGCGGAAAAAGATACTGCAATTTTAAATGAAAAAATAGCAGTGTGGATGTAGCCCTAAATGAAAAACATGAAAGTGGGCAGCGAACACTGGTATAAGGAAGATCATTTCACCATATTAACTTTTTAGAAAATTAAGCAGTGTGACAAAAAAGGGATTAAGGATACATGAAAGGGACAGTCCACCACATGCCATTATATGATTTACCTTTTTTGCCTGCAGACAATGCCCATGACCCATTTGATGTAGATGGCAGTTTGGCTTGCCCTTCTCTACTGACATCTGGCCTTGGCAAATTCTTAGAATGAAGCACTTTGGATTCACATGTACTTATCACTATTGGGTGCCTTAAGAAGTTAACTAAAGAAAGCTATTTATACACATGTAGTATCTGTATCTGCTGACTCTTCCACAGTTGGCTCCTATCTGATACTGTTGGGCAAGTACCAGTAAATTTGATTGAATCTCTGCAGACACGAGTTCAAACAGAACTGCCAAAGATGGCGGAGCTTCCAGCTTTCAGTCCTCCTGGCAGGAAGAGACGAGTCCAGGTGGACGGACACTGGAAATGACGTCAGAGGTGTTCTAGCCATTTGTCATCCGGTCTGGTCTGCAGGGAGAGAAAGAGAAAGATGTTTATACACAGCACCAACCCCTGGTGTGGCAGTAGAACTACAGTATACTAGAGCCCTTCAGCTGTGCCAGTGTTTATTCACTGAATTCCCTCAATAGCGATGCGATCATTACAACACTATCTACACATACTCACCTACGTCTGTCTAATATACTTTTCTTGTATTTCTTAATGAGTTTAGTAAAATACTTTCTCACAACAGTTATCCATCTGTCCACTTCTTTAAACTAGTGTACTTTTTTGTACTGGGATACAAAAGGCAGGAAATAGATCTAAATGGAATACAAATCTGTGGCAACTGTGGTGTCCACTTTACCATATAACATATTTTTCAATAATTCACTTTCTGAACTGTCTTATTCCAATACAGGGTCATTGGTATTGGGCCTAAGGTATGAGCCAAACCATGGCAGAGTGCAGCTACACCTTAAGTCACAATCACTCCCATACAAACACAATTATTCATTACAGTAAATAAGGATATTGTAGAATGTAGGAGAAGAGCAGAAGAAAAAAAATAAAGTTAATACAAAGAGAACATGCAAACACCACATCACCACTGCAAAAAATCCTCATTCACATGTTCACTGTCTGAAAACGGTCATTTCACTATATGGGCACGGAGGGCCACATCCTGTTCCAGCACTGGGTGCAAGGACTGGACAGAATGCAAGTCCATTGGTGATGGGGGATGTAGGAATGATTTGTTCTTTTTGAATGATTCTTGAGAATTCATTTGCATCCACAAATGAGCCGATTTCTTTAGAGTTCAAAGGGAGTGCTAATGCGCCTGTGCAAGTACTGCCCTCCCGATTCATGATTCTTGTTCACTTCGCTTGTGATTCTTAGAACTAAATCATTATCGACGATCAGAAACTCTGAAACAGGAATGATTTGATCAATTCCTCACTCATCATAAAATATAGTAATAACATGTTTATATTAGAATGTTTAGTTTGTTTTGTACAGTTTATTTTTGGAATTGCTTTAAACAGAATATATAAACATGCTAATAAACTAATTTATTTATGTCCCTTTTCACATTCACACAGCACTGAACCTTATAATATAAAAAATATAATTCTAATTTCTAACCATTATTTGCTGTCAGCTTCACTTCAGTGCATACTTATGATGTTTAATTGAATTCACCAAGCATGTGTCATTCACTAATTCTTTCATGTTCGACTGAATCATTACCAAAAAACAAGTCACATAATTCTCATTTGTTTCATTTGCAAACGAGTGACATGCTTCTTCATTTCTGCATGAATTTAATCAGTGAATTATTACCCGAGAATGAGTCGCACGATTCTTGTTCACAATATATTATCATTAAGTAAATTATTTATTTGCGATTCATTGCAGGGAGACTACCCTAGAAAGGTTTTTCTTTTTAAAATATATTGATTCACTTAATCGAGTAGTTTGAAAGAATCGAATCGGTAAAGTGAATCAAAGTGCCTATCACTAAAGTCCATCGCAAGGCACAATCATTCACACATCCAACGTGCCGTCACATGATATGCTCATTTGTATACGCACAAATACATACATTCTCTGTCTAATCCAAATCAGAGTCACAAGGGGTTAAAGCCTCTACCAGTAGCAGTAGGCAAAAGGTGGCAAACAACCACACACTCAGTTAAGAGTCAACAAGAAACCTGCATGTCTTTTAGGATGTGGGAGGAAACTATTGCCACCAAATAATATATTTAATTTCCAATACAATTTTTTCTCTCTTTATTATTCATTTAGTTTAAAACCTATTTGTGAATATTATTATATGTATCTCTCATTTACGGGGTTAATATGACCATTTATGACGAGTATTATTCAGTAAAATGCAGCATTGTGGGCATACTGGGTATCCAGGATCTGGTGTCTTGCATTCCTATCCTGTGCCCGATCCCTGGCTCTGTGCAGTTGGCATGTTCTCCTTGTGTCTGCATGCATTTTTCCTCCCACATCTCCCACACGCACATTGGGTTCACTGCTAATTCCAAACCGAGCCTGTGTGTGTGAGTGGAGCCTGGGATGGACTGGCACCCTTGTCCAGGGTTGTTTCCTGCCTTGTAATTAAAGTGCTACAATAGGTTGTGCACCTCCCCCCAGGATTTTGAACAGGATTAAATGAATTTTTACAATATTACGTTTTGCTATTATTCAGTAAATGTTACCACGCTGAGAACAATCTGCAAAAAAGTCAAAGTAACAAATCAAGCAAAGAGACCCTAATCTAGCATTTTGCAAATCAGATGACCTTCTGTGTCCTCAAATTTTTGCACCTAATGAGCTCTTACATGCTAAAACCTTGACAGAATTACAATTAGAATTGCCCACAGCAAAAAATGTGAAATTGTTTCATTTTTTTGATGACAGAAGACACCTGCACTGTAGCGGAGTTGTAAAAACAACAGAGAGTGACGTCATGATCTGTCCACCTTTTAAAATGACAGGGTCCTGCTAGTGAAAACACACTAATTCAGCACTTCCTAAGTCTTGAAAGCTGAATGTGAAACGCAAAGTTTGGTTGCTCAGTCAAAAAGGCAAACGCAACCAGGGGCTAAAACAAGCAGGGACCAAGCAAAGAGCAACTCATCAGCTAAAGTAGAAGACAAACTCTTATATATAAAGGTCAGACAATTTGGTCTTACTCATTTGGTTAGTATAATAAACCATGTCACAATCTGGAGACCTCCAACAACCTCAGGAAGAGTTCTGCATCAGCCTGGGGAGATTAGAAAACCACAGCAATGCATTGTGGAGTTGTAAGGCCCTGCTATATTCTTTACAGACTGCTAGCTGAACAGTCTCTTCAAGAAAAATATTCATCATTAAAGGTCATGGCGAGTCTACCCACAGTAGAAGATCCTTCTGAATTATTACAATGAGTAACAGGATGGCATTCGAGGACCTCTGTGTCTGTTCATACCATAACATTATAATGAAAGCTACCATGCTCATGCATGACATTCATGGAAGGGCAAACGAGGGAAAACCTTTGCTCTAATAAAGAACATAGCAGCTCTCATTAGATCTACTGTATATACTCGCGTATAAGTCGGGTCTTGAAACCCAAAAAATCGATCATAAAATCAGACCCAGAGTTATACACCCATTCAAAAATACAAAACTTTATTTTTTTTCACATCTTCTTGCTTCCTCCAATCTCACATCAGTTTCTCAGACACATCGAATTTTGTTGCAGCAGCGCAGTTACCAATTTCTTTTGCCACTTCAATGACTTTTAATTTAAAACCAGCTTCATATTTTCTTCTAATCGAACGCTCCATGATAGATAAGGGATGCTCTTACAATAAAGGTGTATGAGGGTGTGAGATACAAAAAACACAAAACAGTGCAAACGTCGCTTCGGAATAGTTTGGGTATTACTGTGTGGTCACGTAGGCACAATACACAGAAAAAAAGGCAGTGTGCTCCGTGGTTACTCTCTCAGGTGGGAGTTAACATATTGTAATCTCATGGACCAATAGCGTGAATCTTCCGCATTCGACTTATATGACTGGCATTATAAAATACTGGAAATTATACGGTAAAATCAAGCCCCGACTTACCCGCGGGAGAACTTAAACTCAAGTATATACGGTATGTTATCAGTTGTTGGGCTCCACCAAACACACACTAAGGCTTTTTCTAATAATTAGGGTTACAAGGCTCCACATACAGTCTAGTAACAAAAGCAGCCTGGCCACAAACTCAAGAAGAAGGCTTCATGGCCTGCAAAGACCAAAAAGGACAAGACTGAAAAAATATATCAAAATGGAGGGAGAATGGGGAATGTTTAAACCCCTGGTTCCAAATAAACAGAAAATGTACCTTCATATTTAAATTTTTTTTTTTTTTTTTTATCAAAATCTAAAAACAAGATCAAAGAGACAAAACTGTATTAGCAAAGGATATGTCTGAATGGCAAACCCAAGCAAGCAATGCCAATTCTGAAATCCAGAAAGTCTAATTATGTAAAAGCTGCAAAACCAAGGCTTCTAAAGTAGTATTTGCATCAGTTCTGCATATCCTGTGAAGAAGGAAATTGTGGCATGCAGGTTCTACTTTCATTATGTCTGATGAGTCATTTTGGAAGAAACAAAACTGCTCAATAGATAGTCTCTGTTGACCCATCCTTCTCCTCACAATTCTATGAACTTTAAAAACATTCCTGTGTGCTTGTTTCAGTTATTTTATTCACAGCTCTCCCATTTTTGGTGTTGCATCATATTTTGCATGTATTGTTTTATTATTATTATTTACTAGACATTAAGCCCGTTACAATAACGGGCACTAGAATAGTAGTGCATAAACATTAGTAGGAACAGTCTATATTAAATGGCAAAGGACCATCTATTTTCTGTTACAGTAATACTGGCTTGTATGTGGCTGTAATATGCGTCACTGTATTGTGTGCCTTTAATTTTCTCTCACAGTAATACGTCTCTCCAGCAAGTATTTTAATCTGTGCTGGCGTGCAGCTGATTATTGTATGTATGGCGTCTCCCCAGCAACGCATTTTATGTGCGCGAAAATAAATCTACTTTTAAAAGTCATCCTATTGTAATATCATGAAAATTCGTATATTTAGGAAAACATTTTACACTTTACCGGGCCAAGTTTGTTAATCGCAAATCTGACATCCTCAGAGTGAACACTTGCACAACAACAAACACTAATCCCACGTCTTTGGGGAAGCTGGTCTCCGTGTCTCAGTACCCGATTGGATTTTTCGTGCCTTATGTTTTAGGTGTTACCTCATTTACTGAAATCCGATTGGATCGGCCGCGCAATATTTTATAGGTCCCGCCCAATCTGTGTGACGCGTCAGGCGGCCTTTGAAGCATCACACCGCGCCCCGCGCATGCGCACTTCACCAGAAGACACACACACACGGACACCGGACACACACAGGGGTTTTATTAAAGAGGATTATTCAGTTATTAATACAAATCTCTGTTTAATTTTGTCAACATTTTGTTTTTGTGGGCACTGCCATTGTGAGTCTCTGTTGTTATGATGCTACAAAGTACATCTCTGGAATGACATAATCAACATTATCAATGCGACGACAACAAAGGTGGCACGTCAAGTACATCATTATCCAAGTTTGTGGATATTTAAAAAAAATATCATTTAGAGTGTGTGTGCATGCCAAGTGCTTTAATATTGCTGGTTAGTGACTGTAAGCTTTTGTTTCCTTCCAACGATTCTTTGATTAGAATTTTGGAGGTGACAATCAATAGGACATATGTCCCGTTTTGAATTTAGCGGTGGCTAGCATTTCCTCTCCTAGTCATCTTCATCGTCATCCATCAACCTGATGGATTTGATTGTAGCAAGTCACAGACTAGATGGAGTGAGTCGCTGGTTATGTCACATTTAGCAACTGCCTCCAACTCACTAAGATAATGTCAATGAAGGCCACCACTGGAAATCACCGAAATGTGACATGGCCTTAACACATGCCCGATTCTTAAGACGGAAGAAATTCCAGCTTTGTGATAATTGTTCTAATTTTTCATGCCAGTTCTTGTAAGACTGATAATAGTTTTTATCAGCTTTAATATTTTTATAAAAATTCATTTTAACCCCTTGTTTCCTAACTTTATTTACAATTATATAAAAAAAGAAATACTTTTGAGTTTTTGCTGTCAAGCAGATGCTAAATTAAGGAGAAGGGTCTAGATGCAGCCTGCAATGCCTATGACATAGGTCACAAAATGCCCTTTGACTTAGATAACCCTCCTACAACCCTAATCTTAACCATAGGGTAATGGGCCCCTAATGTTAACCATAGTCTAATGCAATGGGTGTTACGTGACTGACGTTGAGGGTGTTTCGTGATGTTGGGGCATTACATAGCTGACCTCTTAGGTACTGTGGTCTGCAATTACACTCTGTTGAAATTAAGTGGAGATTGTTCATTTGAATATAGCACACAAGCAAATCATAAGCTGGTACATATTTTTATCTTATAACAACTTATCTCAAATTTGGGCAATTTCTCGAAATTAATAGTCACATTAATAGCCACACCAACCCTTTGCTTCCATCAGGTGGATGCAGTCTCCACTACGACTGCTAGATGGCATGACCAGAGCTTCGAATACGATCCTTGGTACGTATCAAATACGCGTCAACTGGCATTGGCAGAATACATACGCCACCTCGGCTGCATTCAGGCTGGAAGCGGTTTTAAGCGATTTCGCGACAATCGTCTACAAGGGGTTAATTTTATTTATATGATGTTAAGAAATGTTGGTGAAGCATTTTAGTTCCAAAAGCGTTTTTATTTGATTAATGCATTTCAGCCTCCCAATACTAAAGAGCCATTTTCAGAATCACCACACTTTGGGGTAAACATGAGTGCCTGGAAAAGAAACACAGCAATAACAATTGCACTTCAACCGAAAATTAAGCAGGTGTGGGCCCAGCCAATAATTAGATGGGGGACCACCTATGTGTTACTGCTGGAAGAGGTGTTGGTGAGGCCAGCAGGGGGCGCTTACCCTAGCCCCTGGGTGTTGATCCCATTACCCCCGTGCAGTGATGGAGACACTATGCTGTAAAAACTTCTGCTGTTCTTCAGATGACACGTAAAACCGAGGTCCTGACTCTCTATGATCATAGAGTAGGGTGTACCCCGATGGCCTGGCTAAATTGCCCATGATGGCCTTGACCATTCTGGCCCCATAATCATCCCCTGCCCCTTACTGGCTAACTGTCTCTCTCACCCCTTCACCACCTAAAAGCCAATGTGTGCTGAGCGTACTGGCACAAAAATGGCTGCCATCACATCATCCAGGTGGATGCTACTCGCTAGTGGTGGTGGACTTGCTTTGAGTAGCTTAGAAAGGCAGTAAATAAATGTAATGAATAATATGCAAGTTGCACGCAGGAGGCAACTGGGTGCAGGATTTGAACCCAAGGTGTTGGATTTGAGAGACTGAGCCACTGTGTTACCCAAAAAAGAAAAATGTCATTGCTTAAATAATGTCAGATGCAATTTTTCATAAGGAACCCTTTGATGTTTCCCTTGACACAACAGTTAACCATCAGTTAATTCGTAGCCTTGGCAGTGGACAGGGTGAGTGACAGAACCTGCCAGCCCACTAGTTAAAATGCAAAGGCTGATACACTGCATTCAGCTAGTAAACATGCAGCAGCACTTTAAAAACAATAACAACAACAACAAAAAAATTAGTTACACATTTAAAATAAAGAGAAAACTTAAAAATGCAAGGAAAAAAAACGCTGCTTCCAAAACTACAATCCTTGCTATTTTAGCCACAAGAATTGGAGCAGTCTGACATTTGGTTTGTGACGTCTGCCAGTGTCCTCTAGTTTAACTGCATAGAAGAGGTGGTCCTGACCCCTTCTTCAGTGCTCCCCACCCCCATCCCCTTGATGCCGGCCATCAATCACCGGCCCTGATTCAGCACTATTGACCAGCACAGGCCGAGCACGGGATCTGCGAGCCTATGACTTCACTTTGGGGGATTGTTCTCATAAAAATCTGGATCCATCCAGATTAGAGGGCTTATGGCCAGGGAGAAGGGCAGAGGGGAGAGTATGGAGGGGTGGTGGTGGTGTATTGCATAAGTAAACAGACAGTTTTTATAAGGAGCAGTCAGATCGTACAAGCCTGTACACCCCGGCAGTTCCTTTTCTCATTTTCTGCTCTTTGGTTTTGAGGAGTAGGAGCAAGTTGATATATTTAAAGAGAAATACCTTCAATCTGTTCATTCTTCTCAAAAGGTGATGGGGTATAAGCCAAGAAATGTCAACTTCCTTTTTTTTTTTTTTTTCGGACCAGCATGCCAATTCCTCTTCCAAAAAATAAAAAGGATGTGGCATAGAAAGTAAAAAGCCAGCAAGTTTGGGTAAAATTGGGGAACTGGCGTTCAGCATGCAATGACCTGTGTCGCTGGGCAAACGTCACTGCAAAGAATTATTGATAAGAAATGGAGTTGTGAAACACCGTCAGCAAATATTCAGCTGCCACTTGTAAAGGGGAAAAAAAAACTAAAAAAAAAAAAGAAACTTTGCACGGCAACAAAAAGCCAGTCCAGGGCTAATGATGTCATCCCGCCTTTGTTCTCCCCAGGCATGCTACAGTAAATTTAACATGCAATAAATCATTCAATTGCTTTTGTCGGTGGGGGTAGGGTGGGATTGTTTTCCATTGTCCTACCCGTCTGTAACTGAAATCACAGCTCCATAGAGCGATGGGCAATTCTTTTGTTTCATTCCTGCCTAATATGAGACCATCCAAGAAGCGGTTCTCAAGCCACACAATGCTTTTGTTTATGTACTGTGGATATTTTCTGCTTTTTCGCCTTCCTACCTCTAATTCAGTTTATTGTACTATTCTTTTTTAAACAGTCACTGCGTTGTTTCAAAGTTTTCTTGTGCCTTATGATGCACCTGCTCAGCTGCAGGCAGCCAGTGAGGTGGATATCCAATTTTTTCAGGCCTCACTTGTTACATAACCCCACTCTTGGCTCACCCGCCAGAGACGTCAACTCATTTCCACAGAATGTGTTTGGTTTTTATAGCCTCCCAGAAGAGCTTGGAATTCATTTTCAAATCCCGTCCAAAAACATTTCTCCCACCATTTAGAGGATGCCGTCCAAAAGCCACAATTGTGCGCTTTAGCGGCTGTCGACTTCACCAGAGGAAATAAAAGTGGATGGTTTTACAACCGCATTCGAGATTTTGTGTTTACAAGGGACCATTTGGGCTATAAATGTCATTTTTGATTTCAAACAGAAGCTTTAAGTCAGTCCTGCCTGCTCTTTAAATGAACTTTATGTGAAAGCCAACTGGCATTGTTTTAACACTGGTAATGAGGAGCAGAGGTGGAACTGGCGTTCTCGCAGGGCTGCTATAAAAAAAGGATTTAAGCAGGAAACATTCAATTTAATTATGCTGTTCTCTGCTGAATCTTTACTCATTTTATTTGCCATCCAGGATTCTGGACCAGAGAATAAAAAAGCACCTGGTGATGTACACATCCACAGCTACTTTACAGGTCAGAAGTGTTTCTTTTACTGTCTTTCTGATTGAGCGCTCACTAATTTGTTTAGATGGGCATCACAGTGAAAAGAACAAAAAGTTGGAAAGGTAAAGATAATTATTTACTATGATGTACAGGACTGTCACTTGTGAAATTTTAACCTTCCAGTTTTTAGCCACTATGCCTGTGTGCCATTATCTAACCTCAACTTTAAAGTGTTGGGTGTTTTTTTTTTTCATTCTTGGGCTTTTAAGAAGAAAAACAAACTGGCATATATGAAACCAAACACCTTCCGGTGAAGTAGTTTGTCAGAAACTTTTTTTCCTTTACGGTGAAACCCAAACCAGACACCTGCCCTTCCTCCCCACACCTTCAAAGGCACATCTTCACTTCCTCCTGGTATTCAAAACACCTCCTTATTAATCCGTCAACCTCTGTCCTTTTCAAAGGCAACTGCTGTCATTAATCGGCACACAAACCCCCTACTGAGTTTAAGACCCCCTACACACAGGACAGCCCTAAAGTTCCAGTCTTCATATACACATAGGTGTAAGTACACCCAAGTCACTGAGTGCGCTTACATGCACACACGACTCCGGGATAAGGTGAGTAACCCGGTTAAAGCAGAAACCGGCCTCCCCCACCATTTACATGTGTGAGTTCACTTATAGAGTTCTCCTTTGGCAAAATACAACAATGTCATAAAAATATGCCAAAAAAAAAATTAAACATTATCAAGGGCCACTATGAATCTGAAAACAAGCATGGAGCCTGTGTCTCCTGAGTTTGTGCTGCTGAGATTAGCACGTATGCTGAGATCATAAATTTAGCAATTTCTGAAACACTGACACAGATTATTTCAACCAGTCAGGTCAGGTCAGGTCAGGTTGGGGGGCATGCACTGGCATAGTGTGTTGCTGCACCTACCATACAGCGAAACAGCTCGGGATCCTGGTTGACAACCCCCTAGGCAGACATGTGGTCCAGTCCCATCCTCCAGAAATGACCCTCTATCTGCCACAGCCAGGTGTTACATGGGCATCCCCTTGACCTGGTCCTGTCGCTCAGGTCCTCAGCAATGAGGATCCTCAGAGCTGGATCACCCTCGGGGAGTCGCGCCACATGGTCATAGTGCCGCAACTGACTCTCCCTGACAATGCAGGCAATGTGTCTCATTCGGGACTCCATGAGCAACCGCTCATTCGACACAAACCAACCAACGGTACCCAAGGATTCTCTGAAGAGACACAGTACCAAAGGAGTCCAGTCTTCGTGTCAGGTCACTGGATAGCGTCCATGTCTCGCAATCATGTAACAAGACAGGAAGCACCAAGACTCTGAAGATTTGGACCTTTTGTATAGATATCGGGAGCGCCACACACCCCTTTTCAGCAACCTCATGACAACCCCATGCTCTCCCAATCCGTCTACTGACTTTATAGGAAGTGTCACTAGAGACATAAATGTTGCAGGCGAGGTAAGTAAACCTCTCGACAAGGTCGAAACTCTCTCTGCAGACAGACACACTGCTGATGGATGTGCCCAAGAGGTTTTTAAAGGCCTGGATCTTGGTTTTCATGCAGGACTCTCGCAAGCCCAGACACTCAGACTCCTCTCTTAGTCTTTCAAGAGCCCAATCAGAGCTTCCATTGACTCTGTGAAGATCACAGCATCATCATCAAAGTCAAGATCAGTGAATCTTCCTTCACCAAGAGATGCCCCACAGCTGCTGGACCCCACGACCCTGCCCAACACACAGTCCATGCAAGCAATGAACCAATATTTCAAACAGGAGAAGGAATAATGCAATCGCCTGAGCATTTGCCTCAGGATGCTTTCAAGGATTCCTACCTATGGCTGCTTGATGCATGTGAAGTTGACACAAGCGTAGGCTAACGGAGTGCAACAGACATGTGCAGTCTACAAAATATTTAACTGCAGCTTGGCTAAGGGTTTGCATGGCCACATAACTGGGCTACACATGCAGGAATCTACGTGTTAACTAGGTTTCTCCATGACCACTATCTAGTCTTGCGGGGCCAGACATGATTCTCAAATGAGAATACACGTCTGGTAATAACCTGTTAAAAAGTATGTAGTGAACAGCGGCAAAATCTTACACTCAGAGGGCTTCTTCATAAAATACGCACCTCCAGTTTCACCAGTCTATGTGTTTTAGGGAGAGAGCAAAAGAAACTGAACAAAAGACTTGCACTGAGGAAAAAAATAAAAAGCTAAAACTGATGTTATCCATTTAAGATAGTAGCACTGCGTATCTAAATATTTTGTTATCGCATGTTTGCACTTCCAATTCAGTAATGTTAAATTTCTGTAGTTATTTGTTTTGAAGTGCAGTCACAAGGCGGATGTTGTGCGGCTTCATCTTTGCACCTACTGGTGTTGTTAGGGAGATTTGCTAATTCTGGTGTTTTGAGTACTGAAATCTGCATCTAATGTGGCTTTTCATGATCAGCTCTCTTAATGTCAGTGCTTTTGACTACGTGTGAAACACTGTTGGCTTCAAATGCATATTCTGTATTAACTGCCAGTCCTTTCGTTGTTAACGCTGAACAACAGAGAGCACACACTGCACTTGCACCAATGCATTGTTCACGTTTACCGTTTATCCATTGATGCAGTCAAATGCCAATGCATAATCTGATGGTACAGAAGGTTTTTCCCTCGCATGAGGCTATGTTTATTTTTAAAATGAAACTTTTTTCGTTTGTAGACTGTTCATTGTAAAAGAACCTTGCTCTTTGTGAGACCAGATTAACAAGAGCACCTCTGATATTTGTAATTCAAAGTCACAGATTTTTGACTGGTTTGGAAATGTGACACTCAGTGAGTTGTTTAATTTTTCCCACCTCATTTTAAGCACAGTTCACTCATGGTTGTCTCGAGAGGTATATATTAGCTTGGCTTCAGCGTTACTATGGTTTCTCTAACCAGAATAAGGGTTTACATGGCATTTTTGAAGCTGAGATTCTTTCTGTAACACCAGATTATTAAAATGTATGTAAATTAACTCATAGAAAGGGTTTGTGACAGTGTTAAGAAAAGCTTCAAAAGCAAGAGGAGAAGTCCTCAAGAAGTCTGTGTTGCCAGCCAGTTACCATATAAAGGCAGCAAAAATTGTGAAATAGAGCACAAGGCACAAACATGTTTCTTGAGAGGCTGACAAGGGTTTAGCATGAATCCTCCTTCCTAGCAGGGCCTAGCAAGAGATAATTATGGAATTGTTAAATTTGTGCTGGACATAAGCAAATACAAATGAGCTTGTAAATTAACAGGGTGCCTTACACAGTCATCTGAGTTTAAAGGGAGGTTCAGAATGAGAGTCAGGAGAACTGATGAGCAAAACGATTCAGGTGAAACTCTGTGTTCTGCTTTGCAGAAGAGGTTGTGAAACAGATTTCAGCAAATTTGTGCCACTGACACAAGAAGAAATATGTTTAATTCTGTCTATAAGTATTTAAGTATGCATGTCACTTAGTATTTAAATAAAGATCTTTAGTGAGATTTTGTGATTTGTGGAGATTTTGTTGAGACTGCAATCCTGTTCTGGTAGCACATTGCCCATCTTTGCCTATTATGGAGTCACTCTTGGTGATTGCAATCCTAAAGATGCATCAGAGACTGAAAAGAAACCTGAAGCTTCACAGTGCTCAGATGGTCCTCAACCTCAAACAGACGGCTGCAAGGTTTTGGAAGCTAGGATAGCTTTCCATGTAGTGAGATTTTCCTTTAAAAAAACACACTAATGTGCACAATGGAGTGTTTTAGTGTGTCCTCTTCTGGAAAATATTCAGCATGTCATATATATATATATATATATATATATATATATATATATATATATATATATATATATATATATATATATATATATATATATATATATATATATATATACTGTGCTCCTTCATAGTGATGTGAACAAAAGTCATAAATATTGTTAAGTTTGTTGGCATGGATTACATGCGTTATTCAGTTGCAGAAAAGAACACAAGTGAAAACGGACACGTGAATGAAACTTTTGGGAATATATTACTTGCTTTCCAAAACAAGAAACCTTTAAAGCTTCACAAAAACTTCAATTGATTTTGTTTTGTTTGACTGACAGGTTGCAAAGAGAACAGATAAGAGTAGAATGATTCATGTGGATTGAGATTTGCATTGGAGTCCTCAGGAGTCTCTCCGTGAAGTATTACTTTTTCTGATTTACATTAATGGCATAGACTTCAGTGTAGTTTGTGAAATTTGCAGATGATACTAAAAATGGAGGAATGGGAGGCAATAAAGAGGCAACAAAAATAATTTAAAAAGATCTGGATAAGCTGCAGAAGTTGGCGAACAATTGGAAAATGCAGTTTAATGTAGAAAATTACACAGTACTTTACATTGGTAAAAGGAACGTCAGTTATAAATACAAGACGGGAGACACTGTCATACGGGAAGCAACCTCTCAAAAGGATTAAAGGGTTTATATCGTCATATTTTCAACATCTAAGTAATATGCACAAATGATTAAAAAGGCAAGTAAAATGTTAGGTTATGTCATAAATGTCATCTGAACACCAGCAAAACCAAAGAGCTGGTGGTGGATTTTAGGAGGCCCAGACCCCTCATAGACCCAGTGATCATCAAAGGTGACTGTGTGAAGATGGTGCAGACCTATAAATATCTGGGAGTGCAGCTGGATGATAAATTAGACTGGACTGCTAATACTGATGCGCTGTGCAAGAAAGGACAGAGCCGGTTATACTACCTTAGAAGGCTGGCGTCCTTCAACATCTGCAATAAGATGCTGCAGATGTTCTATCAGACAGTTGTGGCGAGCGCCCTCTTCTACGCGGTGGTGTGCTGGGGAGGCAGCATTAAGAGGAAAGACGCCTCACGTCTGGACAAACTGGTGAGGAAGGCAAGCTCTATTGTTGGCATGGAGCTGGACAGTTTAACATCTGTGGCAGAGCGACGGGCGCTCAGCAGGCTCCTATCAATTATGGAGAATCCACTGCATCCACTAAACAGTATCATCTCCAGACAGAAGAGCAGCTTCAGCGACAGACTGCTGTCACTGTCCTGCTCCACAGACAGATTGAGGAGATCGTTCCTCCCCCAAACTATGCGACTCTTTAATTCCATCCGGGGGGGTAAACGTTAACATTTAACATTATACATAGTTATTGTCTGTTTTTCACCTGCATTATTATCATTCTTTAATTTAATATTATTTATTGTATCAATATGCTGCTGCTGAAGAATGTGAATTTCCCATTGGGATTAATAAAGTATCTATCTATCTATCTATCTATAAATATGGTTAAATATAAATCGGGGGATGTTATCCTCAGACTATATAATGCACTAGTGTAACCACCTCTGGAGTATCGTGTGCAGTTCCGGTCACCACAGTACAAAAAAATAAATAAAGCAGCACTTGAAGATGTGCAGAGGAGAACAACCAAGTGCATCCCAGGACTTAAGGACGTGTCCTACACTGACATACTCAGAGAATTAAATCTGTTAAGGCTCAAGTAGGACCTAATCCAGGTATTTAAAATCCTCAAAGGCACTGATAAAGTCGATCCAGCAACATTTTTTTGGTTTAAGGGTGTATCAGATACTCGAGGACATCAGTGGAGATTAAGGGGAAGTGCATTTAGGACTGAAGTCAGGAAGCACTTCTTTATTCAAACAGTTGTGGAAATCTGGAACAAACTACCGAGACATATTATAGAAGCAGAAATCCTGACAACCTCTAAGAAAAATATGGATGAGATATTAGGACAGCGTAGCTATTGGCTAAACAAACAAGCTTGATGGACGTGATGGTCTCCTTGGTTTGTCAGACTTCTTATGAGGTGAGTTTCATGTTTTAAAATTCTGAAATTGCCTGTGAAACAAATTTTAGTGTCAATTTCATGACACTGTATGCAAATGGTAACTTGCCTGTTTCATTCATCACTAGTCAGGGCTCAGGCAGAGGTCATAAAGATAGATAGATAGATAGATAGATAGATAGATAGATAGATAGATAGATAGATAGATAGATAGATAGATAGATAGATAGATAGATAGATAGATAGATAGATAGATAGATAGATAGATAGATAGATAGATAGATAGATCAAATTGTATGGTCAAATGTTACAAAAGTAAACAAGTCAAAGTTAAAGAAAATACAATATTATTGTGTTTTAAGTAGTAAAGTTTGGGTGTTTCCCTGAATACTCTGCCATCTTTTATAATTGGCCACATCCAAGGTCAAACTAAGACCCACACAGGCCCCTGGGTACCTTAATAAATTAACAGAGAGTTGATCATACTTTAAACAATGCAGCACATGGACACCCTGTCGTTTTATGTACACAGAGACTCGGGCGGTGTAGAGGGGCAGGTTGTGTTATTCCCTAATGACTTTGGTGCATGGACCCACAATTATTTCATGAAAGAAGGGGTCCGCTTTGCTGATTTTGGCACATGGAGGAAAGATTGTGGGTAGTAAAAAAGTTCCCTGCCATCATGAGCCCCTGGGTGAGCACCGATAAAGCCCAGATGGTAGATGCCCCAATAGCCACATGCATGTGGAAATCAACAGATATAATTACTGTAAAGAATATTGGAGGCATACATAAAAAATCTCAAACAACAGCATGATAGTCACAATACCACAGCAAACAAAACAGTCATATTGTTACAAAAATAATAATACAATTATAGACAATACAAAGGAACCATATGTTTAAAGATAATGAAAGAGAACAAATAATACTGTATTCTTAACATGCTATGAAGTCGAACAGAAATGATGGCTCCCTGGCTCACTGCATATAACCCAGGGAGAAGAGATGCAATGTGCCCATTGACCGCCTGGTGGAAGTTTGTGGGACAGCCCTTGACGTGAATCCATGTGTCAGGTTCAGTAGTCGGCTGACCACTTGTTTGTTCTATTTTAAATATTATTTGTTGGTTTTGCAGACATGTAGCTCTGGCAGCTTTCCTGTATATTTGATGAATCACATTGTGTGGACTTCACTGCAGTGCACATTACTAGGCAAACTGCCACGTTAGCATTTGGAACAACATAGCCTGGCTTTGTTTGGATAAATAGGACTGCTTTTAAGATGACTCAACTGTCAAGACATCAGCCTTTTGCGGAGTAAAAAAGACTGCTTTTTGGCATTTTTTTCTCAAAGAAAAAGACTTTGCTTTTCTGCTTTCCCAATCTTATAGATTTTGTTCTATTTTCAAGTCCAATTGCCATGTGTTTGCTTCTTTTCAGTGTTTTTATATTGCCTGCTCATAGGAGCCCCCTACTTAGGCAGGCACTTCATTATAGCATTCGTTCGGCTGGTTGGGTAAAGCAAGCTGTTTAAAGTTCTGCCAAACCCTCATTAATGCCTCCTGAACTGTTTTTCAGGACTGTTTAAGTTACCAAATGAGCTGGGTAAGTATGTCTTCCTTGTTCAAGTGCACTGATTCAGATGCATCCTTGGAGTATTTCATATGGAGCCTAAATGGTGACAATGTAGATGTTTCAGAAATGACTCACGGAATTTGTTATAAATCAATCAATTCCTTCCAGAACTCAATAAGCTTAACTTTGTGTTGACAAAATTTGACATAAAGGGTAGAAGACAAAACATTGAATAACATCACCTGGAATGTATTACTTACCTTGTTCCAATAAATGATGGCAAGAACTGCAATATACACTGAGTCATACTCACTTCAGGCACTGATTTTCTTTACAGCACAGCTTCAAACACCAGTGGTCTCTCTTAACATAAAAATATTCTGCAGAAGATGTTTTGTGTACTGTTGATGACTCAAAATCTGTACTGTCAGAAAAACATGACACCGAGACTGCTGCTGAAAAAGCATCTGCAGTGGAACACGTTTTGCAAATAGAGTGACTTAACAATGCATACAATTGGTTGTTTTGAATGGTATCATGTAATTCAAAATTATCATATATAGAGTATGTATTATTTGTTAGTTGTATTCTTTTTACAATTTGAGTAATAAAAATTAATTTTTTTTTGGAAAAAAAAATCAATGGTGGAGACCAGCCTCAACACAGACAGGCGGACATCAATGTTCAAATCACCACACACGTTTATTTACACTTATGTACAATAAATAGTGTCCCACGCACAACTCAGTGCCCCTGCACCACACACCCTCAGTCCAGACCTCTCAAATCCTGTCCTCTCTTCGCCGCCTCCACTCCTCTACTCCAAGCCTTGTCCTCTTCCACCCAACTCCAGCTGACGACTGTAGGGAGGCGGCCCCTTTTATGTTCACCCGGACGTGCTCCAGGTGCCCTCTGATGAGCTTCCGGCGGCACTTCCTGGTGTGGTGGAAGTGCTGCATGAGCACCCAGAAGCACTCCAGGTGTCCCTGGCATTCCTGCCGCCAGCACCTCCGGGTGTGGCAAAAGTGCTGACGTCCAGGGCTCCATAGTCTTCAGGGAAACCCCCTGGCAGTGGCCACGGGCCCCTACAGGGTTGAGCTTCCATGCTCAATTCCCGTGGCCCCCATAAACAACCCAGGGCAGCTGCCCTCTCGTGGTCTGGGAAGGCATAGTCGCTCTCCCAGTCCTTCTCGGCATTTCAGCCGCCCGCCACACAACCTATAGCCATAACAAAATAAAATTCAGTCCCAGAAGAGTTAAAGAAGGGGGAGAAGGGTGAATTCATGGAGTAGCCCGTGTTTATATTTTAAAAGATGTGAAGAAGATGACTAGATGTCTCGTGTGATAATCCAGTACACAGTGGGGATTAGCTCTTTATTACTGCGGATTTATTTGGTTTTGTGGACATTTTTCTTCTCTTCTGAATGTGTGTAGCTGTTTGTCTGATAGGTGTAATATAAAATATATGGGTGGTGAGACTACCTCCTTTTTTTGAACATTAGAATAGGGCACTCAGTCCAGTAAAGCTCACTAGTGCTATCCACTTAATTCTTCAAAAATAACATCAAGTTGAGTTTTCAAAGTCCCTAAAGTGTTTCCGTGTACCACTCTACTTGGTAACGCAGTCCACGTTTTTATGGTTCTCTGTGTAAAGGAAAACTTCCTAACTTTTTAGACATCATTTACTCAGGTTAGATTCGAGGAAAGCCAAAGACTTTCTTAAAGTAAGATACAAACAGAAGGGAGGAGAACTACCTCTCATGGAACATTAGACCACGGAACAGAACTTAAGATTTACTCATATTGAGCCAACATAGAGCCACCGACCGACACTGTGAACTGGTAGAAGGCAGCAAAGCAACTTTTTCTGTCTCATTGAAGGTGACGCAAGACCTACTACAAGTATTGAGATTGGATTGGTCCCACTTGAGTTCAAACTATGACTGTTCTGTTTACAGCTTTCTAGTGGATTGAGCACATTCAATAACTTAGAAAGCCAGGTAGTCATCATCATTTGTTTCGTGTGCTGTAACAACGTTGCTCACTGAATTATTTTACCTTCTCATGCCACCCTTAGTGGAGAGAACTAAATTCTTCACCTATTAAGACTCAGATCATGTTCAACCTTACTGCTTTATTTGCAATTAAACCATAAAGCCCAATGACTGAAATACAGCTGAGCTGACAGGCTGAACTAGGGATGATGTCTAGACAGTTATTAACACTGTTTTTTGCAGAAACATGGCACATTAGACAGAAGCCATACCACATGCACCCCACCTGAAGCTAAGCGTACTTGGATGAGAGACGTTCTGGGAAAAAGTTTGGATTGCTGTTGGAAGAGGTGTTGGCGAGTCTGGCACATGTAGCCTGTGATCTGTGCACGGATTCTAATACCTCTGAACACTGAAGGGGACACTGCTGCAGAAACTGGCGCCACACTTCAGATGAGATGTAAAGATGAGGTCCTGACTCCAAGTGGTTATAAAAGATTCCTGGGCATTTTTCAAAAAGAGTAGGGTGTTTTCCAATGCCCTGGCTGAATTGTCCTCAACGGTCTGGTCATTCTGGTCCCCTAATCTTCCCCTATCTCTAACTGGCTAACTATCTCTCTCACCCCCTTCACCACCTAATCACCAATCTGTGGTGAGCGCACTAATGCAAGAATGGCTGCCATTGCATTATCCAGGTGGATGCTCCACGATGGTGTATGAAACAGCTTCTGAGGTAAAGCACTTTGAGAAGTAAGTAAAGGGTTACATAAATGTAACTAATTGATGAATTAATCTGCTCCCATGTCAAGCACCATTATTTTATTAATTGATATTATTAAATATATTTGAGTGGATTTAAGGAATGTTTGATAAAATTGCAAGGCAAATAGTGATGTGAACAGCTAATATTTAATAGACAAATGTTGATTAGGAAACCTGACAAGATGCGATGAGCGAACCAGTAATGCTCAGATCTCACAATGCATGTACCATCCTTTACTGTAAAAGCCAGTGGGTGGGTGCGGTACATTTTCTAATTTATCTGTAGAAAAAGGAACATTTCAATTAGGAAATGGAAAGAGGTGGCTGAAACACTTTTAGCCATAGTAGATGAACTAAATGGTTTCCTGTTTTGAAAATGCTTGTGCTCTTGTTGATGCTGTAGTGTAACTGCAATCTCAATGGTGGAGACTTCACCAAGCTGACTTTTTATTTCCATTCACACCCATACAAATTAGAGTGTTTCCTACTTGCTTGTCAGGTCCCTGATCAACTTAAATTCATTCTTCTTCTTGCAATAATGTTTAACAGAGATAAACACTTAATCTATAACAATGTCTCCAAGTAAACACTTTTATGATTAGGTTAGCTCTCACTTGCTTTGCTGACCCCTGCAGCTCATTCTATGTCAGGAGGTTTTTGTGGTAAGCTCCTACTTCCCAGGTTCGATTAATTAGCTAATTAGTATCCTGCTCAGACTCGTGGGTTTTAGTGATGAAAGCTTTTTTGTAAACAGGGTTGAAAGCCAACTCCGGAGATGAGCAGGCAAGCAGCAGGTATGCGGAAAAGAACAAGTGCCAGCCCTGAAAAGCTACTGTAGTATGTAGAAGGAGGCAACAAAGGTATTAAGCTTATTTTTATCTTAATTATTGATTTCATTGTGTTCAATGAAGCAATTACAGCTAAATGCTCTTCTGTCAAATTCATCCTCTATTAAATTCATATTTAGGGAGTCTTATGCAGCTTGGTTTAGAAGAGTAGAAAGCCAATGAATTCAAAGAGATTGACCGGCTGGATGCAATGTGCCACACTGGTTTTTGCTTCACAAAATATTGAGCCCATAAATAAAGGAAATGTTTCAATGACTTTTTGCATAAATATATTTATGAACATGTCAAACAGTCTATAAACAAACTCTTGTCATATTGATTTTGGCTTTGCTTGTTGCAAATTGTAAACAATTAATAAGCTATGATTGGTGTTTTTTAACTGTTATCCATTTTTTGATCCAATAAACCACCAAATTTCTTATCTCTAATTAATCAATCTTAGATTCCACTCATTTTTAATTATTGCTGGCAGCATGTTCCACATTGCTAGTGCGCTTATTAGAGACTTGTTGGCCCATGTAGGGAGGGTACGAGATAATCACTAATTTAATTTCCTTAAATTTTCAATTCATTGCCTGATACGGATTTAAATTATGACTTGCATTATTAAGGTGAATGCAATGACAACGCCTGTAAATATGACTTTGATTGATGAATTAACTTAAAGTTTGCCCTTATATCTCATGGCAATACCATTTGTTACTCCTGGTAATCTGTGTGATGAATAAATTACTTCCTTCTCACAGCTCTCTAATGATGGGTATAAAATCTGCAGGCTTTCAAAGAGCTTCCAGGGAAATTCATTCATTTATTGACAATATATGGTAGGTTTAGTCTCACTGTCACCTTGGTGTCAGGGTCAGTTTACTGAACTATTAGCTTTCAGGAAATGACTGATGTGCAGCTACAGCAGGTATCTAACCCTATCACTATGCTCCTCTGTGAGAATTTTACTGTAGACATAAAAATAACTAAACCAAAACTTCCATTCACCCATTAACAAACTCATTTAGTCCAATGCTTACCAGCATTAGGCACAAGGATCAACCAGCCCTGAATAGTGTTATGTTTAAGCCATGGTCACTACCCTGACATCCATTTAAATTCCTTTCTATGCCATTTTTTGTTCATTTTGGGTCTGCTGGTTATCATCATTTACATTAATGTAGTTATTTATAATTATCATGTATTTTCATCAGCTTTGTTTATTATTTGGTTTGTACGTGTTTCAATTTATTCTTTGAGTTTTGTAGGGGGCTCCCCAAGAGGCAAGGCCACCTGTCAATCTCCATTGAGAGACTGCCCTCTGCCCTATAAAAGCTTATGGGAATTTCAGGTCTTTCTGGGGTTCTTAAATATGTGTTTGGTGAATGCTGAATGTTTTTCTTTTTTGCTATTGCTTATTATTTTTTATTTACTTGTTTTCGGACACTTTTCCTTCTGATTTTGGGATTTTGATTTCTGGTTTGTGTTTTGGGACTTGTTTGCTTAGGAATGCCATGTTGGCAAATTTCTTTTTGCTTCCTTTTTGGCTTTTTTGGTTTTTGCCTTGCTCTGTACTAGATACTAGCTGATGGTTTTCCACTTTCTAGTGGGGCATTTTGATTTTATTTTGGGAAATAGTATATTTTTGAACTTTAAGAGTTAAGTGAATTCTAGCCAGGTGTAGTGCTAAGCCAGCCACTCAAGTGGAAGCTAGGCTGTCATGAATTACACTTTCCTCCAAGACAGAAATGGGTGAGGCCTCTAAAAGAATCTACGAAGCAGTCTAGAGCCTTACCTCTCTCTCCAGCAGAGGCAGCTTTAACTTTAGCCAGGCCCAAGGAGACCTGCTGGCTTCAGCTGGAGCAGGCCCAGAATGAGGAGTTGATAAAACAGCTAATAATGTCACAAAATATCACAAAAGCCCCACAAGAGCAGGGTAACCGTAAACCTCGGCTTGTGCATAGATGAGCAAGCAGAGAATCTTTATACAAATAAGATTTATTAACAAATAATATCAAAAACAAATAGAATAGCGCAAAAGAAGAGAAGAGCCATAAAGGAGTCACCTAAAAGGCAATTCAAAGAAATCAAAGTCAAAACGTTCCTAGACAGAGCAAATAAAATGAAGATTCCAGAAAATCAAACCATAGACACAAATACTCCACCTGACTATACAACAATGGTTCCCATTCACTGGGTCTCCCTGACTTATCAATATACTCAGAGGGTGGGCCTAGGAATGGTGATGTCAGGGTGGTCCCACCTCCATGTTCTTTATTGGTTGAACCTTAGGAACATACTCACATTTAAAGAGACAGTACACCGATACATAATTACATATGAAATCAACATAGATAACAAAGATCTGAAAAATAATAACTCAAAATAAACAGAAGCAAGAATAAAATCTAAACTACACATAACTGCCTTTCAATACTGTCAGGACTCTGCTTGTTTATGTTTTGTATTCGTTGTTTATGCCATTTTTATTGCCTTCCTTGTTTTATTTCAGGCATTTTCTATATATTTATTATTTATGTATTCTGTATAATTCTTCATAATTGTGTAGTTACGTTGTTCAGTTTGTATTCATGTTCTGTTATGTCCCTTGTGCTTTGCGGGTGCTTTCCCAAGTGTCAAGACCACCTGTCTGTCTCTATAAAGGCTGGGAAGACCCACTGGTCTAATGTAGTTCATTGTCTTATAACAGTTGGTGTTGGTGAGTTCTCTTTGTGATTATTGAAATATTATTCTTTATTTGATTCTCTCGATTTCTGGCCTTTGTTCTTGACTGCAGTTATTGGACTCTGTTTGTTATCAGATTGCCTTTAGGAATATCCATTTATGCATTTTTTTTACTATTTGAGCATTTTGGATTTGTAAAGCAGTTTTGAAATAAATCTTTCATTTTTTATAAAGATTCTTTGTCTGCACTTATATACAGCCAAAGGTTGATGGTTATCCTTTCTCTGTTGTGGACATTAGCTACAGTATTTTGGGACTTAGTAGTTGTTGTGGTCGGTTTCTCTTTTTTGAGGACCTGCTCTTCCTAAAGCCAGTAGGTCTCTCCTGGGACTGGGCCAAATTAAATGTGGCTCTGCTGGATACACCAGAAAAAAGCCTGGCCTGCTCCCCATCCAGTGTGGAGGCCCCTGTGGATTTTGCTTGGGAAGAACTCCTGCATCTGAACAAATACAATACACAGGATGCCTTTTGGTGCACCTTGTCTGGGCAGGCTGGTGAGTTTAGACCTGCGCCCCTGTCTGTTTTTGAATTCCTCTCACCACCTTGGCTATTTTGGGTGAGTGGATCAGAACAAATCCATTACAACACATACTCACCCACCTCCTCACATCTACTCACATTGAGCAATCACTTACTATCAATATTCATACCTCCAAACTCAGAAGAGGCTTTACTTCATAAACTAACCCCAGATGCCAATGAGGCCTACAAACGTTGAGGAAGTCTGGACCTAAACTCAAGAACAGGCTTAAGGCCTGGACAAACACAAAAACAAGGCCATGCTTGTTAACTCAAAAAAGGAGAGGGGAACTGTAAAAACCCTGGTCCAATAAACAAAAATAGTTTCCTAAAGTTTATTTAACAGGAGACACAAAAAGGCAAAAGAACAAAAAGTTGCCTCAAAAGAGGATACATAAAAATAACCAAAAACAGTATCTGATATCCAAAGAGCAAAAGTAAGTAGTCCAAAAAACAGTAAAAATCAAAATATAAAACTTATAAATGTCACAAAGGGAATTTAAAGAAAGGAGATGAATAAACAGCTGATGCCTCTGTGGCCAAACTGAGGCCAACAAGTGTTTATAGTGCCCTCTTTAGAAAATGCCGGAAGACCCTATTATATTAACATTGAGGAAAGGGACCAGGGTAGAATTAAAAATAACATAAACACGAATGGCATGATTTCTTATAAGTTTTCCGGGATTCTCCGAGTGTTTTTATGTTAAGTTGTACGTGTTTTGGACAGGGGGGTGTTTCATACAAACATTTCTGACATTAATTTCTTGGTTAGAAGCATCATTTAAAAATTTATTCATTTTTAAATACAGTCTTGAAGCTGTTTTGTTTGGCCAATTGACCCCGCTTTGGTGGAGTTTTCATGTTGCCGGTTTCCATTGAAATGAATCCAAAAAGCATTGGGACAGTGCAGTGATGATTTTGCAAGTACACCAATATAAAGAACACCCAAGCCAGTCCTCAATATCTGAGATTGGATGGAGAAAATACTACTTTGTATGTGTGATCTTCATGTTCTGTTTGGTTTGTGACTTCTTGAGTATTCCTTTTTGACTTTCATTTCTGGTTAGTGTTTTGGGCTCTGTTGATCATGTTTCTGACCAGTTTTGACCTACATATTGTTTCTTGAATTATGTCTTTTCTCCTAAAAGCTTTCACTGACTACTCCATTCAGTACAGTAAACCAAGAACAAACAAAAGAATGGAGGAGAAATTACAACATTTACAAAAACGACAAAGTGACAATACCACTAAACCTTGAATGTACATCTTTGGAGTGTGAGAGAATAAAACAGAATACCTAGGAGTAAAAACAAACAAACACAACAAAATGGTGCCCATACCAGGATTACAACCCTGGCCACGGGAGATTTGAGAGAGCAGCACTGCACCACCGTGCCACTAAAACAGCTAAAAATGTAAAAGGTGAATGCTTATTTGCATGGTTTTGAATTATTGATATGCTGAAAGGTTGAACTTCCCATGTGGTGAGCCTCTGCACCAAAAATGTCATTCAGGTCAAAAGAAAAAAACTGGAGACATACAGAAGTGGAAGGAAACAAAAACAAAATTAAAAACACAATAGCACGACCATTTAAACTGTCACAATGAACAAGTCTATTTCTGTCTCCATGGTTGGTGGCTCACCTACTTACCTACCTGAAATATAAATATATCCTTTCTCTGAAGAGTGGAGGCTCTAAATTCCTTTCCATAGTTAATTATGGTGGCCCTACTTTTGCTATAGAGGTGCCAGGCTAGAATTTCCTCCAGCAGCTGCTGGTGTTCCTACAGACTGGGGCCTTCCATTCTCTTTAATTTGCCTGCACCAGTTCAAATGTGGAATGATGATGATGATTTCTACCTGACCTCCTGCCATCTTCCCCACTTTAAAAGGGCTTCACAGTCACACATCTACTTACTGTTATGAAATCGTGCCACAAAGAGCCACAACAATGGTTGCAGGCCACCGGAAAACCCCACAAAAGGACAGGCCTATCATAATTCCAGGAATAGGCCCACTGGATTGCCTAAACACCAGGCAACAGCAGTTTAGAGAAATTCCTACCCTCTATTCTGCCTAGCAATAAAGTTCAAGTTCAAGAAGTGATGGGGCAAGAACCTTAATCTTGATATGTTCTGGAAATTAAGAAAAAATATTAGGTGGGCATTTTACTGATGGGCAGAAATGTTTTTTTTGTAACTAAAGCAGTCCCGCCAGCCCAGATATTGATAGACCCCCAGGACATGGTACACGTGTTTAGAATTCATAATCAAGTGTAAGGTCTTACATCTGTAAACAATGGGCAGAGTTTTTACTTTTTATATCTAGCCTTTTGTAGCATTTTATTTTCTGACTGTAAGTCAGCGTGTCTCACTAGTATTAAATAAACATAAACATACTTGAAGCAGGGATGAGACCCTGGCTAGAACTTAACAATTACCTGGGAATATGTGCTGCCGCTTCTGTCAATCAGGATGTGTTCTCACCTCCAGCCAGTCCTCTGTAGTCACATTCTCTTCTTATGTAGAGCGTCAGGCATCTTTGGCACCTGCTGGGACTCTCAAGTATCCTGAAGGAACCTTACATGTTTCCAACCAGGCTGCATTTCTTTCTCCATCTTATACTGGTGTCCATGGCTGACACCCTGTTGCAGCACTCTTTACAGCTGCTGGTTTTGTTTCTCTACACTGGCCAGGGTGCATTTCTCAGTCCTTTGGGGATTCCACTTGGGACTGCTCTTTGCCATCTGCCCCAATGACCTCTTGCTGGTCATACACAACATAATGATATATTCCGAATGTATATGCTGCATCTGCTGACCATAATCCTGTACAGGATTGAGCAGGAAAACAACCAAAACCAGAGCAGTAATTAGCATTGTACAAAATACCCGCTGATTACAACGTACACACAAACACACAGGAGTCATTTCTCTGTCTTCACTCAGCCTAGCATTGTGCCTTTTGCTGAAGCCTGTATAAACATCGAGGAATTGGAGCATTTTTCAGCACAAGTATGCTAAATAGTTTTAACTCAGAAGACATGGATTTTAGTTCGACTGAAATCATATGACATTTAAGTGTTATTTTCATCCTTCAGTTATTACATGTCTGCCTTTCCTAAAATCTGCCTTTTCCTTCTGGGAAATACTCAGGTGCTTTATTCAAATGCAAGATCTCAACTAACTTTGTTAGTTTCAAATCGATCTAACTAAATTCTTTATGGTCATGCTGTTCATATTGTTTACGTCCTGCACAGCTTTTCATTCAGAATCGTAACTAAGAAGTACAAACATACTGCATAACTTGAGCTCTTAACCACTTCAGCTTTCAGTTAGGTTTAGATTTTTGACTGTTTTGCTTTTTAAAGTACGACAGGCTTTGAGATCTTAAAGAATCCATCATGGATACCTCACTGGCCAAAAACACTTTTTTTTCTTTCTGAAACTATGTAAAAGTGGAAAAGCAAGATGCCTGCTGGAAAATTGTTCATCTGTGAGTTCTGGTTTGCTGTACTTTATGAATGGCCCTGATATGAGTGGAGCAAAACATAAAAGCCTCCATAAGGAAGCCATTACATTGATCTGAGGATTTTGTTCTGCCAAACCCTAAAAGTGTGTGGTGTGTCAACTACAAGGACATGGCTGGTTAGTCAATTCCTTATATGTATATATATATATATATATATATATATATATATATATATATATATATATATATATATATATATATATATATATACACACACACACACAGTATATCCAAAATTAAAGAATGCTAATAAAGTTAAGGAAAAGGAAACAGACAATACTGTAAATTGTTACTTATATAGTTAATATGCAGTATGTATTGCAGCTATCCGTGGCTCTTTATGAATTCACTTATTTTAATTTAAAGTGTTTATAGCAGTGGGAAGGGGGTTAAGCTTTGGGCGCAAGGCCAGAATCAACTTCCAATGGAGTGCCAGTCCATTGAAATGTACATATATTACTGGAAACTAAAACTAGCGATAGATTTTATTTTTGTTCTAGAATAAATGTGTCACAGGGTGTCAAGAGTCTTTATTTTATCACTACCATCCAAGTTATATAAGTAATTGAAACTGGAATGATGTAGATAAATAGAATTTTATTCGAGGAAAATTAAATTATCTAAATGACCATATATAATCTTTTCCTCATACATCAATTATCCAAGTAATATTCTGAAAATTATTAGCCCTTGAATGTGATTTTCTCACTACCAAGATGTAATGGTCCAGTGCCACTCAGATTCGCACTGCTGAAGGGACACGGATTTGTTTACTTTTTTTTGGTTGTAATCCCAGGTATGACTTAACAGCAAATTAAATAAATAACTGTGCGATATATTGAATGAAACACAAACAACAAATAAACAGCTAACCCTCCCTTTTTCCCAAGACAATATTAATTACTAACACAATAATAAACACTAATGACCCAGTCCATAAACAGTCCAAATGCAATGGTAGTGGATGAAGTGGAATGGTGAAAAAGATGACTATCCAGGGAGCAGCTTTCTGTGAATAATGTTTTAAATAGGTAGTATTAAAACAGGTAGTCTTGATGCAGTGAGGGGGTGAAGTGATCTGGGGAGCGCTCCCCCCGATGACCAATCCAACACTACTCACACGACAGGCAGGCACAGGACACTCCATACACCTTTACACGTTCAACAATCCAGGATAGAAATGATATTCCACAGGTGGTATTGGAGACAAGACAGACGAGTGAATACGAACACCAAACAACATGGTGTCTTTGCTGCTTAGCGGACTCCCTTTTAAAGTTCCCACTGGCCCTTCTTGTACCCAGCAGCCCCTTAGCCCGTGGGTGGGAAACAAGTAGACAGGCCAGTAGATACCTTTTAGCGTGTGCCACATATTGTTTACTTGTTAAGAAGGAAGGCAGTTTGGACAAGATGACTTTCCCACTGCTCGACAGATCACTGTTTGTATTCTCCATACAACTTTACTTTATTTCAGGTGTAATAAGTGGTTTATGCATCACAACCCTCTTATATAATGTGAACTAAATGGTGCATTCTTGTAGCAGCCTATATTGATGCTGTTTGGGTAAGAGCATACCAAAAAGCAGGGATTTAAATAAATTCAAGAAATAAGGATGTATTATAATCAAAGGATTTACAGGTCATTATAGGAATGTTTATATTTGCACTTTTTTGTAGATGTTTTTATTTAACGCGACTTATAAAAGAGGTGAACATAAGCGAGTAAACATCAGTCTGGGGACTGTTTGAGAACAAGTGTTACAAGCCAGGGGACAAATTTATCACAAGAACAAAACTCAAACTATAATTCCTAGGTTACAGAAACCTAAAAGATATCAGTTAGGCAGAAATTCTCCAAATGCATGGTACAGAATAAAAAGTAAACAAAACTCAGAGCCTCTGGACCTGCCTACAATAATATATGGTTCTTGAAAAATCTACCTTTCTATCTTTTAGGTAGGAGGCATCTCCCACATGTCAACCTCTAAGTACGTCTCTCAATCATTCCTCTTCTCACCCCTTGTCCTTCACTCTCTACGCCTCTGGCTTCTCTACATCTCATATTCGCCCATCCACTCCTTCCATTTCTACTTTCACTGGCATATCAGCTATGTGTTGTCTTAAAATCCCAAATTGAACTTCTGAGATACCCCAGCTTCTACGTTCAAGGGAGGTCTCACATCTGGTCCAGTAACACCATTCTAGACCTTGTGCTCCTGAACACATGAACCGTTAGTCAGCCCTAAAGGCAGAGTTCTCATAGTTGGCCTAAGGTCAGGAAACATGTCAGATGCCCACATCTTGAAGAAACATAATATATTTCCACAAAGGCAGCACTTCTTTCCTTTCTTTATATATAGTCCTTCTGCTCCTGTCTTGTATTACATTATTCTGACAAAAATTCCAATCCTGGCCAAGTCCTCCTCTACACTAGATGAAAGACTGACATATGTCGTACATAGTCAAAAGATCTCAAATTGTTTGATTTTCCTTTCATCTCAGAGAAAAGCCAAGCAAAATGACACCTTTTATTGGCTAACTAATAAGATTACAATATGCAAGCTTTTGAGGCAACTCAGGCCCCTTCTTCAGGCAAGATCGCCTGAAGAAGGGGCCTGAGTTGCCTCGAAAGCTTGCATATTGTAATCTTTTGGCCTGAGTTGCCTCGAAAGCTTGCATATTGTAATCTTTTTAGTTAGCCAATAAAAGGTGTCATTTTGCTTGACTTTTCTCTACATTCATAATGGCTAACACGGTACAACACCCTAATACTTTCATCTCAGATTAATATATAGACCACTTGGTGAAGAAGGTTGATTTCATCCAGATTTGCTCCTACCTGATAATTTGTTCTTTTCAAACGAAAGTCACCTTAGCTGCTGCTCCTTGAGAAAGAGTACCAACATGAGCAGTCTACACCTCTCAATTTCATGCCAAAAGCACCCCAAGAATCAGCACTGCCTTCAAATCTCTACTTTGTGAAATGGTAGCTGACACAGTGGCCAGGCAGTTGTGCCCAGAATTTCTATTCATGGCATTAGGCATGATGGGATGTTAATTGCTTAGTTATCTCAATAAACACACCTGTGTAGAAGCATCTGCTTTCAATATGATTTGTCAGCCTCACTTTCCCAAGGGTTTCCTTTTTTTGTCACTTACCTATGCACATACAGATGGAAGTGGTGACAGCATAACGGAACGCACTGTGGAGTGCCAACAAATGTGCTCAGAACAAATTACAATATAGTGCCATGTATTTTCTTTTAACCATTTGAAATTAATGACAGAGCTCTTTATAATTCATTGACTTAACATTAAGGATACCTTATTGTAGGGCTGTATTCAATAATTTAACATCATTCACAGAAAGTAGCTGATGTGTGAGGGCAAGTTTGATTTTGATGTTCAATCATCATGTCAGAGTACAGCCAAGGTGGCTGTTTAGTGTTGAGGGTGACATTAATTGGCCTAATTGTGGCTAATCAATGTCATGATTTTCTCAAGAGGGTAAAGTGCCCTTTAGAAGAGGTTCCTGAGAAGGTGGGAGTGGGCATATCTGTAGCTTGAACTAGAAGCTCCAAGGAAAATATGAGAATAAACTGCAGAAAGCCTGCTATTGTGCCTGTCTGGATTAAATAATGAACATAAAGCACCAGAAATAGTCTCCGCAAGGCTAACAAAATCTTCAAATCTACTGAAACCAACTGAAGATCACAAAGGGCCAAAGCCTCTCCCAGCAGCACCAGGCACAACCTTAGACAGGGCACTTGTGCACAAATCCACATGGGGAAAAATTGCAATCAAACCTAACCTGTATGTCTTTGAGGATATTGGAGTACAACGTGAGCACCTGGAGAAAAATTAGTGCAGAATTCAGATTCTGGATCCATGAAGTGACATCACTATCCACTTTGCCATCATTCATTAATAAAGCCACTTAACGTGTTATGATTATGTTCACAAATCTCAAAAATCTGAAAGACCTCAAAAACAAAAGTCACACTTGCTCTCTTCCATAGTTCTGTTGTAGGCCTCAACACTCCAAAGCTACCTTGCCCCAAATTCAAGATGCAGACTTATGGCCTGGACAGGCCCAACAGTGTGGCAAAGGCAAAATTATATAAAAAAGCAAAGGTAGAAATAAAAAAAGAGACAAAAACTGTACATTTATGTCAAAACTAAAAATACCATAAACCCAGGAATATAACAAAAAATGCAAAATTGAAAGCCACAGAACAGGAGATCAACTCAGTGCCAAAGTAGCCATTTCATGTGCTGCTGGCTCTTAAATAGTACTGGGTGACGGACAACCAGCTGAAGCAACAAGTGGTCCCGGCCTCCTTGGTTCAAAATTAAGAGTACAGGGAACATATTTTAGAACTTTTAAACTTTCTATAATTATAACAAAATAATGTTCAATGAATGAACCAAACAATTGTTGGGAATTGGTTTCATTTGTAATCTGTTCTGGAAATATTGTCACGTTTTCCTACTATTTTTTGCATCTCACAGAGGTTTTGAATATTTTGTTCTGTCTTTAGCACCGTGTTTATTCATCACGGATGCTGCCCATTAGTTGTTTTGTCACCTTGGTTATGACTTAGTGGCACTCGTGCATGACATCACAATGGGATAAAAGGCCAGCCATCCATCCTTGTCTGAGATTGCTGATATCCTAAGACTTTGCTCATATTTATTTTCCATTCAATTATCTGGGCAAAAACTCTTAACTAATTTATTTTTTGGCTTTGATTTGTGATTTATGCTTTAGGGTTAGACGACAGTGCTTTTGAATTCTTGGTTCTTTGCTTAATGACTATGTCTTGTTTTCTGGTTCATTTTCTCTTTTCCCATGTTAATTCTCTATTTGGCGCAACAACACTATTCATAACAGTATGGCCAATCAGAAAACTCATGAAAAAAGAAGAAATAAAACAAAAAAATTTCTGAGCAAGGAACATAGCCATGGTTAAACCATAACACTTAATGCAGTTGAGGTTCACAGGAAGCTGGAGACTATCCTGGATGTACCACAGTGCATCTCCTCAACAAAGCTCTGGAAACAAAACAAAAACAAAAAAGCTTAATCTCCTTAATTAATAAATAAATGCATACATACATACATACATGGGTCATGAAGCATCACAGTATTTTGCTCCCCATGATCAATTAACACAGAATCAGTATTTGGAAACTCATTTGTGTTTGACATGTTTAGACGTGAAAGGTGAATTTATTGTGAGATTGGCACTTTAAGTGTCGGTAGTCTTTGAGGTTTGACCCACAGAGGTGTTTTTTGCCAGCATAAAATACGTTTGCTGGGGGTTGTTGATCAGTCAACTCCTTTCTTCAGTGAGACGGAGACATTGTTTTTACATGTGAGTGGTTTAATTTCTACATTGATATTCTTACATATTTGCTTACACTATTTATTTATTTGCTAATGGTTACCATTTTGCAAGTTGTATTTCTGTTTTTCTTATTCGTGTTTGTTGTTTCTTATTCTAATTCAGAACTTTGCATTTCATGTTTTAATCTACTTGTTAGTTGTTTGATATTCATTTGTATCCATTGTTATTTATTTGATCTTCTTTTTAAGTATTGTTGAATATTTGTAAAGTGCTTTGAGAAAAGCCAAGCAAAATGACACCTTTTATTGGCTAACTAAAAAGATTACAATATGCAAGATTTCGAGGCAACTCAGGCCCCAATGCATTATTATTATTAAAAGCTTATGGCACAAGGCAGGTGCCCACCGCAGATGGGTGCATATACTGTATATCAATTAATCTGAACACACCTTGCAGCTCCTTTTATGATAAAGAAAAGGGTTCTACATATTTAAAACACATTTCAACCATGAGTCCTGTCAAGGAAAACAAAAAATTAATTAAAAATACATAAATACAACCAAAAGCAAAAGGGGTCCACCATATCATATCTGGCATCTAATAAACGCAGCCAGACCCTTTAGAAGTTGTAGCACGCGATCTCACTGTTGCTTGCTCTTTTCTTTGAATGATTTACAAAGGCGTTTATTTGCTTTTTTGGGGTAATCTGTTGTTTCAAAGGCCAATCAGCCTTGATTAAACAAAGAAGGATTTTTTTTTGTACCTTTGCAATAGGCATATAGTCAATTGACAAGTGAAGGCAGGTTTACATTTTAAACAAATCCTGGAGAGCAAGAGGGATAAGTCAATAAAGAAATCAAGAAATAGTCTTCATTACAGCCCAGCAGCACACATGTCACTGGGGGAGCAGAAATGGACTCCAATACACTCCTGCTCCATAAGAAGCAGCCGATTTCAAACACCAAACTGCAGACTCTTTTAATTAGAGTTCCCAAAAGTGTGTTTGTCAGTGAGTTCACACCTGGAGAACGTAAAACTGATCACAGATAGCAGTACTCCGTCAGAGAAGCAGCAGAGGTTCCAGCCTTTGCATAACCAAACAGCTGTACTGGTATAAATTGCTCTTATTGACACAGAAAGCGGCGGAGGATGCCTGTTGGCACCCTTCCGTTTTGATAAATGCATGGCTGTCCCCGCTGAGTTCTCTGCTAAAGGCACAATGCAACGGAAATCAAGTCTAATTAGAGACAGAGAGCTCTCACACCGTAAGGTTGTCCTTTAAAAGGAAGACGCCTGAGCGGGAGAAGGAGCAGCAAGGTGACTGTAGGCAGCACTACTAAGAGTTCTGGCAAATGCTGGGGGGGGGGGGGGGGGGCTGGCTGAGAATTTCAATTGCTTTGAAAAGGTGGGGAAACCCAGCTGGGGGATGGTGAGGTGACTTGCTTCTTATATGGTGTAAGCCTGCTGCCTATACTGAATTAAAATGAAAGAAATGGAGTCACTAATCACCTGGATGCTGTCCGTCACAAAGACGAAATAAAGAAACAGAGAGCTAGCTTATGATGATGAGAAGGAAGGGACTTCCAAAAGTATAATCTCTCTTTTCAGCTTCAGTTTGGGAGAAGATACAAATGATAGACACTGGGGGTAATTGACTAAAACACACATTTGATATAAAAAGTGTGAAGCACATGCTTGTCTCTGTCTCCGTCTATGCCAAAGCAAGAGCCAATTTTAGCAGTCAGATGTGACATTGCCACTTGCACACTTTCATTTAGCTGCTGCTCCCTGTCACTTAGCAGAAAACAAAAGCATCTGTGCATTCTCGGGGACTAAGCGTTTGACCTTCATGTGTACTTTATCAAAGAGCTTGCAGGAAGAGGCCAGAACTGCAGCCGCATTCCAACTTAGTCAGGGAAATCTGTGCTCTTCCTGTCCCTCCGTGGGCTTCTGGTGTCCTGGTTTCCCCATTCACCCCAGTAAACTATACAAGCATTTGGCTAATGTAGAGATGAGCCATGGGACGTGGGAGCCCAAATAACATATTATTTGCCAGGAAATTTTGAAAAGATACACTTTTTTATTCCTAGTAATTTCTTAATAAATTTTATTAATGGCAGGCAACGATGGATTGATGTTGTTCCTGTTCCCAGAAGGGACTATAAAATGAATGTCCCATCCAGCAGGCTTTGGCCTACACAGGCCCAAAAAGGGGATTTGGTTTCAAAATGTTATCTGTTCTCATTCTCCTAGATCTCTCCTCAGTCAACCAATAGATCCTCCTTGCCCTCATATCTGACCTTGGCATCACTGGGATGCCGTCAGGTGGTTTGAGTTCATCTTCTTAAGCAGGTGGTACAGTGTTTCTTGGCAAGGAGAGATTTCAAGGGTGCACCATTCAAACCTGGTGGGTGTGCCAAGGATTGGTGCAGTGCCCTCCCCTCTTCTCTCTATACGCACCTCCTCGCTAGGCCCTATATTCATGCTCCGTGGTTTTTCTTATCAGTGCTATTCTATTTATACACAGCTGTATCTGTCATTCCCACATGATGTAAACTAGAATCTCCGCTTCTCTCACCGATACTAGATGAAGGAGCTCCATCTGTAGCAGCCACACCACCTGTGCTTCAGAACAGGTCATCCACCTGAAGATGAGCATATTCAGGCCAGTACTTGGATAGGAGAACACCTAAAAAAAACCTAGGGTTGCTGCTGAAACAGGTCTTGGTGTGGCCAGCAGGGGGCGCTTAACCTGTGGTCTGTGTGTGAATTCCAATACCCCAGTACAGTGACAGGGACACTGTGCTACAAGAATGGCACTGTCCTCTGCATGATACATAAAGGCAAAGTCCTGACTCTCTGTGGTCACAAAAGATCCCTCTGCATCCTCCAAAAAGAGTAGGGTGTATCCCAATGTCCTGGCTAAATTGGCCATCATGGCCTGGTCATTCTGGCCCCCTAATCATCCCCTGTCTCTAATTGGCGAACTGTCTCTCTCACCCCTTCACCACCTAATATCTAATGAGTGGTGAGTGTACTGATGCAAGATGGCTGCCGTTGCATCATTTGGGTGGATGCTGCACATTGGTAGTTGTTGACGTGACCTCCCCTCTTTATGTAAAGTGTTTTGATTTTCTTGAAATGCGCTACATGTCTTCTATGGTGCTGTCCTTTGGATGAAACATAAAACGATCCCTGGGCATTTTTCGTAAGAGTAGGGTTTATCCTAATATCTTGGAGAAAACTGATCATCACAGCCTTGTCCATTCTGGCACCCTAATCATCCCCTTTCACTAACTGGCTTGTTCTCTCACCTGTCCTGCAACACTTGTTTCCAAACAGTCCTGGAAATGGAGGTTTAATTGGTTATGTTGGCCTCTTTTGTAAGTGGCTTTCGAAAAAAGCATCTACTTAGCAAATAAATCGAAAAGTTCAAGAAGCACGTTTAAATGACACAAAAATGCTCAACAAGAGAAAGGAGTCACATTAACCTCTGGCTTGAAAGACATATATAAATAAGAATCTTTATAAATACTGAAATATATTTGAAATAAACAAAAAGAGCAAAAATAGCAACAATGAGGCAAGAAGGCATTTGCCTTAAAAGGCAACTTTCCAAAAACTGCTGCAAAAGTTAACTTCTTTAACAAAGGGCCCTAGCAGCAGGCTTTGTTGAGGTGTTATGAGTCTCTTTCAGGCCTTGACCCCTAATTCTCATTTTGCTCTTGTATTTTGATTGCCTGATCCTTTTGGCTTTGACCCTGGTTTCTTCAGCACTTTGATTCTCATACCGTGTTATCATCGCATAGTTATTATTACTTTTCTCACAACACTTTTCGGAGCTCTGGTTGTCCCACAACATTAAATACATAATACATAAATAGTTTTGCATTTGGCTACGGTCACTGTCACTACTGGTAGCATGAGAAGATACCTGGACCCTACAGAGGTTGCACAGGTAGTTCAACTTCTCCCGGATGTAACATCAATATGTGCCATTGCCAGAAGGATTGCTGTGTCTCCCAGCACAGTCTCAAGGGCTTGGAGGAAATTCCAGGAGACAGACAGTTACTCTGGGACAGCCAGACAGGGCCATAAAAGGTCCTTAACCCATCAGCAGGACAGAGATCTGCTCCTTTGGGCAAGGAGGAACAGAATGAGCACTGCCAGAGCCCTACAAAATGACCTCCAGCAGGCCGCCTCTTGTAACATCGTTCAGCATGATCGGTTTTGTGGTGGGTCATTGATGGTCTGGGGAAGCATATCCATGGAGGGACGCACAGACCTCTACAGGCTAGACAACGGCACCTTAACTGACATTACGTATCGTGATTAAATCCTTGGACCCATTTTCAGATCCTGTGCTGGTGCAGTGGGTTCCTCCTGGTGCACGACAATACCCAGCCTCATGTGGCCAGAGTATACAGGCAGTTCCTGGAGGATGAAGGAATTGATACCATTGACTAGCCCCCACGCTCGCCAGACCTAAATCCAATAGAACACCTCTGGGACATTATGTTTCGGTCCATCCGACGCTGCCAGGTTGCACCTCAGACCGTTCTGGAGCTCAGTGATGCCCTGGTCCAGATCTGGGAGGAGATCCCCCAGGACACCATCCATCATCTCAGTAGGAGCTTGCATACAAGTACGTGGGGGCCATACAAACTACTGAGTATGATTTTGAGTTGCTGCAATGAAATTTCAGCAAAAAGCACTAGCCTGCTGCATCATTTCTTCACTTTGATTTTCGGGGTGTCTCTGTAAGTTGAAAATTTTAATTTCCATCAAACGATGTGGCATCCTTTCATTCCTAACATATTACCCAGTCCATATCAGATTTGATATCCAGCAGGATTTTTTTTCCATTGAGATCTGATGTGTTTTCAAAGTGTTCCTTAAATGTTTTTGAGCAGTTTATATGTGTATTAACAAAAATTATATAACAACAAAAACTACAGGACAAATAGTAATTCAAAACAAAAAAAAGTTAAATATACTTGAGCCAGGGAATGCAGCATTATACAGAAAACAAACTGGCCAACAGTAATGTAATGTGTCAAGAACAGCTATGCTTTTTACTAAGATTTTATGTATTTTTTTATGTAGTAAAAATATCCCATGAAAGAGGCACTAAGCCCAAAGGCTTTATAAAAGGAAACCTTGAGCAGCAGTCTTTCCTGTGAATTCCATTGTAAACTGTAACTTCCTGTCATCCTCTACATCCACATTAGGGACTTGCATGCAGTTTAAAACAACAACAATCATAATAATAAAAATTTATGAAAAGCTCCCCCTTGGGGTCTGTGCAGTACTTTTTATGGTTGCCTGCTAAGGAAGAAGGAGGTTTACCCAAATCCAGCAATAAATTGAATTTGGCCATCCAATCAGAACTGCCACTGGCCAGTTCAAAAAGTCAAGAAATTAAAGCCACTAGGGGCTACTAGTGAGGTGGGGAGTCGTCAACAAGGGAGGAGAGGTTAATTTGGGGAAAGTATTTAGACGCTGCTTAAATGCCAAGTTTTAGTGGCCTGTTTGGTACTCCCACATGGCAGCTGCCTTCTTAACATGAATTGTCTTTTTGGATAGATGCAGCGCTTGCTTGCCCTGATGAGGTCATTGTTTCCTCAATTTGCTGTTAATTACCATGTTGTGCTGTCTAATTGATATCTGGCCTTGTCTTCAACCTCCTTACTGAAGGAAGCATGAGGGGGTGGGGGGAGTGAAAAGAGGAAATTACAGAGAGAGTCACTGGCCCTACTGGGAATCCTGGAGAAGCTGCAATGCCTTTAGCAAGGAAGCTTCTTCTCTTGTACCACCCCAGGATTCGAAAATGATTTTTCTGTAGATCTCCAAGACTTTGAATGAGAAAAGTACATGAAGCTCCAACAGTCCCAACATACACTTTATACAGTTTATTGATTTTTTCATTTTTATGGGAAGGAGAGGCCAGAGTCTTGAGTTCAAGTCTCAGCTTATTCACTTTCTTTGGTTACCAGGTAATCTGGTTTTACTCCCTCATCTCAAAGATGCGCATCTCAGGTTCATTGGTGTCTTTATGTTGGCACGATAAGATGGATGCCTATCTGTGTCTTGCCATGATCGTGTACCCAACCTCAGTTTGATTCTAAGACCTCAGGTAATTATCCTGCAAAAAGATTGTCGTTTAACTCTTCCTCCATTAGAAATGGAGTAATTATACAGCATGTGCCCATTCCTCCTTAGGCCAATGGTGCCTGGTTGCAGTATGCTCAAATATTAATGAATATGCTTAAGTGTCATCACAAAGGCAAAGTGGTAACAATACCTGTGATCATGGGTTTCTTTTAGCACATCCTGTGCGGCTCTGCATACCTCTGCTTCCAGGAACTTTGTCCATTGTGTCATGACTTGAACTTGCAACTGATGAAGCGGATTACTTAGAGACTGGATCAGTGCCAAAAGGCTGCTCAGCTCTGTCATGTCCTGTCCAAATCCTGCTGACTACGCCACTCGTAAAAGAATGAAAAGACACCTCGAAGTTTTGGGATACCAGATAAGTCTAACAAATGATGGAATCAACAAATGCAAATGGCAATAAAGTTCTCTTAAGTTTAAGACATTTCTGGAGGGTTAAAATAGCTCCCACCAAACACTGGTTCTTCAAATCAATGCTGAATTCTGGGTTTACTAGCATTTAAATATGACCCAGAGCGAAAGGGGTGGGGTTTCCGTTCTGGCTATGGAAGTGACATCAAAAGTATCCCTGACCAGACCTGTCAAAAAGGGAAGAAGAGGTAAATGACACCAACCCCATTCTCTATGGAGGATAATTACCTGAATTTTTAAAATCCTTGAGGGTACCCCTCCTAAGCACACATATCTGACAGTTCAAAAATAGATGCATGGATGGAGGGATGGATATGTGATTTTACATATATGGTGGATATTAAGAAATCAGACCTGTTTGCTGTAAATGCTAACCCACTTTGCTTTTGGCATTTTTCACTAAGTGTTCTGGGTCAACAGTTTTGAAGCGCATCATACATAAAAAGCATCAGGCAACCTTTTAGAGGCCTATCGACATAAAGCAGGAAGCCATGCAGGCTAACATGCCTCACAGCTGCCATGCAATTTGCTCAGATTAGTTATTTTGGGACTTCTTTTGTTTAGGAAGCTGGCATCCCTGACAGGACATACTAATCTTAGCATCACTTCCAGGAATGACCCAACAAGGCTCAGTTGTAGTCCAAGCCAATGCCTAGCTTTACACAGGCACTTGCGCCAACACAGTTTGATTTGCTCCCCTATGGGACAAAACCAACTACCTGGAGAAAGCCCCCGTGAAATCCCTACAAGGGGCCCACGAAACGCATTTGTGACACAACTTCTTTAAGGTGGCAGTGTCATGCACTTCAGCCCTGAGCCAATAATAATCCCAAAGTTCTATCTGTGTGCACTTATTAATGTGCCGCACACAAGTGGGAGCAATTACTGCTATCTCTTATAAAGATCTTTTTGAAGGAAAAGCTTTAATTATGTTTCCTGAAAATACAGTATTGCTCTCACAAGATTACAGTTGAACAGTGAAAGGAATGTTGTTACACAAAGCAGGAACATATTATCATTCAAAGGCAATGTTATATGAATGTTTTACACCAAAGCATTTATTAGGAGCTGATTTGTCATTCTGTACACATGCAGAAGCATTTATGATGGCCATGACCCTACAAATTGGTATATATCAAATATTTAGATTAAATATAATTTTTCAATGATGTGCCATTGGGTGTAATGTCAAAAAATAGTGGTGGGATTTATGATTTATCAAAAAACAAATAAAACATTTAATTTGCCTTCTTCTGTTAGAATTACAAGTTAATTTTGGCTAGATGATAAGTCATTTTCAAAGTCCTTATTAATTCCGGCCATATCTAAGTATATGGAATCATTTGTTTCCGCATTATTGAGTCTGCCAAAGTCAAAAAGGGTTGCCTAACAAGACAACCCACAGCAACAAAACTTAATCTGCATCCTGTAATCAAAATCCAAGAACAGAAGCAGAAATCCCAAAAGCCAGAAAAATCAATACTGACAAAGAACAGCAGTCTCCAGACATTAACGAACCACTGAAGGTTCCACTCCACAGCCTCAACATGCCCAGTATAAGCTCAGGGCGGTTTTTCAACTAGGATGTCAAGGTGGCCTCACCTCTTGAGGTCCTACCCACAAAATATAAGGAACACAGGAGAGCATACAAAATAATGAAATGAATAGGACAATATTAACAAAAAAATAAATCAATCCCACAAACATGTGAATAATCATAATTTAAAATAAACATAAAAGATAGCAAACATAAGCCATGAAACGCACCATGGCTGAAACAGTCCAGGCATGTGGGAGAGTAAGAAAGGAAATGGTTTGACTGCAGCTATTAATACTGTGATAAAATATCAGACAGCAGACCGAAAAAGGTTTGGGGATGGCCACCCCGTATACTGAAAAATCAGCAAAGCAAAGAAAAATGTTTTACAAAGCGGAGTTCACAATTGAACTGGCGCACAAACTGAGACTACTCTATAAATATGGTAGGTAGGAGGAAGAGGTGGAACTGGAACTGATGTGGCAGGAAAAGGAATTCTGGGTAGTGGAAATGATGTCATCTGGGTTGGCCGGAAGTGATGTCAGCAGGGGGTGGATTAATGGTGATGAGTCAGGGTCCTCGGCTGGGCTGCAGGGAAATAAGAGGGGAGAGGGTCAGGTGAGAGCGCCAACCCCTGGTCTGGCTGACAGATACCACCGTTTGAGCCTGTAAACTGTTCCCCATGCGCATGTGTCTGACAACACATATAAAGTATATCATATAAGTAGGATCACTTCACACCAAGGAAACTACATTTAATCAAGACATAAATAAATATAAAGGCCCAAAAATTATAGAAGAGTTTGATGAAAAGAAAAGAAAACCTACATCAGCAGAGCACAGAACAGAAAGTGAAGGATTTAAAAAATGTGCATGGAAACCTGCAACAGGAAATGCATCAATCACAGTCTACATCTACGTTCTTATTCCTGCTTACCATACTGATCATGACGAACTGACAGTTAAATCAGAATATGTGGAAGAAAATGAATGATGAAGGCCAAAAAAATTACACTAAATTAATTACTAAAAATGACATACAAAACAAAATACATTTAAAAAATGCATTTCGTTACATTTATTTAGTTAAACTCAACCCTGGAATTACTAAATTAATAATGTTATGAAAATATCAGTAAACCTGTAGCCTGAATAATTTTCTTGTTAAGCATGTTACACACTCATTTTATATATTAAATCCAGAAAATCACTAATGCAACAATCATTACTAAATATGACAAACAGGACTAAATAGTTCAGATGTTAATAAATGAGCCAAACTTGCTTGCAACTTTCACATTTTTCTGAGTTAGTTATTCTTTCCTGCAGCGCTTGAGCACATGGTTATCACATGAAAAAGGTAAGAAAACTGAAACTGAAATTGGAAAGGCAGAATTTTGCTTCGCTTTGCAGAACTGATGCCATCGATCATTTCTTAAGGGCAAATAAGAAAATACAGAAGAATTGCAATACGAAAGAGATTTTTTGTGTACAATTATATTTAATTATTTGAAGGACAAACCTGGGAGACTGTTGTTAGATAATAACATTTATAAAGAAATTAAACAGTTTTTTCAAAATTAAAAATGTACGAAGTATGAAACACCATAATCCATCCATTTCGTAAACTTGCATTTTTTAATTAGAAAGTTAAGGGGATCCAGAAGCAACTAGTTAGAGGTATAAAAACTCACTTTACGAGTATTTCATAATTCACATGTCAGTTATCTAGTGGTATGCACAAAACGTTCAAAATGAATGCTTTTTTTGCCAAAATACTCTTAGGCCCTGTCAAAATGGACGTTTGAACCAAGCATTTTTCTGCCATCTGTAGCGTCAGGTGAGCGTAGACTGAACGGCAAGTGTTTTTCTGGTCATTTCAGCGAATCAGACTGTCCACACGGGATTTCACCACTTGCGTTCGGTCGGATGTTCTTTTGGATGGCATCAAAAAAACGTTGCATGCAGCTTTTAATTGGCATCTATTTCTGCCAAAATACAGATGAATACAAAGGAGTCGTCTGTATTGCGTTTACATATCATTCATTTAACATTTTGGAGGACCACATATGTCCCATGATTCCATATTATATATATATATATATACGGTTAAAATAGTTTACTGTCAAATAATGCAAAGAGTACGCCCTAATTCTGGGCTCATCAGGCGTACACATTCACTCCACCCCCCTCTCGGGGAATCAAACCTCGGACGTCAGCGCTAGAGGCGAAGCCCACAATGTTGCGCCACTGCAACTTTTTGTCGTCTTTCTTCGTACATTATGCACACACAGTGCAGTCAGAGGGTAAACCCAGTAGCGGCAGCAACATTTCCTCTGGTATATCGCCATATCAGGAGGATTTTTAACACAAGGAGCTCAATGTTCAGGTCTAATAAAGCCAACTGATCCATATTTTGCAAATACAATGAAGGTGGAACCTCAAACCCCACTGGTTATAAACACTCTGGACTGCCTGATAACTGCCTCCCACAGGTAAATATACAAAAGTACAATCTGAGGTGAAGGTTGGCATTTACCAGAGGCCAACAAACGTGAATGTAATGTCATATTGAAGTCAATTAAGCACCACTACAAAACACAACTTAAATGCCTAGGTCGCTCAGAACGTCCAAGTGGACAGGGCTTTAAGTAGTTATTCCTGATATTATCGTTGCACATCATGAATGCCTAATGGATTGACTCTTTTAACTGAAGACCTCCCCGTCCCCCCTTGTTCACAGGCCAAGAATCCGGTCTCCAATTCAAAAAGTCAGTTCAATGAGGATTTGGGTTTCCTGTTTATGGTATCTGCTGAAAATTCACTGATTTACAGTATTTTAGCAAAAAAGCACAAATTTTGTACATTTTGTCCCTATAACAGGTAATGGACATGTGAATTCCATGAGTAACGCCCTATTTTTTCTCTTTTTAGTCTATATATGTTTTTCACGTTTTTTGCCACTGTAGAGCATTGGTCACGATTAGCTTCTATCACAAGCTTTCTCTCTATTCTGCATGAAAATATGAGAACACTACAAAGTACACGAGGGAGGTAACATATATAAAAAATTATCAGTTTTGAGTGGAGTTTTCCTTTAAAGTTCACACTTGCACATACACATTTGCACAATTACAGCTTTATCAAGAGAAAAGCCAAGCAAAATGACACCTTTTATTGGCTAACTAAAAAGATTACAATATGCAAGCTTTCTAGGCAACTCAGGCCCCTTCTTCAGGCAAGATGTAATACAGAAACTGGAGTTCCTGTGTTTATATACACACTGTAGGACAAGAAACAACATTGGTAAATCTTTAAATGAGAAATTTTAAATGTAAAAAATTAATAGATTCATTCAGGCTAGGGTTAATTTAACAAGAGAGAGAAGAACAATGTATGGTGAAGATCTCTGGATAAGATAACTGTCCAACAAAGTCTTTTAAAGTTTGTAATGAGTTTTTTCAAAACAATGTGGATCTGTAGACAGGTTGTCTGTCATTCTGTGAGATGTAAACAATCCTCATATCTGGCCATAAAACTCTTGTCTCTATTCAATCCATGTTGTAATGTTTTACATTTTAGCATGAGTTTAACTTCCCTTTCTTTTCTCTCTTGCTGTGTTTTGAAGTTGTCCATGAGCACTGTGACTTTAAAGTTACTTCGCAGGGCTGCTGGCCTGATCTTGTATCACCCCAGTACCAAAGGTATCACGTCCTAGTGAGCTGAACGACTTCCGGCTCTGACGTCACATGTGATGAAGATCATGGAGCGGCTGCTGCTTCACCACCTGAAGACACAGGTACGCCATGCCCTCGACCCTCTGCAGTTCGCATATCAGGAGAAGGTGGGAGCGGAGGATGCCATCATCTATATGCTACACCGATCACTCTCCCACTTGGACAGAGGCAGTGGTGCTGTAAGAATTATGTTTCTGGACTTCTCTAGTGCCCTCAACACCATCCAACCTCTGCTCCTTAGGGACAAGCTGACAGAGATGGGAGTAGATTCATACCTGGTGGCATGGATCGTGGACTATCTTAAAGACAGACCTCAGTATGTGCGTCTTGGGAACTGCACATCTGACATTGTGGTCAGCAACACAGGAGCGCCACAAGGGACTGTACTTTCTCCGGTCCTGTTCAGCCTATATTCATCGGACTTCCAATACAACTCGGAGTCCTGCCACGTGCAAAAGTTCGCTGACGACACTGCTATCATGGGCTGCATCAGGAGTGGGCAGGAGGAGTATAGGAACCTCATCAAGGACTTTGTTAAATGGTGCAACTCAAACCACCTACACCTGAACACCAGCAAAACCAAAGAGCTGGTGGCGGATTTTAGGAGGCCCAGACCCCTCATGGACCCCGTGATCATCAGAGGTGACTGTGTGCAGAGGGTGAAGACCTATAAATACCTGGGAGTGCAGCTGGATGATAAATTAGACTGGACTGCCAATACTGATGCTCTGTCCAAGAGAGGACAGAGCCGGCTATACTTCCTTAGAAGGCTGGCGTCCTTCAACATCTGCAATAAGATGCTGCAGATGTTCTATCAGACGGTTGTGGCGAATGCCCTCTTCTACGCAGTGGTGTGCTGGGGAGGCAGCATAAAGAAGAAGGACGCCTCACACCTGGATAAACTGATGAGGAAGGCAGGCTCTATTGTAGGCACGGAGCTGGACAGTTTGACATCCGTGGCAGAGCGACAGGCACTAAGCAGGCTCCTATCAATTATGGAGAATCCACTGCATCCACTAAACAGTGTCATCTCCAGACAGAAGAGCAGCTTCAGCAACAGACTGCTGTCACTGTCCTGCTCCACTGACAGACTGAGGAGATCGTTCCTCCCCCAAACTATGCGACTTTTCAATTCCACCCCCGTGGGGGGTGTAAACGTTATCATTATACAAAGTTATTGTCTGTTTTTACCTGCATTATTATCAATCTTTAATTTAATATTGTTTTTTGTATCGGTAAGGTGCTGCTGGAGTATGTGAATTTCCCCTTGGGATTAATAAAGTATCTGTCTATCTATCTATCTATCTATCTATCTGATATGCCATGGTAGGGCAAAAACCTCAGCAATTTGGGAGAGCCTCAGAGTAGCAATTACTCCTCTGGACTGAGTAAAGCCAGCTGAGGTAATACAGGCATGTAGCAAGAAGACCCCCTGGAAGGCTCCCCCTGTAGCAGCTCTGGGCATATCCCACTATGTGGAAATTCTACGGCAAATACAGGACACGCTGGGGGGGTTGAATCTCATGGCTGGCGTGGGAATGCTTGGGAATTCCCAACGAAGAGCTACAATCTGTAGCTGGGGACAGAGAAGGCTGGGCTGACCTGCTTGGCCTGCTGCCACCATGACCCTCACAAGGAAAAGCATTCTGACATGATGATGAGATTTGCTTGAACAGCTAGACGGACTGACTCATCTGTGCTGTTAACTGGTAGGAAATGAAACAGGAGTCACATATTTAAAATTCTCCCTCCACCGTTTCAAGCAATGACAGATCCCGCATTCAGACCACAGGCTGGTTTGCTGGTAAGGTTGGACAGACGTGAAAAGAAGAAATGACACAAAATGTGCAATCACAAATGGTTATTCCAATTAGAGAATCAGACGGCTGCTTTGCATTGCTGCTCAGGCCTGCCCAGACTCTCACCCTCTCCATTCCTGATGTCTCACTGAGCATCGCTCTATCACGTCTCCTCCTGTGTACAGACTGCTGCAGGCCTGAAGCCAAGCAAAGAAATGAAAGTAGGCTGATAAGAGTGGGATTCAATTAGAACAGGAAATCTTAAATTAGAAAACCAAATGTCTTTAATGGGAAAACTGCAAACTAAGCTTGCTGAAGAGTCTCTGCTCTACAATGTCTGTTCTCATTTAAGCACTTAGTATTAAAAGTAAACAACAGGCTGCTTTTTCATTTGCTTTTTCTCTTTTGATTTTTTCCACATGGATCTGTTTGTGTACTTGACGATGCCTGTGGAGCCTGGTGATGGTGCGTGGTGTTTTAGGAGCTAAAGTAAAAAAATAAAAAGAGTGACTGCTTTGCATCCTCTTATATTTGCCTGTCTTACTATTTCCTTGAACAAATTCTCGGTCACCACATCTTCAGCCTAATGTCGGCAATGAGCTTTATCGCCTGCTTCACTGCATTTATCAAATTGTGTTTTCATGTCGTGAGCCCAAATGTCTCCACCACAATATAAACATTATTTCCAGATGCCAGCTTAACACCAGCTGATTTGAAAGCTGTTTCTGCAATGCCGGTTCTTAAAAATGACCGGTCACAACCCTGATAGCTACAATAACTTTTGACCAATATCTAACTTACCTTCTTCATTCAAAGTCCACAAGTGAGATGCTGTGGTGGATTTACGACACTCATGTTGCTTTGTGTTAATGATCCACTTTAATTTCATGAAATCTCAAGACTTTCTGCCACATCTTTGCAGAATCTTCCAAATTATGCTTTGCAAGTAGTTGTTTATGGGCGAGGACATATTTTTTATTGTTTTTTTCCTTCCCACTCTTCTATAAAGGCCCTTTTTGTGCAGTGCCTTGTAGTGTCAAGATTAGGCTCATGTGATTTTATTTTGTAAAATCTAACGTCTTGAGCGGTGTTTTCAGGTCTTTCCAACTACACCAATCTGGGAGCCATCATTAGTGCTGCATCCGACGTTTCTAAGGTGACGTGATTTCATGGGTCGTGACAAGCAGGTAATCGGTATGAGGGGATAAAAGGTTGGCTGGGGGCTTCTTTCATTATCCGATTTGTGGTTTATAACCTCTGGGGGAAAAAAAAGAGAATATTTGCTTTTGTGCTTCTCCATTGTTTCATTCTGTTTGAATTCTTTGCCTGTTTAATCTCAACTTTGATTCTTGTCTGTTGCTAAGATTTGGTAGATGGGTTTAGTTTTATTTGTTTTGGTTTAATTTTTTAAAATTTTTTTTTTTTACACATTTCTCCCGTTTTGCTCAGAAAAAAATAAGCTGCCCGTTTTTTGGAAGGAAATGGAGTTTGTGGAGCCATGGACATGCCCTCCAATTCACCGTCACTGACTACTGCAGCTCAGTCAAAGTGACAGTGGCTGCCACAGTAGCTCCTCTGACAAGTTCCACTCGTGACCTGAGGAGTGTGGTTGTACTTTCGTATGGAATGCACTGGGCTGTGAGGTCTATCCAGTGCCTCTTTTATCTTCATTTTGGTTTGCTTTACCAAACTGCTGGACCTGCAGAGTGGGGGCTTCTTATCCCCGTAAATGAACTGAGGACAGGTGGAGACCATCTACAGACTGGATGAGTCAGTAAGGTCCAGTAATACACTGCACCTGAGCAGAATGCTTTTTAAATCTCACAATTTGGATTTTTCAATTTTAGTAAATAATTGAAAAGTTTTTATTTGTGCTTCTTCTGATTCAGCTTGATGTGCACTGTTTTATGAATTAGATGGAGAACAGTACTGTAATATTTGGGTGTTTAGAGTCTGTGGCAATAAAAAGTGAAAATAGTTTTAGGGCCTGGATACTTTTTCAAGACACTGTCTCTATATACTCTATCTATCTACAAATACAGGCAGTATTTTTAATTTTCAGTGTCTTTTGTTATTGATGGAATTAGCTGGTGTGACCTCTCCTTGCTGACTATCTGCGCTGGAGACTGATGCCAGGCTCAGCTGGCCTGAATCGCTGTAGTCAGTGACAGACATCTTAACAGATAGATAGGACTTTATTTGTCCCAAGGGGTAAATTTACTTTTACATAATGGACACTAAGAATGGACCCTCACCTCTGTAAGATGCTATTCTGTGTTCTGAAGCCAAAGCATAGAATTTCAGAATTGATGGTAGTGGAAAGCTTTGCCACCTTTTAACACAGTCTGTTGTTCCACATTGGTGCTCTCTAGCTGTCTCAGAGAGATAAATTATATATATATATTTTTTTTTTTATAAACTTTGGGACATGTGAACTGCCATTTACTATTCAATGCAGGGCTAAAATCTTTGTATAGGGTAGAGTGGCACAAGTTTGTGTGGTGATTTGAGCACCTTTTGGGAAAGATGAAATCAGTACAGGTTACATTTGAACCGGAGGATCGCTGATGCATTAGAAAAGCATTGCATTAGGTTAGTTGATATTAAATTATCAGGGAACACAATGTTTAGGACTATAAGGCTCACATAAGTTAACTGCACATAACTATTAGTATGCAGGGTCTCTATGCTTACATATTTCTGAGGCTTCATCTGTAATTTTGTTTCCAAAAAAAGATATACAGTTAAGAGTGCAGAAGGCAGTCCAGAGCCGAGCGATGTGACCTATACCAGGACTGTCTTATGCATATATAATTTTTTGTACTGTTGAAACATTTCATCATTACATTTTTAAAAATTTCATGCCACCATTTGGAACTGTTTATTGTCAGCAGAGGTGCTCATTTGCTGCATCATGTAATGTCATCAGGTCATCCCAATTCAAGATGTTTCATCATGGATTCATGATTCAGTTAATCCCAGGTTGTACATTTTGTACTGTGGTAACTGCCGGTGGTCAGCCACAACATTTAGATTACAAAGCAGAGCAATAAAAGAACTTCCATTCTCAGGCACACAGACCACCTGCAAGCAGACTGCTTCCAGAATTCATCAGCTGAGCTTGCTCTATCGCTTAGCCCCACACCTTTCTGTGCAGCAGCGCCTCTAAACGCTATACGTTCAAAGTGAAACTCCTGCATGAAATCACACCACAGTCCATCCCAGGATGTACATTTTACATTGTGGTAGCTGCTGGTGGTCAGCTGCATGCCCACATCTGTCTTAACCTCTTAACCACCCTCTGCCGGATATATCCGGCATCGTAGCGTTATTGCTGACGCCTTACTGCCGGAATTATCCGGCACATTTGCCTATGGTTATGTGAATGCCTGGTGCGTAGTATAACTGACAGTTTGGCATGGGTATTATTACTACATTGTATTTCGACAACTCTGCGGTTGTACTGGCCGCTCACGTGATGTGATTCGAAAGTGAAAGCTATGAATATAGCGAAACGTAAACTGACTTCAAGTGAGGTTTTGCAGGTGATTTTGGACAATAATTCTGATCATGATTGTAGCAGTTCTGAAGAAGATTTTAGCGACAATGATGATCAGCAACGTGCGCTGCATGATACTGTGAATGACAACGCATCGGATGATGACGATGAGTGGGTGTATCCCCAGCATCTCAACTGGACTGCTGCCCGTTATCTGAGCCAGATAAGAAAGATCCAAACCGTGACCGCTTGTTCAAGCTACGTCCTTTGATTGACCATTTATTTGAAACATTTCAGCAGATAAATACTGCTTGAATAAATGTAAAGTAAAAAACTGAAAATTGTTCAGATTTCGCCTGGCATGGGGAATATTTAGGGAGTTGGCGGTTAAAGGGTTAATTATAGTGACCCTCAGAAAGAGTTTCTTCAAAGCAAGAGCATTTCAAGAGCTTTGGCCATTCTTGGCCACATTGATGCTGCATGCAAGCAGAGCACGTCAGGCTGACATCAGCTGAGCCCGCTGTCTCACTCAGCCCACACCTTTCTGCACAGCCGCTATAGGGGCACACTATCCACCCTTCTTCAAGTTTCAGGATATAAAAAGAAATCTCTGTACAATAGCTAGTGAGCTGAACTTCCAGCTAGTTACAGTAGATCTCTTTTGAGAGAATAACGACTTTAATTTTGGTTTTGTGTATTAGGCTTCAGTTGCAAGATTCTTTTGGTTTATTTTTGTTTTGCTGTATACAATTTGACTTTGATTGTGCCTCCCCTCCCATCCTTGAACCCTCCCTTCTGTTTGCCTGCTCTTGTTCAGTGTCAGAACAGGTATGAGTTTCTGGTTGAACACAATTGTTTCTAATTATGAGGGGAATTAGTATGGTGGATAGCAGCTGTTAATTTAAAGCCATTTATATAATGGAGCTGATGGGAGCTGGTTAAGAGTAAATCAGACATATCCAGAATAGGTTATGAAGCAGTGATCAGATATGTGAACTTGTTGTCCAAACTGAGACCTGATGATGTTTTGCAAAAGTCAGTGTTGGATTGAAAAGTCTGTTCTTATTAAACTTGCTCATGTGTGTTTTTGTCACATTGAAGACCACATTAGTTTAATAAGTATAATGTGACTTTTTTTGCTGCAGCTTAAGGCTATGTCCACACTAGTATGTTTTCATTTAAAAGCTACACCAAAGCAGTCTCTATCCATACTAACATTTTCACATTATTAATGAATATACAGTATCTCCATCTACACTAAAATGACTGAAAATACATATCATGTACTGTAGATGTTCATTACACTAGGCACGCTTGCATCGGCAGAAAAATCTTAAAAGGGTTTGTAACGCTGCCGGTCACGGGATTTATCACAAAGCTACAACAACAGATAAACTATTTGCTTTTTACGCATGTATGCAGCATTTAAACTTTACAAAATCCAAAATAGATGCATATGGTTAAGCAACATAACAGGCGCCCTGGGAAACAACTCTTCTGCGTCTGCTGTTTTGGAATATGGTGTTCTTCCATGAAGGGTGACCAATCAGAGAATGAGACATTATCACAAGCAGCGTCTAATCAAGGAAGGGCCGCATAATTAGCACAAACAAATCAGATTGCGATTATTGTCTTCATTTTTGAAAAACTGTTTTTTTGCCTGTCCACATTAAAGCAACAAGCCAGTGTTTTCAGAAGGTTATGGCATTGGGGCATGTGGAAAAAAGGCGAAAATGGAGACTAATGTCTGCATTTTTAAACTAAAACATAGTAGTATAGACGGGTTAATGTAATTTATATGAAATCAATAACAGCAACAAGATTACTTATGTAGCACATTTTCACACAGCCATGTAGCTCAAATAGAAAATATCAATATCCAAAATAGTTAAAGAATCATTAATGGAGGTGAACAATCAAAATCAAAAATCTAGTAAGTTCCTAATGGTTAAATTGGTCAAAGTTAATGTCCACTCTAAATCAGGCCAGCATGATGACTCTGTGTTCCTCTCTTATGGTTTGAGTCTCGGCTTTATCATCACCAACAGACATGCTGGTTCGGTTGATTCACAGCTTCACACTGGCCAAGTGTGGCTATATTGGTGTGTGAGCCCTTTAGTGGGCCGATGCCCCATCCAGAGTGGACACGATGCCGACATGACAGAGGCTGCACTCAGTGACCCTGAATCGGATCGAGCATATTCAGAAATGGAGATATAGATTGCTGGTTGGATATACTAAATTATTTAATACTGCTGTCTAATCTAGAAGAGACCTTTTATCTCCATGTTTAGGCCATTTTTCATTCATAAGGGACTGGGCTAAAGCACATATGGTGTTTCACTGGGTGTTGATAAAATGCTACTATTCTGAACTATAACCATTAATTCACTTGATGGGCAATGTCAAATGGGAAGGCATATGGCGTGTGATCCAAAGCACATTAATTATTTATGCACCAGTACCATTTTTGCTTTTTTATGCACTGATGTATTTGCCATGAACTGAACGATTTATGAGTATACATCTGGATCATGATCATGCTGTCTCCTGGATAAGGAAATAAAAAGAAACTAATTGAACGTTACCTAATCAAAAGACCCAAGAAATAAGACGTAATCAACAATGCCCTGAGTTTATGCCATTTTACTTTTAAACATGGTTGGATATGTTATCACTGCACCCGAAGCAGAATGTGAAGAGGCTCTCTAGAGTTATTTAGAGTTCAGGGAGACAGTAACAGAGTCCAAAGGGCTCAGACAGCTAATTACTGATGTAACACAGCAATGTTGGATGAATATTGAACGCCTGATTCCCCTGAAGAGACAGGCAGACAAACAAACCTAACACTGACTACATGAAATATGAGAACACACCCCTAGAGATGAGACAGGCATCAGACATTTGACTCCATAGAAGTCATCGTAAGTCAAAGAAGTTAGTGTTATAGAAATCACTACTAAGGCAGATCAGGTCTTAAGTCAGATTGTTCAGCATTTGCAATAAGCACCAGGACCTGGCTGCTAATATTTTAAAGCCTTATACACCAATCAGCCACAACATTAAAACCACTGACAGGTGAAGTGAATAATATCGATTATCTCATTACAATGGCAGCTGTTATGGGTGGGATATATTAGATATAATTACTAAACAGTCAGTTTTTGAAGGTAATGTGTTGGAAGCAAGTGTAAGGATCTGAACAACTTTGATAGTGATGGCTGGACGATGGGGTCAGAGCATCTCCAAAATGGCAGGACCTGTGGGTGTTCTCGGCATGCAGTGGTTAGTACCTGCAAAAAGTGGTCCAAGGAAAGACAAACGGAGAACCGGCAGCAGGGTCATATGCAACCAAGGTTCACTGATGTGCGGGGAAATTGAAAGCTAGCCTGCCTGGTCTGATCCAACAGAAAAGCTACTATGGCACAAACTGCTGCAAATGTAATGCTGGCCACGAGAGAAAAGGGTCAAGGCTGTGTCACCGCAGACTTGTTACTGTGCCCTTTGTGACCCCTGTTCACTGCCAAAGCCACCTGCAATGGGCACTTGATCATCATCAGGGCCGGATTTATATGAAAAGAGGCCCTAGGCTATTCCACTTATGAGGCCCTTTCAACTTCCATTTTTAAGTTTGTAAATTACATGAGAGATAATAAAATTTTGCTAACAATTTGAATGTAGGCCCCTCTTGATCTTGAGACCCTAGGCTGAAGCCTAGTTAGCCTATAGGAAAATCCGGTCCTGATCATCATATCAGGACCACGGAGAAATGAAAGAAGGTGGCCTGGTCTGATGAATTATGTTTTCTTTTAGATCATGTGGACATCCTGAGGAAGGGATGGCAGCAGGATGCACTATGGGAAGAAGGCAAGTCAGTGGAAGCAGTGTGTTGCTCTGGGCAGTGTTCTGCTGGGAAAATGTAGGTTCTGACATTCATGTGGATGTTACTTTGACACATACCACCTACCTAAAGACTACTGTTGCAGACCACGTACACCCCTTCAAGGCAATGGTATCTGCCACACTGTAAAAATTGTTCAGGAATGGTTTGAGAAATATGACAAAGAGGTCAAGGTTTTCACTTGGTCCCCGAATTTCACAGATATCAATCCAATGGAACATCTGTGGGATGTGCTAAAACAATAAGTCTGATCCATGGAGGCCCCACCTCGCAACTTACAGGACTTAAAGGATCTGCTGCTAACGTCTTGGTGCCAGATACTCCAGAGCACCTTCAGAGGTCTTGCGGAGTCCATGAACCTACACCATATTAGGCAGTTGGTTTTAATGTTGTGGCTGACTGGTGTATGCCTCATGGGTCCAGGGTCAAGGGTTCAAATTCTAGCCCTCGATTTCAGACTATGTATTGTGATACAAAAAATGATCAAATCCACTAATAAAATTAATTCAACTTGGAAAAAATTTGCAAGAGATCAGCAATCACAACACACTGAGTATACTCTGTTCGGGATTAAAAAAAAAAAATGAACCCTTCTGGTGACACATGGGCACTGGCGCTTCCCAGTTCCATAGACACAGGTTTGAACCTGACCCTCTAACTATGAGTGTGTACATTCTTCCCAAGTCGTCATTGGTTTTCATAGGTGTGATGGTCTGCAGGGTTATTACTGTCATGTGTACAGAGTACAGTGAAATTCTTACTTGCATGTGCTAATCAACGGGCAACGTCTTGCCACTCTCCAGTGCCCTGATCAGTATGTATTACTACTTCATTTGTTATTATGTCTTCTTCCTGCATCTCAAAGATGGCCGCGTTAGGTTAAAAGGCCTCTCTAAACTGGCGCAGTAGGAGTGAAGGAGTCTGGGGTGAGTATGAGTGGGCATTGCATTACGCTGACATTCCACTTAGCCCTCTGGCCACTCTCTCCATAACCATTTAGTGGAATGAGCAGATTCAGACATTAGATGGTTGCATGGTTATTACTCACAATTTTAACAGGCTTGATTATTTTATTTATTAGAGTTCCTCCTACACAATATTAAAAGATATTAAACAGATGGTGACATTTGTAAAGAAAGTTGTGCTATACCTTCATCCATCTTTTGGACCCAGTTAATCCAATTTTAAGGTCACAGTGAGCCATAGCCTATGTCTGCAACATTAAGAGTGAGGTAGAAAACCAGCGCTGGACATTGTGCCAGTCCATCATGTGGCACTCTCACTCACACACCTGCGCTGCCAATTGATTTAAAAAATACATTTTTGAGATGTGGGAATCAAACAGGAGGAAAGGCCAGGGGCTCCTGTTATATTAACTACAATTATTGTGGATTCAGGGTTTTCTAATCTTACAACCATTCCAAAAATAAGCATATTCTCCTTGAATTTCCAACTGTGGTGGGCATAAAATGACTGAAAAAGCAGGGAGAACATTTTAACACTCAGGCTTCAGCTTCTCTGTTACAGGGACACACAGAGGGGGTCTTTGTGATGAACAATTTGTTGTCGATAAGACCTGGATGTAAATGCAAAGAACAACAAAAAATGGACACAACTGTATTTCCTACAGGTTTTATCATCCTTGTTGGGGCACAACCATAACATTCATAGTCACCATTTTAGTGGCTTAAATTCCAAAAGTGCTGTAATGCCAAACTGTCTGATGCCAATGTACTGCCACAGAATGGAAAAAGGAGGCCGTGAAATGGCTGAATCTAAGTGATAGTTGGCATGTGGCAAAATAAACCTTCACTGGGTATAAATGTATGCTTTGACAGCTGAGAGGCCACCTTTATCAACCTCATCAGCTGTAATTGCCATCCTTTGTGCCAACAGATCACACATGGGTCTTTTTTCTATGTAAAACAGCAAAAGCCTCGACAATTTTCTGATACACTTAACTCTTAACTTAGAGTCATGGTCGGCAAATCTTATCCTGACAGCATCAGCAGTAAAACAGAAGCCACCAATAGACAGTGTCAGTCCATCACAAGTTACACATCTACACTGGGCCAGTTTAGAACCATTAAATAATCAAACCTGCTCATCTTGGGCTGTAATGGAAAAATGGGGAACCCACACTGATGAAGGGGATACATGAAAATTACCACTTTCAGTTTAATTTTCGAAAGCTCTGATATTGTATTTAGGGTTTTCTGACTATCGTTAATTTGTTGACAAATCATTGCATCACCATTTTGCTTATTATTTTTCAGTTCAGGCTCCCATTTTATGAATTGTTTCACATGGGGGCCGCCACATTACTGAAGGCAATGATGCTGTTATCATTCGAGGGGGAAAGGGGAATAGGTGGGCTGGGATGACAACTCAGCCTGACATTTTGCTTGAAGTTTGGAAGCCGTAACTCCAGCCCTGGGGTGTGTGTGTGTGTGTGTGTGTTTGGGGTTCTCCTGTTGCTCTCCATTATGTAAAACATCTTTTGTGTTTTTAGCACCAAAAGCCTGCAGATTTGTGTCTCAGTGGAGCGGACTGACATAGAAGCCCTTTGCCATTTAAATGGTCCAATGGAAACACAACACATGTCGCCTTCGTGGGGCACACCATGGTGTCTGAACTTTGGATTAAAACAACGGAGCAACCTTGCAAAAATCAAAGACTAGAGCATTTTCAGAAGGGAGGCATATTAGAGCTTTGGTAGGTAATGACTTTGAGAACTGGTTAACTTAATCTTAACATTGATTATGGTTATGTTCTAAGACCCTTTCCTTTAGTCCACTATTTCAGAATATTGTAACAACGTAATGTTTTTTTTCTCCATTGCAAAAAACGAATCTCAAGTCTGCTTGGATCTGCCTTTACCAACAAACTTTAAACAAACTTTTTAAACAAACTTTAAAAAGAGAGCGGCTGAAGCCTGAACACAATCCTGTCAGGGTTACATAAATAATGTTCTGTTTTTAAATAATGTTTATATTTTTATCAAATTCTTCATGCATCACCATTTTATGTGTTTACTTCATGGGTGCCACCATGTTGTGGGTTTGTTGTTTGTGGACACAATTATTTTTATGCAAACAGTGGCACTTTGAATTTGTACACTGTGAGTTTCCATGAGCTTCTACAGCACACATCACGACACTCCCATTATATAAAATGCTCACACAGCATGAAGCAATTCTAGGATTCTCCTAGTTTAGAAATTCTTGTTACAGCTCCAGATTTTGCTTTCAACCTTCTGTGAGCTTCACTAACAACCTCAGACCTTTAATGTTTCCGACCTTAGGCCACATCTGACCAACCTTCTTAAAAAACCCCTGCCACTCAGTTAATTAATTCGGTCCATCTGGACTTTTTATGGAAGGTTGCCAATGGTTGCCACATATGTTGTAAGGCAGCTGCACTAAATATTGCATCAACATGTCGAGTATAAAGCACGTAAAATACAAATTTAGATCATTTGGTTAATTAAGTTAAATCCCTAATATTTTCATGGACTTGTAATGTTTCAAATTAATTTAAAAGTGCAGGCTGAAGAGAGTTGTTGACTTAATTTACCTGACAATCCAGGACTTAGAATGATTCAAGATTTTAAGATAATATTCACAAGCTGGTCGGATTCAACAAAGTATCACAAAGGTGCCAAGACCTCCTGGCAGGAACCAAGCCTGGATGGAGCGCCAGTCGAAGACAATGAAGACCCTCACACTCACACTGGGCCAAACCACCTGCTAACCTAACCTGCACACCTTTAGGACAGAGGAAGAAAACTTGCACAAATACTGGGAAGTATTTTTGTTATAAGCCACCAAAGTATGCACTGATCATGGAGACGAGTCAGAGTACAGAAAGCTCTTGGAAGACTTTGTCTTGCAGGGCAGGGAAAACCAGCAACTCAACATCAGAAAGACAAAAGGTCTGGGGGTGGACTTCCAACATACCAAGGAGCCTCTGAGTCCAGTCACCATTCAGGGGGAGGATGTGGAAGTGGTGCAGAGATACCTGGGGGTTCATATAAAAACAAACTGGACTGGTCTGACAACACAGTGGCGCTTTATAAGAAGGACCAGAGCAGACTGCATTTGCTAAGGAGACTCAGGTCTTTTGACGAGTGCAGCAACCTGCTAGGAATGTTCTACCAGTCCATAGTAGCCAGTGTGGCGTTCACGCTGCAGTCTCCAGGGCAAGCAACTTGTGCTCAAACGATGCACAATGCCTGAACAAACTTATCAGGGAAGCCTGCTCCATCATAGGGTGAACCCTGTTGTGGAAAAAAGGAGGGTGGCAAAACTGGATGCCAACATGAAAAATCCTCTCCAGGAGGCGCTCTTTTAGAGCACTAAGCCACGGGATCATTCCACCACGGTGTGCTAAGAAGCACCTCTGGGGGTCTTTTCTGCCCACTGCTATGAGTCAATTCAATGCTTCCTCTCTTATGTATTCTTGAAGTTCATTTTGAAATTTTTGCACAATATACATTCATTGATTCATTGGCCGTTTTATCTGTGAGTCTGTATCCTTGTTTTTCATGTTTCTGCTGCTGTATGCATCTCCTTAGGATTTATAAAGTATATCTAATCTAATTTTCACTTTTGGTTTACAGCCTTCAAGACCCACTTTACCACTGGTCACATCGCCTATCCTTTCTTATTTATGGGATGTGAAAGGCTAGAAAATAAGAAAGTCGATGACACACTATGTGTCACCTTTACACTTGCCGGTGTGACCCCGCTTCACAGTGTGCCAGTTCTTTCTGTTAAAAAGTCGATTAGACGGCTCTAAGTCCTGGATATTTCCAGCATTTGTGAAGCAAGCACTGTTGTATGGTAGTTTACTGCACAAAGCAAAGCTCTTTTGATCTACGGCCTGAGTTTGTGCCGTAATCCAGCCCGGTGCTACGAGGGATTTAAGCACTTGATCGTGGATTCCTCTGTGGTCTCTCACAGATTAGTGCCTTGCAACAGACACAAACAAGGACTTGTTTTACCAATGAGAATTCTCCTTTCTTTTCACGATTTATCCACATTCATAATTAGTTGAAGATTCTGAATAGACGCTGATGTTAAACTTTTTACATCATTTAAACTACCGGTTTCTCATTGATTAACACATTTTGCCTTAAGTTAAGTTTCTAGATACTGAAATTACTTTCTTGAAATGACTGATTAAACATTGTTGCTTTAATACATTGCTCAATATACTGTAAATGATACAATACAGGATAAATGCTGACCTTTGGCTACCAAGGAGGCAGGATGGCACAGTGGTTAGTGCTACCATCTTGGCTGTCCTGCCTCTAGTCACCGTGTGAGTTTCCTTCCAGGCACGCCCATCTTCACGTGCCAATTAGAGTAACTGATGATTCCAGATTGGCCCAAAATGAGTGTGCCCTGTGGTGGAGTGATACTCCACATAGGGAAGGTTCCTACTTGCTGGGATAAGCCCACCCTGCTAATAATATGTCTGACCTTGCTCCTTTGATCATGTCTATTAGCCAGTGTCAGGATATTTTAATTTTTTGGTGCAGTCAGCTTGTGTTTTCTTATAAACAACATTAGAATATGTATTAGGAGGCAGAAGATTAATATCCTCAAGACACTTTTTTCCTCAGGCTACTGACAGGAAAAACTGATAATTAAGTACATCACACAAGGGTTAATTAACATTTTTGGATCTTAGTAGAAGAGAGCAAAAAATTGGAAACACTGCAAAGATGGTAGCCATCAGCTTCTTCATAAAACATGCACCGCACAGCATGCTCTGTCAACTTTAATGGGCGGAGGAACTATTAAAAAAGGGAGTAGTCTGAATCCATTTCAAGATATCTCAGAATAACTTTCTGTATATTTCAAGATCTCTCAAGTACCTTTCGAGGTACAGTAATCCCTCGCTATATCGCACTTCGACTTTCGCGGCTTCACTCTATCACAGATTTTATATGTAAGCATATTTAAATATATATCGCGGATTTTTCACTGGTTCATGGGTTTCAGTGGACAATGGGTCTTTTAATTTCTGGTACATGCTTCGTCAGTTGGTTTGCCTACAAGGGACGCTATTGGCAGATGGCTGAGAAGCTACCCAATCAGAGCACGTATAACGTATTAAATAAAACTCCTCAAATATATTGTGAGCACGGGGGCTGTTTGCACCTCTAGAGGATACGGCCGCTCCTCAAAAAATGCTGAAAGACTATCTTCACATTGCTCCCTTCCTTGCTGGGCTTACTTGTGGCTGCTTTGTCAAGCGATATGCTTCCTGCACGGTGCTTCACATACTTAAAAGCCCAAACAGCACCTACTGATTTTTGATTGTTTGCTTTTCTCTCTCTCTCTCTCTCTTGCTCTGATATTCTCTGCTCCTGACAAAGGGGGTGTGAGCAGGGTGGCTGTTCGCACCCCTAGACGATACGGACGCTCATCTAAAAATACTGAAAGATTACCTTCACATTGCTCCCTTCCTTGCAGCTGCTTTGTCAAGCGACATGCTTCCCGCACGGTGCTTTGCATACTTAAAAGCTCCACGGCACGTATTGATTTTTGATTGTTTGCTTTTCTCTCTCGCTCTGATATTCTCTGCTCCTGACGGAGGGGGTGTGAGCAGGGGGACTGTTCGCACCCCTAGAGGATACGGACGTTCGTCTAAAAATACTGAAAGATTACCTTCACATTGCTCCCTTCCTTGCAGCTGCTTTGTCTGGCGGTGCTTCGCATACTTAAAAACCCAAACAGCCCTATTGATTTTTGATTGCTTGCTTTTTTCTCTCTCTCTCTCTGACATTCTCTGCTCCTGATGCGCACTCCTTTGAAGAGGAAGATATGTTTGCATTCTTTTAATTGTGAGACAGAACTGTCATCTCTGTCTTGTCATGGAGCACAGTTTAAACTTTTGAAAAAGAGACAAATGTTTGTTTGCAGTATTTGAATAACGTTCCTGTCTCTCTACAACCTCCTGTGTTTCTGTGCAAATCTGTGACCCAAGCATGACAATATAAAAATAACCATATAAACATATGGTTTCTACTTCGCGGATTTTCACCTATCGCGGGGTCTCTGGAACACAACCACCGCGATCGAGGAGGGATTACTGTATCTTAAAATAGACAGGATGTTCCATTGACAGAATCAGAAATTTTACAGGATGTAATTTCGAGGCATCTCTAAAGGTATGAATGGCACAGGAAGTTGTTTTAAGATATCCCAAAATGCACAGGAGCTAATTTCAAGATATCTCAAATTGTATTTTTCTAGATACAGTGGAACCTCAGTTTGCGAGCATAATTCGTTCCGGAAACATGCTTGTAATCCAAAGCACTCGTATATCTAAGCGAATTTCTCCATTAGAAATAATGGAAACTCAGCTGATTTGTTCTACAACCCAAAAATATTCATATAAAAATGATTAATACAAAATATAAAGTAAAAACATGTAAAACAAATTAACCTGCACTTTACCTTTGAAAAGAATCGTGGCTGGTGTGAGGGAGACGAGAGAGAGGAGGGTTATTGTGTAGGTCGACTTTCACTCTAACTAACGGAATCCCTGCTATCTGTTGGCTCACTGGAATCTTTTTTTGCGACTTTAACAAGGAACCTATCCAATGACAGTTGCTTTTGCCTGAAAAGTCACTACACTTGGACACAAAATAAAAAAAAAAAATGCTTTACGCACTGTAAGGTTTCTAAACTCTTTTGGGATTCCCCCCCAACGGGACGATACGCAGAACAGGGTCCTGAAGAAACTGCAGGCTCCCAGCGCTATAGCAGTTTGCCATAAAAGCATATCTGAAAAGATTGCGGTTGCTCTATAAGTGCCCGCCGTCAATGAGTGATGCAAGGAACATTATAAATGCAAGGGAACAGTATAACTTGGCCACTAACCTGGCCCCGACCTTGCCTGATTGCTGTGTCTGTGTATAGCAGAGTGGTAGATCCCACTACAATAAATAACCATGCTGTTGCTGTTTCAAGCTGAATAAAGCTGGTGTCGCTAAGTACTGAGGCTGAGCCTCGTGTTTTGGGGTGCAAGACAGGGACTCACACTTTTCAGCACACGCACGTGGTCACAATGCTATAGTAAACATTATACGCTCATACAGATGTTGACTATATGAGTGAGGCACATCGACTGAGACTGAGCAGGGGAGACAATTACCCACAATCTCACGGCAAGAGAAAGAGAACCACCATCGGCTCAGTTGTGTGACGCTTGGCCCATACGGCGTATACAGACTACTCGGTACTGCAAGACCTCGCTCATTTATCAAGTTAAAATTTATTTAAAAATTTAGCTTGTCTTGCAAAACACTCGCAAACTAAGTTACTCGCCAATCCAAGATTTTACTGTATCTGGAAATGCACTTCAGATATTTCAAAATGTACAGCATATCATTTCAGGATATTTTGAAATCTGTACGAGATATCGTAAATACAGTTCAGATATCTTGAAGTCGATGCATTTTCATTTGTCTGTAATTCAATTTGAGATTTCTACAATGCATTTCCAGATATCTTAGATTGCCTTTTGAGATATCTCTAAATGTTAATTCCATACTGCCATACTGTAGTCATTATGAGATATCTCAAAATGACTTCCTGTAAAATTGCCTGTGTTTTCAATCGGACTTCCTGTATATTTTAAAATATCTTGAAATGCATTTGAGATAGGTCAGAGTGAGCAGGAAGTCATTTTGAGAGAGGCATTGCAGAGATTTAGAAATGGAAAGGATTTTTAAAAGATATTTAGAAATACAGGGTGAGTCAAAATTATGTTAACACTAATGGATTATTTTTATCTCGACCACACCTTTCCAGGTCGATGGATAGGTCATGGTAGACCATTGCCATGGCCTCCACACTCCCCTGATTTGACACCCTATGATTTCTGGTTATGGGGTATGGTGAAGGAGCGTGTGCATAGCAGGAAAGTTCATGATGTCAATGACCTGAAGGACAGAATATGGACTGTGGTATCATCTATTCCCCATGAAATGTGTGTCCGGGCTTTAAATGGTACTGTTGCTCGTTAGTTTTTGTGTGTTGAACACGATGGTGAACAGACTGAGACATTCCTGTAAATCATCTTGCACATATGAAGTATGTTTTGTGAATAAATCGTTTCCGCCATTCAAATGTTAACATAATTTTGACTCACCCTGTATAATGAAGAAATCTAAAATACAGATATCTCAAATTTATTTCACAATATCTTGAAATTGGTCTCAGCTCCATTTCAGATATCCTAAAGTGTGTTTCAAGACACCTCAAACACATTTTGAAATATCTTTAAAAAAACATGAATTTATTCTGAGACATTTCGAAATAATTTTCTGATATCCACAATGCAATTCCAGGTACCTCAAAATGGCTTATGCTCATTTCACAATATTTTTAAATGCATTTCAAAACATCTTAACACAGGTCCCATGGAATGAACTGGGAATTTTATGGGAAGTGCGTTCGAAATATGCTAAAATGAATTTCAAATATTTTAAAATGCATGCAAGGTCAGTTTGAGTTATCTCAAAATGGATTTGAGATATGTATCTTGAAATTCACTTAAAATGTATTGCAGATATTTTAAAATGTAAAGTAACATATTTTGAGATACATGGAAATGAGTTTCAGATATCTTTAAATGTGAACTGAATTTTAAGTTATCTGAAATTCTTTTTGCGATATCTTTAAATGTTAATTCGACTTGCCATGCACTATATGATTTTGCCACCGAAAGACGCAACATAATAGCTGAAATAGAGCAAACCCCACCAGAGCTACACTACTGCATGTGGAATATGCAATACTGTAGATAAACTAATCAGACAGCTAGTTTGGATTCAGCTAAGAGTCCCACTGCCTCATGAAGTAGATAATGTAAGGTGTTGTGTCATTTTACTACATTCATCCACTTATTCATTTCATGAGAAATTATGAAAAAATGAAAATGATGTGAGACAGAAGATGATTCACTAAACCAACTGTAGAAATCAGCTAACTGAACAATTCAAAGCACTGAATATGATCTGACTGCATACATCCAGGGAATCTGCAACTATTCAAAAGTACACAATGGAGGGGATGGTCTCGATTGGGCTGTTTAACTGAAGCACTGCACTGGGTAATGTTAGTAAGCGTCAGCCAAGACCTGCTGCTCAAAGGTTGGCTGTTTATGACGTGCCTGATGTTCACGTGATGATGTTTGCTCAGTTCGAATTGCTTAGGGCATATTACTTAGCTCACTGGGAGAGAGGATCATGGGAAAGGATTATAAAACATACCAGGGGAACTCACATATATGGTACTTCCTGTGTGCTTCTTCACTTGTTCTGAAGCCATCAACCCAGAAGAACACCATTGATGTTGGGTCATCTCTGCCCACCTGTCCGTCCCCATGAAGACTTCCTTTGCATCTTGTCCATATATTGACAGCACAAGTGGGGTCTTTACACACTGTCTTAAACCAAGCAGCAGGCACATGTGTTTGCATCTCCTAGTGTTGTGTTACAGCCAGATGTGTGCTCCTTAGCTTTTGTGTACTTTCTTGTTTATTGTTGTTTTGGTTATTCTGGATTTATGTTTTTATGTAATTTTGGTTAATTTAATTTGTTTATTAGTTATTTAGAATGTCTGTATTGTCTACTTAAGTATATTCCTTGTATTTTGTGGCTGGTATCCCAATAGGCAGGCTGGTTGGGAGCATTCGCTGATTATAGCGCGTTGTTGCACCCACCCCACGACGAACCACCCGGATAGGGATCCAAGTGCAGTGGGCCACCATGATATTACGTCCGCAGGACCACCATCCAACCTTTATCTTCTCACAGAGGAGACTGATTCCTTCATTACGTGTTGTTGGCACTTAAAATTGTGCATATTGTCTTCTTGTGATCTTCTGATTTGTGGACATTTTGCTGTTTTCTTAGCTTTCAATTCTTGGATTTGGTATTGAGACTTGTTTGCTTTGGGTTGCTTTTTTAGGCAAACGTTTTTGATCCTTTTTGCCTCTTTTCTTCTTTTTGTAATGTTCAAATAATTTCTCCTTCTTTAATAAAATATCTTTGTTTTATCAAGCCAGAGGTTCATTTTTGTACATGTTCTATATTTAAAGTATATTTTTAACTTATAAAAAGCCAGGTCCCATTTTAGGCCTGTGCAGGGTGAAGCCGGACTGTAGAACTTGAGGGCCGGCTGCGTGGCGTGTGGTCCTGGCCTGTTTTGTGCGTCTTTTTCGCAGGTCTCCTAACAATTTTTGCTATTTTGGACTGTGTCCTAACCACAACGCCCAAAGAAGTTAACGACAAGCATCAGTGGGGTCACTAATCTCACAAGTGTTTTCAGTACATCGCCCCCTTCCAGAGTCTTTTACTCATTAGTTGTATTTGTGTTTCAGTTCTTCTTCCCTTCAGCACAGGTCATTAAAATACTAAAGGGCATCCTGTCACTTTCAGAGTGAGCTCTTTTTTTATATATTATCTCTCATGCTCCCTGTGTTTTTAACTCTTATACTCAACTAGCTATATTACCCATCAAAGACAGATAAAAGAATACATTTAAATTTATTTGACATCTCTTGCCCAATGTGTACCTTCAGCACCTTTTCTTTGTACCCTCTTGCATCTGAACCTGTGTTGACGGGCCCTCCCGCTCTCAAGTGCGTTCCCGTAAAGTCCACTTCTCAAACTCCTTTTTCGTTTCCTGTCCGCTGTTATGCTTCTCATCTCTGAGGGTCTCTTTCAGTGTGCCTTTTACACCTTTACTAATCCTCAAGTGTCTCAAAAGGCCAAACTGACCAATAAGATTGCTCGGTGGAACTAGACGCATACAGAGACCTTACCATTTTATTATATTATACATATATAGTATTATTTTCTGGTAAAGCCAGCAGCACATTAGATGACTTCTAGTCGGAGGGGATGCCAAACTTAGCAAGCACAGCTGCAGGATCTCGTCACCTTGAAGATGTCGGATTCTATAAGTACAGTAGAAATCACAGAAGATGACAAATTATACAACTGCCTCCTGACTTTTCAGCACCGTCTTACATTTCCTAAGTATCAGGTGCTCGCCACATCCTGACAGCCGATTATGTGCTGTCAGACAGTGTCGGTGTTTGTACAATGGCTTTCCAGATATGTCCAGTGTAGGCACAATTCTATTCTCCTTTTTCAATTCTGCCATGGCACAACAAACATCCAATATACACCTCTCTCTTGTGTTTGCAGGTTGAAAATGCACACCTTCCATGCCTACTTGTGGCTGTGTTGCATGAATTGTACTTCTGAGTGAGCGCACATTGGTGGTCAGCTCTCACATACACATGCGCCTCCCCCTACTTAAGACCACATCAAGCTTATTTGGTTTTGATGAGGGGAGCCGCAGACCATTCTAACCAAGTTGGTAGGGATACCAAACTACACGAATGTAGGCTCATGGGCGTACATGACGACTGGCTATTAGTGCATAATATAAGAGTACTTGGATGAAGTCTGCAACTGAAGATAGCATGATGAGGGCTTAATTTGTTCACAAACGTCTCCTCAGCTAAGCCATGGCTGGAGCCTTGCATTTCGTCTGTCTTAGTCACTCTGCATTCTTTATTGTGCACTGCTATCTGCCTGCAGTGTAGCTGGTCCACAGCTCAAGTCAAAAAGGCCACTTAGCGAGGGGGTGTGGTAGTGTGGCCAGAGCGATTCCCAGGTGTTTTTTGATGCGGTCGGTCCTTGCTTAAGTGCACAGGTGAGGAGTCGTCCACATCTGTAATTGATGCAGTGAGCTGCTAATTGCCACACCTGATCCACGTCCCCGTGATAAATAATAGAAGCGCGAGGCGGCTAAGGGAGGGAGGAAGAATAAAAAAAGATGAACGGAGGTTACAGGAGAAAAAGAAGAAGGCAGGAAGCAGGAAGGAGAAAGGCGGTGCATGAACAAGCAAAGGTGCAGCTGAGCAGTGAGCCTGGGTGTTTGGCTGGGCACCCCGGGAACAGTTGGTAGTGGTCGTTCCCGCTGAGCGTTAGTGAGGAGCGGGAGTGACCGGAAGGAGGATGGCTTGCCATATAAGATCAACAAGGTAGCGGGAGTCGGGACTTGAGTAGTGAAAGCCCCAGCGTGAGCGCCCTGGTCACTGGGGAGCCCAAATCACGGTCTGGTGAAGCCCACCGGAGCCAGGGATCGGCAAGGCAAACAGACCAGCAGAAAGAAGGTCAGCTGCAGTTAGGGTGGCACCCCTGGTGCATAGCCTGGACGGGAGAAGCAGGGAAGTCACCAGTAGAAAGGTACGAGGATTTGTTTTAAAAGGACGGCTTCCAGCCACTGTTTTAACCTCGATTTTAAAAGGATTTTTTCTATCGTGTTTTAACCTCCACCCTTTCACCTGTTTTTATTGGATTATTTATTTAAAGATTTTGAGACACTGCTCTATTTATTTGGACACTACTTTGATTTTTGTTGTTTTTAATAAAAAGCACTTTGCACTTTTTGCACCATCCCCTTGCTTCATTGTTGTGCCTCACTGTCCAGCTCATCGGTGACATTACCGACGGTGTCGGGTTCAAGGGCTCCCAGAAGGAAGACGGGAGCATGGAGTAGAACGCGCATCATCACACTGCCACAGTCGTAAAATATGATATTTCAGGATCATATAAACAATTTCAATAAGACATTACAAATTAGTTTTCCCCTACATCTCAATAGACTGAGTTTTTCAATTTGTAATTATAATATTGCCATGTATGAGTAGGAGCTTCTGTTTGTGAGTGAGTAGGCCCTTTGACGGTGCTGTGCCCGGTGCTGTGCCCAGTGCTGCCAGGACACGCTCCAACCCCCCTAAACTGGATTAAGCAGGTTTGACAATGTGAAAGAATTACATTATATAATTACAAAGCATTGTTTCCATGTTCATTAGCATACCATGCTTTACAAATCAGGTAATAATGCTAAATAAAATACCTTAAAATATTATTCTAATGTGCAGTTATCCTTCTTAAGAGTGTTATTAATTTTTGAGCATCTTCAATTTATTATTGCTTAATTATGTATTTCTCTTATATTACATAAATCTCATGACATGTCTGAAACTGTGCTACTTAATGGTGGCATTTTCTTGCAGTCGGGATTTTGGCTCTTTTACGGCATTGTGGACACACAAAAAAATTCTTTCATTTACTGCTCATCCCAGTTCCTGGAAATTCATGACCTTTGGCCTTCAGAATTCCTCGCTGAAAGCCAGCCTGGGGACGGCTATAATCAGACCTTCTTGTCCTCCACAATGACAAGGTGACCTGCTGCATTCAAGCTTGCTTATATGAATTTCCTAAAATGCCATCGCAGCTGCCTGTGAAAGGCAATCTTAATGAAATGAAAAGAGCAGAAGAAGATGAGGGCTCAGAAAACCTGCAGGGGTCCTTGAAATCCTACTGATTTTTGTGTTGTTAAAAAGCATCACATTCACACCTCTTATTCATTTTCTTTAGTTTAGTCTTTAGATGTAAAAAAAAAAAAAATAGAAATATGACACATGGGCTCCACACTTAAATTACAAGTTACTGAGCTGTAACATTATTTCTTTCAGGACAACCTTGAAATATCCTAAAAGTGCAGCGCTGGCATTCTGAACAAGCTCGTTCAGTACATGATGATGTAAAATATTGTTTGAGACAGAGAGGAGCTAACATCTGCACACATCAAATAAAGCAAAGCATAAGTGATTAGCAAATTGTTGGATGCGGCCATCAAAGCTCTCAAGACAAAAGCAGCACATATGAGCTTCCAGGAATCACCAGCTTTGCCTTACTGCAAGCAACCATGCAGAAAATAATAGAGAATCACAGAGCAGCTTTCTGTGAAGACCTGGTGAGGTGCAAAAGGGCCCTAGAGGAAAAATGGGAGACAATTCAAAATCGCGTCGATAGCTGGGAGGCATAATCTATGAGCACATCCTGAAGAATACGCCACCCCGTAAGCACAGCCCGTCACGCTATAGTTGGCAGAAGTTGGGTAGGTGCTGGGTCAAGAACACTTGTATCATGTGTGACAGAGCACCAGATTGGTGCTGGGGGGCTCAGAGATGAAAGGCAGCCCCCATATACATCTCCCAGGGGCACAAAATAGCGAAACAAACCAAGATCACATGCAGTAAGGGATACCGGCACCTAATGGCATCAGGGCATGTCAGGCTTACTGCCTTTTATCGTCACCAGCAAAAAGAGATCACTTGGGTTAAATGAAATGGGTATGGTGGTGCTTTTTATTCAGTTTCATCCTTTATGAAGTTTATATGTGCTGTGACAGATAGGGGGCGCTATCGACCCCTTGAACCCTCAGACCACACGTCAGACACCAGGTAAAAGTCCAAATGTTAAATTTATTATTATAATAAGTGCAGAAAGCACCCTCCACTCCACAATACTCCAATAATCACAAATAAATCAATAATATTCACAAATACACAATCTTCCACTTCCAGCAGCTCAGTCGCCCTTCCTCCCAACTTGGCTCACGGCTGAGCTCTCCCACAATCTTTTTATAGTCCATGACCCGGAAGTGCTTCTGATCCCACCCCCAAAGGTGTCCATGTGATTCTAAGCTCTTCCGGGTCAGATAAAAAACTGTTCTTTTCTTCAGCCCAGACGTATATCATCTCTTCCGTTCCCGTGATTGTGAAATACTTCCGGGCTATATGGAAAGTACAAGTCCCTGGGCCTCCCTGCAGCGTCTCCTGGCAGCCCCCACGGTATCCAGCAGGGCTGTGATGAAAGACTCCAAGTTCCATGATGCCCTGCTAGACTTCTGGGCACCTCCATGTTGCCGGGAGGGCTCCATCTGGCGATGTGGGGGTATTGGCCGGGATTAACAGCCGGCCATATACCACAGTGCTCGTCTGTTTATAAGTAGTATTCACTTCCTTGGAAGGTTTCACATGTTATTGTTATTCATCATTGAATTAAAGTGGATTTAATTTGCCATTTTTGACATTGATCAACAGAAAAAGACTCTTTAATGACAGATTTCTGCAAAAGTGGTAAATATTAAACACCAAATAATCGATTGAGTAAGTATTTACCCCTTCAAGTCAGCATTTAATAGATTTAGGCAGCCTTCACTCTGTATGCCCAGCTCTCTATTAGCTGTGCACATCTGGACTCTGCCGTCTTCTCCATTCTTCTTGGCCAAACTGCTCAAGCTCTGTCAGATTAAATGGAGATTGTGAGTAAGCAGCCTTTTCCAAGCCCACTCATTTGGCTGACAATGTTTATGATGCAATTGGTTACATTTCTTTTGGAGGAGCACAGGCAGGTCCGGTGACCTGTTCACAGTCACCCAGTGTCAGTAGTGGGATTTGTTGAACCCACAGCCTCAGGGGTTTGAGGTCCAACGCCTTAACCACTACACCACACAACCTGCACAGTCCATCCACCAATTCTCAATTGGACAGAGATGTGGATCCTAACATGGCCACACTAGGACATTAACATTGTTGTCTTTAAACTCTGTGCTTGTTTTTAAGCTTAGCTTTAAACTTGAGGTCATCATCTTGCTGGAAAGCAAATCTTTTCTCAAGGTGCAGGTTTCTTACAGACTACATCAAGTTTACCTCCAGGCTTTCCCTGTATTGTGCTCCAGTGACAAGCCCTCCACGGCTTGCTACAGAGAAGCACCCCCAGAGCACGAGGCTACCACCACCATAAGGTTGGTATGTTTTTGAAAAGGTGCTATGTTCAAAAATGATGTGTGGTCTGATGGCTAAAACACTCAAATGTGGTTTTATCAGATAACAAATTCTTTTTCCAGTTGACTTCACAATCTCCCCTGTCTCTTCTGCTGAGATGTCATGTATGTTATTTTTAAACAGTGACTTACTCTTTGAAACTCTCCCACAAAGCTGTGCCTGGTGAAGCCCCCAGGTGACACTTGTTGTATTCACAGTCTATTGCAATCTTAGTTTCTGTAGCTTGTAGCTCTTTCAGAGTTCGCATAGGTCTCTTGGTGGCCTCCTTCACTCATGATAACCGTACTCCAAAGGATACTACAAAGGATACAGCCGAGGCTTTGGAAAACATCTTGCATCACCCCAGTCCCAAAGGTATCACGTCCTAGTAAGCTGAACGACTTCCGGCCTGTCGCTCTGACGTCACATGTGATGAAGATCATGGAGCGGCTGCTGCTTCACCACCTGAGGCCACAGGTCCAACACGCCCTCGACCCTCTGCAGTTCGCATACCAGGAGAAGGTGGGAGCGGAGGATGTCATCATCTATATGCTACACCAATCACTCTCCCATTTGGACAGAGGCAGTGATGCTGTAAGAATTATGTTTTTGGACTTCTCTAGCGCCTTCAACACCATCCAACCTCTGCTCCTTAGGGACAAGCTGACAGAGATGGGAGTAGATTCATACCTAGTGGCATGGATCGTGGACTATCTTAAAGACAGACCTCAGTATGTGCATCTCGGGAACTGCAGGTCTGACATTGTGGTCAGCAACACAGGAGCGCCGCAGGGGACTGTACTTTCTCCAGTCCTGTCCAGCCTATATACATCGGACTTCCAATACAACTCGGAGTCCTGCCACGTGCAAAAGTTCACTGACGATACTGCTATCGTGGGCTGCATCAGGAGTGGGCAGGAGGAGGAGTATAGGAACCTCATCAAGGACTTTGTTAAATGGTGCGACTCAAACCACCTACACCTGAACACCAGCAAAACCAAAGAGCTGGTGGTGGATTTTAGGAGACCCAGGCCCCTCATGGACCCCGTAATCATCAGAGGTGACTGTGTGCAGAGGGTGCAGACCTATAAATACCTGGGAGTGCAGCTGGATGATAAATTGGACTGGACTGCCAATACTGATGCTCTGTGCAAGAGAGGACAGAACTGACTATACTTCCTTAGAAGACTGGCGTCCTTCAACATCTGCAATAAGATGCTGCAGATGTTCTATCAGACGGTTGTGGCGAGCGCCCTCTTCTACGTGGTGGTGTGCTGGGGAGGCAGCATTAAGAAGAAAGACACCTCACGCCTGGACAAACTGGTGAGGAAGGCAGGCTCTGTTGTTGGCTTGGAGCTGGACAGTTTGACATCTGTGGCAGAGCGACGGGCACTGAGCAGGCTCCTATCAATTATGGAGAATCCACTGCATCCACTAAACAGTGTCATCTCCAGACAGAGGAGCAGCTTCAGCGACAGACTGCTGTCATTGTCCTGCTCCACTGACAGACTGAGGAGATCGTTCGTCCCCCAAACTATGCGACTCTTCAATTCCACCCTGGGGGTAAACATTAACATTATATAAAGTTATTGTCTGTTTTTACCTGCATTATTATCAATCTTTAATTTAATATTGTTTTTTATCACTATGCTGCTGCTGGAGTATGTGAATTTCCCCTTGGGATTAATAAAGTATCTATCTATCTACTCAGTGACTCGGATATTTCTGTGTCTCCATCCCCTGACCTTTGTTTTTCAATCACCTTTTCAGGGAGTCGCTTGGAGTTTTCTTTTGTCTTAACTGTTGTCACACATATGCACATGGGGGGCAGCAGCAGGGTCTGATTAGTGTAGAAAAGCCGGTAATCAGGGTTAGTCATGCGCACTAATGCCTTTTTCTCCTTCCTTGCAGGAACAAGACAGACCAGTGTCAACCCCTTCTGGTATCTAATCACACCCCTGGATGACATCACTTCCCCTCCTCATACTGACAACCCCCTTCTTTCTTCCTCCTCAATATATAAGCTTACCAGTCATCTGCTACAGCAGTCACGTTTCTATATCAGTCTCGAGAGATATATCCTCAGTCTCTACACTAACGAGCAATTTTCTATTTTGTAGAGATCCAGACAATATATAGGGTGGAACCCCCCCCCCTCCCCCACCCTTCATCTTGTCTTTTTGTATCATTACACTGTGTAGGTTAGGCCACCATACTGACTCCCCACAAGTTGGACCTTCCAGACACAGACGCATTTATGCTACAAGTCATTGAAACCCCTTGACTGCAGACAAGTGATCTCCACTGAAATAATTCTGTGATATTAAAAAGTAATCGGCTGCACCAGTGATGATGTAGGGGTCTCATGTTAGGGGTGAATACTTATGCAATTGATTTTTTTGTGCTTAATATCTGTGATTAATTTAGAACACTTTGCAGAGATCTGTTTTCATGTTAACATTAAAGAGTGTGTTGATCAATGTTGAAAAAGCCAAATGAAATCCAGCGTGACTCAATGTTGTATAACAACTGTTTGGGGTTGGTGGGGTTTGTGTTGTCAGGGCAAACCTGTTCAATTTGCTCTGATGGAAGGAAAAAACATGAAAACCTTCAGGGGAATGAATATTCTTTTATAGTATGTGCCTTATAAGGACTAAAATAATAATTGTAGTACAAGTTAGCCTCATGAAATTTATTTCTAGTGCTGTTATGTTTTGAGAGATTTGAGGTAAAGTTTCAAGGTATGGTTGTGCTACTGTCTTATAAAGGTGCCAGCGTATGGTGACGTGTCACACGTTGAATGCACCTACAAGTAAGAACTTCATTGTGCTCTGAGCAGCTATTAAAATGTGTCACTTCTTTATGCTGCCTCAGCTCACGCTTTACTCCCCATCTCAGCAGACGACGTGACCAGGAGATCTTGTCGTTTTTAGCTTTGAGAGCAGATGCATCGCTGTGGATTACAACAACTCGTGTACCTGTTAATCATGATATACGAGAAAAGCTCCTTAGAGTGTTAAAGTGTCATCATGGGTCAGCAAAGCAACTGCTCAATACTGCAGCACAGGGGCAGCTTCTTTGTGACAGTAAATGTAAAAACACATTTATCCATCCATCCATCCATTGTCTCCCACTTATCCGAGGTCGGGTCGCGGGGGCAGCAGCTTGAGCAGAGATGCCCAGACTTCCCTCTCCCCAGCCACTTCTTCTAGCTCTTCCGGGAGAATCCCAAGGCGTTCCCAGGCCAGTCGAGAGACATAGTCCCTCCAGCGTGTCCTGGGTCTTCCCCGGGGCCTCCTCCCGGTTAGACGTGCCCTGAACACCTCACCAGGGAGGCGTCCAGGAGGCATCCTGATCAGATGCCCGAGCCACCTCATCTGACTCCTCTCGATGCGGAGGAGCAGCGGCTCTACTCTGAGCCCCTCCCGGATGACTGAGCTTCTCACCCTATCTTTAAGGGAAAGCCCAGACACCCTGCGGAGGAAACTCATTTCAGCCGCTTGTATTTAGCACCCAGAAAACAACTTCTATACGTAAAACATATAGATGAAAAGGCACAGAGCGAGAAATAGTGTGGAGCCAACCTGACCACAAACTCTGTTGCTGCAGCCCCCCCATGTGTGTTGTGTGTCACCGTGGCCAGCAGGGAGAGCTAGCTCCTAGGACAGACCAGGTTCATCACTTAGAATCACACTGTGGCAAGGTTCTTCTGCTTACTGTGCCACCTCAAAGCCACAATCGTGACAAAATAATCACATCAATCAATAGAAACAATACATTGATACTTAGCTTGTACTGAAGAATCAGGCTCTGCTGGGAGACTCTCAATAGAAGTCGTCAGAGATGAAGCAAGCAGCCATCCGTGGTGCTCGGGCTGTTGTCTTCTCCAGATGTTGTAGGAGTGAGATGGTCACGGAGAGCTGCAATTGCAAAGTCCTTGGGCTGAGCAGATACTCAGCTGTGGTGCTCCACCATGTACAAGGTCCAACAGGCCAGGGTGTTGCAACTCTTTTTACAACATTAGGATTATATTGCTTTGATACAATAAACCAATCAGAGTCTAATTAAGTTCTTTGCCCCTCCGTTTTTAGACGTATCTGCAAAATAAAAAGCTTTGTTAGCCTTTCTGCTGGCAGTGCCCAAGAAAAGCTCTCTCATGGATTTATGCAGCACAAGAAGGAAAACAAAAAGGCATGCAATACATAACAAAATGGAAATGCAAGCACAGTCACACAGTGATAATAATAATCAATAACCATCAAAAATAAAAATACATATTACATGTTGTATGTAAAATAATACTTCATAAGCAGTACAAAGCTGATTAAATACACAGACCACAATTACACGCTGAAAATCCTTAACCTTCACCACTGCCTACTTGTACACCTGAGATGTTAGGCCGTGTTCGTCTGCCCCAAACATGGAGGATGGACTTGTGAAATGGGCAGTGGGCACATTCAAACATAATAAGAAGTTGGCTGAAAGAAGAAGATGGTGGGTTGTTCATACATCAGAGAGAGAGAGAGAGAGAGAGAAACACACACACACATTGACTGTGAATACCAGGAGGAACACGCACCATCAAAGTAACACAGCTAGCCAGCTAGGAGACCTGCACAGGAAGACTAACGACAATTGATGGAGACATGTCTCCAAGGACAACCTTAAAAGTGGGCCACTGGAGGGTCGAAGGTTTGCTGGGGCCTAAACTGGCTTTACTTACTGGGAGATGTCTCGTTCTGTTCTGTCAACTCATAACTGGACTTGTTTATTTGAATTTGAGTTTTGAAGAAATTTGGCAAAGGAGAAGAGACCATTCAGTCCATCATGCTCATTTGTTTCGTTAATAGCAAGGATGTCCCAGCATCACATCCAAATACTTCTTAAGGGTTCTCAAGGTTTCTGCAACAGTTACAAGTGTTCCAGATTCCAGGATTCTACCAGATCAATGCCTTTGAGAATTCTGAAGAGCTAGATTAGGTCTCGAGGTTTAGTTCTCTAAGGCTGTCTGGTTGATCTCCTCTGCACCGCCTTAAGCATGCTGTGTCTTTTCTGTAGCATGGTGACCAAAACTACACATAACAGTCCGGAGGCATAATAATTGTCATGATTTTGTATGTTGGCAAATTTTTGTACTTTTTTTTTGTTAATGATTGGTTTCCATTACAGGTTTTTAAAGACACTGAATCAAATTTCTGCATTTTTTATTACAGAAACAGTTGTCAGTTATTAGAAAATATGTGCATTGTGTTAGTCACCATTTTGTTTTTTCCTTGGCGATGCTATTTTGTGTCAGTGGCAGTTGCTATGGTATGAGGTTGCAGAAGTTACTTGTTTGATGTCATCAGCACACTGCTATGAGAATCAGCGCTTTGGATGTGTCGCCATCCAAATTTATGGATAATCAAAGAAAAACCTATTTCTGTGCATTTATTAGTCGTGCTATTAAGATATCCTGGTTCTCTAGCTGTGCTGCTTGGGTGCTGCCATTCAACAGGTCTGATCTTTGGTTTTGACCTTCTACTTGGTTATATTTCCTCTCCTGGTTATTCCCCATTAAACTTGATTGCCTTTTTGGTGTAAAGCTAACATATATAGTCTAAGCATAACATTTCTGATTTATATTGAATGATTTTTACAATCTAACTTTCTTTTTCATTTTGTTATTATTATTACTTCACAGGGTTGATTGGGTTTTCTTTCTGGGGAGGGGGCACTTTAAGGCTTGTTTTGAGTCAACAGCCCCAGCACATGGCTAATTATGCATGCATGCCACCAATGCAGGATCAGTGTTATATATGTGGTGGCAGTACTCATAATATTCTCACTTTGGTCAGCTAATGCACCCCATAAATGAAAGATTCTGCTCTGTGATGTCATGCTGGGCGTGCAAAGCATTATAGGGAACTAGGAAAAAATATTTGTCTAAGCTGGGTGAATTTCAAGGAAAATAATTGGCAAACTAGGTCTCCAGCGAATACATCATACTCATTATGAAAAATGTTTTGCCAAATTTCACTGATCAACACTTGCCCCAATATATACAGTAATACAAACAGTCAACTGCCATCAGTGGTGTCAAACTCTGATCTTACCCTCCATAAACATTGTATCTGGGGACTGGTATAGCATATGGCCATACTATAGCTACGCAGAGATGGAGGCAATCCTGTTGCCGCTTAGCACCTGAAGGCTTCAGACTGTGCGTCATGACCCAAGACAGTCGGAGATAGACATGGCTTGTCATGTGACTCCAGAAATCATAAATAAAAGAGCTTTCACTCTTCTAAATTGGCTCCAGAGGTGGTCAAACCAACTGGAGAGGAGGAGGAGGAGTATTTTGGAACACTTTGAGCTAGCAGGGGGTTAAGCCATGCCACCCAAAAGCGTTGCCCAGAGAAGCGATTGTGTTTATAGTGTAGCAGAACAATGAGGCTGTTGAAAGGCAAGTGGTGCTTATTCTTGTTGCTTTGACATGTCTTGGAGTTGTGCCCATGCCCACCATGTCCCACTAAAAGCCAAAATCTTTTGGCAGCTTGATGCCAGCCCCATTTATCGGGTGTGCTAAAAGTGCTCTTTTTATTTACCCCATTTACACACAGAGAAGATACAAAGAGGGGCTCTAATGTTATCCACTAACTGATACAAAGAAGAAAAGCGGGGAATACAAAGGACAAATTTTAAGATCCCCAACGTGCACCCTGCTGCCATTTTTGTGTAAATGGGTTGAGGTCTAACGTAGCTGATCAAAACCTGCCAAGGTCACAAAGCGGTTCTTTCTTCAATGCTTGGGTTTTGTAAACCATTGTCTTCTGAATGTGCGCTGTGAAAGTAAAGCACTTTGTCATACATTACTCCTCATGGGCCGCCAACATTTTCTGTGGACTTGCTCTAACACAATAGCCATTTTGTCTCGCCGGTGGTTCTCACATCACATTGGCACTTCTTTGCCAGCTGCTCACTATGTGATTCAGGGATAGACAGACAGAGACATAGATGTGAAAGGCACTATAAGACGTACATACGTACGTATATACATACATACATACATACATACATGAACTCATTGCAGCCGTTGAACCTGACACATTAGCATGCTCAGTTTATTCCATAGAATAACTAAATATAACAAAAAGGACAGCATGGAGAATTAAAGGACTAAAGCACTTCCATAAAATGGTGTCCTTCTCTACTTGTGGTATGTTAAAGAGCTTCCCCACTTCAAATATCTGAAGGTCCTCTAACTGTGGTTTTCTTCCTTTTGTGTCCCTTATAGCAACTTTCACCTTTGTCAGGACAGGCTCTCGCTTCAGTGACCCTGACTCTGGATTACTTAACAGATGACAGTACCCCCTGAATTCTCTACCACCCTGACATTCATGGCCAGGCACACAGAATTACTCATGACCTTTAGGCAGAATCCATAGCAGTCTTCCTTTGAGGATTTTTGATGCCACCAACCAATCGTGGGGATCAATCTGGCACCTCTCAAGAACCCCCCAGGGCACAGTGCTCCCTAAAGTTACACCTCTGTGATAACTGAGCATTCAATAAGGAACTCACCACCCAACTGTAATCCACCCATGCTAAACACTGGGAGTTGCCAGTCCGTGTCCTGAGAGTGTGCCCGCTGTTCACACTTCTATTCCATGACTTTTTATCTTCCATCTCTGGCTCTGGCCCCCAACTATCCAGCTGAGTGGGTCCTCCACCTGTCACCTAAGGACACAGTTCCCACAATGCTGTCAGACTCACTTGTCACCTCCTGCACTCTCTCACACAACACCCTGGCTGCATTACCTCCTTGCCAGTTTAGCTCTTTACCCCACAGATTGCCTCTCTACTCTAAACTCAATTTGGTCAGTTTGACTTTGTCCGTGTTTTTGGAGTCATTGTCATGTGGCCGAATGAAGCTGGGATGATCATACATCTCTCTGATGACACTGCATGATGAGGTCTGCTTGAACATCTCAGCAGTGAGGGGACCATCAAATTGGATCAAATCACCAACTCTGTTTGCAGAAATGCAACAATGGTCAGCTATGGGGAGTACCTACCAGCGATGGTCAGCCATGGGAGGTACCTATCAGCAATGGTAACGCCATGGGGAGTACCTATCAGCAATGGTCCAAGAAGGGAAAAGTCAAAAACCTTTGACAGGATGTTGGGCAGCCTCATGGATGCAAAGGCTGTCCTGTCTGTTACGAACCAACAAGAGGTCTACTGTGGCACAAACTGCAGAAAATGTTATTGTCATGACACAGAGTGCATCAAAGTCTGCTGTGTATGGGGTTGTGTAGCCGCAGGCCAGTCAGTCAGAGTGCCAACGCTATCCCCTATCCACTACTGAAAATGCATACAATGGGCACGCTAGTGTTGGACCTGGACCTTGGATCAATGGAAGAAAGGCACCTGGTCCAGTGTTTTCTGTTGCAGTCTGTGAACAACTGAGTCTATGTGTGCCATTTACCTGGGGAAGAGATGGCACCAGGATGCACTGTGGGAAAAAGACAAGCCATGGGATGCTTTGGACTATGTTCTGCTGGGAAACGCTGTGTCCGGGTAAACACATGGACGTTAGTTTGGAATTGCAGACCTGATACACCCATTCACAGTAATGGAAATCCCTGATGGAAGTGGCATCCTTCAGCAGAAAAACGTGTCCTGCCAGACGGCACAAATATGTTGGCAATGGTTTGAGAAACATGATGAAGAGATGTTTATGTGGCCTCCAAATTCCCTAGATCTCTATTTAACTGTACATCTCTGGGATGTGTTGGAACAACACATCCAATCTGCTGTAGGGTCCACCTGACAACTTACATTAGTCAGAGGTATCGCCCTGGAGCTAGACACCACCGGACAAACTTCAGAGGTCTTTTAGGGTCCACGCCTTGAGAGGTCTGATCTGTTTTGCAGCACACTGAGGAGCAACAGCACATTAAGCAGGTGGTCATTATGTTTTGCCTCACTGGCATACTTATAGACACAAACATGTGGTCTTGGTGGGTGGCTTGCTCCTGTCTTTCTGAAGACATGCACATCAGGGTGACTATGCACTGAGATGGACTGTCATCCCACCCTGGAATGTTTCTTTTCTTGCACCTGATGCCATCTTCATAGACATTGTCTCCCTAAAAGCTTTTACTAGAAAGGAAAGGTGCAGAAGATAAATATATGGATGGTTAGGTTTTCCAGTCCTAGATGTACTCAGACAGAAAAATAAATGTAGAGCAACCCATCCATTTACTGAAGCTGCTTAAGCCAATTTAGGTTCATGAATTTTGAAAATCCCACCGACTGCTCCAAGTGTTCAATTAAGATTCCTGTCTACTTGTTTTAATGAGGCTTTTAAAAATCTCATGAGCTGAAGTCCCAGCCATCCTGCTGTGTTCTGCTCAAGCTTTAGGGTGCTCAAAGTTTGAGGGGCAGTGGACCTCACTCTGACAGCAGCGGGCACCACCAGGCCACATCATATCATTCCACACTGATACACTTTTCAATTTAGAGTTAACCTCAAAGTCCCCAGTGAGCGCAGTTGAACCCACATGCCAGTATTTGGAACAGAATCATTTCTTAATTTTTCACGTTTGTCCATTCACAAAGAAAAAAGACAAAAGCAGAATGTTTATTCTTTGGTTATTGCAAGCTGCTTACATAAACATTTATTCGAGTCACCTTTCCGTTTTCCCCCTGCGCTTGCCTCACGTTCTTTGTATTCATTTGAGTGCCGCTGGTTTGATTTCAGCTGCCGAGTGAAGAGCCGCCCGAAACGTGATGGATGTCAGTCAGGAGGACACATGTTCAGTGAGGCACACGCAAATCTCCTCTCATGTCGTTCAGCTGCCAGGCCCAGGATGGATGCCCTGCCTCTTGTCCTCAATGTCACACGGCTCATCCGTCTCTGAGGAACGCGACACATAGGAGCGCCTGACAGTTTTACATTCCTCCAGGTGAAAAAAGCTGGAGGCCAAGGCGGCATATTCGAGTGTTAAAAGTACGCTTGTGTGGCAAACCGCCGTCACGGAAGTGTGAAGTGTGCTAACACGAGTTGGGACGCTTGTCACTCAGTCATCACAAAGTCACTTGTGGTCATCGGGTTGAAACTCTTAACACATGGAGTAATCCTGAGAGAAACGTCACTGAAGGCACTGGCCTGGGGGGGAAAGTCACAAGCAACTCTCTACAGAAACTTGGCTGACAGGGCACTGCCAAAGCCTATGCCTCAGACATAACAGTATAAGTAACTTCACAAAACTCACCACACTGACAATCTAACTTCATGAATCAAACTGGATAATCCATACATTTACTTCTATCCACGTTGTAACCGGACAATCCAGCTCGGGGTCAAAAGATGCAAAGTGAAAGCAAATCCTACTCCAGGCACCAGTCCATCACAGGACACGCTCACCTTGAACCAATGGAGGGCCACCCTACCAAACCAACTCACTAAACACATGAAGAACTGAGCAGAAACAAATGATTGCTCTAAGAAGTGGCACAGTGGTTAATGCCCAAGACTCACTTCACTAAAGATCTGTGATCAACACCCAGCCTCGGCACAGCCGGTGTGTCCATGAGGGTTTGTGAGGGTGGACACACACGGGTGTGTCACATTAATTAGCAACTCTCGCTGTTAGGTCACCACCAGGGTTTGTTCCATGGCTTATGTTTATTTTCCATTTTTTGGTTTTCTTTATAGTATTATCTTAATACATAATTCGCCAGTCTCCTCACTCACTCACTCACTCACTCACTCACGTCCGTCCGAAGCCGAATGCGCAGTTGCCTTCTGCGCAGCTGCCTGAAAAACCTTACGAGACCGACATTGCGGCAGGTGGCGGATTTACGGCCGCGAAAATTCAAAGAGAAAGGTGACTTCGACCGACATCCAACCCCAACATCGTGGGAGGCGGCAGATTTACGGCCGCAAAAATTCAAAGAGAAAGGCGACTTCGATTAAAGCTCTAGAGGCCTGAAAGGCGATTTCGACTACAGCTCGAGGTCTAATTATGCATTCATTCAATACACCTATATCAGGTTTGGGGTGCTTATACTTATTACTATTGCACTCGTGCCCGTTTCATCTTACGTTGTCGAAACGGGCTCCTTGTCTAGTTTTACAAATTTCTATTGCAATTCTGTATTTTGTTAATCTTGTTCCGTTTATTTGTCGTTTGGAATGTTATGTATTGTGCTCCTACCTCCTCTTATGTTTTTATCAGTTGAGGCTTTTATCAAAGGTCAGGGCCTTCTTATCTCAAAATGATCTCGAAAAAGCAGTTCAGACGTTTATAATCTCTGGGTTAGCTACTGGAATGGTCTGTACCTGGGGGATGATCAGGCATCTCCACATCGCCTACAGAGGGCGCACAATGCTGCAGCCCGTTTTTTAACTTGTGAACGTTTCTCCAGTACTCACCTCTCTTCATTGGCTGCCAGTTTGTTTTCAAATTATTTTCAAATTTTGTAGTAGTAGGGTGTTGCATCGTGTTAGCCATTATGGATGTGGTGAGAAGTCAAGCAAAATGACACCCTTTATTGGCTAACTGAGCGCATTACAATCTGCAAGTTTTCGAGGCCACTCAGGCCCCTTCTTCAGGCAGGATGTTTCAGATTTTGTTATTGTTTTTTTAAATGCCTAAATGGACTGGCGTCTTTTTACTTCTCAGATCTTTTAAAAATGTACACCCCAAAGAGGGCACTCAGGTGATCTAGCCAGTTGCTCCCAGCGGTGCCTAGATCAAGGTATAAACAGAGAGGTGGCTGGGTGTTTTTCGGTAGCAGCCCCCTCTCTTTGTAACAGTTTACCAGAGTGTATCAGAACGGCCCCCTCTTTAGTCACATCTCCGTCATTATTGAAGACATACTTCTTCACGCTGCCTTTTGAATCAGTGGTGTGAGGGAGAAATCTTTGTTCTTTCTCTTATTGTCATCTTGCTACTATTATCTTAAATTACTTTACTTGTAGTTAAATTTTATGTGATTGATATTTATGTCATAAATTATATGTATTTATTTATGATTGTACAGCACTTTGGTCAGCATTGGCTGTTCTTTTAAATGTGCTTTATAAATAAACTTAACTTGGCCTGACTTATGGGCTTTGTGTTTTGTGGACCGCACTCAGCCATCCCGTTCTGAAGTTGGGAGCAGTTCCCTCAGTGGTTTATTGACGTCTGGAGGGTTCTGTTCCGTTTCCAAGTTTTGTTTTTAGAATTCTGAATTTTGGCTTCTGTTTTGTGGTTACAGCTTAGGATTTCATACTGGGACTTGTTCACCTTGGATTGGCTGTCTAGCCAAGTCCTTTGGCCTTTTCTGGCATTTTGTGTGCTTGTTTGGGTACCTGGGTCTGGATCTGAGAGGGACATGCTCTTTAGGAGGCCCGGAGAAACCAGCTATATAAGCATCCCTGTGATTGGGGGGTGTAGGCATGGCACTCTGAGAAAGCACATCTTTGTGTCTTCCTGATGCTGAGGACCTGTTTGCATGACTGCCCACAAGCCTTGGGCATTGACCCGGACCCAGGCTGGCTCACGGAACTGGGGGGCAGGTTGACAGTCAGGTTGCCTCTGACCCCAGTTGAGCGGAGTGAGATGGAGCTGGCTGGCTTGTGTGCAGGTCAAGGGGTTGAGGCACCTGAGAGTTTGTGATGTCATAGAAGACCTTGTGGCATTGAGTAGGTGTTACTGAAGAAACCAACGGTCCCTTTTAGAAGCAGACTGCAGTTTGATGTAAGGTGGCTGAATCCATTCCTCCATCTCTCATGCTACTTGGGCAGTTAAAGTTTAAATAAATACAAAAAAATTTCATAAAGATTCTTTGTTTTTCTTTTCACCAGAGAGTCATTTTTGATTTTTAAAAAGCCTATTCCCCAGTTCTGGGACCAGGGCAGGCCTGAAGCCTACATGTGCAATTGGGAGGTGAAGCTGCCTAGGGTGAGGCCTATTGCAGGCAGGCTAGGAAGAGCCTGGCCTAGTTTTGTGGGCCTTGTAGAGGTCTCACATCCATCCATCTTCTATTTTTTATTCATGTCACACAGACAACATTCTATGTCAAGATGCCCAAGAGCCCCTTTTCCCCACCATCTCCTCCAGTATGATACTGAGGTGTTCCCAGGGCAGCTGAAAAATGTAATCACTCCAGCGTTGCCCCAGAGGTGTCCTCAAAGCATCCTAATCAGATGCCCAAACTACCTCAACTGGTTCATTTCACTGCACTGGAGCAGCAGTTCTACTCCTCCCAAATGTCTGCTCTTCTCACCCTATCTGTGAAGTGATGTTAACTTGCATTAGTTAATCATTTAGACGTGCAGTGAGATGTTGGGTGTTGTGCAGCTTCGGCTGTGGTTCTGCTGGAGTGTTTTCAGTGTCACTTGGCACATTTACTGGTGTGGCTGTTTTGAGTACTGAAGTCTGCATCTCTGGTGGCTCCTTGTTATCAGCTCTCTTAATGACAATCCTTTTCACGTCCTTTTGGTGGTGTGTGACAAACGTTTTGCTTTATGTGTTCATATTTTCATGAATGTAGCTGCCAATTCATTAGATATTGCATCAGTTCCGACACTATTGTCACAATTGAACAACAGAGCACACATAGCACCTGTGACCTCATATCATTCAATTTTGCATTAGTCCACTGCTGTCCTTGAATGCCAATGTATGATTTGATTTTACAGAAAGGATTTTCCCTTACAGCAGGTTATGTTTATTTTTAACATATGCAATGTGCTCTTCACACACATTTATGCTCAATGGCCACTTGATTAGGTACACTGTGCTAGTACTGGGTTGGACCCATTTTTGCCTACAGAACTGCCATAATTCTTCATGGCATAGATTCAGTTAAGGTGCTGGAAATATTCCTCGGGGATTTGGGTCCATATTGACATGATAGCATCACGAAGATATTGCAGATTTGTTGGCTGCACCTTCTTGGTGTGAATCTCCTGCTCCACCACATCAGATTGAGATCTGGTGACTGTGGAGACGATTTGAGTACAGTGAACTCAGTGTCACGTTCAAGAAACCAGTTGGAGCTCATCTGAGCTTTGTGACTTGGCATGTTACCCTGCTGGAAGTAGCCATCAGAAGAAGGGTACACTGTTGTCATAACGGATGGACATGATCAGTAACAAGACTCAGGTAGGCTGTGGCATTTAAACGATGCTCAGTTGGTACTAAATGGCCCAAAGTGTTCCAAGAAAATATCTCCCACACCATTACATCTCCACAAGCAGCTTGAACCATTGATACAAGGCAGGATGGATCCATGCTTTCATGTTATTGATGCCAAATTCTGACCCTACCATCCTATTGTTGCAGCAGAAATTGAGACTCATCAGACCAGGCAACATTTTTCCAATGTTCTATTGTCCAGTTTTGGTGAGCCCATGTGATTTGTAGCCTCAGTTTCCTGTTCTTAGCTGACAGGAGTGACACCTGGTGTGATGTCCTACTGCTGTAGCCCCTCTGCTTCAAGAATTGACGTGTTGTGTGTTCAGAGATGCTCTTCTGCATACCTTGGTTGTAATGAGTGCTTATTTGAGTTACTGTTGCCTTTCTATCAGCTCAAACCAGTCTGGCCATTCTCCTCTGACCTCTGGCATCAACAAGGTATTTTGGCCTCAAGAACTGCCGCTCACTGGATATTTTGCCTTTCTCAGACTATTCTCTATAAACCCTAGAGATGGCTCAGCAGTTTTTGAAATACTTAGCCCAGCCTGTTTGGTACCAACAACCGTGCCACATTCAAAATCACTTCAATCAGCTTTCTTCCCCATTCCAACAGCCGGTTTGAACTTCAGCAGGTCATAATATCGATGTCTACATGTCTAAATGCATTCCATTGCTGCCAAGTGATTGACAGATTAGATATTTGCGTTTAACAAAGTTAAACATAATTAGAACACTCTAGGCGGCATGATGACACAGTGGTAGCGCTGCTGCCTCGCAGTTAGGAGACCCGGGTTCGCTTCCCGGGTCCTCCCTGTGTGGAGTTTGCATGTTCTCCCCGTGTCTGCGTTGGTTTCCTCCAGGTACTCTGGTTTCCTCCCACAGTCGAAAGACATGCAGGTTAGGTGGATTGGCGATCCTAAATTGTCCATAGTGTGTGTGTCCTGCGGTGGGCTGACGCCCTGCCCGGGGTTTGTTTCCTGCCTTGCGCCCTGCGTGTACAACATAGGCCCCGTGACCCTGTAGTTAGGATATAGCGGGTTGGATAATCGATGGATGGATAGAACACTCTAGATGAGAACCAACCATTCAGCCCAACAAAGCTCGCCAGTCCAGTCCACTTATTTGTTCCAAAAAAACATCAAGTCGAGTTTTGAAAGTCCCTAAAGTTCTACTGTCTACCACACTACTTGGTAGCTTATTCCAAATGTCTATCGTTCTTTGTGTAAAGAAAAACTTCCTAATGTTTGCGTGAAATTTACATTTAACAAGATTCCAACTGTGTCCCCATGTCCTTGATGAACTCATTTTAAAATAACAGTCTTGATCCACTGTACTAATTCCCTTCATAATTTTAAACACTTCAATCTTGTCACCTTTTAATCTTCTTTTGTTTAAGCTGTAAAGGCTCAGCTCTTTTAATCTTTCCTCATACCTCATCCCCTGTAGCTCTGGAATCAGCCTAGTCGCTCTTTTCTGGACCTTTTCTTATATCATTGAAAGATGCTGAGAAATTAGTCACACGTTTGTTTTCAGTTGGCTAGATTACTGTAACGCACTCCTCTCAGGACTACCCAAAAAAGACATAAATCGTTTGCAACTAGTGCAGAATGCAGCTGCTAGAATCCTTACCAGGAAAAGAAAATCCGAGCACATCTCTCCAGTTTTGATGTCACTACACTGGTTACCTGTGTCATTCAGGATTGACTTTAAAATACTGCTTATGGTTTACAAAGCCTTAAATAATCTCACTCCATCTTATATTTCGGAATGTCTGACATCTTACACTCTAAATCGTAACCTCAGATCCTCAAATGAGTATCTCCTTAGAATTCCAAGAGCAAAACTTAATGGTGGCTCTAAAATCTGTACTAACCTCTACTCTCTCTTCTGTTTCCTTTTCCGGTGTCCTTTTGGTGGTGGCGCATCTACTCTAAGTACCATGATGTTCCAAAAATGATGGATGGATTAAAAGCCAGAAGTCTGTATGACCATCAGCATCAAGTGACTCCGTGAGAACCCTAACTACAAAGAGGACTATTTCATTTATGTTAGGTAGAATGCCCAGAGAGGACTGGGTGGTCTCGTGGCCTGGAACCCCTACAGATTTTATTTTTTTCTCCAGCTTTCTGGAGGTTTTTTTCGTTTTTTCTGTCCACCCTGGCCATCAGACCTTACTCCTTTTCTATGTTAACTAATGTTGTCTTATTTTAATTTATTTTGTCTTTTATTTTTCTTTTCTTCATTATGTAAAGCACTTTGAGCTACTTTTTGTATGCAAAATGTGCTATATAAATAAATGTTGTTGTTGTTGTTTTCTAGCGCTGCTATGTCCTTTTTGTACGCTGGAGACCAAAACTGCATGCAGAACCTCCTTGGACTTCTTGTACTCCACACATCGTGTTATATAACCTAACATTCTGTTTGCCTTCTTAATGGCTTTTGAACACCGTTTGGAAGTCGATAGCTTAGAGTCCACTATGACTCCTAAATCCTCCATCCATCCATTTTGTTCCGCTTATCCGAGGTCGGGTCGCGGGGGCAGCAGCTTGAGCAGAGATGCCCAGACTTCCCTCTCTCCGGCCACTTCTTCTAGCTCTTCCGGGAGAATCCCAAGGCGTTCCCAGGCCAGCCGGGAGACATAGTCCCTCCAGCGTGTCCTGGGTCTTCCCCGGGGCCTCCTCCCGGTTGGACGTGCCCGGAACACCTCACCAGGGAGGCATCCAGGAGGCATCCTAATCAGATGCCCGAGCCACCTCATCTGACTCCTCTCGATGTGGAGGAGCAGCGGCTCTACTCTGAGCCCCTCCCGGATGACTGAGCTTCTCACCCTATCTTTAAGGGAGAGCCCAGACACCCTGCGGAGGAAACTCATTTCAGCCGCTTGTATTCGCGATCTCGTTATTTCGGTCACTACCCATAGCTCATGACCATAGGTGAGGGTAGGAACATAGATCGACTGGTAAATTGAGAGCTTCGCCTTACGACTCAGCTCCTTTTTCACCACGACAGACCGATGCAGAGCCCGCATCACTGCGGACGCCACACTGATCCGCCTGTCGATCTCACTTCTTCCCTCCATTCTTCCCTCACTCGTGAACAAGACCCCGAGATACTTGAACTCCTCCACTTGAGGCAGGATCTCGCTCCCAACCCTGAGAGGGCACTCCACCCTTTTCCGGCTGAGGACCATGGTCTCGGATTTGGAGGTGCTGATTCCCACCCCAGCCACTTCACACTCGGCTGCGAACCGATCCAGAGAGAGCTGAAGATCACGGCCTGATGAAGCAAACAGGACAACATCATCTGCAAAAAGCAGTGACCCAACCCTGAGTCCACCAAACCGGACCCCCTCAACACCCTGGCTGCGCCTAGAAATTCTGTCCATAAAAGTTATGAACAGAATCGGTGACAAAGGGCAGCCCTGGCGGAGTCCAACTCTCACTGAAAACGGGTTCGACTTACTGCCGGCAGTGCGGACCAAGCTCTGACACCGGTTGTACAGGGACCGAACAGCTCTTATCAGGGGATCCGGTACCCCATACTTCCGGAGCACCCCCCACAGGATTCCCCGAGGGACACGGTCGAACGCCTTTTCCAAGTCCACAAAACACATGTAGACTGGTTGGGCGAACTCCCCTACACCCTCCAGGACTCTGCTAAGGGTGTAGAGCTGGTCCACTGTTCCGCGACCAGGACGAAAACCACACTGTTCCTCCTGAATCCGAGGTTTGACTATCCGACGGATCCTCCTCTCCAGGACCCCCGAATAGACTTTTCCAGGGAGGCTGAGGAGTGTGATCCTTCTGTAGTTGGAACACACCCTCCGGTCCCCCTTCTAAAAGAGGGGGACCACCACCCCGGTCTGCCAATCCAGAGGCACTGTCCCTGATGTCCATGCGATGTTGTAGAGACATGTCAACCAAGACAGCCCTACAACATCCAGAGCCTTGAGGAACTCCGGGCATATCTCATCCACCCCTGGGGCCCTGCCACCAAGGAGTTTTTTGACCACCTCGGTGACCTCAGTCCCAGAGATGGGGGAGCCCACCTCTGAGTCCCCAGGCTCTGCTTCCTCATTGGAAGGCATGTTAGTGGGATTGAGGAGGTCTTCGAAGTACTCCCCCCACTGACCCACAACGTCCTGAGTCGAGGTCAGCAGCACACCATCCCCACCATATACAGTGTTGACACTGCACTGCTTCCCCCTCCTGAGACGCCAGACGGTGGACCAGAATCTCCTCGAAGCCGTCCGAAAGTTGTTCTCCATGGCCTCCCCAAACTCCTCCCATGCCCAAGTTTTTGCCTCAGCAACCACCGAAGCCGCATTCCACTTGGCCTGCCGGTACCTATCAGCTGCCTCCAGGGTCCCACAGGACAAAAGGGACCGGTAGGACTCCTTCAGCTTGACGGCATCCCTCACCGCCGGTGTCCACCAACGGGTTCGGGGATTGCCGCCACGACAGGCACCAACCACCTTACGGCCACAGCTCCGGTCAGCTGCCTCAACAATAGAGGCACGGAACATGGCCCATTCGGACTCAATGTACCCCACCTCCCTCGGGACGCGGTTGAAGTTCTGCCAGAGGTGGGAGTTGAAGCTACTTCTGACAGGGGGCTCCGCCAGACGTTCCCAGCAGACCCTCACAACACGTTTGGGCCTACCATGCCTGACCGGCATCCTCCCCCACCATCGAAGCCAACTCACCCCCAGGTGGTGATCAGTTGACAACTCTGCCCCTCTCTTCACCCGAGTGTCCAAGACATGTGGTCACAAGTCCGACGACACAACCACAAAGTCGATCATCGAACTGAGGCCTAGGGTGTCCTGGTGCCAAGTGCACATATGAACACCCTTATGCTTCAACATGGTGTTCGTTATGGACAATCCGTGACGAGCACAGAAGTCCAATAACAAAACACCACTCGGGTTCAGATCGGGGGGGGCATTCCTCCCAATCACACCCTTCCAGGTCTCACTGTCATTGCCCACGTGAGCATTGAAGTCTCCCAGCAGAACGAGGGAGTCCCCAGAAGGTATGCCCTCTAGCACCCCCTCCAGGGACTCCAAAAAGGGTGGGTACTCCGAACTGCTGTTCGGTGCATACTCACAAACAACAGTTAGGACCCGTCCCCCCACCCGAAGGTGGAGGGAGGCTACCCTCTCGTCCACCGGGGTAAACCCCAATGTACAGTCTCCAAGTCGGGGGGCAATAAGTATGCCCACACCTGCTCGGAGCCTCTCACCGGGGGCAACTCCAGAGTGGTAGAGAGTCCAGCCCCTCTCAAGGAGATTGGTTCCAGAGTCCAAGCTGTGCGTCGAGGTGAGCCCGACTATATCTAGCCAGAACCTCTCAACCTCGTGCACTAGCTCAGGTTCCTTCCCCTTCAGAGAGGTGACATTCCACGTCCCAAGAGCCAGCTTCTGTAGCCGAGGATCGGATCGCCAAGGTCCCCGCCTTCGGCCACCACCCAACTCACACTGCACCCGACCTCCTTGGCCCCTCCCATAGGTGGTGAGCCCATGGGAAGGGGGACCCACGTTGCCTCTTCGGGCTGTGCCCGGCCGAGCCCCATGGGTGCAAGCCCGGCCACCAGTCGCTCCCCATCGAGCCCCACCTCCAGGCCTGGCTCCAGAGGGGGGGGGCCCCGGTGACCCGCATCCGGGCGAGGTAAAACGCCATCCAAATTTTTTGTTCATCATAGAAGGTCTTTTTGAACCGCACTTTGTCTCATCCCTCACCTAGGACCAGTTTGCCTTGGGTGACCCTACCAGGGGCATAAAGCCCCGGACAACAGAGCTCCTAGGATCATTGGGACACGCAAACCCCTCCACCACTAATAAAGTGGCCAGTGAGCGTACGTATATGTTTAACAGGGGTCTTTTTAGGAGAGTTTTCTGCTGTAGATAGTTCATCATTATCAGAAGCCTGCTCTTTGTCAGTCCAGGTTAACAAGAGCACCTCTGATCTTTGCAGCTCAAAATCACACCCAACCCTCCATTTTGAGCGATGCCATCATGAGGTGCTGGATTGGTTTAGAAATGTGACACTCAGTGACCGTCTAACAGCTCCCACCCAGTTTTAAGCAACATTCACTAATGGTTGTCTTCAGATGTATGTATTAAACTTCAAGACTAGAGCCAGCTTGACATCACACACTCCGGTGTGCACCACCTGCACTGAGGGAAGTCCTCCTTTATGGCTCACCGTCTTTGTAACCCAAAGCTGCCACAACAGCACAGCGCAGATTCCACAGTTTCCTCACAATGCAATGCTCACTTCACTGTATCTTCAAAATTTCAAATTGGAGGCCTGAGTGAGTAGCCTGGAACCTGAAGCCTGGTGGTTAACAGTCCGGCACCAAACCCGCTAGCCCACATTTGAGTAGAATGTCTGAAAGCTGCTGTGTCATTCACTCAAGGGCCAAGCTTTTGTGTGAAAGGCATAATAAATAACTTACATTTTTTTTTTCTTGGTCAAAGCGGCTCAGGGATCTCCAGAGGGCAAGCGTGAAAGCCAGTCAGCCGCAAAGTCTTCGGCGGCACTGGCATCCCTCTTTGTTTATTTTTCATCCCGATCCTCTGGGATTCAGGTCACTTTGGGAAGTGCATTTCAGGAAGGCAGTCTATTGACCTAAATTTGGCCTAATAAGTGAAAAGAAAAGAAAAAAAGGCCATTTGAATGACAAAGAAAGGATGCTCTTGAGCGGCTCGGGCGGCGCTTGCAACATCAGAAGGCCCAGGTGTTCAGTCTTTGTTTGTTTTCTCTTTTTTTGGTTCGAATTGCCAGGATTATAATTGCATTTCTTTCTGAAAGCAGCAGCGTACAGGTGGATACCTGAATAGAGATGGCCGTTAAAACAAAACAAGCTGCGACTCGGCGGCTTTCACAGTCTTACATCATATTTCAAACTTCCCTGGAGTGTCTCGCCAGGAAATTGCACACCACTTGCGCTGCTGTGAAAAGGCATCCTCCAAGGAGCAAAGGCGGCTTTTTAAAGTGCTGGCGTCAGTCGTAAACAAGGCCGACTCGAGTGCCGCTAAAAGCACACATTACGCCTGGCACGCACGGCAGGTGAAAAGTTAATATTGCCAAATAAATGACAAATATTGTGATTATTCCCCCCCTCTCACTTCTGGCTTGCACAGTGTGAAACAAGAATACAGGTAGGCCCTTTAGGAGAAGCCTGTCTGATCGACGTATGATGGCCTAAAAATACACTTTTATTTCTTTATTTTTAGGAGTGCAAACGGAGAGTCATCTTACTGTATTTTGTTGAAGGAGCCTCCATGGACATCTCCAGCCCCCAGAATGCACTGCAAAGCAGCATGGTGAACTGCCGCTTTCTATGCACATTTTGTGAACACAAACGGATCCAAATGGCCAAACCCGACAGACATCTTTACAGGCACTGCCTTCTGGGTGTCAAGTGGGGCGGCTCAGCCAGTTCCCCACCTTTAAAGCACCCTACCTCTGACACGTCGCTTTTTCTTTCAAGGATTTTCACGGCTTTACCTCCTTCCCATCAGTAAACTGCCAGCTGAGCTTACCTCCCTACTCTGGTGGGCACTTCGGGCTTCTAAAATTGGGAAGGCAACTGAAAGCAGAGCCCTCTTGTGGCTAGTGAAGCTGCTGCACCCCTTTGCTCTCAAATAAACCTGGAGGGGCTACCTCCCTTCATTTAATAAAAGTGGGTCTCTGCTGTGAGATTCTCTTTGGATTTTCCCTGCCTGGTAGGACCACTACCCCAGCCTGAGGTGGTCTTGGGTCTTCAAAAGCCATTGTGGGGTTCCTTGACTTTATGAATCTCATCCTTTGCCACCCTCATGGTAATCTCTAATAAACTGAATGGACAGCCTCTGATTTTACCAGTAAAGTCACAATTGACCACCATTGTAGGTGACTTTCCAGAAGGCACTAGCTACCCTTTTACCCAGTTTGTGAAATGTGCCCCCACACAGAAGCAGCAGCCCTTTCAGTGGGCAGTGGCTCAAAGGGGACAAGAGGCACTATACAGGACGAGATGCGTTTCATTTTAATCCTGGGCACAAACTAATGCCCACTTTTATCTTTTATCTAATATTCACAAAAAATATTGTTAGACCATCAGTCATCTCTTCTTCTGTGCATATAGATTTTATTTTCTTAATATAATGCATCCTGTCAAATTACATGAAAGAGCACATTCAATCAGACATTTGTTTTTTCACTGTAAATGTTTAAATATTCAGCAGTGTACTAGAACTTATCATCTAGGGCCGTCTATCACCATTATTTTTGTGCATTAAGCTTAGGTTATATCTTGACGCCTCCAAGTTAGCTGCAAAGGGCTGTGCGGCAAACCTGACGTCAGACATGGAGACCGCGATGATCCTTATCATTACCTGAGTCAGTACAGTTACAATTGTGTTCTGGTTTTTGACTTTCGCTTTGCTTTTGACTCCTGATTAGCATCTTTACACTTTGATTCTGGTGGCCTGGCTGTTTTTGATCTCGACGTTTTGACCATCTGCTTTATCTGACCACGTCATTGTGTTATGATTCATCCCCTGGTCTTTTAACACTCACAACATAAAAGACATAAGGGGAGTCAAACAACACAAGACAAGTCAAAGAACTTAGACATCTGCAAAGAAATAAATCACATTCAATTAAAAATAACAGAAAAAACAGAGAAAGCAGAGACCTGGGATGGAGCCCTGGGTTAAGACATGACAATGCACTGCCTTCCAGACTCTCCAGTACGCCCTCCACAAAACTCCATTTTTTGCTTTGCACCCCACAACCCATAAGAGAGATTAGGAGCACGAGGTGATACAGCGCATTGCCGCACCCACCACAAGACAAACCAACTCAGGATCCCAGATTAGGACCCGAGTTCAGCCATGCAACGGATGACACCTCAGCACCACACAAGTTCAGACAGAATAGAACAGTGGGGGGTGTTTTATGGTGGCTGGAGATGCCAATTCTGCCAACAACCGTCAGGTTTTTCCCTGCAGAGTGGAGGGCCTACATGCAGATTAACGTTTTACGCAGGACGGAGCAATTGCAGGTTAAGGGCCTTGCTCAAGGGCCCAACAGATTTGGCGTTTAAGGGATTCGAACCAGCAAACTTCCGATTACCGGTGCAAATTCCTAGCCTCAGAGCCACCACTCTGCCCAAGATTAAACCTTCAAATTTCAATTGACGGCTCTCAATGTTTTAGGGTCCCCCGATATCGAAAACATCAATATCTCAATGATGATGTAATTGTTTCTAGAGCTAAAACGGTTGGACGAACAAACACCAAACTCGAAACTTAAGCCTGTGATGAGATGACGATGTGCGAATTAGTTTTTGATTAGCCAAATCGTGCAAGAGAAAAGGCAATGTAGAGGAACCCTCAAATACCGTAATTCTGCAATTTATTAGGAGTTCTTCTTGTCAATTGCTATCATAACGACCTATTTTATAATCAGAAACATCAGCATCAGAGCAGAAAATAATTACTGAAATGTTATAAAATAGTTTGGGTAACTTTGTTCCTAGGACACAAAGTGTATTGACGCTCACGTCTGAATTTTTCAATTTAACACTGCCGTCTGCTAAGGATTTCCATCAAGTTCTGTTTTTGAGAATCTCCCAGTCACAGCTATCATCCAGTCAACTCAGTGACACACGTATCTCACCTCCTGAAATTTCTGTTTTGCATATATCCCAGCAGAGTGGTGATGCTTTGTGCCATTCGGATCTTTTCAAATATCAGTGTGTACTTGCGTTCAGAGATGATCGATTAGGACCACACCGGAGAGACGAGCTAAAGGGGAAGGGGCATGGGCCTGAGTCACAGTAGCCAGCCCTTTGTCCACATCCTTTATTGTGGGCCTAATCCACATAAGTTTGGATAATTTGTAAACAGCATGAATATGGAAATCAATTTTAGAAATAGCCACTCATCTTTCAAGCCACTTTTTTCCCCATTTAGTCTTGACAGGGAGGCAGTGCCTATTCTAGAAAAACTGGGCACAAGTTAGGAATGATCTCCAGGCGGACATCCACTCCTTGCAGAATACAATCATTCATTTCAGGCCATTATTAGTTTAAACTATCAGAGGAAACTGAAATTCACATGAACATGGGGGACTGACTCCACACAGATGGCTGCCAGGTTAGGATTCAAACAACTGCTGAGCCATCATGGCACACCCTGGGTGATTCTTATTTGAACTAATCTCAATAATAAACACAAACACAAAGCAGGAGGCACCGAATTGTCCTGAATGGTTTGATGCAGTTTGTGGCAGCCACAAGTCTGTCATATCATGTGTCACTGCACTTGTCACAGTTGGTTATGGCGTGACATTTTCGGCCTGCCATACTGTGGATGGCTTTTGAGCATGTCTTGACTAATCTCAAGGATGGACTGGTTGGAACGTTGATTTTGGCATTGAGGGTAAGACGAAAACCGTGGGCAAGCAGTATGTCAGTTACAAGATACACAGTGATAAACAAAAATGACACCCTGAAACCACAGTCCAAACTGCATGACAACAAACGTACAAAACCAAGAGCGGCCATGTGAGTAGAAAATTCAGAAACTGAAGTGTTGGTCCTCAACAGGGCTACACTGGGGTGTGGTTAGTATCAGACAAACCACTCAAGGCTGGTGACACCAGTGGCTTCATGCTGGGTGAGGAGTAAAACAGGAGCCAAGTGGTGCCCTCTGACACGCCCAACCAATCATTAATCATGGGACCTGCTCCAAAGATGATGAGAGTGGGCCTTTGCAGGCATCCCCAAATGTTCAAAGACCATTCTAAAGATATCTCTAACTAGGGAAGACTGCAGACATCACAGGGTTTTTTTGGGTGACAGTATCCAGGTGTGGAAAATAGCACCATGAAGGCCAGCCAAAGAAGATTACAGAGTAAATAATGGAAGAAATGACTTCTTCAAGTGTCATTAACTAGATGAGGTGTCCAGCCATTTTTGACAATAGCACTCCACAATATAACACAGTGGTGGTGTTCTGCTGCAAGAATATAGCGTACTTCGCACCGCTGTTTCAGTTTTCTCCTTGTGCACCTTCAGTGGTCAGCAGCCTCAAGGGAAAGCATGTTTCATCAGTGAAGACCTAACTCAAGCCCATGATATGCAGTCAAGGCAGCATAGGCCTGTCTACACAAGGTCAGTGCTGGCAAGCACAATACAGTGGGCTTCATAATGGTCATCATCAATGGAGTCTCACTACTGGGAATCATCTACCCAGGAAAGGAAACAACCCTTTGAAGATCCATGAAATGTAACACCTCACTCGAGGTGCCATTGTTGAAGGCCCCGTGATAGCTTGAGGTAAGATCCACTGGTCCTCCAATAGTGCTGGTTGGACACAATTACAATTTTGTATTCATTATAGTTTATCTGTTTCACTGGCTCATAATATTTCATCTTCCAAAGCTGCAAGACATCATGGAGGTAATCATCACTCTTACACACATTCGGGGTAATGGCATGCATGTGCTTAGCAAGTCCATGACTTGCATCTGTTGGTCATTACTCTTCTATGAAAGGTGGACAGAAGTCCAGGAAAACCATCAAACTATTCTGGTCTCTATGAGAGAGTCAGATGCCATCATTGTTATAATTCTCCAGCTGCTATTGTTAATCTTCGGCTTCTTTAAGGCTACGTTTTGATCTCTTTTTGAGGTCAGTTATATTTTATGTGCTCCTGTTCCAACTGATTTCTTGTATGTGTGTTTTCTTTATTTTTTTCGTTTTTCAGCATGTTGGTGCTATTTTGGAGGCATTAGAAGCTAGCTGATTTTAGGCCGGGAGAAACTTCCAAGCACATGCACAATTATAGACATTAACACTGCTTTTATGAATCCCATACCAAATGGCATATACGTAAAAGAAACATATGCATTGCATTTGTCATTCCAACAGATGGACCATCATAAACATTTGCAGTAATGCATTTTATTACTACAAATGTTTGTGATGCACCATCTGTTGGAATGACAGAGGCATACCAACCAGATGGACACAGTGATACACAGACACTTACACTTTTATTAAGGTGGATGTCCCCCCTAGTTTCTTAAATAAATATGAAAATATTGTAATATTTTGTAGACAACAACCTCAAGGATAAAGCCAAATCTACACAGGAATGGCTTAAAAACAACAACGTTAAGGTCCTACAGACTTGATAAGGGTGAATACTTATGCAATCAATTATTTTATATTTGTAATCAGCGTATGCCACTTTGATCTGTTTTCACTTTTGACATTAAAGAGATTTTTTTTCTGTTGATCTGTGTCAAAAAGTCAAATCAAATCCACTGTTGTTATAAACGTTTTACAAGATATTCTGATGCCCCATCTAGCATTGCTTCCTGTCTACCAGGAATAAGCTCTTACCCTGCACCAAGGATAGATGTTTTGTAGATTCTTACTAGACCACCAAGCCTCACTCATAGTTTGCCACCGGTTTAAAAAAAAAAAAAAAAAAAACCAAACAGCAGCAAGAACACCTGAGGGCAGACCTCGTAGACACCTCAGGATGGGTCACCAGTCTCGTCCTGCCACTCCCCCTGTCTGCTCTCCAGTCTCTCCACTTCCCGCCACTTGCATGCTTGCCAAACCTTTATTCCGAAAATAACATTCTTTAGAGGTCTTTCCAGAAGGTGCTTTAACCTTCCTGCCGTGAACCACTTGTAGGGTCAGGAGAGGCCTGTTAAAAGCCCGTAGGCTTCTAACTAGAATAGAAAAAGCAAATGGCTTTCTGGTAACAGCACCCTGTTACTTAGTGGTGGGTCAAATGATAGGTGGCCTGCCCTCTGGCATCCCTCCAAGGCATGTGACATCTGTAGTCTTAACGGCACCCTAATGATTAGCTCCTCAGGCCACCCTTCCAGTGCACCATCTGCTTGGAGTTAAGGCCCAACTCCTGCCTGGTACAGAGCCCTGCTGGACGGCATCTTAGTGCTAACTGGATCCCTCATCACAGCCCATAATTATAAACTGGATAAGTGAGTAATAAAAAAATGGTTCAATGGATATTGTTCAGTCATATATGCATAATATAGTTTTTAAAATATATTGATATATACAGTACCTTTAGAACTTTCTACACATTTGTTCTATATTGCAACTTAACTAAAATCATTTAAATTCATTTATTTCCTCAACAAGCAACTCTCAATGTCCCAGACTGACAAAGATGAAAACAGGATTTTAGAAATTGCAAATGTATTCTGTTGAAATATCCCCTTGACACAAGTATTCAGGCTCTTTGCTATGCCACTTGTTCGTCTGAGGTGCATTTCATTCTGTTCCATTACTCATCAATGAGACGTTTCTACAACTTATTTTGAGTCCATCTGTGGCCAGAACAATTCATTGCACGGGAGGAAAGGCACCCATCTCTCTATAAGAAATCCCAGAGCTGACGATGTGCACCAGAGCAGAAACTAAGCCATGAGGTCGAAGGAACTGCCTGCAGTTTAGAGACAGGACAGCGTCGATCACACAGATATGGGCAAGGCTACCAGAACTTCCTGCAAGAGAGGTGACTAAGGACCCATTAGTCACTGTTGATGAGCTCCAAAGAACCACTGTGGAGATGGGAGAAAAGGACAACCATCACTGCAACATTGCTGGCCACAAAGGTCACATCGATGATGATGCTTGAAAGCCCATTTGGCGTTTGCAAAAAAAGAAGGCACCTAAAGGACTTAAAGATTATGACAAACAAAATTCTCTGGTCTGATGAAACCAAGATTATGTAAGAACATGTCCTTAAAGGCCTGTTCTGAGTGACTTTGTGGTGTCCCCTGTCCCCTGTTCAGTCTGTCTGTAAGGCTTCAGAAAGTTCTGCTGCTGCAGTATTCCCAAGAAGGCAGGTGTCTCTTCACCTATGACTATGGGCCAGTGGCACTTACATCTCACGTCATGAAGACCTTTGGGAGGCTGGTCAGGAGTCCTCTTGTGGTAGACCACCTGGACCCACTGCAGTTTGTCTGTCAGACAAAGACTGAACTGGATAACACAACTATCCATCTGCTCCACAAGGCTTATTCTCACCAGTACGAAGATGGCAGTACTGTGAGGATTAAGTGTCAGTACCATCCAGCCATCCCTGTTAAGGGGTAAGCTCAGAGATATGCAGGTGGATGAGCCTAGGATTATCTGTCGGGCAGACCAAGGACTGTGTTTCTGATGGGGATGTGAGCAACACTGGAACACCACAAGACACAGTCCTGTCTCGTTTTCTCTTCACTCTGTACACCTCAGACTGTAAATATAATATATATATAAGTCACTTGCAGGAATTCTAAGATGACTCTGCACTTACAGGGAGCATCGAGAAGGGATGAGACAGCATAGGAGTCAGGTGCAGAACTTTGAGAACTGTCTGCATTTTAACATCAGCAAAACCAGGAGGCAGTGTGGCATAGTGGGTAATTTTTAAAACTTCAAACCTTGAGGTTGTGGATTTAAGTCCTGCTGCTGATACAGTGTGACCGTGAACAAGTCACTGTGCCTGTCTGTGCTCTAAATGGAAAAGCAAAAGAAGTGTGACCAATTGTATCTCAAATATTGTAAGTCACCTTGGATAAAGGTGTTAGCCAAATAATAAGAAATAACAATGAAAAACTGGTTATTGACTTTCACCACACCAAAAAAACTCTGCACCCGGTAACCATTCAGGGAGTGGATGTCGAAGAGGCGCATTGTTACAAGTACATCGAGATCCACATCAATGACAGGTTGGTCTCGTAACACAGAGGGCTGAGCAGGCTCTTTTTTTCTTAGAAAACTGCGTTCCTTTAATATGGGAAGTGTCATCCGTCACATCTTTTACAAATGTGTGATGGCCAGTGTGATTTTTTACACTGTAGTGTACTGGGTGGGTAACATCACTTCAAGAGAGGCCCACCGAATCAACAAGTTAATTAAAAGGGCTGCTCAGTTATGGGGCACATAGTGGAGGTGGTTGTGAAGGAAAGAATGAAAACAAAAGTGAGTGCCATTATGAACAAGGCCAAGGTCCGGCTTACTTGACTGAACTTTCTCATGACTTACAAACCAGAGCGCACATTAATATATCAAGATGTCAGTCTGCTTATGATTCCAAGAATTAATAAAATAACAGTGGGAGGTCAAGCCTTTAGTTACAGGGTCCCTAAACTGTGGAATGGTCTGCCTACTACTATACGAGATGATCCTTCGGTCTCAGCTTTTAAATCCCGGCTGAAGACTCACTACTTCAGTTTAGCACACCCTGACTAGAGCTGCAGATTAACTGTACAGACTGCATCTCTGTTGTTAGTCATTAGTACTAAAACAAAAGTAACATGATCGTTATAATTTGTTACCAACTCTCACCTATTCTGTTTCTCTTCTCAGTACTCAAATGTGGCACTTGTTATTACGGCCCTCCTGCCAACTTGTTTTGCCTGCCTAAGGTAAAGTCATCCCTGATGGAGGATCACAGGAATAGTCGGGTAGAGGGGTCCTTTCATCGGACTGGCGGTCTCAGCTGTGGAATGGCCAATTTGAGGAGGCAGCTTGATGGCTGAGGTCTCCAGGACTCTAAACAAATCCAAATCATATTATGTGATATCATCTACTGTTAAATTCTGCTCCATACTTGTAATATTTATATACTGTATTGAGGATTACTTGTGTTCTGTTCTGTGTATTGTATTGTATTGACCCCCTTCTTTTTGACACCCGCTGCACGCCCAACCTACCTGGAAAGCGGTCTCTCTTTGAACTGCCTTTCCCGAGGTTTCTACCATTTTTTTCCCTACAAGTTTTTTTTGGGAGTTTTTTCCTCGTCTTCTTAGAGAGTCAAGGCTGGGGGGCTGTTAAGAGGCAGGGCCCGTTAAAGCCCATTGCGGCACTTCTTGTGTGATTTTGGGCTATACAAAAATTAATTGTATTATATGAACAACACTACACATCCTCTCACTAACACTGAGGACTTTCAGCCAATTAATTATTCAGCAGAAGTGCTATACCAACAACATTACGCCTGCATAATGCCTCACCATCACCGGGAATGCCAGGTCAAATATTTGTTTTTTTGTAATTTTCATCCTTTTTGTCATTCTGGTGTGTGTTCAGACCATAATGTGTGTGTATATCTATCTATCTATCTATCTATCTATCTAATGAGCTTCTGTTAAAAGCCAAATTTCTGTCTGGAGACAAATAAAGTTTTATCTATCTATCTATGCATCTAAAAATGGGAAAACAGTGAAGGGGTCTGAATAGTTTCTAAAAACACTGTGCATCATTAAAAACAGATTTGCTTCTATTAAGCCCAACTGCAAGAGGTTGGATAAGATTTTCTTTCTTCTTTCAATCCAAGCACACCGTGCTTCACTTCCCATCTGGTATTGTCTCCCTGACCCCCACGACGTGCCACATGCCCAATAACAGATTACGCTCGAACATTTCTTATCACCGAATGTCAAGAAGCTATCGCTCTCAGACTTGAAGCCTGGCACCCGCAATGCCATTAGTTCTGCTGACAGCAGTTAAGTGAATCCTCCAGGAGCCAAAAATGAAGGTGTATAGGTGTGCTTGGGGAGGCCGTTACCATGGTGACCGTTTGCAGTTGAGTGCAAACAAACACATTTGGCCTCGCCAGCATGCCGAGTGCAAGCCGCCCCTGTTTTAATCCACGGGCCAAAAAAAACCCCTGAAGGGTGTTGCGTCATAACAATACCATACACATAATCCAAACAAAAAGAAGGAAGACTCGATGGAGTTCGAATATTCCCTCCACCACAAGATGAATTCAAGCCGTCTCAAAGGAAATAAGCCCTGCTGAAGAATTTTCATGAAAGAGGCATAAATGCCCTAAACGCCCTTCCTTTAAAATGGCACTAAAGTCTGCGGGAAGCCCGACTTTATCCCTTAATACTTTTTTGTCTGTCCCGCCGCTTTCCGAGTAATCCCTGCCAATATCATTTCCGTGGAATGTGTAGATGCTATGAAACAATTATAAGGGAGTTGCTTAACACGGAACATTTCACCCCAATAAGCGGTAAAACTGAGCTCATTTCTCCGGATGACTCTGCTTTTCTGGAGCCTCGCTCAAAATGCGCTGCACTATTTGCTGTAAATCTCATTAACTTTGCCTACGTGCGGCTGTCAATAAAACGTCCCCTGGTGCCCTAGCATTTTGCACGTCTCACCAAGGCACAGGCTGGAATTAAGCAGCTCGTTAATTAATGGAGTCGGGAGGCAAAGTGAAGCGGGGTTACGTCAAGCAGCCCTGTAATGAACTGGAGGATGCACGCATAATTCTTTTCAGCAGGAGCATTTGGATGGCAAACCGCCGGCATCTCGTGCGAAGCCAAGCTCTAATGAATCCAGGGGATCAACTAGCAGCGGGTGGTCGTGGGGTTAAAATTTTGGCCTGGCAAAATGGCCCTTCAGTTTGAGTTTAGTGAGAGTTTAGAACTGTCAGTTGCACCTGCACACTTTATTCAAAGAAAACAATAAAAAGAAAAGAAAAGAAAAGATGACAGGCCCTTAGACTCCAAGGTGCATTGTCTTTATTTCCATACACTCCTAGTCCAATTCGAGGTCATGGCAGGGTGCCACCATACAACATCACGCTGACATACGGAAGGCAGAAGCCCACCCTGGATGTGGCACCACTCGATCACAGCACGGCGACCATTTCAAGCCACTAATTCAGGATGTAGGAATATCAGATAAAAGCCTACAGAGACATGGAAAGAATGTGCAGAGCTGAGGCTTTGGACTTCCAGCCCTGAGGCTGTGAATTCAAATTACTGACACTGTGTGACCACGAGCAAGGCACTTGTCACCTTGGATAATGATAGTAGATACACAAAGACAGTGACTTGAACCCTGACCACTGGATCCACAAGACAGCAGCACTAATCCCTGCACCATCTTGCAGCCCCTGTAACAAGGGGCTGCTCCACCAACAAGTTCTTTCAACAAAGAGGTGGCAGACAGACGTTCATCTCTAATGTGCCTCAATCAAACTGGACAGCAGCAAAGTCAGAGTGGAGCCGAGCCATCTAAACAGCAGGATGTTGATGAATATTCTCAAAATTAGCTCATCTTTGAAATATTGTATTGTGTTGCTCATACAAACTTCCTTAGGGTGCCATACACAGCATAAAGAAGGATTAGGAGCTCCTATGAGTACGCCATATTTAACAGACAACAGGAATTAAAATGACGTATAGAAAAAAATTAAGATACATTTTGCATAGACTTACAGTATTTATATATAGAGAAACAGCAATAGTTCTTTCACATATATTTATAAGCATCAACTAGACAAGAATATAGTACAGACGCACTGATAAGCCGTGTTCTGATTATTAGTTTAATATAATTACGCTGCGAAAACCAGAACCAGTGTAGTGTACAAGTGATAGGTGGGGATGAGCAAGAACGCATTCGGATTGATAACGAAACGAAATTATACATTGTGAATTAGTTGTTTATCTTCCTAGAAATTATTATCAGTGTAATGAATTTGTGAATTTCCCCTTGGGATTAATAAAGTATTTATCTATCTAATGTTTCTGTTTATTTTTGTTATTGCCTCATAAATTTCAACTGCCGTGCCTGATGCCATCACAGAAGGACCGCTTGAAAATGATTTTTGAAGCATTTGTGGATGAAAATCAGAGAATTCATTCACGAGTGATATTTTTCCAAACCCTGGTGAAGGGTACACGTGAAGTGTTCTGAGCCTTTTGGCCAATAATGCCGCCCCCAAAAATGTGCCGACCGGGGCGGACCACCCCCTCCGCCCGCCCCTAGCTACGCCACTGCTCCTGCTTCCTGTTTCTGTGTTCTTCTGTTTTGAATTCTGCTCAATCCATATTGATCAATGCATAAAGATCCTGAAGGCCCGGATTAGGTACAAGTGGCAACATGGCATAATGGTCAGCACTGCTTCACAGATTCAGTGTCCAGGGTTGGAATCTCATGCCTGGTCACTGTCTGTGTGTGTTTTCTCTCCAGGGTCTTCAATTTCTTTTGGGATGACTGGCAGCTCCGATTGCTTTCCTTGCAATGAACTAATGCCTGCTCTAGGGCTGGTTGCTGCATTGCACTCAGTACAGCCCTCCTGAACTGGAATTATGGTATCAAAACCAGAACTGACAAACAGGTGCCAACTGACTGGCTGCACAAGTAGCAGTCACTGCCTTAAGTGGAAAGGAGATGGGTGAGAAGCTGTTTGGGAGACCATTTCATGATGGCCACTGACTATAACTTTAGAAGGTTGCAGCTGATGACAAAAATGATGTTTGGCTTTGGCCCACATGTAACCCCAAAGATGGAGGTGAAAGGTCTTCCCTGCCTGAATATAGGTGACCACAGAATTAAGAGGAGATTTGACAGCATTCATGCTGAAGGAAGGAAGGAAGGGTGTCAAAAGAGAAATGGAAGGAGAGAAAGGAATTTGTTTTTAGGTGGCTAAGTAGGTGTAAGGATTAATTTCTAGGTAATATAAATGCATGTATATAGTGTATACTTAGATATATTTATATACATACATACACAACATACACTGCACACACACAGAGTGGCCACTAGGGGGTGCAGCAGAGCCCCAAACACCAGACACAACTTTATCACACACCGTCCTGGGTTCAAAACAAGTATTTTTATTTAACAGAGTACCTTTAACGGACTTCTTTTCACTACAACGTCTTCACTTTTCCTCACGGCCTACACAGAGCAATTCTTCTTTTCTCTCTCCTCCACTCTTCCCAGGTGAGTGCTGCCGGGCTCCTATCTGAACTCCGACTCCCCAGGCAAAGTGGAAGGCTCCCTTTTAAACCCAACACTGGAGGATTTCAAATGCCAAACCATTGTCTCTGGGGGAACCCAAGCACTCATTTCTCATGTGCTCCCCCTGGCAGCCTTCAAGGAACCCAACAGAGCAGCCTTGTGGGATCAAAACTCCAAAGCTGCCCTGTGAGCAGCCATACTGGGACTCACCACAAGGGACACTGCCACCTAGTGCATTAGGTAATGACCTGTGCGGTCTCCCACTGTCCCGCATATGTTGCCTCCCAACCAGGAAAGGGATTCATTACCCATTCCAGCCAAGACGGTGCTCCATCCAGTTTGTCAGTCTACTATGGGAGCCTCCCAGCTGGGTGAGGTATTCCCATCCATTGCATCAGTGTCAAACCTTCCTTCCTAAGGCTTCACTGGCCAGGCCAGGCCTTCAATGTCTGCCTGGAATACACCTCAGCCTGTAGGCCAATTCATACTCAAATGGACTGCCTCAGGCTTTGCAGGCCTAAAAGGAATGCTAGCCCCAAATCACCCTTAAATGTCTTAAATACCTCAAGAGTCCCAAAAGAGGAGGGTAACTGTAAACCTCGGCTTGTGCTCAGGCGAGCAAACAAATAAAACAGTATTAAAAAAGATTTATTTGAAAAAACACCAAGAGTGCAGCAAAACACTCACGGAGTTAACAGGCACATTAAAAGAGTTGCCAAAAAGGCAACCCACAGTGAACAAGTCCCAAAAAAACCAAGACCAAAATTATGAAAAATCCAGAAAATTCAGCCATAAACAGTAAATTCACAATATCGATGACAATTATTACCATTGAACTGCATGTATCCACCACCTTTATAGGGCTGGGGCCGGTTCCTAATTGGAGGCTGACAGGTGGTCCTGCCTCTTGGGGTTCGACACAAAAAGGAAATTTTAAAAGATAGTATACAAAAAAATAATCACATATGAAACAAATAAAAGTAACATGAAAAAAATAACTCAAATAAACAAAAACTATAAAAAAACATGCAATACCCATGAATTTGCTTCAATACTAGGGGGCTCTGCCCCCTGCTTGCTTCGCCCACCAACCCACCCGGCCCAGCCACTTCGCGTCTCTGCCGCTCGTGTTTGTGGATTTCAATTTCGCTAAACAACAATCTTTTAATTCTCACGGAATTAAATTAAATACGCCTCTTCATTGGGAAGAAACACTACTTTCCCTGATGGCAACATAAATTAGACGATCTACAAGTCTCCAACTTATTGTTTAAAGCCAAACAATACCTACATACTTCTGTCATATCATCTACTGTATTTCCATATATTCAATCTCTTTTCGCTGTTCCGTTATTTCACCAAGTAATAATTTCCATTTGTTAGCGCTAATGCGAGCTTCACTATCAGTTTTTTGAGACTTTCGAATTTTTGTACTTTCATTATCTCTAACCTGCTCTGTATGTGTATTGCGCCAACGTTTTTTAACCTCTTTTCGACATTCTACTTTGTCTTCTACTCTTTGTCTTTTATCTCCGACCCCGCTTGGAGCTGTCTGACAATAGCATTCACACGAATGAGAAGTGAGTAGATCGAGGGCGTGGTTGAAAATGTTTGAGAGGAGGGCGGGACTTGTCAAAATCTCTTGGCAAAATGTCTCATCTCATGGGACCTGAAATTATCTCTCGCGAGAGTTGAAATTATCTCTGAGAAAGTCTTGTCTCAGGATTTCCTTTTTTAATACAGAGACATGATAGTATGTTTTAGTTCAGATAAACTAACCAGTGTGTATATGCTTGAAAGATGTAAAATAGGTGCTTTGTTTACTTGTTTCTCATACCTTACCTCATCACTTACTAAAAATAGCCATCAGGCCATAGTGTAAGAAAAGTCACCTCTATTGGCTTGACGCAAATGTTACGCTGCTTTTGAGAGATGCAGATGACATATGGCTTTTGATATGAGAAATGTGAAATGCAGCAGTATGTTAAGTCTCTAGAGAGAATATGAGAAAAGCTATGCCATGGCACCTACATTTAAAGAATGCCTTATTTAGACTAAGAAGAAAGGACTCTCTCTGCACTATTAACATTGATTTGAATCTTCAGGTTCCATATTTTCTTCTACTTCTGACTGAGCATTATCTCACTGGGTCATATGCCTTGTCAGTGATTTGTAGTCTTCAGGTTCAATCTGTGCTTGATTGAGTGATCTGTTGTTTGTTCATCTATTTCAGATGTAGTGTTCCAGGGCCCAAAGGATATAGGAATCCTGGTAGGAGGGTCTTCTGGCTATCTCCCACCTCCAACTTGACCCATCTGAGGTAAGGCAGTCCTTTTTTATGCCAGACACAGGAGCACTTCTGGTGCCACAGCAGTACATGACAAGAGTGTTTCTACATCAGGTGGAAGCCCCTCAAAAACAGTTGGCTCACAGGACAATAATACACAACACACGTTTGCATTGGTGTACTGGCCTGTGAGCTCTACCACCTAGTGTATCAGGGAACTGTAAGACTTTGAAAGACTGCTTCCTATGATCCATCCGTGTTACCATTCTGTCCAAGAACAAGAATGGCCTCCTTCTGGCTGGAACATCAGTCCAAACCTCCTTCTATTACTATTAAACACAGTATATATACATATAGAGTGACTGGGCTACAGGTACTTCAAATAATACAAAGAAAATACACTATCAGGCAGCTAAGTTTAGCCATGAAGGATCAGCTGCAGACTGCTGTAGCTCATGGTGTGTACTCATATATCTTATGGTGATAGAAATCTTTAAAGTTGAGCAACTTACCCAGTAATTTGTTCTTTCTCTGACCAATCTACTTCCCTTTGAATAGCTGTGCGGTGCTGCCCCCTTTCAGCTCGACATTCTTTTAATCCTGAAGAATCCTCAAGTGGAACCCAACAACTGTCCAGTTTGCTGTGTGCTTAATCAAGGCTCCAAACCCTTTAAATTCAAGAATAAGGTTTGTTTTCAGGCATCTTCCTGGCTGTTTTTTATGCAACTCTATATATTTTATATATCCATACATATATATATATATCCATCCATTATCCAACCCGTTATATCCTTACTACAGGGCCACGGTGGTCTGCTGGAGCCAATCCCAGCCAACACAGGGTGAAAGGCAGGAAACAAATCCCGGGCAGGGCGCCAGCCCACCGCAGGGCACACACACCAAGCACACACTAGGGCCAATTTAGAATCGCCAATCCACCTAACCTGCATGTCTTTGGACTGTGGGAGGAAACCGGAGCACCGGAGGAAACCCACGCAGACACGGGGAGAACATGCAAACTCCACACAAGGAGGACCCAGGAAGCGAACCCAGGTCTCCTAACTGCTATATATATATATATATATATATATAGCCTGTGAATACTTATGTACATGTGCTTTCTCAATTTTTTTACTTTTAATAAATTTGCAAAAACCTCAAGTAAACTTTTTTCACGTTGTCATTATGGGGTGTTGTGTGTAGAATTCTGAGGGAAAAAATGAATTTAATCCATTTTGGAATAAGGCTGTAACATAACAAAATGTGCAAAAAGTGATGCACTGTGAATACTTTCCGGATGCACTGTGTATATAAATACACACACACATATGATATATATAAATATACACACACACTTTGACAAAAATAACAAGAATTAAAAAAAAATAAAAAATAAAAACTCTTTCTGAGACGCAATACACTTGTCCCACCACTTTTTCCATTGTTCAAAACTGTTCTGAAACTCTTGCAAAGTGATAGCCTTCGGTGCCTCCGTTGTTTCTTTCTTGACCTCCTCTACATCCTGAAAACGCTTTCTTTTAAGGTCCCGCTTCATTCTTGGAAATGAAATCTTGGAATTTTGGAAAAAAATCGCAGGGTGCAAGGTCCGGAGAGTAGGGGGGGAGGTGGGAAATCGTTGTCATACAATTTTTCATGAGAAACTGACGCACGCTCAATACTGTGAGGGCGGCAGTGTTGTCATGATGTAGAAGCCACTCGCCTGATCACCACAATTTGGGTCGTTTTCTTCTCACTGCATCACACAATCGCTTGAGCACTTCAAGAACACCGCTTGGCCAAATGATGCAGAGGGCAGTACAGTACACAGACTTAGCGGCAAACGTCAGAACTAATGCCCCTCCAGCCTCCAGAAAAATTTTTTTTGCTATATCTGGGTCCCCCCTCGTGTGTGTGTGTGTGTGTGCATATATATATTATATATACACACACACACGCACACACACACACACACACACACACAAACACACGCTGCTTGCAGTATTTGTTGTTAGGATTTGGAGAGACCAAAAGGCTCCCATTTTACACAGTGTAACAATTAATATTTAACTGGCTGATTTGCTTCTGGGTAATGTGTTTTTTTTGGTTAATAAAATTGAGTGTCTTCGTGCTATTTTTGCCATTCTAGGGCTTTTTGTTCCACTAAATTTCACCCTCTGACACCTCTGGTTAAGGGAATCGCCAACTGACATTCAATTGTGGAGGTACATGCTGACATTGGATAAATGATGAACACGTACAGAAATCCGAGAGAACCCATGGAGGCTGGGTGCTGTTGATTTGTGTACAAGCACCTCCCGAAAGGGGCCATCGGCTCACTTTGTGAGAGTTTGTGCTAGCAGGGCAGCAGCACGTAGTGTGGTCTGAAGAGCTGGACTCTGGGGCCCACGGCAATTAAGGGCGGTGTAATCACATGGGCCAGGACCTCCTGCGGTCACAGACACGGCTATCAGTTTCCTAATCATCCTGGAACAATTAGATTCATCAGTTATATCATGGATTCGTTTAATTAGCTTTTTGTCAGGCAGTTTTTCTACTTTTTGCTCTTTTTGAGAGCAAACTGAAAGAAAAGAAAAAAGACACAACCAAAACCAAAGAAACGCTAAAAATGAAGATCTTCAAAAACAACAAATCACCCAGAAGACAGTGTCAGGCACTCAAAGATAATCAGAGAAGCTGACAGTTCTGCAGACTTCAGGAGTGCCTGAGATGTCAAACGCTAGCACACATGCACCAATGCACCTTCACAGTGTAAGCACACCATGAACACTAAGATCATGGAGGTAACGTCACCAAAGCACAGCCACTTGGGACACCAGTAAAATGAAACAGGCAAGACAAAGAAACCAACAATAAAACACATAACATTGTAAAAAGCACCAAAAATCATAGTAAGGTGTGATTTTTGGACTAAAAGGCCAGCTTTAGGGAATCTCTACTATTGAATGAGAGTTAACAACAAAGATGTGCATTCTGGGATAGCCAGTCTGAGAGATGAGAATGAAATCTTGGCAGGTGAGGAGTTCCTTGCTTAGCATTAGTGAGAACGGAGACAAGGCCAACAGTTATGAGGAGATCATTGAGAACTTTATTATGAAGTCATCATATACTGGGTGGCAACGATGCCAGCATTGCCTTACTGTTAGATACTCCCCTTTACACTCATGACTGCCTGACATTGAAGTGATATGAACTCAAAAAGGTTTTAAAAGTGAGATAACGGGATGATCACTCGTGTCAATGGCAATGTATCACATAATCGCTCCAAACTGGTTGTTGGTACACCTCATCCAAAAGATGCTCAAATGGATTGAGATTTGGTTGATTAATCGTCGTATTTCCTTCTTAGGCTTGTGGCCTGACGCTCTCACTAACACATATGGCTGGTCCCAAGTCCTCATGTGTGGATGCTGGGCCCGGACTGGAACACGGATCCCTTGAGATAGAAGACAGTAGCACTCCACGTGCCATCATGCGACTCATGAACTTATCCTTTTCCAGAGCTCTGCCTACTTTGGTCCATCCACACTCTGAATATATTCAGCCCTGTTTATGCCCTATTGGTTTTGACATTGGATTTACGACATTTAAAAAATCGTGAGTGCTGAACCGCATTGCTATTAATTTAACATGAAGAAAGTTGTATTTCCCAAAGTCATATTTCATTCCCTATCTGATAAGCCTGTTTGCTTATGCTAAACTACAAAGAAGAGAAAAGTAAAATCCAGGGAGGAGTATCTGCTTCGAAGGAAACAGACTGATAACGCAGAAAGGAGGAGGAAGGGAGTGGAGGACTGTGGGACGCCCGACTGGATTTCAGACTTCACGCCACCTTCCTGAGAGAAGCAGCTCCTCCATTGGAGTCACATTTATTGTTCTTCAGTTTCTGTATCTTTGTAGAACAGACATACACTTCATCACACATTCCATGCCCTTCCAGAATGGCAAACTAATTTAGAGAGTACACTCACAAGCAATGCTCTTCCAAATCAGTCTCCCCTCCTGCCTACGCCCCTTTAGTCCATGTCTGTATGCGGCCTTCATTTCTGGGGTTTGAGCAGTAGTTCTGGAGGTCACCTCAGGCGTATCATTGCAACCAAACAGTTTTGCTTTCCTTGGCATTCAAATTGTCTTACTTTGAAGACACCGCTGGTGACTTTAGGCTGTTTGAACTGGCCACTTTGAATTTGAACTCCCACGCTTGATTCCTTGTGTGAGCCCGAGTGTGTTGATTAATATGCCTGGACTCCCAACTGTAAGAAAAACAGCAGCAAGCATTGGCAACATATTCTGATCCTGTAAGTCAACTTGGTAAAGCCATCAGTCGACTCCACTAAACCTAATAATCCAAACAGTGAATGAATTGTTTACAATCAATGCTTAATATCCTGTAACCCTAGCGTTACAAAAGATACATTTTAATATTCTGCCAAGTGGGGTGTACCTTATTTATTTCATACAAACAAACTGGATATGTTGATGCTGAGTTAAGTACTTGGTTCAAAAATCTCTTGTGGTGGGCCAAGTACCCACCACAGCCTGCAGTCATTCTCTTTTTGTCAGTCAGTCATTGTCCAACCCGTTATATCCTAACTACACGGTCACGGGGGGTCTGCTGGAGCCAATCCCAGCCAACAGAGGGCGCAAGGCAGGAACAAATCCCGGGCAGGGAGCCAGCCCACCGCAGGGCACACACACACCAAGCACACACTCGGGACAATTTAGGATCGCCAATGCACCTAACCTGCATGTCTATGGACTGTGGGAGGAAACCCATGCAGACACGGGGAGAACATGCAAACTCCACGCAGGGAGGACCCGGGAAGTGAACCCAGGTCTCCTAACTGTATATTATATATTATATTCTGTATATGCACACACATGCAAATGGTGATCATAAAGTTTTCTGCCCACTTTGTATCCAGGGGCACCATTACAGCTGACTTCAAATCATAAGCCATGGCGATGAAAAATCCTTAACAGCCTTGTGCCCCTTGAGACATCATTTACACTTTCCCCAAAATGCACTGCGTCTCCTGGGACCTTTGCTAACTGTAGTAGTTAGGCTCCTTTTATTCTCATCAATCCGTTTGGTGAACCTGCTTTCCTTTTTTTTTATTTTCCCCGAGCTGCAGGGACTCGAGGTCCTGTCACGCCAAACATTACCAGTGAAGTCTACGTTGGCCTACCTTGCGTGCAGCAGCAGCTCTCAAAGTGTGGTTTATATGCATGAGTCAAACGGTTCACAAAATGACATTTAAATTGCTGAGGTACCTTAATTAATTTTTATGTTATTTATTTTTAATGATTAGGCTACCATCTAACCTATGCACTTCTAAAGGAACTCCCCACCCTTAGGTCTATGAGAAACATGTCAACTGTCACCATGGGGCACACCTTTGGACTTTCTTGCAGACAACACCACTGTTTCTTGTAATGGAGTGCTTGTTGTTGGGTTTTCTCTGTACTTCTTCAAACAGATTTCTTAATCTCTGTCTCTACTTAGGTCTCTCTGTCTGGAGGGCCTACCTCTGGTCGAGGAAATCTCCAAATTCCATGTTGCTGGAGACTTTGCCACTACTGCTGCCTTACTGCTGCTTGTTGAAGCATTCATGGCTGAGAAGTCATTACAGAAGTCTGGTTGAAATTCCAGTCTTTGAACGGCACACAACCAGCATCACTGGATTAGAATCCTAGTATTTTTCAGATAAATGCCTGTAGTAACAAATATGTCACCTGTAGCACAGAAATACACCAAGATGGGATTTAGGTGGTATGGTGGAGCTTTAGCAAGGTGGTTTTCTGTCTGAAATACTTCAAGAACCACTGATGCAAGGTGTGAAATATAGGTGGACCTTGGGAATCTCAGACCCCTTAATTAACCTAATGGATCTCCCTGATGGCCTGAAAATAAGCATTGTGGGGAGGTCCCCCTGCAAATAAACTAAGAACATGGTACTGCATTTTCAAGAAAGGATTTTAGCACAGAAGCTCTTGACAGGCAGGCCAGAGCCGGCTGCCTGAGTGACACCATCCCATCTGGCCCACCTAAAAAGCATCAGCATTCTTTTAGAAAGTGGGTGCAGACGTGAGGAGAAAAAGCAAACAAATGTTCAGTGCCTGCCTTGATGCCATTGATACAGAGGAGAGTGATGGCAGCAGAAACTACCAGAGTATGTGGATACTGCGACAGCAGCAGTTCATGTTGTAGGGGAACAGCAGGACGTCAGATACATCTTGTCCCCAGTTTGGATTTGCTGTTTTGGAGTCATTTCCCAGTGGCCCGTAACAATAGGAAAGTTACGTAATCAGTGTTATTAGACTCCTAGAGTATTTTTCAGTAATAAACAAGCCCAGTAGTGGACCGAAGCATTATTAAGTGTGTGCCTCAGTGCTTACAACAATATGCTTAAATAGGAGTTCAGAATAATGTTAGGGTATCTCCTTTAACTTTAGCGAGGCTTACCATCTCAATGGCATGCTTCTGCTTTCCACGCATGTAATTAGAGCTGTAGTGCCAGTCTGTGACAGGATGGCACAGTAGATGACCAGCATACAGTTACCTGATGAATGATTAGATAGCGGCTTTAGCATTTCAGAGTGTCTAAGTGTGTGTCTGTGTTTTGAAAACTGGTTGTTCTGTGTGATGCTGGGCAGAAGTACACAGTGGCAGGCGTTTGTGTGCAGATTATCTGTGTATGATATGACTTGTCTACTTATTGTATTGTAAGTAAAAAGTGTCTCCCATTGTTTATGCAAAGATCTGCAGTGCAGGCTCTGATGCCACTTTCCACCTTATTTAAAGAATGGCTCCCCTGATACCACGCAGACGATGGGCACGCACATGGCACTGACACCCATGGAATGGCAATGGACACAACATTTACATCATTTAAGTAATGCACAGAAACTGCTAAAAAGACAAGTAAAATGTTAGATTATGCTGTAAAAACTTGACTATAAATCAAGGGACATTATGCTCAAGCTATATAGTAGACAAGATAGACTGCGTCTGGTGAGCTGTGTGCAGTACTGGGGCCTCATGTATAAATGGTGCGTACACACAAAAATGTTGCTTAAGCCTGTTTCCACGCTCACATCGCGATGTATAAAAACTAAATTGGTGTAAAGCCAAGTTCTCCGCTTGGTTTTGCAAACTGGTGGCACTCAGTGTCAAAGCAGTGACACTGTTCCAGTGTGGTTTCCCTTTATTAATGGTGCACAGAATGGCCAAACTATTCCAAATACCATACTTGCTTTAGTGTTGTTACTCTCAGTGCACCACTCAAAGAATTTTACTCCACTGTATCCGAGTCTGGAATCACAGCTCTACAGCAGCTGATCGGAACGAGGATTATTGGGATACAGCATCAAGCACACGCTGCCTCAGCCATGCGCACAGTCTATTTGAACTGCTCTCAAACGGCAAACGCTTCAGAACCTCCATGTTCAGTACTTAGAATTACAATTACCTCACTGTAAACTTGCACTACAGTTGTGAGATCTGCACTATATGTACATGTATATTGTACTTATGCTTTCATATTGTATAATTTTCATTGTTTTTTTTTTTTTAATTGTATTATTTTTTATAGGAAAATAAATTTATGGAGATTTGCATATTGCATCTCATTGTACCATACAATAACAATAAAGGAATTCAATTCATTTCAATAGAAGAGAGCGGTATTTACATATGATGACTGGCTTCTAAGTCGATTTAGATTTCCAAGCGCTATCTTCTTGGAGCTCTTGGTATCATTTTTAAGATGAAATGCAGTAAAATATGTATATTACATTATACAGATACATTTTTAACTTCATTTAAATAATGCATACTGTATGCTTCCTAGGACTGGCCCGACCCTGGATGGATAAATGGATGGTATAATTAAACATGTACTATGAAGATAATTCAATGTTCCTTAAATGTTTTGAAAAATCAGCGTTCTAAGCTTACAGATGGCTTAACGTCTATTACAGAGCTGATTGTGTGGCGATTGGTTACTTGGAGAAACAAAAGGAAGGACAGGAATTGGAGGTTGGTACTTTGAAAGAGACATTACTGCTGCAATAAATTATTTCATCGAAGGTCGCACACAGCACAGCAAGCATCCTGTGGGAGGCATGAACAATCTCTGGACAAGGCGCCAGCTCGTCGCTACCATTGCGCCAAAGTGCCCTCATGTTTAATACATGCTTTAATGCATTTTATCATGACAATAATATCAAGTATACATATTAGTATTTAAATTGTTCAGAGAGCTGTAAAATCACAAATGTAATGGATTCTGTGTCCAGTCGGAGGAAGAGAAAGCCTGTTTAAGAAGCACGTAGTGATTCACACACATAGAGCACATAGAACAACTACAAAACAAAGCATTTAAAATGCTACTTTAGTTACGATGGGATTTGAGAAACTAGTAAATTAAACGATTTTAAGATGAAGTTTATGATGCTCTACTTTAATGACAACATAAACTACGTGATTAAAGTGGAATTTTAGAGATTAAAGTTGACATTTGGACATTTTTTTCCCCCACTGTGTCCCTATTTTTTTTCTTTTCTCTGTACCCTAATAAGCTTCCATATGACACTCAGACAGTGGGCTACGGACTTGCCTTTTCACAGAGACTTTGATATCTGACTACTTCTTATTTATTTCGGGCACTGTGTGACTTTCTGAACTTGAACTTTTGAGTTTCTCCGCCACTCGATCAACTTCCTTTAGTTGTTTATACCACTGTTTAAACCAACAAATAGTACGTTTTTCCTTGCCTCCACTTGGTATTTGCTGAAATTCTTCTATTTTCCCCTGTGCTTTTGCCATTGTCTTTTCACAGAACGCTGCACTTAAGGGCTATTTATATTGATTTCCATATTCAAAGAAGCGTAATTCTGGGAGGGGCGGCAGGCACGTGCGTTACTTTTCACGCAGACCGGAATTTATATAGCGGAAGAAGGTGGAAGTTGGCTTACGCGTTGTTTTGTGCATCCAAAATGTTTTGTGAGTACGCACATTTCTGCTTTTATCCGTACACCATGATTGTGTGTGAATTCTACGCACGGCGTTATACATGAGGCCCCAGGACATGTCCTACTCAGACAGACTCAGAGAATTAAATCTGTTCAGTCTCGAGCAGAGGAGACCACGTGGGGACCTCATCCAGGTCTTCAAAACCTTCAAAGGCATTGATAAAGTAGATTCAGCAGAATTCTTTCAACTTAATAGTGTATCACATAATCAAGGACATCAGTGGAAATTATGGGGAAGTGCATTTAGGACTTAGGCCTGGGAAAACTTCTTTACACAAAAGAGTTGTGGGATTTTGGAACAAACTACTGAGACATGGAGGTGCAGCAGAAACCTTGACAACCTTTTCAGAAGAATATGGATGAGATATTGGGACAGTTTAGCTATTAGCGAAAGAAACAAGCTTGATGCAAGACTCCAAAGTTTAATATTCTTCTTTGGATCTCCTATTTAATTATAATGGTTGAATATTGTTTTAAGTGTTACGGTACCTGGAGTTGTAAGTTAAACTTTTTCAAAAGCTGAAGGATGTCTGCATTGTTCCAGTTTACACAAGATCATTTTTTTTCTTCGTAGGTATATATTTCTGCTTTCAGATCATCACAAATTCTTTTTATACATGCGTTAATATTAATATGTTCAGTTTAGTTAATGCCTACAACTAGATGCCAGTGACGAATGCACCAGTGCATGCATCTACAGTAACAACAGAGGCATTTAGTAATTATCACGCCAGACAGCGGAGCTCTGCTTTCTGGTTTGGGTGAGCTCAAGCCATGGCAGCGAGAGGTGCAGTCAGAGTCCCATCAAATTCAGGCTATTCGCTGATCAACGCCAACTTTTGCAGTAGCTGCAGCTGATAGAAGGCATTATGACTAACGGCTGACAGAGCTGCTATAGGGGACACAGTTTATAAACACTGGCCTAAGCTGCTCCCTGGGAAATTTGGGCAAAATTTGGCAGAGACAGGTTCAATGGTTTTTGCTTAACCAACACACACCAAATCCCCAAACAACCCAACTTCAGCTTGATATATTAGATAAACTTATCAAATGTGTGCTTTTGATTTATGACGTCTTTATGATTTAATTTTTGATCATTTGAGTCTTCTCTTTCGCAGATCATAATGGTAAATGAGAACTGATTCTCAACTGACTTAGAAATTAAATAAAAGTTAAATAAATAAGACACCTCATTTATCAGCAAGGGAGTTTAAACACCTTTACTCTCTTCGTACTCAGTCTTGGCACCACTTGTCTTTATTTCATTTTAACCCATATTGCTTTCTTAGACCTGTGACCCTGAACTGGATTAAGCAGGTCGGACAATGCTTATTTGCCAGTGCAGAGTCCGATTGCTTTGCTTGTGTTTAAGTTGTTTAGATGGTGACCTTGATGCCTGTATTTGTCAAAATGTCCTTGCCTGCTAATTATTTTTGCCAACCTTTTCTGTTTTGTCCTTGGTGCTTTGGCCTCCAGCTTTCAGTTTACTTCACTTAATTCCGTCCACGTTTTACTAAAGGCACCCACCACTCTCTCCTCCTCCTCCTCCTCCTCCCATAAAGCCGAGTCTCGTGTGTTCACAAATGGCCCAGCTCTCAGAGGGCCAAGGAGGAGGCCAAGATGTGTTTGGGCCGGGCTGCTTTGACTATTTTGATGCTATTTACTTATTAAAACTGTGAAAATATGTGCAGTGCTCTCAGAGCAGCACATAAAACAAACTGAACAGAACTTTGAGAAAAGCAAAGTCAAAGGAGGCATTTTAAATAGACAGTGGATTCGCAGAGTATTCAGACCCCTTTACTTTCTGCACACTTTATTGCGTTGTACATTTAATTTTAATAGGAAACATTTGCCGTTCTCCCCATCAATCTACACTCAATAACCTCTAAAGACAAAATGCAAACATGCTTTAAGAAAGGTTTGCGAATTTATTAAAAATTTAAAACTGAAATCTCTCATGTCTGTAAGTATTCAGACCCTTTGCTGTGGCACTCCAAACTATGGTCAGGCACACCCTGTGTGCTTTACTGATCTGAAGTAACTGGACATCACTTAGAAGAGCACACGTTTACCTGTGTATTTGTTTTGTCTTGGTAGAGTAATATTATACTCTACTTTCCCCTTTTGTATTATTAATATGTAGCTTTTGTCAGAATGCCTCAAACCTCACAGACTTACCCCTTTTTATAAGGTATTATACCATATAACTTCTCCCCACCTTCCTTTCTACATCTATAACCTCAGGCAATTAGGTGTAGTAAAAGACAAGCAGGAGTTTAGTTACAATTTAATCAATGTATTATTGGTAATATTCATAAATAACAACAATATGCAAAGTACATTTGAATATTGACAACCATACAACCTGATAAATGGTGATGTGTAGCGTCAGGCAGCACACAGACGTGTTAGTTACTTAAAATGTCTCTAGTTAAGGCATCATTTGTGGTCAGCTTTCTTCAGAACAGGCCGCATGCCTGTCTCAATATGGCTGCCGAGCTGTGCTCTTCATTGTGTTGTCCTTTTCAGTTCATGGTGTGTGAGATGCTCCTTCATCATTTGGTAAGAGAGAGAGAGTGAAGGAGTGAGCAAATTTATAGATTCTCTGTCCAACCCTTAGAGCCAATAGGGCGTCATGGTACTTAAAGGCTTCTAATACAAGCCAGTCCCAAACAGCCATACTTCAGACCAATGGAGGAATAGAACACCTTCACACCTGCCCTCCAAACCATATGTTAAGGTAAAGCTTGGCAGTTAGGCAGCCTGGCTTTGTGTGGGGATTGAGAGACGTCAGAGAAACATTTACCAAACTTGTTTCAAGCACTTCCCCCAACACTATCATAAAATTCACTTTCCTGACTTAGTTTTTGCCTAAGTTACAAATAAAGACATACAAAATATTTATCAACTTGCATGCAAAATATCACATCGCAACAGTATTGATGACCCCACAATTCACTCTGCACGTCAGATCAAAGTCCAAGCCATGAAGTCCAAGGAACTCTCTGTAGACCTCTGCAATCAAACTGTAGTAAGGCATAGGTCAGGGCAGGGCAGGGCATTAAATCTATTTCTAAAGCTTTGAGTGTTCCCAGGAGCACAGTGGCCTCAATAACTGTGAAGTGGACAATGTCTGGGACCACCAAGACTCTTCCTAGAAGAGTAATTGGGTCAGAAAGGCCTTGGTCAAGGAGATCCCCAATATAAACAGAGCTTCAAAAGTCCTCTGCTAAAATGGGAGAACCTGTTGGAAGTACAACCATCTCAGCAGCACTCTTGAGTAAAAGGCATAAAGACAGTCCACTTGAAGTTTGCAAAAATGACATTTAAACGATTCTGAGAGGATGAGGAAAAAGATTCTCTGATCTGACAAGACAAAAATTTTACTCTGTGGGCAGAACTGCAAGCACCACATCTGTCAAAGACCAGGCACCACTCTTCACCCGCCTAACATCATCCTTACGGTGAAGCCTTAAGGTAGCAGCATCCTGCTATCGAGGTGCTTCTCAGTGGCAGGGACAGTGAGACTGGTCAGAATTGAGGGAAGGATGAATGAAGCCAAATACAACCTGCTCCAAAGTGCATGCAACCTCAGAGTGGTCCGATGGTTCACATTTCAGCACGAGTCCCAGGGTTGTCTTAACAGCTTCATAGGCCTCTGGGCAAAGCAATGCACTAGGGTCCATGTTTTGGTAGGAAAACAGAAACATACATAGGCATCAGAAACATCACAGGCTCCTATACTCCTGGGGCCACCGTCCAGTGCCCATACTTTAAGATGGCCCTGAACATGACAATGTCCCAAAGCACTTGAGTGGCCCAGCCAAAGCCCACACTTAAACCCTATAGAACATCTGTGGGCAGACCTGAAGATGGCGGTTTCCAGATGGTTCCCGTGTAATCTAACTGAGCTTGAGAGGATCTGCCAGGAGGAAGGAGAGAAACTGACCAAATCCAGGTGTGCAAAGTGTGCCAAGACTTACCCAAGGAGACACGATGATGCAATTGCTACCAAAGGGATGACTTCTACAAAGTATTGAATTAAGGGTTGGAATATTTATATGAATGAGAAATTTCAGTTTTCAATTTTTAATAAATTTGCAAACCTTTCTGAAAACATGCTTGAACTTTACCATTATGGGTTATTGAGTGTAGACAGAGGGACAAAAATGGCAAATGTATTAAATTAAAAATAAATCTGCAGCACAGGTGTCTACTTTTTAAATTCACTGTAAGTGATGGGCCTCTTTTATTATGATACATAAGAGAACTCCCATCAATTCTATTTCTAGACCTTCTGAATCCAGGGTCACAGGGCACCAGTGGGCATCCTAATAGTACTGGGCGCTGTGAGCAGTCCGCTCACCTACCTGTACACCAACACTTCACCTAACATTTGTGTCTTTGAGATGTTCAATTACACCAACGATGCGCACAGAAAACCCATAAAGACACAGAGAGAACATGCAAACTCCACTGTGTGACCAGGCCAAAAGTCAAACCCAGGACTGTGCAGCAGCACTGGCCACCAGTCGTCAACAACAAAGAAGAAATCGACTACAGCAACTGACTGGGCAAACCTTGAAGGTTTAGGGAAACGGTGCCTGTTGGCAAAGACAGAAAGCCAGTCTTCAAATCGTATGTTTGTAGCCACTGATTTGTAATTATTTCACAAAAGCCATATTGCAAGAACTGTTTGCAGCTGCCAAAGCATGAATTTCTGCTCAAACACCACAAGCTGTTGCTGAAAGAAATCTAAATGAGTAACTAAAATAAGTTTAGAGAGAGCAGGCGGAGACTGAAGTTAATCAAATGTTAAGTCAAAATTCAGAAAAAGGTCAGCATACAGCAAATGGAGGAATGGGTCAGACAAAATGAAATAATAAATGTCTTGTGAAATGAGACAAATAAATAAAATGTCAACATAAATAATTGTTTTATGAAATGCGCTTTGCTGCTTATTTCTCTGTGTATTTATTTATTTCAGTGACATCACACACAACGTGAACCACAGTATGAAATGAAAAACAGTCATTTTTACCCGTCAGAGTTGAGATGGTGGGCTCTGGTGAGTACTGTGTTTTGATTGGTGAATTCTCAATACAGTGTGCGTAGATCGCAGGCCATCAGTCACGTCCCTCTACACTCTTAGGCAGGCGCCACACGTCAGAGACGGACTTCTGAGAGGATCAGCAATTCAGGGCTCCTTGAGTGAGAGTGGCCACTTCATGCAGTAGTGCTGCCCGACTTGACTGGACTCGAGTCCACCACAGTTGTGCAGGTGCAAACTTCATTTCTTTTCATATTTTGTATTATGTGCAGTGTCGCAGAAATAAATACATGAAGAATAAATTAAAAAATACAGAGAAATAAGCAACAACAACATATTTAATTATCTATTTCCACATACAATTGTGTTTTTACTTATTACTAGTGAAACACATGGTCATAAAATAAAATGCAAATAAAAACCAAGTTAAAGATAAGGAGCTGTCTTACGTTTTCTAAATTGTTACTTCTTTCAGTTCCTCTAGCAGTCAGAATGTATTTTATTACTTCTGGTGGTTTATTTCCAGAAAAAAGGAATGTTTCTATTTTGGCCACACATTATTTTCTTTTCAACATGAAAGAACACAATGACATTGACACCTTCGCTGATGTAGCATTATTAAGTGATAATATATGCTTGATGCTCAGCAGATGCTGCAGCTCTTTTTTTTTTTTTTTACTTCATATTATGGTGTTCTTTGTCACATTCGATGATTAATAAACACAAAACTTGTATTCTGAACACATATATCCCATGTCCTGAGAGATTAACAATAAGTGGACTTAGGGGGACCATGCTGTTATGATGACAGTAAAGTGGCCATCATTTTTTCATGACAGGAATTTTTTTGAATTTCCAGAACATATCAGGCTATATTAAACATTACTTCCTTTTGTCTATGTGCTTCAGCATATTTTTTCTCAGTCTCCATCATTTAATCTCCTCCTGTCACATAATCATCTTCTGTGATTTGCAGAACCTCAGCAGATGTCACTGTTTTTCTTCATTCTTTATGTCACATCACTTTCTCCATCACTTTGCAGTGATAAACAAACAACCACAAGTCACTTTGCTGAGGATGCTGCTACCTACATTTTTGTATTTATTTCCAGAACAGGCCAGGTCATAAGCTTTCAATTAAGACTAAGATCCAAGGTTCTAGCTTCAGCAGTTCTCAAGTAATCACTAGACAGAAAGACATTAGCATTTCGTATATGTGGACTGTCACATTTACAACACATTTTTTATGTGTTTATTTATTTAATTTTGTCTGAAATATTCCTCTATGAATAAGAACCTCTTGATATAAAAATATATTTTGAGGTAGACTATGCACATGCATCTAGGAGATTTCATTTTTGGGATGATTTCATTTTAAATAATGTATGGCTCACAAGCTGGGATGATGGATGCATACGGTTTTCTTGTACTTTAAAGAAAAAGAACAGATTGGGGCCAACACTCCCAAAATGTGTAGATTTATGTTAATGAATACAACAAATAGCAATGAATATTTATTTTTATAATCAAGATCTTGTGTACAATTAACTTTTTATGCCAGCCAGGGTCAAATCTGTCTGACCTCTGTCAGTGTGGGCTTTGCACAGTCCCACCAGATCCTCTGGTTTCCTTCCACAATTCCTAGAATTAAGCAAGTAAGGCTGACTGGCAATATGGTTCTGTGGTTAGGGTGCTGTAGGCGGCCATAGCAGTCAATGTCAAATAACGTGAGTTAATAGCATTGCTGCCCCACACCTCCGGAGGCACGAGGCATGGGTTTGTCTCTGTGGGGTATCCATGTCTTCACCCACATCCGTTAATGGGCAACTTTGAATTGGTGTGGTGTGAGTGACTTAAGGCCTGTGTGTGAGTGTGTGTGCTGTGATCAGCCCCCATCATGCCACCATTCAGCCTTCAAATTAGTCTTTAAGCTTAGAAGACCAGCGCTCTCTCTATTTTGAGGGTACCCTTCTTCAGACAGAAGTGTTTATTTGCTCAGTTTAAGTCAGTGTACTCAGATGGAGTGAAACATGACACGGCATACTTTAACAAGTCTTAAATCACCTTTTCAGAAAACAGCATCACATTAATATTTCTTGTGTGTCTGGATCTCATACAATTTAAATAATATATCCAGACTGTGCCATAATATGGTAGAAGCAGCTGAAAGGCTGCATTTTACCCCCAAAAAAAAAAAGTAAATGCCTAATCATATTATACGATGAAACTTAATGAAAAACTGGATTCAGCTGGTCATATGTTGACGAAAGAGGAATCATCAAAAACCAAAAGGTTAAAATCCATGGAACTGGGGCTCTTATTATGCAAGGTAATAAATCAAAAATCCTATAAGGTTAAGATTCTACTATGACCTGCGATGTAATGACAGTATAAGATCTGCATGGGAAATTAGTCTGAAGGGCCTTTGAAGTAAAAAAGAATTGATGTATCATAGATAGACAGATTAAAGACTCGGCCACAGCGCTTAAAGTGGAATCACTATGACAACCGCTGCGCTAATTAGCATTCGTCAATTGGTCTTGTATAAATATGGCAACCTCACCTGCCTGTCTCCTTGTCTTTGTAACAGATTGCTGTTTACTCTTGTCTTGTCTGCCCAAGAAACAGCAGCATTTGGTTGTTTTCAGTCAAGTTAAAAGTTTGATCAAATGAAATCTCAAGTAATGAACACTGCCACTGGAGTGCCGGTGTATTCATCAGAACCCAGTCATGATCAGACCTTCCATGATGTTAGGCCAAAAGAATGACTGGAAGGACCTTAAACATGGTTGGCTTCTTGGGGTTTTCAGAAGTGTAAGCGTCCAGGCTGTGTTAAACATGACCCAACAAGCAAACAACATTCTGCCCGTGCCAGTCCAGTGGCCAGAAGCAGCTGGTTGATGAACAAGGCCAAAAAAAAAGAGTCCTGTTTGATTGTTAGTGGCCAAAATATACTAAATGAATACTGTGACGGCCAAGACAGCACCACAGTGCCACACGGAGAAGCAAATCAGGTTATGCGGTAGTCTGTCAGCTCTTCCTGGTCGTCAGAGGGATATGGCAGCTGATTTTGTCTCCAGATTAAATGACTAAAAAAATTTTAAGATTGTCACGACGCAACAAGTTGTTTATAGTTCCTAAATACCAAACGGTCAGTAAAAACAATGAGAACAAAAAGTCATTGTCACACTATGTGACTTGTAGTCATTGGGTCTGCCAGTCCTGCTGACTGCAGTTGCTGAACTGCTCATCTCATCACCAGACCACTTGTCAAATTTAGTGACTGCTGTCGACTTTCTAGCTCAGTCGTGCCAGCTAATAACGAGCTGCTTGACGGAGCCGGTGCTGTAAGAAGGGTTAACAGCAAGTCCAGCCACGTTCTTTGCTCCTTTTTTCTTGTTTCCATTTTGTCCTGATATGTAAAAGACGAGACATCAGACAGATAAGCTTCTCTTCTGTTTTTGAGGTCCAAAACATCCATTTTCCTTTTTCGGCCTCAGCTTCTGAATGTAGCTGTCATTGATTGACAGCTCATGTGTACACAGAGTCCTATTTGATGACTAAAGTCCTAGTCCTATGACTAAAGACAAAATCTAACCTGATGGATTTCATTGGAGCAAGTCATATTACACAAGTTACTCGCTAAAATTATGCAAATGAAAGTTACGACAGAAAAATCACTGGAAAAGTCGTCTAACGTGACATGGCCTTAAGTAAGGTAACTGTTGACAGAAACACAGTTGGCATTTTGATTTAGTGATTTGAGATTACAATAAATGACTGGAGATGGTGGTACTGTGGTGTTAAGTACAACAATACATGTGAGAATGATCTTTGTCAGAAAGGTAAAGGATCACAAGAAGCAACTAGAGACGTAACCCAATGTGAAACACACAAACCAAAAACTGTAATAAAAAAAGGTCCTAGGCTAAGTCAGACATCACAAGACTGCTGAAAGCAAAGCATGCAATAAAAACTAGAGAGCTCTAAACAATTCTTGTGTAATTGTTAAGAATACTGCCTGGCTCTCTATCCCTAATGAAGCTTTAGTTTCCGGTTCCTCTGGTACCTAAAAATGAGCTTATCCCCAAACTCAAACTCAGGCTGTGGCCTTCATACACTAGGAAGAGCAAAGGCCTTCAGAATACTCAAAGGCAGGAGGAGAACTGTCAAACCCCTGGGCCGTACTAAAAGAATAAAGATTCTATTGTGCTGTAGGAAACACCAAGATTTTATAGGACAGATTGGAATAACTGACATAAATAAAATAATGCGAAGATCAAAACCAAGATATCAAAACAATCTTAAGAGAAAGTACCAAGATGTGCCACCGTGGGTAGCGCTGCTGCCTCACAGTTAGGAGACCCAGGTTCGCTTCCTGGGTCCTCCCTGCGTGGATTTTGCATGTTCTCGACGTGTCTGCATGGGTTTCCTCCCACAGTCCAAAGACATGCAGGTTAGGCATACTGGCGATCCTAAATTGTCCCTAGTGTGTGTCCTGCAGTGGGCTGGCGCCCTGCCCAGGGTTTGTTTCCTGCCTTGTACACTGTGTTGGCTGGGATGGGCTTCAGCAGACCCCCATGACCCTGTAGTTGGATAATGAATGGATGGATGGAAAGTACCAAGACATGAAACAAAAATGTTACAGTAAGAGTCAAACCAGAAAATACAGTAAGAACGAATCAAACAGACAAAAGTCAGCATGAAAAAGGGAGGTTTCTATCCGGAAACTCGGATGAGGAAGTGCTCTGACTGCATGATTAACATCCGAGTCGTGACCCCTCTGACTCCACCCCTAACAACTGTCAACATTACCTAGCAACTGGTGGACAAAAATGGCAACTCCCATTATAAACAAAATGGTGTAGCAGATGTTCCAAAATATAAATATTCATAAATGGAATAACACAAAAAAATCTCAATTCTGATCAGAGTCCAAGGCTAAGAGCTTTAAATTGGGTAAAACCCAAAAGGAAAATATATAAAAATTAATAGATAAATCACAACACTTCCCTTGTGACTCAAACATTTCTTTAACTTATATTCAAAAATAAAAATCAAAAACAAAAAAAAAAAAAATCAAGCACAGCAAACAATACCAGTCTAAAATTCTTAATCATATAAAACCGAGCGAAGACCAGAAACATTTGCAATGATCCACGGAATTACAACAAAACCCAAACAGGATAGAGAGCAAGAAAACCCCACAATCCCACACTGAACATTAGCCCTGAATATACTGAAAATTAAAATGCAAACCAGAAGTTAAGATGCACACATAAATGAAAAATTAGAATGAAAATGGAAACAAAACTCAAAACCAATGTGGTATCAGTAGAGAACCACGAACTTGATGGATTAGTGGCAAGAAACGGGAGGAAAATTCCAGGAAGGCATTTCATTGCACTTGAGTAGACCTTTAAAATCATTTTTCGCCACATTCCAAGGCTGCCCCAGGAACAGAGGAAGACACTGACATAAGTAAGGAGTCAGCGGTGGCACTGCTCATTCCACTTGTGCCCATCTCAGGTGTGCCGCACTCAGGCTTATGAGAATCTCTGCTTATCAAAGGGCATTGGTGATACTGTGAAAAGTTCAAGTTGCGACCACCTGAATGTGTCTTAACAACCAAGCCGTTGTGGTTGGAAACGGTGATCGCTCCAGACAGGCAATATAATTTTATGTATAGGTAATATGCAGCTTTTGTTATTTATATTCACTTCAGTCTGATTTTTCACCAAGCGGCACGATGTACGCTCTGTTGCATTCCAATCCGTTTGAGGGTGTGATCTTGTTGTGCAAGCGTTAAGTTTCCGTCCCATCCTGGGTATACCGGGGCAAGTGTCGTCATCCAAAAACTTGCTCACTATGAGTGAACGTGGGCGTCTATGACTGTACTCTGCGCCGGACTTGTGACCAGCGCTCCCGACTTGCCAGTGACACCCCACAACCTTGATCTGGATACACAGATTTGAAAGGGGATGGATAGATGGATGGATGCAGGAATGCGCTTTAGTATGTTGCTGACTGGATTAAAGGAAATTTCCAGAGGAAAAATTGTAACGTAACTAAATATGATAAATAACATTCGAGTAACAATGTTCTCAAGACTGTTTATTTATTCTGTTTCAAGGTCACAGGCTGCCAGCGCCTATCCTGGCAGTCTCACACACAAGGCAGGGAACAGTCCTGGGGCCAGATGTCCAGTACGTGTTTAATAAGAAACGAGTCAGCATGCAGCCACTAAGTACTCTACAACAATAACAACAGGCACAGAGCGCCCCATTCTTGATGGCTGCTTTCGGCCTTTTGAATTTTATATACGTGTGTAAAATGAGTCCGTTCAGCAGCACGGCATTGCATTTCATACCAAGAGATTGTAGGTCCATCTCCAGACTTGGCTCCCTTCACTCGCCTGTGCACCAATTATATGAAGTACATACACAGAGACAGCTGTGACGTCTGAATGGCCTTGTAAGTCATGCAGAATTAAGCGGCACAAGGACTTCTTGTAGGACGAGCAGACCAATAACGGCGCTCGACTGGCTTGCTGCTCTACAGTACGTGGCATTTTAAGACAACGACGGAACTCCATTCATCCCCCTACAGCATATCCTTCAAGCCGGTACATTTGGGCTGCACTGACTCTTGCTGCTTCATGACTGTAGCCCGTGAAAATCTCAAGTGGAGCTTTGTGTTCAGTGAGAGTGAGTTAGGAACAGCACCCCAACAGTTTTGACTCCCAGCCCTCGAAAGCCTGCATTAATAAATTATAGACTAAATGTAAATTAGAAGCTGCAAGTGAGCCTCCTGCTAAGCGACTTAATGTACATTTGATTTGTCTAATTGTAGCTTTTTAGCTCGAGGCATGCTGCGTAGTTACTCCATATCTGACTCGATGCTTTTCGTTTCACTCCTCTCCGTATTGCTTCATACTTTTATAAAGCACCTTGTGATTGCATTTATTAACAAGAGCCACTCGGTGCAAAATGAAGATTGATTCATCGACGGTGTGAGGAGCAGCTGTCAATACACGGGAGGAGCATTTGCGATGTGCCATGGCCTTCCTGCTCTGCTCAGTTTCAAAAGGTTAAAGTCCGACTATCCTGTATATATGCAGATCAGGCGCACAGCTTAGCCGGGATATTCGAATGCCACCAAAATCTATGCTCCAGTTGAGTGCCTCCTGCAGTCTCAAAATTCCATTTATTGAAGGGAAGACTTGCAAGTGATTGAATACTTAGGTGAACAGCCCTCTGGGAGTGCAGAGGAAGCCAATCTCCAGTCTGTGCGAATGTGACTCACTTGTGAGGAGGAGGAGGAATGGGCACATCCTATAGTGCCTTTCATCATAAGCATTAGCAGTGTCATCCAACAACAGGAATGGAGCCTCGCATTTAAAGAAAACGGAATGAAATAAAACAAATGCAAAAAAGTAGCTCTGGATTGATAGCAGTAATCAGTGCTGGACAAGAGAAACAGAACACAGGATGGTGCACCATTTCTCCTGACATGCACATCAATGACAGGGCTTGGAAGAACATCACACAGGACAGCAAAGTCATTGACTGGGGGACTCGGGTCACCTGAACTGCAAAGCCACGTCTCTCACACTCTCATATATGCCGTTTTCCCCCGATGTACTCTTAACCACGATCAGGTTACAGGTAAGCTGAAGTCTACCCTCTTGTCTGAGGGCAAGCAGGGACAAACCCTGGACAGGACACCATTCATTCACAAACACAGAGTTGCCATTTAACACAGCAGGCACGTCTCTGAAATGTGAGAGGTTGGCCGGTGTGCCTGAGGAAATCCACACGGTGCAGACTGAAAGGAAAAACTGTACACTGGTAGTGACTGGGCCAGAAATGGAATCCTGCTCCTCTTCAGCTGTGCCATGCTCATTCACACTTAATACAGAATCACAGAGAGTACCCTAGCATTATAAGGGACAAAAAACCAATAGCAGCAAGAATGCCAGTCACTTACAGCATACCCTAAAACAACAACCTGTTTTTTGGATATTTGAGTACCCTCAGAAAACCCCATGAAAACAGAACAAAAAATAGAAATCGAGTGGACTAGGGAGGGAATTTGTTGCCCTGTAGCCAACCGCCATTTATTTATAACAGACATATTCTTTCAATCCACTTAATGCAATTTAGGGCCCCAAAGTCAAAAAGCACAAGAGAACCTGAAGCAAGCCAAGCACTAAGCCATCGAAAGTTCTGAATGGAGCCAGGAATTCACTTAAATACGGTATGTATGTGCCTGACTTGGCTACAAACAATGCTGACTTAATTCATTTTTCCAGACAACAGCAAATGGTGTGTGGCTAAGGAGAAAGTAGATTATATATATATATATATATATATTTTATATATATATATATATATATAGATACTGTATATATAGATTCTGTATACATAGATTCTGTATAGATAGATAGATAGATCTCACGCTCCATTCTTCCCTCACTCGGTCTGTTGTGGTGAAAAAGGAGCTGAGCCATAAGGCAAAGCTCTCAATTTACCAGTCGATCTATGTTCCTACCCTCACCTATGGTCATGAGCTATGGGTAGTGACCAAAAGAACGAGATCGCAAATAAAAGCGGCTGAAATGAGTTTCCTCCACAGGGTGTCTGGGCTCTCCCTTAAAGATAGGGTGAGAAACTCAGTCATCCGGGAGGGGCTCAGAGTAGAGCCGCTGCTCCTCCACATCGAGAGGAGTCAGATGAGGTGGCTCGGGCATCTGATCAGGATGCCTCCTGGACGCCTCCCTGGTGAGGTGTTCCAGGCACGTCCAACCGGGAGGAGGCCCCGGGGAAGACCCAGGACACGCTGGAGGGACAATGTCTCCCGGCTGGCCTGGGAACGCCTTGGGATTCTCCTGGAAGAGCTAGAAGAAGTGGCCGGGGAGAGGGAAGTCTGGGCATCTCTGCTCAAGCTGCTGCCCCCACGACCCGACCTCAGATAAGCGGAAGAAAATGGATGGATGGATAGATAGATAGATACTTTGTGAATTTCCCCTTGGGATTAATAAAGTATGTAAGGCTTGAAAGACCGAAAAGGCCTCCATGAGAGGCACAGCAACACCAACCCTAGAATACTGAACTGAAGAGATCCTGGGCTATCTGGAGGGGTGTGAAGCAGGAACCAGCCATATAAAGGGTGCCAGCCAGTCCATTTCAGGGGCCCACTCACACACACACACACCACTACTATAGAACATATGCTTACAGTGTTGGCGACGAGGGAGGAAAATCCACACAGACATAGAGAGAAGGTGCAAACTCCAGTCAGGTGGGTGTAGAATTCAAATCTGCCGAACCTGTGTGGCAGCAACGCTAATCACTGCACCTCGGATCTGAAGTCGTTCAAAGCAGTAAATGAGAAAGATGAAAGGTGAGTTTAGAAGAAATGAAGACAAAAATTTGGAGGAAAGAAAAGGAGAGTCTTCAACAGAAATCTGAACACTCAGATTGACAAATAAGGCAGGGGGGCACAGGGGGAGAGATTTTTCCCTTTTTGGTTGCTGCTCCTTAACAGCATCGAATTCATTTTCAAAGAATGGCTCTATTCGCCAGACATCTGCCAAGTATTTAGCCCAGGCAGAAGCAGGAAATGCAGACTGAACAAAAAAAAAAAAAAAAAAAAGGCAGCAGGCGCAAGAAGTCGTGCAAAAGATCCCCCCGGCAGAGCACAAAATCCTCCATTAAGTATTAGTGCAGGATTGCAGGGCACAAATCCCATTTTCAGCTCAGAGCATTATCCCATAAATCAAGTGATCCTGCGGATACTACATTAAGATCTCACACCGCTGCCCTCTCTCAGCGGTCTCCGCTGATTTGTGTGCCTCTGATAAAGACCCCTTCAGGAATTTTAATAGCGGCCTGCCCTGCTTCACAGCCAGGGTGATGGGGCGGGGAGCAGCAGCAGAAAGTGAGCCTGATATATTCACATATCGATTGCAGGGCTCCTTCTTGTCTGCCACCAAACAACGACGCTTTTTATGGACAACTCGCAGTCAGTTACTGGAAAAGGAAGACGAGAAATCTCTCGTCGTCAGCCAGCTGGCCAAAAAGAGCTGTGAAGTGTGCCTTGGGAGAGGCCAGCCTCTCAAATTCGAGCTGTGCATTAAGCACAAAAGCACCGTCCTAGCTGGCATCCACACAGGGTCTCATGTAACTGGAACTTTTTGCTAAATGGAAATGGGAATTTTTGGATGTGTCATCGTACCAGTGACATGCTCTCCGAACAAAGAGCAAAGAGCTTGTCCCCTTTACGCACTCCTTAATGAATGAATTGTGCCAATGTTTGAATGCCCTTTGTTGCTTAAATCCTACAGATTCTTTGCCCCAGTTTTGGCCGCTAATATCATTCAGGCTGGGGGGCCCAGCAGCTAGGGAGCTGGGGTGAAGCACAAGTGAGTTGATCCATTCCAGCCATCTTCTAACCTCCTTAGGGCTCCACTTGGATAACTAATAATAAAAAAAAAAATTGTTCAAATGCATAAAATACTTTGAAAAATAAAATATAGGCTGTTGACTTAATAACAGTATGGAGATTAATGGCAGTGGCTAGGAAGCCTATTCGTATTCTTTAAATATGTTGATCTTCTTTACCCAAATTTGTCTTTGCTTCATACCACGTACAATGTGCTTTATCTTGCAGATTTACATGATGCCATGTCTTACACACTCCGCAGTGTTGTCGCTTGGCATTGCTGCTTTAAAGCCCCAGGGACTTGGATTCAATTCTGGTGTGCATGGAGTTTGCACGTTCTCCCCAGGTTCACGTGAGCGTGTGTATAATCAGGATACCAAAGAATGGTGATACGTTGCGAGTTAAATTTCACTGTAACCTGTACATCTGACAATAATGTCCAGGTTGGCATTATAGTATCTTTCTCTGTGTCCTGGTGCTCTGGAAAGGCACAATGTGTCAGCGTCTGAGTGGGTAGCCACTGTCACCTGGCACATGTACTGACGTGATCGCTGTTACAATGAATATTACAGGCCTTATGAAACACTGTGGGTTCAGCCAGTTACCTTCCCAACAAGCCAACCACCACGTGCAGCACAGTCACATCTGCCAAAGCTATTTTGCCTCAAAAATAAATGAATCACGGTCTGACCCAAGCTACCGAGACACAATGTTTCTCAGCCAAATCTTGGCATCACAGATGACTTCTGCATTAATGGGAAGTCACTGATTACACGTAACAAAAGCAGCCTCCTCCTCGCTAGAGCAGGGGTGGGCAATGTCGGTCCTGGAGAGCCGCAGTGGCTGCTGGTTTTTGTTCCAACTCAGTTTCTTAATGAGTAGTTGATTATTGCTGATGAAGCATTTATTGCTTAAATGACATTTTGATCCTTCATTTTAGTGGTCTCGCTTGTTAAGGTTCCCCACCCTTAACTGCTTATTTCAATCTTAAACCGCTGCATTCAGTGTTTTCAATGGCTTCTTATTTAGTAAGAAGATATAAATGACAAAGCAGCCAGCAGTTCTCCATCTAGCTTGTTGCCATTTATATCTGTGTGTGTTCTTCATGCACTGTTTGATTTAATAAAAAACTTAATAGAAAAATGTGACAGACTGAAAATTATACGGTTTAGGCCTCAAATGATTTGCACGATATCTTTGTAATGGAAATACATTGTAGACTAACAAGCCATAAAATTAAATAAGGTCTGAGATTGGCAAGGATTGGTTTCTAATTAAGCAGTAGGGCTGGAATGAAAACCCACCCCTGTGCTAGATGTCCTAATTGTAATATTCATCCATCCATCCCTCCATTATCCGACCCACTATATCCTAACTACAGGGTCACGGGGGTCTGCTGGAGCCAATCCAAACCAACACAGGGCACAAGGCAGGAAACAAAACCCGGGCACGGCGCCAGCCCACTGCAGCCAATTGTAATATGAGTGCCTTAAAGTTTTCTGATGACATTAGGAGAACTGGACCCTGCTGCAAATTTCCTTTTTATGTTGGCAAAAAACCTGTAAATGTTCTATGTATGCGCACCCACACCATATGAAAACTGGATACAGTGTCTCATGAGTTGGTCAATGGCTTCCAGCATAGTAGGCACAATGGAGCTGAAGACTGGCAGCATTTACTCTCTTAAAAGGGAACAAAAATAAAGTCTGTACATCACACTCATCACTGAGGGGTAATATTTTTGTCACATCAATGCATATTATAATTGGATCAGTGATATGATAGATAGATAGATAGATAGATAGATAGATAGATAGATAGATAGATAGATAGATAGATAGATAGATAGATAGATAGATAGGATACTTTATTAATCCCCAAGGGGAAATTCACACGTTTTATACATGCGAGTCGTCATTTGGCTGCACTTCCCTGATTAGTCAAGAGTGTCGTCATTTCCCAGTTTCTCCGGAATGCTGTATAAAGAGTTGCTGTAAATATAAACATTTTCTTGTCAAATTTTCATTTACAAATCTCGACATTTGCGTGGAAAGCTCCATTTGCACATTTCGAGCCTCTTTTTGTGCATACTCAACTTTTATAAATCCTGTCAGCCCTGGACCAAACGCTGGAATGCCACTCTTAATGCCGGGCACACTCACTCACACTGGTAGAATTTACAACAGCATCATTAGCTACGCATACCTGCACCTTTTAACCTAAAAGAAGATGGCAACGTATATTAAAGTCTCTTGGTCACCCTGATCAGACAAAGGCCTCCTCCTCCTCATTCCTCAGGATGCCCCCTAACAGCTCTACCTTGATTATGAAGTCGTGGGGCATCAAAAGCCACTGCAGCTTTTATGTCTCCCGTGATGACAGCCACTCCGACATTTATCTGTCAGATGCACTTCATATCCTCCAACCACACACATCCTTTATTTTGCCCGGCACTCTCCTTACATTTTCCTCTGACAATATTAAGCTCAGTCATGTGGCACAGGTGCTTTGTGTGTATTAAAGTGTGTTTTATGGCTGTGCATGCAGGGCTGCTGATTTTCTCAAAGCAAGGCAATTACGCCATACGACCTTCATTGACCTGGACATAGATTTATGTCTTAACGCACCGTGGCCCTACAAAAGATGCTTTAAAAAAAAAAAAAGAGTAAAATAAAGCAATGATGTTTAAGCAAGTCAAAAACAGAAGAGGTTAACCCATACTTGTCTTTACACTCTGGTATGGCTGCTGCAGTTGTTCAGACTTGAATTTGTCTCATCTGTCCTGGCGAGGGTCAAGGTGGTTATGCTTGGGCAGGTCTGATTCGACAGCCTTGTGCCCTACAGGTCTCTGTGGGAATTCCCCTGGGCCAGCTGAGAGACATGATTCCCCCCCCCACCATGCTCTAGGTATTCTCCCAATCGGCTGTGCCCCATGCGCCACCTGCAGGGTCTCCCAAAGCCGCAGAATTAGCTTCTCTCATTCCAGGACAGAAATGTGCCTTTTTAATGACAAGGACTTTTACTCCTCACAGGAATATAGTAAAGCACTGCTGGGTTCCCAGTGGGGGACACAACTGAAAAGATGGGCATTACACCGAGACAGGGGTCACACGCAAATGAGGCCCACTCTGAGCAGCGCCTTTGGTACAGCTGAGTGCACCGGCGGTGACAGAAGAGTTTCACGCATCTGCGGAATTTGTAAGCATCAGCACAGCTGTGCTGCAATGGATGAACTCTGGGAATACAAACCTTTGCAGATTTTCTGTTTGCTAGGTAAGTAACTTTCAGTACGAGCCAATCAAGTGCCTGCACACGGCCACATTAGCCAAAATGAATAACGGCCATAATCAAATAAGAACCAGGGATTTAGGATTGTTAAAGAAATGTAGCAAGCATACAAAGCACAGGAAAAAGCCAATAAAGTAAAACAGAAGCAACCATAAAACAAGAACATCTTCTTTATAGGGTCATGTTCATCACCTGGACCAAGTACAGTGAAATTCTTAACTGCATGTGCTAATCAACCAAAAATAAGACCCCACTCTATTTACAAACTTCCATGATGCTCCCACAGTCCAGCAGCTTAGGATCACTCTGCTTCTTACGTGTCTGTTATTTCCTAGCATGGCCTGAACTCCACATACCTCCTTGGTCACATCATGGATGCCGGTCCAATCTCTGCGGTCAACCTCACCTGCTCATCTGATGATGCTTGTAATCTAGAAATGGAGGGGAAGAGAGAGACAGCCTGATGTTGCACACATGGAAGCACATAAATGGCAGATTTGAGGGTGTCCCATTAACAGTGTGGGAAACATTTCTCTCAGTGATGCGAAAGCTTCTGTCTCTCTGTAAGCCAAAGGTCACCGGTGTACAGCTAAACAGCAGAACTTGCTGCTAGAGTGAATGAATGCCATTGCCATGCACCTTGAAGTCTGCTGTTCACTGGACCATGGCCCTCTCCCCACCTAACACTGATGTCATGTCAAACTTGCAGAAAGAAATGAAGATTTATCAGCTTAGACATTCATTTCTGAACCCTGAAATTCTAATGTCCCATGCAGAGTTCTGGGCTCATTCTTTTCCTTACCATTATAATGTCTCAAGTCACCCTTAGCCACATCTTCAATTGACAAATACTACCTAGACACGTGAGCCCTGGACTGCTGACTCACTGCACATCATTCACACCCTTCTATTCGTATGATCTTACTAATTCTCCAGCTTGGATTTCCGTGACGTTTTTCAAGGGTGAAAGATATTTGTGCACCATACTCTATGATTTACAACAGGAAGCAATTTTGGTGTCAGAGAGACCAGCTTCATTTCTGCCCGAGCCTTCAGCCAAGAGATTTGTGCTTGTGTGCTGAAGAGAGCAGCCAGAAACCCAATGCATGTGAAGGAGGAGTGCTGGACAACAAGCTCTACAGCAAGGAAAGAAGAAAAATGGAGACAATGACATGAGACTGGAAATGCACAGGGGCAAAAAGGAAGAGTATGAAGGTAAAATAGAGAGGGAGGAGTTGGAAAGTCCGACTGTCAGATCAGAGAGAACCTCTTAAGATGCAGTGATCCAGAGTCAAGTAAGAATGAAAGTTATTGAGGAGAGTGAGAGCTGAGGTAGAGCGGTCTGTACAGATGCTGATGTTACCATGGTGGAGGACAGCACGTGGGATGGTGCACAGCACATACAGGAATTCAGTTAACTTTGAGAAGAATGAAGCGTTGTAATGAGAAGCACAGTAAGTGAAAGAGAAGCAGGCCAAGAAGCATTGTAGCAATGTGGTCAAACAAAAAAAAAAAAGGAATTGGATGAAGATCACTCGCCCATCTACATCCAGTCAAATGGAGAATGTCAAACTGAGAAGATGGGCACAGCACTGTAAAAAGAAGACTGATATTAAAAGAAACAACAAGGTCATTAAGAGAGAAGGATTTGGACAACACAAGGCTGACTGAATTCCCTGTGATTTAAATATGGTACATGCTGTGTAGCTGCTTAGTCAGGAGGGCCTACCTACTAGCAGAAACTAAATTAACTGGTACATATGGAAAACAGGACACAGGATGGCCGACCATATTGTTTCCGATGGGTATCATCGCTCCATGCAAATTAACTGGCACTGGACATCTTCTTCAAACAGCTTGTTTTATGTCCTCCACAATACACTGCAGAAGCAACCACATTAAACTGAATTCCTGTGCGTCTTTGTGAATCCACATCTGGAATGAATGAAGTGTTCTGTAAACAACCATTTTTCGATTTCAGTACAGCTGCTATAAAAGGATACTAGGTCATGATATTTAGGGTTATTTAGACACCACTTTCTACCTTAATAAAAGGACAACCATTTATGTGTCTGATTGTTATGTCTCTGTCATTCCAACAAATGACACATCACTAACATTAACGCTGCTTCCATGAATCCCATACCAAATGGCATATAACAGAGACATATGTATTGTATTTGTCATTTGAACTGATGGTACATCACAAACATTTATAGTAATATGTTTTATTGCTGAAAATGTTTATGATGTGCCTTGTGTTATTACTACGTGCATTACAAAATACATCTCAACAGACAGTGAACTGCAAACATTAACACCGAGGTCTACATTAATTGCTTACATTTCAACCCATATAAAGGAACAATATTTGTGTCACAAACCCATCCTGAACACCATTATATTAATACAATTGGAACCACTTCCCATTGGCTCACCACCTATGGGAGGGGCCAAGGAGGTCGGGTGCAGTGTGAGTTGGGTGGTGGCTGAAGACGGGGACCTTGGTGGTCCGATCCTCGGCTACAGAAGCTGGCTCTTGGGACGTGGAATGTCACCTCTCTGAAGGGGAAGGAGCCTGAGCTTGTGCGCGACGTTGAGAGGTTCCAGCTAGATATAGTCGGGCTCACCTCAACATACAACTTGGACTCTGGAACCAATCTCCTTGAGAGGGGCTGGACTCTCTACAACTCTGGAGTTGCCCCCGGTGAGAGGCGCCGAGCAGGTGTGGGTATACTTATTGCACCCCAACTTGGAGCCTGTACATTGGGGTTTACCCCAGTGGACGAGAGAGTAGCCTCCCTCCGCCTTTGGGTAGGAGGACGGGTCCTAACTGTTTGTGCGTATGCACCGAACAGCAGTTCGGGGGAGTCCCTGTAGTGGGTGCTAGAGGGCATACCTTCTGGGGACTCCCTTGTACTGCTTGGAGACTTCAATGCTCACGTGGGCAATGACAGTGAGACCTGGAAAGGTGTGATTGGGAGGAATGGCCGAGTGGTGTTTTGTTATTGGACTTCTGTGCTCGTCACGGATTGTCCATAACACACACCATGTTCAAGCATAGGGGTGTTCATATGTGCACTTGGCACCAGGACACCCTAGGCCTCAGTTCGATGATCGACTTTGTGGTCATGTCGTCGGACTTGCGGCCACATGTCTTGGACACTCGGGTGAAGAGAGGGGCGGAGCTGTCAGTTGATCACCACCTGGTGGTGAGTTGGCTTCGATGGTAGGGGAGGATGCCGGTCAGGCCTGGTAGGCCCAAAAGTGTTGTGAGGGTCTGCTGGGAACATCTGGCAGAGTCCCCTGTCAAAAGTAGCTTCAACCCCCACCTCCGGCAGAACTTAGACTACATCCCGAGGGAGGTGGGGGACATAGAGTCCGAATGGGCCATGTTCCGTGCCTCTATTGTTGAGGCGGCTGACCGGAGCTGTGGCCATAAGGTGGTCGGTGCCTGTCGTGGCGGCAATCCCCGAACCCGTTGGTGGACACCAGCGGTGAGGGATGCCGTCAAGCTGAAGAAGGAGTCCTACCGGACCCTTTTGTCCTGTGGGACTCTGGAGGCAGTTGATAGGTACTGGCAGGCCAAGCGGAATGCGGCTTCGGTGGTTGCTGAGGCAAAAACTCAGGCATGGGAGGAGTTTGGGGAGGCCATGGAGAACGACTTTCGGAAAGGAGATTCTGGTCCACCGTCTGGCGTCTCAGGAGGGGGAAGCAATGCAGTTTCAACACTGTATATGGTGGGGATGGTACGTTGCTGACCTCTGAGCTGTATTTTGAAGACCTCCTCAATCCCACTAACATGCCTTCCAATAAGGAAGCAGAGCCTGAGGACACGGAGGTGGGCTCCCCCATCTCTGGGACTGAGGTCACCGAGGTGGTCAAAAAACTCCTTGGTGGCAGGGCCCCGGGGGTGGATGAGATACGCCCAGAGTTCCTCAAGGCTCTGGATGTTGTAGGGCTGTCTTGGTTGACACGTCTCTGCAACATCGCATGAACATCGGGGACAGTGCCTCTGGATTGGCAGAGCAGGGTGGTGGTCCCCCTCTTTAAGAAGGGGGACTGGAGGGTGTGTTCCAACTACAGAGGGATCACACTCCTCAGCCTCCCTGGAGAAGTCTATTCGGGGGTCCTAGAGAGGAGAGTCTGTCAGACAGTCGAACCTCGGATTCAGGAGGAACAGTGTGGTTTTTGTCCTGGTCATGGAACAGTGGACCAGCTCTACACCCTTGGCAGGGTCCTGGAGGGTGCATGGGAGTTCGCCCAACCAGTCTACATGTGTTTTGTGGACTTGGAAAAGGCATTCAACCGTGTCCCTCGGGGAATCCTGTGGGGGGTGCTCCGGGAGTATGGGGTACCGGACCCCCTGATTAGGGCTGTTCGGTCCCTGTACGACTGGTGTCAGAGCTTGGTCCGCATTGCCGGCAGTAAGTCGAACCCGTTTCCGGTGAGAGCTGGCCCTTTGTCACCGATTCTGTTCATAACTTTTATGGACAGAATTTGTAGGTGCAGCCAGGGTGTTGAGGAGGTCCGGTTTGGTGGACTCAGGATTGGGTCACTGCTTTTTGCTGATGATGTTGTCCTGTTTGCTTCATCAGGCCGTGATCTTCAGCTCTCTCTGGATCGGTTCGCAGCTGAGTGTGAAGTGGCTGGGGTGGGAATCAGCACCTCCAAATCCGAGACCATGGTCCTCAGCCGGAAAAGGGTGGAGTGCCCTCTCAGGTTTGGGGGCGAGATCCTGCCTCAAGTGGAGGAGTTCAAGTATCTTGGGGTCTTGTTCACGAGTGGGTGAAGAATAGAGCGGGAGATCAACAGGCGGATCGGTGCGGCGTCCGCAGCGTATGAGGGCTCTGCATCGGTCTGTTGTGGTGAAAAAGGAGCTGAGCCGCAAGGCAAAGCTCTCAATTTACCAGTCGATCTATGTTCCTACCCTCACCTATGGTCATGAGCTATGGGTAGTGACCGAAAGAACGAGATCGCGAATACAAGCGGCTGAAATGACTTTCCTACGCAGGGTGTCTGGGCTCTCCCTTAAAGATAGGGTGAGAAGCTCAGTCATCTGGGAGGGGCTCAGAGTAGAGCCGCTGCTCCTCCGCATCGAGAGGAGTCAGATGAGGTGGCTCGGGCACCTGATTAGGATGCCTCCAGGACACCTCCCTGCTGAGGTGTTCCGGGCACGTCTAACCGGGAGGAGGCCCAGGGGAAGACCCAGGACACGCTGGAGGGACTATGTCTCCCGGCTGGCCTGGGAATGCCTCAGGATTCTCCCGGAAGAGCTAGAAGAAGTGGCCGGGGAGAGGGAAGTCTAGGCATCTCTGCTCAAGCTGCTGCCCCCGCGACCCGATCTCGGATAAGCGGAAGAGGATGGATGGATGGAAGGTATTGGAACCAATATTAATTCTTAACACATGGCATGATATTTTCATAAAAACATAAGAAATGGGACTCATGAAATGAGACCATTCAGTCCACCAAGCTTGTTTGTTTGGCTAATAGCTAACATGTCCCAGTATCTCATCCAGATTTTCCATAAAGGTTGTCAAGGCTTCTGCTTGAAGTACATGCCTTGGTAGTTTGCTCCAGATTTCCAAAACTCTAAGCATAAAGAAGTGCTTTCTGGCTTTGATCCTAAATGCACTTCCGCTTAATTTCACTGGTGTCCTGAAATATTTGAGTCAAGCTAATGCCTTTGCCATAACAAGAAAGTAGTTTCATTAACACTAGAATCCCTGAAGCCTATGAAAAAACTGGTAATCCCGGCCCACCTTAAATTCCTTCACACCTCTCCATCAGTGTCTTTTGTTTTGTAAATGTATCGATCAGCACAAGCAGCCTGCTATCCCATCAACCCCTGACTGCCGGAGCTCAACTCGGGCAAAAAATTCTACCAGCTCAAATGTTCTCTATCGGCTTCAGGGATTCTAGTGTTAACTCAAAGGGTTATCAAATATCCTGAGTCAGCAAGAACTGGGAGAAGAGTGTCAACTGTCTGTGTCCCTTAGTCCATTCTCACTAACACGACTCCTTTGGTTCACGGACTGCCATACTGTGATAAGATACAGGCTATATGACCTGATATGCCATTTTTAGCAGCATCCCCGTACTCAGATAACTGACTACTAGTCCATACAAGTTACTTAAGTCTTTGTTAGTCCCTTTCATCAGAGAACCTTTTCTGCCCCATGGATCACTGCTTGCTGACATATGTATATCATTTATGAGTGATGTCCTACCCTGTATGTATTCATGAAAACCCAGAATTATTGGCAATCATGCACTAACGCCAGCATGTATAGTGTCTACTACCATGTTGTGTTCAAAGACGCCTCATTAAATCTTAAGTCTTATCAATTCATCCACTCAAGTGCCCATAATGGTCAGTACCGGCCCACAGAAAGTGGCTACTCAGACTAGAGATGATGTTGACAAAAGTGACATAAATAAGGTATTCACCAATAGTAAATATTTTGGTACTGAACGGGAACAAACATGGAAGTATAGACAGACAGATAACTATTTGTGTTTGGGTAGTAGGTGCAGCCCCACTCATTTTTCCTGGACAAAATGCTTCATGTACTGTAGTCCTACGGTAACAAGACCATGAATTCTTAGAAAAATTCCCAGCACAGAGTAATGTTGCAAATAATTCATCATTCACCATAATCTAAACTATTGGAGCTGGGTAAGGAGAATTTGCATGTTTAAAGAAAGAAATAAAAGACTGGTGATTCTGCCTTCCATTGCAATGCATGAGTAGCCAGAATGACTTATTTCAGGACAGAAAGGCCAATCTGTGCCTAAACTGGTCACTCGCGTTACTCCACCACTCAATCAATGACCGCACTCTGAATTTGTCTCGATGAATTGGATGAATTGACAAGACTTAAGATTTAATGAGGGGTCTTTGAACACAACATGGTAGTAGACACTATACATGCTGACGTTAGTGCAGGATTGCCAACCATTCTGGGTTTTCATGGATACATACAGGGTAGGACATCACTCATAAATCTATAAAGGCTGATGTGAGACAGGGAACACAAAATGGAGCCTCACCCTCAGTAAGGTGGACAAGTGGGCTTTAGCCCCGACCAAAGCTCATAGGGCAAGCTTCCCTGGGGGTCATACACTTCTGAAGACCACCTGGATTGTGCTGCACACCTGCACTACCACACATTTTGTAATGCCCTGTGGACCACTAACTGGTCCGAGTAATTCCTCACCCTTACAGTCTATGACATCACCATACTACCTGGAATTTATTCAGCTAAGCAACAGAAAGAAATGCAAAGAGAAATGTAAAATAAAATGAATGATTATGGAACATCTATTAGTTAGATCATACAAAAAAAAAATCAAATAATATTACAGGAATCACCCAAGTGGTTAAGCATGGCTGGCAAGCAATGATCAACTACTGTTCATATAATTTAAAAGACTCTGTTAACAAACATCATAAGGTTATTCAAGGGCCTTGAGCTGCACGCCTGTTTTTTTTACAAGGCCTCGTCAAGTGTGTGAAGCAGTCAGCCTTTATACAGAGTACTAGAGCATCAAGGTAAACATGAAACCCCACACGTAAAATAATGGAGATGCATTAATGTCAGCTGTGAAGATGTATGCCAGTTGGTTTCACTTAATGGTCTCTTTAGCCATGGGCTTTAAGACAAGGTGACATTTTCAGACTGCAAAGGAAAATGACTTGAGAAATCTTCTCGGGGCCTTTCCATCACCTTAGGCACTGCGAGCAGCACTGAATTGTCTATTATGAAGCAAGGCGGCTGCATAGCCTTGATGATTCCCATTTCAGTAGTTACTTTTGTACTGACACATGATGACCAGTTTGGTAGGATCAACCATCAGAATATACAGAGTCTGAGCAATATTAAAATACATCAGCCAACCATTACTAACGTGATTCAAACCTAATGAGAATCTCAGGGAACTGATGTCTATCCTAGCAGCGCCAGACTCAAGGTAGGAATTAACAATATAGTAAACAAAGCATGGATGGCTGGTATCTCTGATAATTGTCTTTGCTTTGGCCCACAATTGCTAGGTGTAGACGTTCTAAAAGTTAGAGAGCCTTGTGGTCCTACTGCATGCGGTCTACAAACCAGGCGATAATACCTCCTGTCAGGATACATTCAATGGTGGATTTATAGAAATTCTTTAGTATCTGGGAGAGCAGCCTAAAATCCCCAGCAGTGTCTGAGGTGGTTAAGATGTTATTGGCATCTTCACTCTCTTCACCCAAGTGTCAATATGCTTGGACCAGAACAAGCCTTTTGTGATGTGGACACAGAGGTATCTGAAACTGGCCACCCTTTCCCCCTTGTCTTGTTAATACTGAGGGGGTGTTGGTGCCATTGCCATTTTCGCCCAAAGTCCACAATCGACTCCTTTGTCTTGCTGACATTCAGAAGAAGGCTGCTCTCCTGACACCAGTGCGACAGAATCACCACTTCATCCAGGTAAGCCTGCTCATTCTTATTAGATATCAGGCTGTGCCATCAGAAGATCTGACAACAATGTTAGTCATGTGCAGCCATGCAGTCAAATGTACATGGAACTCAGCCCTATGGTGCCACTGTGTTTTGGTGGGGGGTTGTGATGCAGTTTGTCCACCCACTTGAACCACCTGAGTTAAGACTGTCAAGAAGTTAAAAACCCAGCTATAAAGTGAAATGTTCAGATGGAGATCCCTGAGCTTGAAGAGTTTAGACTGGTTTATTGTGTTAATCCTGAACTATAGTCTATAAACAGCATTCACACATAATTCCCTCTCCTATTGTCCAGGTGGACCACTACTGTATGTAAAAATCAAGTTGATGGCATCATTCATGGATGTACTGGAATAATTTATGAACTGAAGGGCATATACAGTATAATACTTGATTAGCCTCTCAAAACAGTTTATTGCTATAGGCATTAGTATAATGGGACATTAGGCCTTCAGTCTGGTTGATTTAATTTGTTAGGCCAGTCCTCCAAATATCCATTTTAAATTTCAGGAGCCTATCCTAGAAACATTAAGTAGAAATCATCCAAAGATCTAACAGTCCATCCCAAGGAGCACTCATGAACCCAACTGCATGGGTCAAATTTAGAGTTGTGAATCAACCAAATCTGCACATATTAAGGACCTAAGAAACATACAGACATACATTCTATACAAAAAGGAACCAGGACATGATTTGAACCCACTGGGCAACCAACTACACCCTATAAAAATATAAAACCAAAAGAACCCATTTTGGCTGGTGCTCTGCAGATCAGCCCATCAGTTATGAACAGGATCATGGAAGGCAGCATGTACAGTTTCTAAAGTCAAGTAGCTTAGGACAACAGAGAAAATTGAAAGAAAAATGAACCACAGACATGTGTAAATGTTAAAACGAATGAGTCTAAAATCAATTAATCTGTGCTTAGTGGAGAGATATAAATTTACTGGATGCCCTGGGCAGACATTCCTAATGTCTGCATTAAATAATGTTCAAATGAAATGCCTGTCCATAAATGTATGCACATCAATAAATAACCTCTTCAAATGTTTTAATTTATCAGTAAATAATTTTTATTGAGCTGGCTACTCTGTCAGTGTGGTGTAATCACACCAGTGAAGAACAATGCCCACAGATTACTCTCCCATATATCTCACTTTCATGTTGATAAAAAAAATTATGATGCCTGAAACTCAGAGGAATAGCTGCTGAAATTCAGAAACTCCCTTCACAATGTAGTTGGCCATGTTTTCCTCAACTCATAAGTGGCGTTCTCTGCTTTATCAGCCTGCAAACACATGCAAACATAAACAAATGTTCTGTTTTGTTACCCAAAATAATATAAACATCAGAAAATGTACAGGCAAGTGAACATCCAGACCATCAGTTCTGTGGTCACCCCCCACCCCTGAGGTCCTCACAGGTGGCGCAGTGGTAGTGCTGCTGCTTTGCAGTAAGGAGACTGTGGAAGGTTGTGGGTTCGCTTCCCGGTTCCGCCCTGTGTGGATAGCGCTTTGAGTATTGAGAAAAGCGCTATATAAATGTATCCATCCATCCATCCATTGTCTCCCGCTTATCCGAGGTCGGGTCGCAGGGGCAGCAGCTCTCCCCGGCCACTTCTTCTAGCTCTTCCGGGAGAATCCCAAGGCGTTCCCAGGCCAGTTGAGAGACATAGTCCCTCCAGCGTGTCCTGGGTCTTCCCCGGGGCCTCCTCCCGGTTAGACGTGCTCGGAACACCTCACCAGGGAGGCGTCCAGGAGGCATCCTGATCAGATGCCCGAGCCACCTCATCTGACTCCTCTCGATGTGAAGGAGCAGCGGCTCTACTCTGAGCCCCTCCCGGATGACTGAGCTTCTCACCGTATCTTTAAGGGAAAGCCCAGACACCCTGCGGAGGAAACTCATTTCAGCCGCTTGTATTCGTGATCTCGTTCTTTCGGTCACTACCCATTGCTCATGACCATAGGTGAGGGTAGGAACATAGATCGACTGGTACATCGAGAGCTTCGCCTTGCGGCTCAGCTCCTTTTTCACCACGACAGACTGATGCAGATCCCGCATTACTGCGGATGCCGCACCGATCCGCCTGTCAATCTCACGCTCCATTCTTCACTCACTCGTGAACAAGACCCCGAGATACTTGAACTCCTCCACTTGGGGCAGGATCTCGCTACCAATCCTGAGAGGGCACTCCACCCTTTTCCGGCTGAGGACCATGGTCTCGGATTTGGAGGTGCTGATTCTCATCCCAGCCGCTTCACACTCAGCTGCGAACTGATCCAGAGAGAGCTGAAGATCACGGCCTGATGAAGCAAACAGGACAACATCATCTGCAAAAAGCAGTGACCCAATCCTGAGCCCACCAAACCGGACCCCCTCAACACCCTGGCTGCGCCTAGAAATTCTGTCCATAAAAGTTATGAACAGAATCGGTGACAAAGGGCAGCCCTGGCGGAGTCCAACTCTCACTGGAAATGGGTTCGACTTACTGCCGGCAATGCGGACCAAGCTCTGGCACTGATCGTACAGGGACCGAACAGCCCTTATCAGGGGGGCCGGTTCCCCATACTCTCGGAGTACCCCCCACAGGATTCCCTGAGGGACACGGTCGAATGCCTTTTCCAAGTCCACAAAACACATGTAGACTGGTTGGGCAAACTCCCATGCAGGCCTCCAGGACCCTGCTAAGGGTATAGAGCTGGTCCACTGTTCCGCGACCAGGACGAAAACCACACTGTTCCTCCTGAATCCGAGGCTCGACTATCCGACGGACCCTCCTCTCCAGGACCCCCGAATAGACTTTTCCAGGGAGGCTGAGGAGTGTGATCCCTCTGTAGTTGGAACACACCCTCCGATCCCCCTTCTTAAAGAGGGGGACCACCACCCCGGTCTGCCAATCCAGAGGCACTGTCCCTGATGTCCATGCGATGTTGCAGAGGCGTGTCAGCCAAGACAGTCCTACAACATCCAGAGCCTTGAGGAACTCCGGGCGTATCTCATCCACCCTCTGAGCCCTGCCACCAAGGAGTTTTTTGACCACCTCGGTGACCTATATAAATGTAATGAATTATTATTATTATTAAAGGATGCGAAACATCCACAGACGACTTTATCAGACTCCCACACTAACTTCCAATGTGTTTTGCATAATCATTAGAGTTTTTTTTTTTGGAAGGAAGGAATTTCACTGTACACATGACAATAATGACCCTACAGATGTCTATATTAGCAATCCTGTAGTACTAGGGTGTGGTAACGTGTTAGCCATTATGAATGTAGTGAGAAGTCAAGCAAAATGACACCTTTTATTGGCTAACTGAGAAAGATTACAATATGCAAGCTTTCGAGGCAACTCAGGTTACATCTTGCCTGAAGAAGGGTCCTGAGGTGCCTCGAAAGCTTGCATATTGTTAGCATTCCTGAAAATTTTCAGGGAAGGAAGTCAAAACTTTTGAGTTAAGGTAATTATTGTAGGTACGATGGAGAAAAGTTTTGATTCAAGACATGCAAGAAATGTACTGTACTCTGTTCGTATGACAATAATGACCCTACAAATCTATGTATGCAAGGTTCTTTTATTTGCCATTTGTGCATAAAACCAACAGTTAAAGCACATTGGAATTCTTACAAATCGTTTACATTAAATTATATAACTGCTGACTTCAGGAGGAGACCAACCTTTAAGAAACAAAGTGATCCTTGTACTATCAGCCTTTGTCCATTTTCTGTGTTTAATTACTTCTGTTCTCATTTTAACAAACCTTGAAATCAACTCACCTGGGGCAGCTTTACTGACTGTGGTCAGTTGGAGTTAGCTAGAGCAGCAAACATGTCAGCAGTCTTGATCCTTCTGGATCTCTCCTCTGCCTCGAACATGGTAAACCACAAGATCCTTCTTGCCACCCTCTCTGACATTAGCATCATTGGGGCTGCTCTTAGATGGTTCAGTTCATACATTTTGGGCAGATCCATACAGTGTGTCCAAGTAAGGAGAATTGTCAACGGTGCATCAGAAATGCACAGGGTTGCGCCCCAAGGACTGTTGCTGTGTCCCCTACTCTTCTCTCTCTAAACCCAACTCACTGGGTTCCATCATCCAAAACCGTGAGTTCTCATATCAGTGCTATGCTGAAAATGCACCGCTGTGCCTGTTGTTTACTTCTGAGGTATTGGCTGGAGTCTCTGCATAGATATTGCAATCTGGATGAAGGACCACCATTTACAGCTCAACCTGGAAAAGACAGAACTTCTAGTCAGCTTGTCTAGCCAGTCTCTTCAAGATAATAATAATTCTTTGCATTTATATAGCGCTTTTCTCACTACTCAAAGCGCTCAGCAATTGCAGGTTAAGGGTCTTGCTCAAGGGCCCAACAGAGCAGAGTCCCTTTTTGGCATTTACGGGATTTGAACCGGCAACCTTTCCATTGCCAGTGCAGATCCCTAGCCTCAGAGCCACCATCCCATTTATGTACAGTTTGGCTCACTGTCACCAACACCTGCCAAGTCAGTACACAACCTTGGGGTGGTGACTCATTAGCAGCTATCTTTCTCTGACCACATTTCAACTGTTTCTCTAATCATGTAGATTCACAATGTATAACTTCTTCAAGATTAGACCTTATCTGACTGAATATGGTCCAGTCGTTGGTCTTGTAATGTCTGGACTACCGCAACTCACTACTAGCAGAAGTACCCGCACATGCCATCAAGCCACAATCTGTAGTCCAAAACACTGGGGCCCATCTAGAATTCAACTAGTCAAGACAGTGCATGTCACTCCTCTCTTCAGGTTGCCACATTGGCACATATATAGCAGCATGTATTAGTTCAAATCCTTAATGCTTGCTTACAGAGTAGTCAATGGGTCAGCACATGTGTATATGAAGACACTGGTGAGGTACTATGCTTCTCATGCCTACTCAGATCTGCTAGTGAACAGAGGCTAATGATGCCATCAGGGCATGGCATCACATCTCAGTCCAGAAGCTTTTCAGTTGTAACTGCTATTTGGTGAAATGAGCTGCTCACCTATGTGTTTAAGAAGCGATTGAAACCCTCCTGTTCTGTGAAGATCTGTCAAATAGTTAAGGGATGTTTTCCGCTCTGTGGATCTGTCATTCATAACTTGTGATTTGTTTGTTAGGCTAGCTTTTGTTGCATTAATACCAATTGTTAATTGATGATTTTTCAATAAGTGAATTTTACACATCTATGTACACATGTATATAGTGCCTTCCACTATTATTGGCACCCCTTGTAAAAAATAGTAAGAAGGGTTAGAAAAAAAAAAAAAAATCACTGTTTGCTGAAGAACCGTCATCATGCACTGAAAAAATGAGAAACATCTGACTTTTAATTGAAACAAGTTCATTCAGAGAAAAACAAAGCCCGCATCAAGAAATAAACAAAAACACATGTGCCACAATTGTTGGCGTCCTTAAAAATTAATGTGGGGTACAAATGTGAGGAGACACAGAACCAGATTTCCTTAGGCAACTATCATCATGGCAAAGAAAAAAGAACACTCAATCCAAATGAGCGAAAAGTGTGTTACCCTTCATAACTTGGGGAATGGTTATAAAAAAAAATAATAGCTACTCGCCTGAAAATGACCATTTCTATACTTAGGGCAATAATAAAAAAGTGGTCATCAACTGGAACTGTGACAAACTTGCCTGGAAGAGGTCCCGAGTTTATTTTACCCCCACGAGCAATGAGAAGGATACTAAGAGGAGCAATAATATCTCCAAGGATCACTGTTGGGAAATTGCAAGGAAAAGTAAAATCCTGGGGATATCAAGTCTCCAGAATCACCATCAGACAGCATCTCCATACCAACAGATTATTTGGAAGGTACAGTATGCCAATAAGAAGCCTTTTCTGTCAGTTATCCACAAAAGTAAGCATCTGGAGTTTGTAGAACTTTGCTACAACTTTGACTAGAACCGTTTTCTATGGTCTGATGAAACAAAAATTTAACTTTTTGGCAATAAACACGCAAAGTGGGTTTAATGTAAAAAGAAGGATGGCTATAATGAAAAGAATCTTGTCCCAACTGTGAAATATGGTGGAGGTTCTGTGATGTTGTGGGGCTGTTTATCCTCCAAAGGCCCTGGAAACATTGTTAGGGAACATGGCATAATGGATTCCATGAAATATCAGGAGATTTCACATCAAAACTTGGCTGCTTCCATCAAGAAGCTAAAACTGGGTTGTCATTGGGTCTTCCAGCAGGATAATGATCCAAAATACATGTCCAAATAACCCTTGTAATGGTTAACTGGCCTCTAAATCAAAGTTCTGCCATGGCCATCTCAGTCCCTGACCTGAACCCTATTGAAAACATGTGGAATAAGCTGAAGAGGAGAGGACACAGGAGGCATCCTAGGACCCTGGATGATCTGGAGTGCAAGATGATGGTTCTTCAGCAAACTGTGATTTTATTTCTAACTCTTCTTATAATAAATAAATAAAATACAGTCATATGAAAAAGTATGTGAACCCCTCTCAGCCTGCATAATAATTTACTTTCAACAAAAAAAGATAACAGTAGTATGCCTTTCATTTCCTAGGAACATACTGGGGTGTTTTCCGAACAAATATTTTTAGTGAAGCAGTATTTAGTTGTATGAAATGAAATCAAATGTGAAAAACCGGCTGTGCAAAAATGTGGGTCCCCTTGTAATTTTGCTGATTTGAATGCATGTAAATGCTCAATGCTGATTACTTGTAACACCAAATTGGTTCGATTAGCTTGTTAAGTCTTGAACTTCATAGACAGGTGTGTCCAATCATGAGAAAAGGTATTTAAGGTGGTCAATTGCAAGTTGTGCTTCCCTTTGACTCTCCTCTGAAGAGTGACAGTATGGGATCCTCAAAGCAACTCTCAGAAGATCTGAAAACAAAGATTGTTCAGTATCCCATCCAACTTGATGGAGCTTGAGAGGTGCTGCAAAGAGGAATGGGCGAAACTGGCCAAGGATAGGTGTGCCAAGCTTGTGGCATCATATTCAACAAGACATGAGGCTGTAATTGCTGCCAAAGGTGAATCGACAAAGTATTGAGCAAAGGCTGTGAATACTTATGTACATGGGATTTCTCAGTTTTTTTATTTTTAATAAATTTGCAAAAACCTCAAGTAAACTTTTTTCACGTTGTCATTATGGGGTGTTGTGTGTAGAATTCTGAGGGAAAAAATGAATTTAATCCATTTTGGGATAAGGCTGTAACATAACAAAATGTGGAAAAAGTGGTGCGCTGTGAATACTTTCCGGATGCACTGTATACACACACACACACACTATATATATATATATATATATATATATATATATATATATATACACACTTACTATATTGACCTCTTTTGTAATTTGCTTTGTACATAAGGATCTGCAAAGCAAATGTAATTGTAAATCCCTCTTGCTGTTTATGTTTGCTGTTCTCATCTTAAGCTTTCTATGTGTGCAGATTCTAAAACATGTATTCCAACCCTCTTGGAAGCTTCCACATTTTAATCCGTTCAGTTGGCCAATAAAATGTGTCATTTTTGCTTCACTTCTCATTGCATCCATAATGGCTAACACAGTGCAACACCCTACTACTATTATTATACAAAAATGAATCCCAGTGGATTTATTTTGGCTTTATTGACACTGATTTAGAAAGAAAACAATTCATAAATGTTAAAGTGAAATCAGAGCTTCCCAAAGTTATCTAAATGAATTACAAATATAAAACACAGCATAATTGATCTCATAAGTATTCATCCCCTTGACGGCAGTATTTAGTTAGGGACACCTTTGGCTGCCATGACAGCCTCAAGTCTGTGTGCACAGGTGTCTGTTAGCTTTGCATATCTGGACATTTTTCAGATATTGTTCTCCATTCCTCTTTCCTGAATGAACAACCTTTAACAAGTCCAATCACAAATTTTCAATTGAATTGAGATTAGGACTCGGACTCGGCCACTCCACTCCATTCCTGTTTAGAGTTGGCTTTATGATATATGCCATTGCTTTGTTTTCCAGCAAGACTTCTGCCACAGTGCAAGTCCCTTGCAGACTGCATCTGGTTTCACTCCAGGATTATTTGTATTTTTGATTCATTCATTTTAACTTCTACCTTCACTGATCTTCCAGATCCTGCAGAAGAGAAGCATCCCCACATCATGATGCTGCCACTATCATACTTGATGGAGGAGATGGTGTGTTTTTGACAATGTGCAGTTTCCTGACAGGCAGTTTAGTCTGATGGCCAAAAAGCACCACTTTGGTCTCATCAGACCATTGAACCTTCTTCCATTTGACTTCACAGTCTCCAATGCGCCTTCTGGTAAACTCTTGTCATGAGTGTCTTCGTTCTCTTTGTCACTCTCCCATAAAGCTGCGACTGGTGAAGCACCCAGCCTACAGTTGTTGTCTGCAGTGTCTCTCCGATCTCAGCTGCTGCAGCTTGCAACACCACCAGAGTCCTCATAGGTCTGGCTTCCCTCACTAGTCTCAGTTTTTGTAGATGGCCTGTTCTGTGAAGATTCACAAATGTGCAATACTCTAATTCTTAACAGTTTATGTACCCAGACACCAAGGGACTTGGGTATCTCCTTGTCTCCATCACCTAACTTTTCACACCATTACTTGAGAGTGTTCTTTCGTCTTCATTTTGTAGGTTAGCTCCCAACACTGACTCACCACAAGCCTGAATGAAAACCTCAGACCAGTGATCTTTGTTAAAACTCATCATAGTGATGATTTAGTGTGTCATATTAAAGGGGGGGAATACTTATGAGATCAATTATTTTGCATTTTATATTTTGTAATTAATTTAGACCATTGTGCAGAAATCTCTCATCACTTTGACATAAGAGAGTCTTTATCTTCTGGTCAGTGTTAAAAAAGCCATATTAAATCCACTGTCTTTGTTGTATAATAATAAAATGTGAAAACTTCCAAGGTAGTGAATACTTTTTTATAGGCACTATATCATAAAGCCTGTCTATGAAGAAAAGCCATTTGTAATTAAAGGCAGCCAGTGCTGCTGGTTGCTTAAAATGCGAAAGACACTTTATTCGGCCATGGTGTTGGCACTGCCACTACATAAGCTGCAAGTTTAGTCTTTTAACTCCAAGCTTTGTAGCTTCCTGAATTACAAAGTCAAATAAATAAAACAAAGCACACATTCTCCAAGTAATTTCAGTTTTACGCTGGCCTAGGTTTCTGTTAATTAGTATTAAATGAACATGGCAGATTGTACTTTGCTCTTCTCGATTTTAAAGCTTAGATAGTCCACTTTCACTTTGATACTTGACACTCTTATGTATCCATCAGATATACTGTGATTTACACAAATATGTGAAACTAAAGAAACCGGCGAAAATGTGAAAATGTCATGGGGGAATGAAAGAGGGTTAATAATTAGACACTCACGAGTTACCCCATCAAAAGCTCTTTGAAACTCACAGGACAAAAGAGAAGAATAGACGGCATTATGTCATTTTTTCCCCCCCTTTAGACAATGCATCCTCCAGTCCCTGCCATCCTTGTTACCGAGTTACAGTAGGCACATGGGGGGTTTGCTTTTTGAGTGTGTGGTTTTCTTTTATGTTGCTTTGACTCTCGGCTTTCACACCTGCTATCAGCTAAAGAAAAAAAAAAAAAAAAAGAGAGAGAACAAAACAAGAAACTTGCACACCATTTTCTCAACCCTCTTCAGTCAAGCCTTGAATTCTGTGAATCTGCTCAGTTTTGCCACAACAGTGATTTAAAAAAAAAAAAAAGCAAAAAGAAAGGAAGTTTTTGGCATAGTTTAATTGTGGGTCACATGGAGGCCTGCTTTCAATCAGATCGGTTTTATATTTAATGAATTACTCCATTTTTATATGACTCGAAGGCGGCTCAGCCCAGTAAGTGGCATGTTCTAAGTTCTTCTCTTTTAAAGGGTGGTTTATTTGGTATCCTGCTTTTTGTTCTTCACTTTCATGTTTACTTTATACACCCAACTAAATAGAATATCCCAACATTTCTTTTTTTTGGAATTCAGAGTAGGAAATTTTCAATTCATTTTTAATTCATCTTCCAGGGAGAAGTGGGACAAGTGGCTCAATCCCTGGTGAAAGGCGCAAGTGTGACAGCCGAATCACCCAGTTAAGTAGGAGAGTGCAGGCCAAAATGTCAAGAGTCTTTCTTATTCACAAGAGGGTTGTGTCTAAGGCTGCATCCACACTACTAAAACAACCAGCATTTTAATACTGTTTGCAAAAGTATATCCATCCCTGCTAAAACAACTAAACGTAGAGGACGTACTCATCTGTCTACAGTGGGCATTTGCACAGTTTTTCGGCAAGAGTGAGAATAGGCATCACAGTTGTCAATCCTTCAAGGGGTGGTAACAATGCCAACCACATGATTTATCACAAAACTATAGTGATTGGTAAAGTATTTGCCTTTTGTATATAGCATTCAAATTTTACAGCATGCAGTTTAAATGCATACAGGTAAGCAAAACACCACGCGCACCATGGAAAACAACTCTTCTGTGACCGCTATGTTGAAGTATGTTTTTCTTCTGTAAAAAGTGACCAATCAGAACCAGTCAAGGAAGGGCTATATAATGAGCACAAACGAGTGCCTGAATGTTCGAAAAACAGTATTTTCACTGGTCCACACAACACTGAGGCCGTGTTCTCAGAAGTCTCCAATTTCAGGGGTTGAAAATGTCAGGCTGGTGTGTACCAATGGGAAAAACAAAAACATAGTAGCGTGGATGAGGCCTAGGCCTGTGTCAAGGGGTCCAGCATCTTTAGAGCTGCCAATGTGCAGTAAACACTTCTGTGGAGGTGGCTGAAAGCTTCTAGAGACACTGATCATAGAGGCCGTGAGACTTGAAATTGTACATCTGGGTGTCTAGTAATCATATGGAACATGCTGTCCACTGTGGAGACAAAAAGAACAGGCAGATACTATTGGCGCAGAGCAAGTAAAATGTCTGTTATCTTTCTTTATCCTGTGATAAATATATTTAGGGCTTTGGCACCATTTGATTCCCATTTCAGGGTTAGGCCAAAGAGTATGTGAGTGTTTTACTACAAATAGGGCTGCCGGTTCAAATCCCCGTCACTGCCAAAGGAGATGGACCCTTGAGCAAGACCCTTAACCTGCAATTGCTCCAGGGGCGCTGTACAATGGCTGACCCTGCGCTCTGACCCCAAGGGGTATGCGAAAACGAACAAATTCCTAATACAAGAAATTGTATAAGGCGAAATAAAGAACAAAAAAAATACTAATCAGTGTCTTAAAATGAAACAGAAGCACAGAGGCACAGTAGTGCGCTCAGCAGCCTGATGTCACAGCTACCACCATACAGTATATGATGTGGTTTATTTTCCAGTTTACACATAATGCATAACCTTGCCATTGGCTCATGTCAATAGCGATCTGGTTTCAGTTATCGCTGTATTGCAGAATTTTCTTCTTTCTTTGGAGTACATTTGATAATCTCCAAGTAAGATGGTACCTTAATCAAGATGACTGCTATCTTTTGTCTTAACCTCTTGTAATACTTGTCTATGCATTTTGATTTATCTTATTACGTTTAGTTTTTGATAGAAACACCTGTCAGTGCTGTCATTATCTTGTCACAGAAATGGCTACAGAGAAAACAGGCATGGAAAACTGACATTTTAGACGAAAGGCAAGGCACAGGGTGGAGGGTGACACCAAGCAGATGTCCATTCTGAACTCTCAGGGTCATGAGAATCCTTATACCATGGTGCCATGTATGGAATTGCTGGTTACAAGTGAGGATCTGTTGCATGTGACCCCTATTTTATATAGAGTACAGCATTTTGTATTGTATAGTAAGAAACACATGGAGTAGCATACTGCTGACAAACCATGACAGTCATCATCTCAAGTTTATTAAGTCTTCAGTGATATCGAAGGAAGCAAACTTTATGCAGTTTTCGCTACCTGGCACTTGAAATTAGGACAATTATGATGACAACAGGCCATGCACCCCGACATAGCTCATCAACCTCTATCCCAGGGATCTCAAACTGCGGTCCTGGAGGGGACGCAGTGCCTGCAGGTTTTCATTTTAACCCTTCTTTTAATTAGTGATCTGTTTTTGTGGCTCATTAACTTCTTTTGCATTAATTTAATTGGCAATTCAGGGGATTTGTTCCCCTGAATTGTTTCATTTCTTTCCTTAAACAGGAATGAAATGTGAAGTGAGTGAGCCATCAGAAGACCAACTAAGTCAGGGCCTCAAACTCCAACCAGTTTCACTCCAACCAGTTGCTTAATTAGGCGCAGATTCTTGCTGTTAATTAAACCAGTTCTTTAATTCCATGGCTTGTTGCTGCTCTCATTGTGCAATAGCATACATTTTCAAAACTGTTAATTTTTTCTTTACTTTTCCAAGAGTACTATTAAAATGTTTTGGAGACCTTCGCCCTTTTTATTTTCAGATACAGTATGATGGTCACAGTTTGCTGGTTATGTTTTGGTTCATTTTGTATCTCATTATTGTCTGGCTACTAATTAAGGAAAAAGAAATAATTAAGGGGTCTGAGTCTTCAAGAGCAAATCATTTAAAATGAATTCAAAAGAAGTTAATTAGCAGCAAAAACAGGTCACTAATTACGAAAAGGGTTAGAATGAAAACCTGCAGCCACTGCGGCCGTCCAGGACTGGAGTTTGAGATCCCTGCTCTATCCATGGAGCTCCTGTATAAAGGCCTTGGTCTTCATAGTTCCACGGGTCTATCACATTACTTGGAAGCTGTAGGTGGCAGTTTAGATCAATAATCAATGCATCATTATGGTCCGCATATTCAATATGGTTTATACTCATACAAATAGCCTGCTTATGATATATGAGTTTTTCATATACAATACACAGTATAGTTTATGTATACTTTTAATCATCATGTTACATTAGTCAATTTTCTGTTTTATAATGCATTGTTGCTTTTGTTATTGTGATATATAAGCCAATTCTAAAGCTCTGCTAGAAGAATAACCAAGAAAGATTTTTATTTACTTGAGATTTCCAAAAAAAGGGTATGAAGCTCTCACTTAAACACTGACTGGTTTATTGTTACTAAACAATATGATCTTAAAACTACAAAAGTGTTACCATACCTCAGCATTTGAGAACCCCAGACCTACTGTACTCTCAACCGCTGACCTGATTAAGCTTGAGCTTTCTGAATTGCTTCCCTCTGTAATCTTCCATCCTTCAATCTTCTAACACACTGTGACAGCACCTGGATAAGACAACAGTCTGAGTACAGAGAACACCTCAGCTAACTGCTGCTTTCAGCTCTGTTGGCTTTTATGTTCAGTCTCCTAGCTGCAGATCCACAGCCTGTTTTCTTTGATAGAACCTAAATGTAAATGTATTATTTGTGTTATGATTGAGGTGGCACTGTAGGAAATAGAACAGAATTTAACTTATCTAACAGCATTGCCAAAGACAAAACTGATTAACTACTAAATAATTTGGTAAAGCTGTAACTTTATTTTCCTTACCTTTCTCTGTTGATGGTCTTTGATGCCACCACCATCTACCCAAAGCACCATGATGTTCCAACAATGATGGATGGATTAAAAGCCAGAAGTCTGTATAACCATCAGCATCAAGTGACTCCGTGAGAACCCTAACTACAAAGAGGACTATTTCATTTATGTTAGGTAGAATGCCCAAAGGGGACTGGGCGGTCTCGTGGCCTGGAACCCCTACAGATTTTATTTTTTTCTCCAGCCTTCTGGAGTTTTTTTTTTGTTTTTTCTGTCCACCCTGGCCATCGGACCTTACTCCTTCTTATGTTAACTAAGGTTGTCTTATTTTAATTTCTTATTTGTCTTTTATTCTTCTTTTCTTCATTATGTAAAGCACTTTGAGCTACTTTTTGTATGAAAATGTGCTATATAAATAAATGATGTTGTTGTTGTTGTTGTTTATTCAGACTTTTATCGAGGTAACTGAAGCACACTCAATTTAAGAAACAGAGAAATACAATTTACTGATAAACACAAGGATTATAGAAATATGATAACTGTATATATATGTTGATTTAAGACAGGATGCAAACAATAAAATAATCTAGACAAGAACAGGCCATTCAACCCAACAAAGCTCACCAGTCCCATCCACTCTATTCTTCCAAAATAACATCAAGTCTAGCTTGGAAGGTCCTTAAACTTCTACTGGCTCCATTTAGCAGGCACCCACACTGTGTAAGTGGCTTCCGCAATGCACTATTTTATATACTTATTATGGGATAACAGCAATGTTCTGGTAGATTTGTTGATTGTCCATCAAATCTTGTCCCATGCACTCGTTTATATAAAGTTGCACTGCAGTCACCATGAGCTGCTAACCAAGCCGTCTAACTTACGTTAATGAGGGAATGGCAGGGAACCTGGGCAGCTGAGTTTATTATCTGTTATTTATTAATGGAAATAGTTGCTGATAATAAGACAGGGCTAGCCTTGTTCTCCATGAACATGGTTCACCTCTCCTGTGTCATCCATAACTGTCACTATACATTAGAGAGGGGCTTCTTCTAGTTGGTTCCATCCCCTGTCTGAGTGTACATTAAGCAAGGGGATGTGTGACTAATGCTTGTCACAGGCACAAAGAGCGCAACTGTCCTTTAAAAGGCTGCTGCTTTAATAAAGATTCCGTCTCATTCTGCCTTCTCTGTTAAAGAGCCCGGCAACACCGCAGTACTTCAGTTTAAGGTTCTTTAGACCAGCATGTCAGGCTCTTCTAAGTGAAGAGCATCCCTGCAGGGAAGGCTAATGAGGATTTGTGCTGTTGCTGTTGATGGAGAGCATCATTTTAAAATCTGGTCAGCAACAGCTCTCTCTCCTGTGACCCTAATTAACACCAGAGCAATGCCAGGGGGGCCTGAAAGACTGCACATCATCATCACTCTCCTGCAACATTTAGAGTGCCTCTCCTTTAGCTAGTCCCTGGGCATTGGGCACTTTTGTTGGTTGCATGAAGGAAGCATACACAAACAAACAAACAAACAAAAACACACAAATAAAGTAAATAATACAGTAAAAACACCAATGTATGTCATCATGGAATAACTAGGGGGGTGGGGGGTCAAAAAAAAAAAAAAGAAAATCAATGGCAGGCTACCAACCCTGTCGATAATAATAATAAAAAGGCCTGCGTGCACCAAAATCAATCAAATAGTAGGACACAAATCATCATGTGCCCTTGTGAATATGAAAGTGCATCAACAAAAGTGCAACAAAGCCAATCAGATGAAATGAAAGGCAGTCACTCAGATACATGCAACATACCAATATGTCTCCATGAAATAAAAAAGATCAAATCAGTAGTCCAGTGGAATTCCCGGCTGGATCGATCTTTTTGAACTGCTTATTCAGACTGATACAGCATCACAAGGTGAATCGGTTCTCCTTCACCGTGGTTTTTATAGAGTGTGCCACTCATTCTAGTGGAGCTCACAGGATTAAAATGCCTTGTAATGACAACAGTCAAAAGCCGTGGATTGCTGTGTCAAGTACTTCAAAGGTGGTTAAAAAAAAAAAACACACCGATACAAATGGCCACAGGGCACATACAGTACCAGCTGTACCTGTTGTTCCCTTCAGAGGACAGAGAGATTCTCACTGATGCCGAATCTTTACTTTGATGAAGGAACACCATCTTAGTTCATCCTGGCAAAGATGGGACTCTCCATGATATCCCAGTCAGCCTATCTATTCAGCACCCTCTCTCTTTTCAGCTTTGGCGACTACAGCAAACACCTACCAAGTCAGTATGCAGGCCTGGGGTGATGACTGATGACCAGCTATCCTACACCGACCATGCTGCAACTGTCTCTACTTCATGCCGATTTCACACTGTAGGACATTTGCAATTTAACGCCATTTTTGACAGAGTATGCAGCACAACTTCTGATTCAGACATTAGTCCTGCCACATTCAGATTACTGCAATTTCCTACTGACAGGAGCACCTGGATGTGCAACCATCTACTGCAGATGATTCAAAATGCTGCAGCAAGTCTTGTGTTTAGCCAGCCAAGACAGGTGCATGTGACTCCTTTTTTCAAGTCACAACATTGCCTTTCTGAAGCAACACATTAAATTTAGATCCATGATGCTTGTCTATAAGGTTCAACAGGTCAGCACCTATGTACACAGATGTGGATACATTTGTTGGTACCCTTACAGCTCAAGTGCTGTACGACTACTATAAGTGATTTAATGAAAAGCAATTGTCCCACGAATACCTACATGCCTTTGATATGTCATCAAGTAAAGCAAGTGTGAAAAGTGATCAAGTACTACTTATTCTATAAAGATATTCTAAAAGTGGTCTGGACATATTTGTTGTTACGCCTAGAAAAGATCATAAATAACTGGATTCTAGTGATTTTTCAAACTAGCTGTTTTCTTGAATTCAAGAATTCGTTCAGCCAATTTAAATGGAGAAAAATAGTCCCTCTGTTGTTTGTATCATCGTGTGTCCCACGAAACATGGACCTGACAAAGTAAAAGAAAGAGCTGTCTGAACAGGTCAGAAATAAAATTTTAAATAAGCAAAAAGGTAAAGGCTAGAAGACAATCTCCAAGCACAAGCATCTTGATGTTCCTGTGAGATCGGTTGTAAATATTAAGAAGTTCAAGATCCATGGGACTGTAGTCAACCTCCCTGGATCCATGCATGAGGAAAATCAACCCCAGAATGGGCAGAAGGATAGTGAGAATAGTAGACAAAAAGCCAAAGCCAGCTTCCATAGAGATGGAAAAACAACATTTATTTATATAGCACATTTTCATACAAATGATGTAGCTGATAGTGCTTTACAAGATGAAGAAAGAAAAAAAGAATAAAATTAGGCAATACTAATTAACAAAGAATAAAGTAAGGTCTGATGGCCAGAAGGACAGAAAAACCAAAAAAAAAAAAAAAAACTCCCGAAGGCTGGAGAAAAAAAAAAAAAAACAAAATCTGCAGGGGTTCCAAGGCCATGGGACAACCCAGCCCCCCACTAGTTATTCTACCCAACATAAATGACCTCAATCAGTCCTCGTGGTATTCAGGCTTCACGTGGAAGAATTAGACGATGATGGTCATGTGGACCTCTGGCCTTCAATCTATCAATGTAGGGACAGCACGGTGCACTGATCAGGTGGTTGTGGTGCAGATCGCCACCAAAGAAAACCGGAAATGGAGCAGTAGAGAAAGTAGGAGTTAGTACGGATTTTGGAGCCACGAAGAAAAAAAAGATAATTAAAATGCATATACAGAATATCAGGGTTACACTAAAATGAAGCTACGATAAAGCCATGTTAAAGTATTGGGTTTTTAGCAGTTTATTTGAAGTGCTCCATCATATTAGCCTGGTGGATTTCTATCAGTAAGCTATTGCAGATTTTAGGTGCATAACAGCACAATGTGTGCTGTTCAAAGCAAGAGGACACCACTGTTGAAAGAAAAACATAAATAAACCAGACTGAAATTTGCTAAAACACATATTAACAAGCCTCAGTGTTTCTAGGTGAATATCCTTTGGACAGATGAGACAAAACTGGAGCTTTTTGACAAGTCACATCAGCTCTATGTCCACAGACAAAAATTGAATCTTTCAAAGAAATACCATACCTACTGAGTAAAAAAATTTTTTTTAGTTCCGGCGCCGCTGAGAGTGGCAGCCTTTTCAGCAGCTCTGTGTATGACTATGTGTATAACTTTATTTTTTCTACTTTTATTTTTCTATTTTTATATATTGATCACTCCTATCACTTTATTTTATGTGGATTTGTTCACTGGACACACTTACTTTTACAACGTGGGAGAAAGTGCCGTTTTAAGCCTTCGGTGCCTTCTGTGATTCTGGGGAATGTGAACTCAATCTCAAATAAGATTGACGAACTGGCTGTGCTGGTGAAAAATGTCAGAACCTACAGAGAATGCAGTTTGTTGTGTTTTTGCGAAACGTAGCTAACTACCACCATCCCAGATGCTAACGTGGAGCTACCCTGGTTTAGCACAGTTAGAGCGGACAGAGATGCAAGTACCTGCAGGAAGCACAAAGGAGGAGGACTCGCTCTCTATGTTAATACACGGTGGTGTAACTCTGGACATCTTAACGTCAAAATCTCCACTTGCTGCAGGGATATCGAACTGTTGGCCGTAAGTTTGCGTCCCTATTACTTGCCCAGAGAGTTTGGACACGTCACTCTTGTTATTGTGTACATCCCTCCTCGGGCGGACGTGGAGACAACGAGTGACATCATCCATTCTGCTGTTGCTAAGTTACAAACGCAGCACCCTGAGGCGCTTGTGCTAATCGCCGGAGACTTTCACCATGTGATGCTGGACAAAACATTACCTGCCTTCTCCCAGTATGTGGACTGTAACACCCGGGGAAAGAAGACTATTTATTTTCTGTATGCAAACGTTAAAGACGCATACTGCGCCACGCCACTGCCTGCGCTTGGGAAAGCAGATCATAACCGGGTTCTGCTTCAGCCTCACTACAAACCAAAAGTGAGGGTCCTACCTGCAACCACACGATCATTCAGGAAGTGGACCCCGGAGGCTGAGAATGCTCTGACAGAATGTTTTGGAACTACAGACTGGGATATCCTGCAGGGATCACATAATGAGAACATTGAGGAAGTTGTTGACTGCACTACTGACTACATCAACTTCTGCTTCAACTTCTGTAGTTCCAGTAAGAAGAGTACGCTGCTATGCTAACAAGCAGCCATTGATTACAAGTGACATCAAGGGCCTTTTGAACCAGAAGAAAAGGGCTTTTAAAGGCGGTGATCAGCATGAGCTCAAGCGCATGCAGAAGGAACTCCAAGTCCAGCACAGGGCGGCGAAGGAGCAGTACAGGAGAAAGCTGGAGCAGAAGTTGCAGAATAACGGCATGAAGGAAGTGTGGGGTGGGATGAAGATCATCACTGGCTGCAGCTCGTAGCGGGGTACCACCATCGAGAGAGACGTGAAGAGAGCAAACCAAATGAACAACTTCTTTAACAGGTTTGACCACCCTAACTCACTCTCACCTCGAGGTACTGCACCCTCCACACATCCTTCTGCTGATACCAACATAGGAGAGACATCCCCACCCATAATTACAACAGCGCAAGTGATCAGAGAGCTGAGGAGACTTCGTGCCAGCAAAGCAGCGGGTCCAGATGGAGTATTGCCACGACTGCTGAAGGTCTGTGCATCGGAGCTGGGGGGTCCTCTACAGCGCATCTTCAACCTGAGCCTGGAACAGGGGAGAGTCCCAAGGCTTTGGAAAACATCTTGCATCACCCCAGTCCCAAAGGTATCACGTCCTAGTGAGCTGAATGACTTTCGGCCTGTTGCTCTGACATCACATGTGATGAAGACCTTGGAGAGGCTGCTGCTTCACCACCTGAGGCCACAGGTTCAACACGCCCTCGACCCTCTGCAGTTTGCATATCAGGAGAAGGTGGGAGCGGAGGATGCCATCATCTATATGCTACACTGATCCCTCTCTCACTTGGACAGAGGCAGTGGTGCTGTAAGAATTATGTTTCTAGACTTCTCCAGCGCCTTCAACACAATCCAACCTCTGCTCCTTAGGGACAAGCTGACAGAGATGGGAGTAGATTCATACCTGGTGGCATGGATTGTGGACTATCTTAAAGACAGACCTCAGTACGTGCGTCTTGGGAACTGCACGTCTGACATTGTGGTCCGCACCACAAGGGACTGTACTTTCTCCGGTCCTGTTCAGCCTATATACATCGGACTTCCAATACAACTCGGAGTCCTGCCACGTGCAAAAGTTCGCTGATGACACTGCTATCATGGGCTGCATCAGGAGTGGGCTGGAGGAGGAGTATAGGGACCTAATCAATGACTTTGTTAAATGGTGCAACTCAAACCACCTACACCTGAACACCAGCAAAACCAAAGAGCTGGTGGTGGATTTTAGGAGGCCCAGACCACTCATGGACCCCGTGATCATCAGAGGTGACTTTGTGCAGATGCTACAGACCTATAAATATCTGGGAGTGCAGCTGGATGATAAATTAGACTGGACTGCCAATACTGATGCTCTGTGTAAGAAAGGACAGAGCCGGTTATACTTCCTTAGAAGGCTGGAGTCCTTCAGCATCTGCAATAAGATGCTGCAGATGTTCTATCAGACGGTTGTGGCGAATGCCCTCTCCTACGCGGTGGTGTGCTGGGGAGGCAGCATTAAGAAGAAGGACGCCTCACGCCTGGACAAACTGGTGAGGAAGGCAGGCTCTATTGTTGGCATGGAGCTGGACAGTTTGACATCTGTGGCAGAGCGACAGGCGCTCAGCAGGCTCCTGTCAATTATGAAGAATCCACTGCATCCACTAAACAGTGTCATCTCCAGACAGAAGAGCAGCTTCAGTGACAGACTGCTCTCACTGTCCTGCTCCACTGACAGACTGAGAAGATCGTTCCTCCCCCAAACTATGCGACTCTTCAATTCCACCCGGGGGTAAACATTAACATTATATAAAGTTATTGTCGTTTTTTACCTGCATTATTATCAATCTTTAATTTAATATTGTTTTTTGTATCAGTAAGGTGCTGCTGGAGTATGTGAATTTCCCCTTGGGATTAATAAAGTATCTATCTATCTATCTAAAATAAAAGGAGGCTCGGTTATGTTACGGGGCCACCTTGTTGCATCTGACATGGGGTGCCTTGAGTTTGTGTAGAGTACAATGAAATCTTAAGACTATCAAGACATTCTGGAGTGAAATGTACTGTCCAGTGTCAGAAAGCACAGGATAAAGACCAAAACACACAGCTAAAAGCACCCAAGAAGAAAAAAAACATTGGACTATTCTGAAGTGGCCTTTTTATAAACCCTAATGTGAATTCTATCAAACATCTACAGAAAGAACTAAAACATGCAGTCTGGTGAAGGCCCACTTGGCAGAGCTGTTTACTCAGGTGAAGTGGGCCAAACTACCTGTTGACAGGTGCAGAAGTCTCATTGAGACACTCCGGAATCGCTTGTTTGTAGTGATTTTAAACTCTGAAGGTCGTGCAAGAAAATATTAGGTTCAAGGTCCCATCATTTTTGTCCATGCCACTTTCATTTGTGTTATTGTTTGAAATAGTCTATTGAATCAAAACTCTAAAGCAAAGTCCAATTTTTGTTAAAAACGGAATAAAATATGATGGGTGCCAATTACTTTTGTCAGTTTCAAGTTATTTCAGAGACAATTGTGGGTTCTCCTTTATTTGTGGAGGTGTACCAACAAACTTGTCCATGCCTATATGAAGATGCTGGTGAGGTCTTATGCTCCGTCTCACCCACTCAGCGCTACTAATGAATGGCATCTGGAGTCAGCACCTCTGAGTGGCATCAAATCTCAATCCAGACTCTCTTCATGTGTGGCTCCTAGCTGGTAGAATGAGATGCCCATCTCCATCTGAACCTCTGACTCCCTTAACGTGTCTGAGAAGTGATTGAAGACTCTTGTTCTGTCTAACTGATACCGGATTTGATGTGATGTTTATAGTAGCTATGAAATGAGTAATTAGTCTTGTGTTATTCTTTTTGGTTTAAATCTCTTCACTTGTGATGATCAGTAACTTTGTCCTATAACACTCATTTTAAAACAAATTGTTGATGCTTAGTACATTATGTTGACTTTTTTTAATAATGCTGTCTTGGAAAAATACACCTGCTAAGTGATAAATATAAATTTACCAATACTGATAATACATCTTTATATACCTGCTGTGACATTCTTCTAAATTGAGAAAACCAGCCAAATTCAACTTTAAAGTTGAAGTGACCACTGGAATTGATGCATCGCTAAATTAACACATTCACTTTTGGCAATGTGGCCTAGTAGTTTAGGTGTTGCACCCTCCACAATGGCCACTGACTCCGCGTGTGGCACTAAACCAAGCAGTGCTCACACATTTAAAAGAAGTGTGAATTTCATACTCCTACTGAAGAGGAGTTGTGTCCCCTATATAAAGAAGTGTGACTACTCATTCAGGACCCTACAAACTTAAAGTTATAACAAAATCAGTCATAGCTAAAATACACTTGCAAATGTGAAGAAAATACATTATTTGTAAGAACTCATTTAAAACCAGGGAGATCGGTAGTGAAGGGCAGCAAAGCAGAAAGGAGACAGTCAGCCCACTGCATAATGAGATGCCCACACAATTGCCCACCTGCTCAGATGAGGGGATTCCCTTTAGCTTACCTGGAAAGGCAGTTCATTTTGATTCTCTGGTCTCAAGATCATGGCTAGCCTCTTTGTGTGAAGACATGAAACACAGAGGGGCAGGGTGCGGAGGGATTTCCTGTCATTGACATCTGGGGTTTGGGGTCCCTTGGGATTGTTCATGGGAGGGGGGTGAGTGAAGCCAGGTGGAAAAGAGAGTGACAACCCGCTACGTTACAAGTCAGAAGTCCCCTTGCTCATGTGAGCAGGGGGAAGCTTCCTTCATCTCAAAATGGGTAAGCAAGTGTTTCCTGAATCGGAGGACCCAAGTTTGCAGCCATTTATGGAGGAGTAAGGCTCCAAGGGATTTCTTGCTGGTAACAACTTTTTAAAATGAGCATAAATCCAGACAGAGGAGCAGCTTCAGCGACAGACTGCTGTCAATGTCCTGCTCAACTGACAGACTGAGGAGATCGTTCCTCCCTCACTCTATGCGACTCTTCAATTCCACCCCAGGGTGTAAATGTTAACATTATACAAGTTATTGTCTGTTTTACCTGCAATTTATATCACTCTTTAATATTGTTTCCTTATCAGTATGCTGCTGCTGGAGTATGTGAATTTCCCCTGGGGATTAATAAAGTATCTATCTATCTAACTAACTATAATGAACACCAGCAGGTATGGTGGTGTACCAGTTAGTGCTGCTGCCTCACAACTCCAGGGATTTTGTATAAGAAAACTGTAGTGACAGGTGAAGAATCGGCATTAATAAGGGGTCCGTGACCCTAAATGCTTTATACACATCTACACTCCACTTATATATACACACACACACATATGGAGGCCAAGGTCTGTGATATTGTTTGCATATTTATAGCTAGAAATTCACAAAGAGAGTAAAGGAGTAATGTATCTTAAAGTAGTTTTTTATTCCTAAGCTTTCGACAACCTACTAGGTGTCATCATCAGAGGAAAAATGATTAGACATACAGGAATTTCCCCCTGGGATTAATAAAGTATCTATCTATCTATCTATCAAAGACAATATATAGCAAATTTTGGAAAGGGGGGATATGAATTCATTCAGCTGGTCGCTTTTTCACATATCGAATGTGTCATCAACATAGCGTATCGAAAGTTTGCGTTTGAACTGAGTTAGAGCAGCGCTTTAAAATTGAGTACACACTTGTGGACAGGCAGGCAGTGTGGCCCAGCAAGCCTCTTTATAAAATTGCCTCTGTCGGGGTCATATGTTCTCCTGCAGTTTTCTCTCACACTCTAAACACATACTGTTTTGTACAGGTGGCACTAAATTGGCCTGGCACGAGTGGCTGACTGTCCCCTGCAGTAGCTGGGTGTTCAGTCAAGAGCGGATTCTGGTCTGGGTACACTCCAGCTCCCTAAATCCTTGTATTGTGGGGTCAAATGCAGTTGTACCACACGGACAGATGAAGTGAATTGCATTCCTTTTATGGAATAAACCTAACAAACTGAACCAACTTTGTGTGAGATGGTAAGCAGCCTGTGTAATGCTTGCTTAACCATGCAAAGCTAAACCCTCAACCGGAAGGCACGCAAGCCTGTACGTTCCTGTGACAGTTGCCAATATTCAGCCTGCATTGTAAGCTGAAAGCTTCTTTAATGAACACTTTTGTATTTAATTACCTCTGAAACAAAAATGGGCCATCAAAGTCATTTAAGTGGCTGACACTAAGTGGCAATGGAAAGTAGAAGGTTGGCATTGCATCTCCATAAAGCAAACATAAGACAACGAAAGGCCTGGCTGGACAAGTAATCACAGCCAGTCCGTCCTGAAACAGAGACTTTACAGTACTTGCATTCACTTCTAGACTACAAAAGCCTGATTTAATTATCTGTTGGGAATCCATAATGGAGGCCTAATGGCTAACTATGCAGCCCTGTGTTCAAATGTTGACCGAGTTTCACTGTGTGTCTGAAAATGTGGCCATTTTATGAGGCTGGTTTAACAGCTCATGATCACTAGGAAAGGCTCTCTGTAAAGAGTGACACATTCAGAGGATGCTCACTCACTTTTATCTCCTGCTCTTCATCATGAGAGAGGGGTGTTCAATAATTTATCTACCCAAGTATCATGTATTTGAGTTAAACATCTGAACTTGTCCCTGGAGATCAGGACATCCTGGCATGCCACACACACAGTTTAAGGTCATTTCTTGGCAAGCACATGGAGAGGTGGAGTGGATGGCAAAAACAGCTAGCTGCAAGTCAATGAAGAAATGGACAGATTGGAAGAATCATTCTGTTATTAAGTACCATACAATGGACGGGAAGAAGCTAAAGGAAATCCAAGAGAGGTTGAATACTATGGTCATGATTGTGAGAGATGACCGGCAGTTTATCCCGGCCAGCACCCCCAGGCCGCTAGATGGAGTCCCCCTGCAACATGGAGGTGCCCCGGATCCCTGCAGGGCATCATGGAAAATGCAGTTCGGCTTCACAGCCCTGCTGGATACCGTAGGTGCCGCCAGGGATTGTTATTTTCCCTATAGCCCGGAAGTACTCCCTAGTCACGGGGATGGAAGAACTGAAGTACTTCCGGGCTGAAGAAAAATAAGAGCTTCCATCTGACCCGGAAGTGCTATGGATTCACATGGACTGAAGGACAGAAGCACTTCCGGGTCATGGACTATTTAAAGGACCCAGCAGGAACAGCTGGAGTTGCGAGGAAGTGTGACAGAGCTGCTGGTAGTGGAGGATTGATTTATTGCTATTATTGTATTGATTATTGTGTATTGTGGAGGTGCTTTGTGCACATTATTGAAATAATTAAAAATATTACTGGGACTTTTACCTGGTGTTTGGACGTGTTGTCGGTGGGTTTTACAGGGCAACAGCGACCCCTAGTGTCACATGATGTACCTTCGTACTATAAAGACGTTTTGGGCCAAGCAATTTAAATAGGGTGGTCAGGAGTTGATTGAATAAGACCCTCACACAGGGAGTCCTGTGAAAGCATCTTTACATGAAATGTGCCAAGAAGTGGAGGCCATGATTATAGAAGATTGTCATGTTAATGTCAAACCCCATGAATTTGGCATTTTAGTTGGCACAGTTTCCACAATCACCCATATTCATCTGATCAAAAGTCAGCTCCTAATGGGTTCCCAGAATGCCGACGTCAGATTAGGAAGTATGACACCAGGTGTTCAATCACAAGAATTTGGATCATCTTAGAAAAAAATTCCAGTTCACCACCATGACCCCGGAACCAAACGAGTTTATACCATGGAAGCAAAAAAGAGTACCTAGTCCCCACACAGTTTCATGTGCAACTGTTGGAATTCAACTCAACTATCACTGGAGAAATCTACCCTTCTACAATGAAGTAATTACATGAGGTCATCAAAGAAAAACGTTGTGGGAAACTGTCAGCAGGCACATTGCTGCTTCACTACAACAAATCATCCCACAAATACCAAAAATAGAAGGTTGCTATCAAGGACTGTGGCATCATAGAGCTTAATCCCACCATACAGTCCAGACCTGGCTCCCAGGGATTTTCTCTTTCAAAACCTGAAGGAATTCATACATGGACAGCAATTTCTAGGTGACATTGACTGAGGAGGAGATAATGTGTTGGCTGGAGGAGCAAGATGAATCCTATTCTAAACAGTTTAAAATCACTGAAGGTAAAGTGGACCAAGTGTGTTGGAGTCTAGGGGGATCATATTGAAAAGTAATGAGGGGGACTTCAGATCATCATAGGTAGATAAATTATTGAACACCCCTCGTACGACGCTTTTTGATAGAGGAGTTTTTCAGAAAAATCAAGTAAATGATTTACTTTATTGATCTTTCATCTTATGAGATTTTAAAATTTGCACTTCAAGATGAAAAACCTCTTTGTAAAAGAGCTCCTTCTGTGAAGAGGACATGAAAATACCACAGACACAAGGATAATTAAGATGGCCTCAGAAATAGCAAAGAAAAGTGCATTGTGGGTGGAGGAGGCCAGCTATGGAGTACAAAAATGAAGAGGTGTAAAAGTCATCTGGTGGTCCTAACCTGCTGCAGTGTGGCCCTGTGAATGACAGTTGCCCACTCCATGGTTGACTCATGCACTGTGGAAGAGGCTTCAGTTCTCTTGATCCTGAACTAGATTAACTGAATCGATGAATAGTAGGGAATCCAAAGAAACAGGGGAGTCCACCTTTCATTAATACACTTCCTTCCACAACAACTGTAACATAATAACTCAATCAGTGGTGGGAAGAGACAAAGCCCTCAATGAAACACTTCTTATAATATTGAAGTTCAACATCTTTCTTCTGATAGAGTCTTCTCTACAACTACAGTAAGTCTAAAACTAAAACCAGGCAAAAATGGATGCAATCAAGCAACTGTTGTGCTTACTCATGGGAAGTTTTCAATTCCTCTTTTTTAACACGCAACACAGAATTTACACACCAGATGACACAGAATGGCTTGCATAGTGTCACTAGAAAGCTTCACTTTTGAAACTCACTTCAAATGACAATCTTTTTTGTAATATAAGGTGAATGTCATTTCAGCATTTTTAAATCTTAGCCATAACTCAATGTGAGCATCAGGCAGCCATTGATGTGTTCGAACAGACTTGAGCAACCATACAGCTGCTTGCCCCCTGATTACCAGTCACATGTTAGGTTCCAGCAGGAAGTGTTATCTGCACAAACAGACCAGGTTTAGTGTTGGGAAATGCACTGTGAAAAGTTCACAAAGCCACAATGGTGATGAAATAACCAAAGCAAGAACACACACAAAACAAACAATATTTTTATACTTAGCTTGCATTAAAGAATCATTCAGCATACAATCCACATCGGTGCCTGTTGGGGGAAACCCCACCAGCAATTCATCAGACAGGCAGGCGTGGCAGTCAGGGTGCTAACTCGCTCGCTCTCTCCATTAGCTATGGTGCTCCCTCGCGCTCCGCTGCTGTCAGAGCTCGTAGAGGGGTGGAGGGTGACAGAGGGCTGCAGTTCTGACATTCCAAGACTGAGCAGCTTAGTGGCTATGGTGCCAAGGTGTGCAATTGCATTTTAGAAAATTAAGATATTATTTCAGAATAGTAAGTGTTTAACTAGGAGCTTTGACAAACATCTCTGGAAACGAAGAACTTTCTCAGTGCTTCTAGTGGCACAGGCCAAGAAATGCTCTGTCACAGACTAATGCAGTTTAATAGTGAAAACAGAAATAAAGGTATAATAAAAGGAAACGCAACCTATGCAACAAAGTGCCTATAAAAAGTACTCTAATGGTCTAAATTAATGAAATAAGTGAAAACATAAGATAATTGATCCTAAAAGTATTCACCTTCTTGAAGCCGGTATTTATTAGATGTGCCTTATGGCTGCCATAAGGGCCTTCATTGTGTGTGCACAGGTGTTTTTCAAATCTACCCACAAATTCTCAATTGACTTGAGATCAGGACTCTGACTCAGCTACTCAAGGACATTATCTGTTGTTTTGAAGCAATTCTTAGTTTTGACTTTATTCTTGGGATTTCAGTCTCACTGTAAAACAAATCTTCTCCCGAGGAAACGACACCTTCGGCTTCAACAGCCAAAAATGAACAAAGAAATCTTTATAAATGAGGGGTTTATTTCACATAAAATAAAAAAGAAACAAGAAATATTCAAAATCCATAGCAAACGAGTGCAAAAATACAATCTGTAATCAAAATCCAGACATCATAGCAGAATAAAACAAAAACAAAACAGTACTCCAACAAGAAAGAATCCTTACAAATAATGTGCCACTCCTGAAATTCCTCTGCTCTGACCTAAACAGTGAGGAGAAGGGCAAAGGAGTGATAACGTCAGGGTGGCCGCCCATCAGAGAACATAATATTACACATCGGAAACACAATAGGTATAAAAGAAAAAAAATAAATGAAAGAAAGCTAAAAACACAAACCAAGAGGCATGGAAACAACAAAATATAAAATATACATAAAATAAATATATACGTCAGGGGATTAACCTTAGCGGAACTATAAGGCCACCTTCAGAAGCTTTCCAGGGCCTGCCCCATATTAGCATCCCCACTGCATGATGCTGCCACCACCATGTTTCACAGTGGGAGTGGTGTTTTTTTAATAATGTGCAGTATTCAAAATTGCATTTAGTGTGATGGCCATAAAGCTTAATTCTGGAGTAATCAAATTGCAGAACATTCTTCATGCTTACTGCAGAGTCCCCCATGTGCCTTCTGGTAAATGCAAGGCAGGGTGTCACGAGTAATTTCTTTAAAGGATACTCCACACAGACATTGTTTTTTAATGTTACTGACCGCTAGATGTTACAAATAATTGGATAACTGACATGTCAATTATTTGACATGATTAACGTGACATTTATTTTTCTATGGACATTTTCTATATTTGCAATTGCACAATATTGTTCACTATTGCCTTCCATTTTATCAAAGTTTTTCTCGCCATTTTACACAAAAACATGACTTTCAAAATGTTTCTTGCCCAGTACCGCAAACTTCACAGGGTAAGCAATACAGTAAAACCTTGGAACACAAATGTCTCCAGACAAGCAATTCAGAACACAAATAGGTCATTTGGTTTTTTTTGGGTTTTTTTGACCCCAACCTCTAAGAAAAACTCAGAACATGAACATCCTGTTAAAACCTGGACAGATCAAGACGCGGAGGAGCAGAGACAAAGCCAAACAGACCTACGTACACTGTATATACCTCCGACTCTGCCTCAGTATCGCCGCAAATCTCCTATTGTAAGGATGTGCTGAAACTGTGTTCTCTGTGAACAAGTTATTTGTTCTGCTTTTTATTTTTTGGGTTTTTCCTACTGAAGTAGATAGAGTTGGCTAAATAGGTTTACGTAAATGTAGTTAAACTGTGATTTCTATTTGTTTTATTTGTATCTCTTCTGTACTTTGATTTCAATGGTTTTAAAATTATTTTTTATCATTAGTTATGTACGTATATAGGTATAAATAAGTAATCATATGGGGATCTGAAACGGATCAATCCTATTTAGATTATTTCTCATGGGGAAATTAACCTGGAAACTCGACTAGTTTGAAGCTAGACCAGCCTTCTGGAATGGATCAAGTTTGTGTTCTGAGGTACCACTATAAATTACCAAAAAAAAAATCATTTTTGGGGTGGAGTATTCCTTTAACAGTAGCTTTCTCTTTGCTACTCTCTCATATAGCTGTGACTGGTAAAGCACCAGGAAAAGAGTTTTCTTACCTGTAACTTTAGACTCCTTCAGAGGTCTCTTGGTGGCCAGCCTCACTTCTCTTGGTTTTTGTGGATGGCCTGCTCTGAGCAGGTTTACAGCTCTTTCTTCTTCTTAATGATTTAATTCAATTAGATTCCAAGGGATATTCAGAGACTTAGATGTTTTCTCATCTCCATCCCATGACCATTTGCTTTTTCAATGACCTTTTCACAGTGTTGCTTGTTCTGTTGGCTTCATTGTGTAGTTTAGGCTGCCATACTCACCGTGAGCTGGACCTTCCACATAAGGTAGATTACAATCAATTTAAAGCTGCCTGACTACAGAGACTATTATTATTAACTATTGATGTGACTTCTAAAACCAACTCGCTGCAAGATCGCCATTCAGTCAGCCAATGTGATGCTCAGCAATGATCAATCATTTAAACTGACATGTCCTGGAGACAAAATCAGAAAGTGCGGCTAGCAGATCTGACATACCCCATGATTAGAAGTCACATAAAGTGACAAACGAGAAGAATCAAAATCTTATGACCACAAAAGGAGTCCCGTCTGTCCCTCACAGGTCGCAAAGCAACTTGAATTATAAACTGACATAAGTTGTGGTGTGAGAGTGTGTGGGTGATCAAGCGGCTCCAATTCTGGATGACTTCTGAGGACATGTGACTGGGAGCTGAAGCAGGGATAGAACAAAAAAACAGTCTGAATCATTTAATCTTCTTGCTTCTTGGGCACCTTTACAGTCCACAATAACCAAATACTAATGCAAACAGTTGCTTTTAAAATGGAACCAAAAAAAAAAAAAAAACCACAACTTGTGTTTTTGTATGAATGGCATATTATCTGGGTACCCAGATGTCTCTAGTTGCTTGGCAGCAGTGCAATCTCTCCAACAACAGTGTACTGATCGACAGCCCAGGCTCCAGGAAGGAACAATGCTGAACCAATGGATGCTAATCTGGAATTTGTCCAGTCACAGTGAAATCCAGCTGAGGCTTCAGCTCTCATGGACCAGGTGTACTGATGCCATACATAATGTAGGAAGCTAACTTGTCACCTGCATTAGCTGGGACTCTCTGTTGTGACACATCCTCTAGCCCTTGGTGGTTCCTTCTTTTTACCCAGCATTACATTAGCTAACACCAACAATAAACTTGTCACTTAAGCAGTTTTGCAACACACTGAACATCTTCATACCAACTATTTTCAAACTGCAAGAAATTTTAACATCCTACATATTTGGAGATCATGCTTACTGATGTGATAATTTAATATATTAAAATAATAACAAATAGAGTTAAAACAGAAAATGTTTATGGAAGAAATTAAATAAGACCATTTAAAGTCTTTTTGTTAATTTCTAGAATCAATAACATAGGCCACGACTAACGTGATGACAGGATGCAGCTGGACAAGCAAGGCAAGATCAAGTCCTTGATGGGCCAGCAGAGGATTACAGAGTATATGTGATGAATGTAGGTGAATAGTACATACTAATGATAAAGAACAAAAACTCCACAGAAAGACATCCTATGTCAGAATCAGGCTATACTTTGGCAACCCTAAGAGAGCAGGATCAGGATATGTAGACAAGGTGGTTAGTCCAGGATTTGAACTCAGGACTGCGTAGTTGACACCTAACCTAATTTGATCTCAGTACTTTCATACAACACTAAACTATCTACCTTAACACATTTTTCAAGACTAGGGATATGGTGAGGGCTAGCAATGCTAGGGTTTGACCATCATGTTACATGTTTTCATTCACAAAGCAGCTCTTATAAGTTTTACCAACTTGAAATGTGTGCTGAGCAATTGCAGGCGGACTGTTAAGTAGATGTCTATCTGAGTTAATGTATCGAGGCCACTCACATGTAAAGAATAGCATCCACCTAACCCATGACGGTCCACCTCACATCTTGTCATCAACCCACTTAAGTCTAGGCTGTCTACAATATCAGCTCTTCACTAACTATTTGAGTGACATGAGTCTCTCTTCTCTAAATCTTAATTATTACATTTTAATTTCACACTCCTGTCATTTCTATTTTGGTTATTCTTTTCACCATGTTAATAATAATACATTGTATTTAAATAGTATCTTTCCATGCTCAAGGTGCAGCCTGTACAATATTACTCAGATTTTTTTTTTTTATATATACTGAAACCCAGTTCAGATGTACCTGTGAAATCTAAAATTCAATTTTCATTTCATTTTCTAGCAGGAGATTGTAAATGGAGTTATGCTCATTCCTCCTTAGTCTAACAACAAGGTACAAAATGCTTTATGTTACTCACAAACTTGGTCAGTCTTCAAATTACGGGGCCTTGGAAAGCTTCACTATCAATAACAACTGTGATATCATTGGACCTTCCATATTTAAAGTCAGAAAGCATCTTCTAAAAGGTGCATGGACCACAAACTAACAGTGAAAATGGTTTATCATGAACAGTAAGATCAGAATGCCATTTTATACTGCGGATTAAAGACAGTAGCTACAGTCACACTACTTGTGTTCTGTTTTGCGTATTGTTATTTAACCCATTTTTTGACACCCATTGCATTACTTTCATTTTTTTCCCCCTTTAAGTTTTTTTTTTTGTTAAATTTTTTGTTGTCTTGTTAGGCAGTCCAGGCTGGTGGGCCTGTTAAAACCCATTGCAGCACTCCTTGTGTGATTTTGGGCAAGACAAAAAAAAAATGGTTGTTTAAAGGTGAATTCCAAATATTCATTTGTTAAGTGGTTAGTGTGATGTAATATGAGGCAGGTATTATTTTAAAATTCTCTATGAATACAATTATTTTGAAACATTTCTCATGTGTGAAATGTGTTTTAGACTGCTGTACAAAGATGTCTGTGCTGGTTAACGTAATATTGTATACAGTGATCCCTCGCTATATCGCGCTTCGCCTTTCACGGCTTCACTCCATCGCGGATTTTATATGTAAGCATATTTAAATATATATCGCGGATTTTTTGCTGGTTCGCGGATTTCTGCGGACAATGGGTCTTTTAATTTCTGGTACATGCTTCCTCAGTTGGTTTGCCCAGTTGATTTCATACAAGGGACGCTATTGGCAGATGGCTGAGAAGCTAGATTGCTTACTTTTCTCTCTCTCTTGCGCTGACTTTCTCTGATCCTGACGTATGGGGATTGAGCAGGGGGACTGTTCGCACACCTAGACGATACGGACGCTCGTCTAAAAATGCTGAAAGATTATCTTCACGTTGCTATCTTTTGTGCAGCTTCCTGAAACGACATGCTGCACGGTGCTTCGCATACTTAAAAGCTCGAAGGGCACGTATTGATTTTTGACTGAAAAACAAACTCTATCTCTCTCTCCCTGCTCCTGACGGAGGGGGTGTGAGCTACCGCCTTCAACAGCTTTGTGCCGCGGTGCTTCGCATACTTAAAAGCCAAACAGCCCTATTGATTTGTTTGCTAGTGATTGTTTTCTCTATCTATGTGACATTCTGTGCTCCTGACACGCACTCCTTTGAAGAGGAAGATATGTTTGCATTCTTTTAATTGTGAGACAGAACTGTCATCTCTGTCTTGTCATGGAGCACAGTTTAAACTTTTGAAAAAGAGACAAATGTTTGTTTGCAGTGTTTGAATAACGTTCCTGTCTCTCTACAACCTGCTGTGTTTCTGCGCAAATCTGTGACCCAAGCATGACAATATAAAAATAACCATATAAACATATGGTTTCTACTTCGCGGATTTTCTTATTTCGTGGGTGGCTCTGGAACGCAACCCCCGCGATGGAGGAGGGATTACTGTACAGTGTAATAATGCAATAAAGTAGAACCTCCACTGTGTGCCTTGTCATGTAACTGAACATAAATGCTGTCAATAGTATCATCATTCTCTTTTTAGGCGAGTTCAAATGTGACGTGAAAAGTACCTATTGTGATCGCCACCTCTGTCTGACAGTCCGCATAAAACAACACAGCTCCCAGTAGACTGATTTTGCTGAAAGATGACACATTCATTTTCCAAAGAAATCTGACAGAAAATTTCAACTTTTGCCGAAATACCCTGAATACAGCAGACTGTACATTGATCTGAAGCACTGGCATATTTGCAAACTCGTCTACCCTAAAAACAGACACATTCTGTGCAAGCTTAATTATGGATTAGTTTATGGTTTCAAACTTACCATGAAGGAGGTCACATCAACTTGTATATTTTGTTTATTTTCCTTTTTTACTCATCTGAGAGCTGTTCCTGATGACAAAATAAATTGACAAAACAAATCAGTCAAATGTCAGGGATGTGCAAGTCACTGGCACACAAGTTCACTAAATAATTAAAAATTAAAAGTTTACTGTTTATCTAGAAATAAATGTACAGGAAAGAAGTGTTCCTCTATAAGCAGAGAGTGAATAAATCCAAACTCCACATTTACACCTATAACCTTCATATTATAGCCATTGACTCACTTGTTTTCCAAACCAGACACTGACACTAATTTATTGACAAAGCTTAGTGTAAATTCTAGCGAGAAAAATGTGTATGCCAAGAGGAAAAAAAAATTCAGATTAATAAAACCTGGCAATATGCAATTTACTCTTTATAAATCACAAACATCTTGTAAATGTGTGCATTGGAATGCACCTCAAACCCAGTTGTCATCCTGGAACAAACTTACATGGACCATGCAGACATAAAATGAACACATTTACATGTAAGATGAGACAATGGTGGCAACAGAGAAGTAGGCAAAAAGTGAAATTTTGACGACTGCCAGATAGAAGTTCTCCGGTCTGAAGTACAGGCGTGCAAAGAACTTATTTGGTAGACTGAGCGCAGGGGTCGCCAACAAACAAAAATACATGCAATGGCAACATATTACCGTTGCCGTGAATACAGTGAGCTCTACCAGCTGCACAATGCCAGAAATAAAGGAAGAAAAGAATTTAAAAAAAGGTCAGATCTCAAGGTGAATACAAAGAAACCGACCACTCTTAAACATCAGAGTGAGTGAGTGAAACACGGGGGCTGGTGGGGAAAGCACACAAACACTCCATGATCAGAGATATCTTATTATGAAGAATTACGCCAGAGCAGTCCGGGGAAACAGATATGACAGCTGAAGAGTAATCAAGTTTAAGAAAAACAAAAAAAAACCAAACAAATAACCACCACTTATGTTTGGAAATAACTAAACTAGTGCATTACATACAGATGTCAGAGTTTTAATGACAATCATTACCATGACAGAGGTGGTTACAGCTGCCAGTGAAAGAGCACTCAGGAGGACTACAGTGTTACTGGTCACAGCAGTCTCTCTGGTACCACACGAAGGACTTCTCCACTTGTCCTTACAGATGCCATACTGCGGACACAAAGAGTCACCCTGGAAGTGAACTGGAAACTCGGAGTAACCAGGGGGAGTACTTCTAAAATATCAGAATTATTAAAAGACCTTGTTAAAAAAATGTACCTGTGTTCCTGTTTGTTAATTTCACAAATGAAACATCTCATCCTAACACTGCCTCAGAACAAGAAGGGCAGCCACCTCAGTACGGGGGTAAGGAGTGGGGTCATCAGGCTCCATATAAACTACAAGTAGGTTAGTAGGAAGTGTCTGATTATTATGCTGTGCCGCATTATGTAGCACAGTGCATGCAATCACAACACTCCAGACCTTCATTCAGTGGTGTTGTCATTTCCCAGTGTATGCATGGGTCATATTTTCCATAAATGTAATAAAACAATTTTTGTGTGGAAAGCTGCATACACACATTCCACGTGTTTTTTCCCCCCACGTGCAATTTTTAAAAATCTGACCCAACAATTCTACCCCTTGACATTACAAAAGAAATTTTAACATGAGCCACCATAAGCCTATGTGGCCTACATTTATAATTAAATTAAAAAGCATGCATTTAATTTAGTTGACTAACTAAAAAAGCCAGCGATGATAGAATATAACTGCAACAAAAATACTGTGTAATTAACAAAACTGTGAGAACTAATTCTTTGATGACTTAACAAAAAGCCTGAAATGCATCAACATTTCAGATCCATTAACTAAGTCTACAAACACACCTGAATGTTATGCCATACATACATTTTTAAACTCGTTACCTACTATGGTTCTTCACACATAACAGTGTTGTTATAACACTTCCATAGGACTGGCTTCAAGTCACAGCTCTTTCAGGGCTGGAATGATCTCCCATATCCAAAAGATTTCTGTGGTAATGTACCTGGTGGCTCTAAATTGTCCCCAGCTTGAGCCATCAGGACATTACCACGATGGAAAAGTGGTATCAGGGCTAGTGGAATACATCAGTGTTGGATGACCATTGTAGGACACTGAAACAAGACAACTCAATCTGAGCAGAACAACATTTTTTGCTCAATTAAACTAAGGCAGTAAATCTGCATCATTAAGCGATTATGATTCAACAAAAAAATACTAAATTATCACTAAATTCAACAAAAGTTCATTTCATGCTTCTCCATAACCCTATGTGATAAATATCATTTAAGACTGACTGTATGTTCATCTTGGAGCTGTCTACCATAATCAACAAAGCCTTTTCAGGAAGCAAAACTTTGGAAAAAATTATTGTCCAGCGTAGGCAGTGATTTTGATGAATTTCAATGCACATCTTTGCTTTTTTTTGGATTATTTTCTTTATTCACTCAGTTCAGAATGTTACCAGAGACAATGCTTGGTTCAAATACACTGCTCAAAAAATTTAAGGAACACTTTGAAAAAACATCAGATCTCAATGGGAAACAAAATCCTGCTGGATATCTATACAGATATGGACTGGGTGATGTGTTAGGAACAAAAGGATTCCACATCGTTTGATGGAAATGAAAATTATCAACCAACAGAGGGCAGAATTCAAAGACACCCCGAAAATCAAAGTGGAAAAATGGTGTGGCAGGATAGTCAATTTTGGCAAAATTTCATTGCAGCAACTCAAAATCATACTCAGTAGTTTGTATAGACCCCCATGTACTTGTATGCATGCCTGACAAAGTTTGAGGGGGGCATGATCCTAATGAGATGACGGATGGTGTCCTGGGGGCTCTTCTCCCAGATCTGGACCAGAGTATCACTGAGCTCCTGGACAGTCTGAGGTGTAACCTGGTGGCGTTGGATGTACTGAAACAATGCCCCAGAGGTGTTCTATTAAATTTTAGGTCAGGCGAGCGTGAGGGCCAGTCAATGGTATCAATTCCTTCATTCTCTAGGAACTGCCTGCATACTCTCGCCACATGAGGACGGGCATTGTCGTGCACCAGGAGGAACCCAGGACCCACTGCACCAGCACAGGGTCCGACAATGGGTTCAAGGATTTCATCCCGAAACCTAATGGCAGTCAAGGTGCCATTGTCTAGCCTGTATAGGTCTGTGCATCCCTCCATGGATATGCCTCCCCAGATCATCACTGACCCACTACCAAACCAGTCATGCTGAACGATGTTACAGGCAGCATAACATTCTCCACGGCTTCTCCAGACACTTTCTCGTCTGTGACGTGCTCAGGGTGAACCTGCTCTCATCTGTGAAAAGCACAGGGCTCCAGTGATGGACCTGCCAATTCTGGTATTCTATGGCAAATGCCAATCGAGCTCCACAGTACCGGGCAGTGAGCACAGAGCCCATTAGAGGACGTCGGGCCCTCAAGCCACCTTCATGAAGTCTGTTTCTGATTGTTTGGTCAGAGAAATTCACACCAGTGGCCTGCTGGAGGTCATTTTGTAGGGCTCTCGCAGTGCTCAACCTGTTTCTCCTTGTCCAAAGGAACAGATACCGGTCCTGCCAATGGGTTAAGGACCTTCTACGGCCCTGTCCAGCTCTCCTAGAGTAACTGCCCGTCTCCTGGAATCTCCTCCATGCCCTTGAGGCTGTGCTGGGAGACACAGCAAACCTTCTGGCAATGGCACGTATTGATGTGCCATCATGTAGAAGTTGGACTAGCTGTGCAACCTCTGTATGGTCCAGGTATCGCCTCATGCTACCAGTAGTGACACTGACTGTAGCCAAATGAAAAACTAGTGAAAAAACAGTCCGAAAAGATAAGGAGGAAAAAATTTCAGAGATCTCCACCTGTTAAACCATTCCTGTTTTGGGGGTCATCTCATTGTTGCCCCTCTAGTGCACCTGTTAATTTTATTAACACCACAGCAGCTGAAACTGATTAACAACCCCCTCTGCTACTTAACTGACCAGATCAATGTCCCAGACGTTTCATTGACTTGATGCTATACTCTGATTAAAAAGTGTTCCTTTGATTTTTTTGAGCAGAATATATCACCTCAAATGTCATCTTCTGTAACTGGACATAGAGCTTTTCTGAGAAAAGTGAATATGTAGCTTTTTGTTTCCTGCAATTTTCATGTAGTGCTTTGAAATGTTATTTTTTTCTTGCTTTTTTACTTTAATACTTTTTATCATACATGATTTCTTTTATCCATTGCATTAATGTCTGTCATTAGTTTTTTGTAAATCTCTTATGTTAAGGATTCTAAAAATATTGTTCATTTTCTTGTGCCACCAATTTGTGCTGTGTTGTTGTAGTGGTTACTATACTACTGCTATGGGTGATGTCTGGTATCATGCTGCCCGTCATCAGGGCACAAGGGGATTAAGGGCAGTTCTGTGCATTTTCTGATATCCAAGACAGTGTAATATAATTTTTCCTAGTTGGTGTGTGCTTTTGTGTTCGAGTTTCTGGATTAAAAGAGTACTTGCTTTGTTTGCCAACTTTTATTTTTGGTTGCGACTCTCGGTTTTAGTGAAAGACAGGAATGACTTTTGGTAGTGATTTATGGTCACTATCTTGTCTTGCTGGTTTCTGCAGTGTCAATATCTCCTTCTTTAGCTTTGGAACCTGTCCCTAAGCAGGTCATTTCAAGTCTCCTACTCACATCACTTAGCCACTTGTGTTTTACTATCATGTAGATGTGAATTCTCCTGCTCTAATTATCAACTTTGATGTCTACTGTACTCGCGTACATAAAGCAAATTTTATCGTTTATCTTTGGTCATTATATCTTTATGTATTTTAATCATCATAGAATTTTAATTTGTCATCCTTTTGCTTGAATTTGCATATATTTTTGTGTAATTTCAAATGTGATGGGCAGGCTCTCAAAAATGCACCATAAAAAGATATGATTAAAAGGTCTTTGCCTACCGTAACATTGACTAAATTAAGTAAGATGAGTAAACAGAAGGATGACTGAATACCACCTTGTATAAAATCAAACAAATACTTAGTGAAAGAAATAGGAATTGGCCAATGGCAGATGGTTACTTCACAGGGAAATAAAATTCAGTCCCGATTTTAGGCAAAATGGACACAAGAGGTTCATTTTAATTCTATCCTAACTGGGAAAGTCACAAAATCTCTCCATCTTGGCACACACCGCGTTTACTTTTTATTCTTGTTTAACTTGCACCACTCTTTCGATTAAATGTCATATTTGACCCTTTTGTGGTACTAAAATATTTTATAGGTAGTGCAAATTGAATTTCTCCTTCTTATCATTAACTTTAAAAGATGGTTAAACATAGTAATAAAATATAGTAGAAGCGACAATTAGATTGGTTAATATAAAAGTAAAAATGGAATTCATCCACGACACACTGCCTTGTCTGCCTGCCCGCCTCTGTCAATGCCATATTTATGAAGGGTCATAACGACAGACACCCTAATTGCCCATAAAAACATGAGGCATCCAACAGGACCAAGGAAGAGTATTCAGCTGGAGATGTAGTAGCCTTGGGCCAATGTTGGGACAGGAGTCAGGCAGCCATTTAGAGGCTTCATGTGTTAAATGTAATTCTGAACTGTGTTAATCCATCCACCAACACGGAGGTCCAATGTGATGGAGACCTAAACAAGGAGAGAAAAATCCTGACCAATTGCCTCTTGAAACTGCTTTAAAGAATGAAACCATCAAGAGCCTGCTTCACATGCCAACACAAAGCCTTCTGTTTGAACTCGGCATGAGTCTGAGGCCTCACGAAAGAACGCTACTAACAAGTACAGTAAATGAAACATCTTAAATGGGTGATCACTTACTGGAGTGGATGAGCAGAAGTGGAGATGACTAATACACTTGATCCATTAGGCTTAAAATTCAAAACAGAAGTAAAGAATTTTGGGGTAATTATTGACTCTGACCTAAATTATAAATCACATATTAATCAGATTACTAGGGCAGCATTTTTTCACTTAAGAAATATAGCAAAATTTAGATCCCTTATAACTTAAATTAGTTCACGCTTTTGTTTTTAGTCAACTAGATTACTGTAACACACTCCGCTCAGGACCACCCAAAAAAGACATCAATCGATTGCAACTCATGCAGAATGCAGCTACCAGAATCTTAACTAGGAAAGGAAAATCTAAGCACATCTCTCCAGTTTTCATGTCACTACATTGGTTACCTGTGCCATTCAGAATTGACTTTAAAATACTGCTTATGGTTTACAAAGCCTTAAATAATCTTGCTCCATCCTATATCTCAGAATGCCTTTCACCTTACACTCCAAATCGTAACCTTAAATCTTCAAATGAGTGTCTGCTTAGAATTCCAAGAGCTAAACTTAAAAGGAGTGCTGAGGCAGCCTTCTGCTATTAAGCACCGAAAATCTAGAATAGCTTCCCAACAGAAATTCACCAGGCTGATACAGTGGAGCACAGTGGAAAACTACTAAAAACCGATTACTTTAACATGGCTTTCTCATAGCTTCATTTTAGTGTAACCCTGATATTTTGTATAAAATGATAATTCAGTGCATAATCATGGCCTGTGCATTGTTCTGCTCTCATCGACATCACTTAAATGATGAAACAAAAGCTAATTTTCAAAAATGCCACAAATTATGCACCTCTTTATGTGCTATTGCCACACTTTAAACTCATGGAGCAAAAACCCATCTTCAGTTCAGAAACTGGGTCATGGCCAGACTTTTAGTTTTGAGTTTTTTTGTAATAATTTCTCCCTGGACTTGTGGTATGACAGGTCCAGGTGTGTTTTAATGGCTTTAAACACTTACTTGGTCACTTTTAGTGATTCAGTGTGTGATCACTTAGGTATTTACTGTGGGTGTGGTGCAGTTACGGAGTGCCAGTTGAGTAGTACGGTACAGATAGCCACCAGACTACAAAGGGTGAACAGAAAAGACAACTAGAACGAGAATAAAATAAATCTCTCATTAGAAGTTTGGGTGGATGAGAGATATTTGATGGCGAGGTGAAAGGAAAGGATGTGCCACAACCAGGCCCTGTTGTACTGTGGAAAGGGAGTAAGACCAATGGCTGGTGCAGAGATTCTGAGGGGTGGCTATGTTCAATTCTACTGACATTTAGTGAGCAGATGAGAGTGGAGAGTCTGCAGGAAAAACGGCAAAGACAGTATTATCCACAGCATCATCCAGGTGAGGCCAAGGTCCTATGGTGATCTGCTGTAACCAACTGAGGTGGCAGCTTGGATCTGCCAATTGATATGGCAGCCCAGAAAGTAGTGGGCTATGCAAAGAGATCTGTGATCATGTCTTGACGAAGGGAATACTTCTTGAAGGAATGTTTAGATTTTAAATATGTTTGGATTTATTTATGAAGCATACAAAGACACTTTAAGGGCAAAATATTATAAGACTTCTAAACTGACTTAATGTATACACAGTAGCACTTTACATTCTTTGTGGTTTAAACAAACTTCTACTGAATTTTTGAAAGGAAAATCTTACCTGTCTCTTCACTTGCTCTGGCGGTCCATCTCAGTTCATGGCTGCTGATATCCCAGCAGAGGTCCGTGCCCACGGCTGCAGCCTGGGGATATCACAAACCTCAAAATGTTTTAGGTTTCTTTTTTTTTTGTACTTGATACATTGTTTCCAACGATAAAAATTAAATTCTCCTGCTTCGCCATTTTAAGAGTTATATGTCGATAGTATCTATGCTGTTGCCAGGTCAGGTCAACCAGAGCTGTGCGTGGGTCAAAGATATAAAGGTCAAACACTTCCTGCTTTCCTAACACTGGACAAGACCTTTGCTTTCAATGTTTGGCATTACTAAATTCCTCATGAATAATTATGCCATGCTTTTTGGATGATTTACATCTTTCTTTTTATTTTTGGTTATCAAAATTACCCACACTATTATTTTTAATCAAGTATTTATGATACACATCCTGAGCACTGTTTGCGTCGCTTTTTGTCTTTCAGGTTCTGATCCTTTGCTTGACATTTTTGCTTTAGCAGCTTCTCCAAATTCCAATTTTACTCAAAAGCTGCTGCCACCTTGTGCAGTCAGTATACCTGTGGCCTAACACATCCATGGCACTCTATTCTTATTCAGAAAGGTACCAATGTCCAATTTTTTCCATTTACACAGGTACTCAAACTGCAGGAATCTCAGGACAAAAGGCACAAATTGAAATCTGGAGAATGATGTACAAAACTTCCCGGCAAAGTCACAATAAATCATGTATTTGATTCTAATTGTTTTGGAATATTTTTTTAATTATCTGTGAATGGTATTTGCATATTCACAGTTCTAATTTTTGCATTTTACTTTTTTGTTTCACCATGACACCATCTTATTTTTGAGGTTTGCATATGTTGCCACCATTTTGTGATGTCGTTCACAGTGACAGGCAGAGGATTCTACTGCCACACTGCGATGGTTGGTAATCACATTAGATGAAGTCATCATGCCGATGCTATACAAGTCTATGGTGTGCCCTGCAGAGACAAATGAAGTCACAATTAGCTAGCTTCACGATGACTTTGACATTAGGACTGTTTACATGTATCTTTTCAGTTCAAATTTTGTTTTAAGTGGTCAGCTATAATATTTTTTTCTTTTGATTTCAGACCCAAGCTAGTTTTTTCCCTCTTGACTCCGAGTAACATTTTTTCTCCTTGTCCACTTCGTGCAACTTTTCAAATCTGACAGCACACCCAGCAATCTGAAAGTGGCATCTTTGGACTCTCAGTCACAAGACAAGGAAACAAATGTAGCACAATGTTTGCACTTTACTTAATTTAAATAGTTGATAAGATACCATGAACAGTCAAAACAGATTGGTGATCTGATTACTGGTTGTTTTAGGTTTAATTACATTCTGAAAATCATTTTAAAGTTTTTTGCATGCATCAAAGCTTTTTACTAGGTCAACCATAAAACTGTATACACAGTAAGTATCAAGCAGAGAGGATTCATACCAAATATCAGAAGCGCTTGGTCGCACCCTGTGCCAAGTACAGGGTAACTAGCTATTGTACTGTTTATGTTTGCAAGATCAATTTGACAATCCCAAGAGACCCAGGGCATATAGGCAATATCGAGGTTTTCAGAATAAGTACTAAAAGCACAAATGTTGCCATCCAGTGAACCATCCTGTGATGCTCAAGACTGTCTTAACAGCATCATAGACCCCTGGGCAAAGTATAGCGCTGGGGCTCCTGTTTTGATAGCAAAACAGAAACATACAGTATATAGGTATCAGAAACATTGTGCGCCCCTATGCTTCTGGAGCTCCTGGCTAGTGCCCATACTTTAAGACGGCCCTAAGCTGCTATCAGTGGTAAAGATGCAAAAGTCTGGCTGATGAAAATATTGCCATTGATAAAATTGATTTGAATGCAGCACAAATGAACAAGCATCTTTTTTTTTTTTTTTTTTTTAAATAGATTAGGATGAAAATAATCAATCATGGAGAAGGCCATTTGTCTGCAGATCAACCAATCTATCGCCAAAACTAAAGAGCCCGCCAAACCAAACACATTAAAAAACAAAACAATCACAAGATCTTTCAAAAAATAAGTCTTGAAGTTAGGGCTGCAAAGAAGTGTCTTATGCACACCAAAGTTAAATGTATTAATGACAGTAGAATATAGCTCAATTAATTAAAATTGTTTAAAAAAAAAAAAAAACAACCTGTTGGCAACCTCTGAATTGTTTACCACTGTTTCACCAAGCTTAATCACATACAGTATGAACTGGACTTGGCTACTGACTGTACTCATTTTTGAGTTCTGGCCTTAAAATATGCATTCATAGGACATCCTGATGTCAAAGTATGTACGCAACATTGTTAATCTGATCTATAAACACATTCTTAATCAAACTAACACAATATTAACAAAAATTTAACATCTGAAAACAATACCATATTTAAAGTGTTGTTGTGCTCATGAAAACATAAAACTAAACTGAGGTAGAAAGATGAAAATGCCTGCATCCAGTCAGTCTCTCTGTTGCTTGTTCAAATTAGAGCTTGCCTCAGAAAACCAGTTAACTGCAGAAAAATAATTTGGATAAATACAAAAGGATGAATTTTATTTGTTTGAATGTAACACTTGCTTCATTAAATCATCCACTTCGCTCTAGTTTAGTTCTATTTGTGCCTGTGAATAGTGTTTAATAATGGGATACCTGATTTAAAAGTATAGTCAACTCTCAACTTTTGCAGCAGTAACGTTGCTAGAATATAGCGCTTTGAGTACTGAGAAAAGTGCTATATAAATGTAATGAATTATTATTATTATTATTAGAAAGCAGCTCGAATGTTAATACAGTGATCTTCGCCTTTCGCGGCTTCACTCTACTGCGGATTTTATATGTAAGCATATCTAAATATATATCGCGGCTTTTTTGCTGGTTCGCAGATTTCTGAGGACAATGGGTCTTTTAATTTCTGGTACATGCTTCCTCAGTTGGTTTGCCCAGTTGATTTCATACAAGGGAGGCTATTGGCAGATGGCTGAGAAGCTACCCAACTTACTTTTCTTTCTCTCTCTCTTGCGCTGACTTTCTCTGATCCTGACGTAGGGAGTGTGAGCAGGGGGGCTGTTCGCACACCTAAACGATACGGACGCTCGTCTAAAAATGCTGAAAGATTATCTTCACGTTGCTACCTTCTGTGTGCAGCTGCTTCCTGAAGCGCCATGCTGCACGGTGCTTCGCATACTTAAAAGCTCAAAGGGCACGTATTGATTTTTCAGTTTGTTTTTCTCTCTCTCTCTGCTCCTGACGGAGGGGGTGTGAGCTGCCGCCTTCAACAGCTTTGTACCGGCGGTGCTTCGCATACTTAAAAACAAACAGCCCTATTGATTTGTTTGCTTTCCTCTGTTTCCTTTGAAGAGGAAGATATGTTTGCATTCTTTTAATTGTGAGACGGAACTGTCATCTCTGTCTTGTCATGGAGCACAGTTTAAACTTTTGAAAAAGAGACAAATGTTTGTTTGCAGTGTTTGAATAACGTTCCTGTCTCTCTACAACCTCCTGTGTTTCTGCGCAAATCTGTGACCCAAGCATGACAATATAAAAATAACCATATAAACATATGGTTTCTACTTCGCGGATTTTCTTATTTCGCGGGTGGCTCTGGAACGCAACCCCCGCGATGGAGGAGGGATTACTGTACATTGAAACTATGAGAAATCAAGGGTTAGGTTCTAGCAATCACCAAAAACTGTAATCATTCACTAGAGTTATCACAAAATAACTTTTCTGGATAAAATTCTTTATAACAAAACATTACTTCTCATAATATACATTTTTCATTACCCAAAATAAGCCATGAAATGCAGTACACAAAATTAAACTGGTAACATGCTAAACATTTTCTCTCACAGGTCATTCCCTAGAATTCTGTGCTAACATTTATATAAAAAAAAAAAAAAAAAAACACCTTTGGTTGCTACTGTCAGAAAATGCCAAGACTGGCGAGATTTCGACATTACCGCTGACACACTGTTCTTTAAAGATGGCGGATGGCATTAAGAGATCATGAAGGACACACCACTTTGAAATAATCCACCAGCAACATCTGTTTTAGCGATGATGGCTCTAGCCAGCTGGTCAAGTCATTAACACCAAACTCTGTCACCATTCCTGCACAATTTCTCTAAAACCTTTATTTTTTTCAGCAAACTGCATTACTGACTTTTGCACACTTGGGTCTAGAGCATGAAGGACTTGCACTATGCTTTGAGGGCATAAGTGCAACATAGAACTTGATTGTATTAAGCAAAACAAACAACATGCAAAAAATGCACATGGAACTCTTTACAATGGTAGGGTGAACAAGACTGGTTATACAGTACTGTGCAAAAGTTTTAGGCAGGTGTGAAAAAAAGCTGTAAACAAAATTCTTTCAGAAATATAAATAATGATTGTTTATTGTTATCAATTTACAAAATGCAAAGTGAGTGAACAAAAGAAAAATCTAAATCAAATCAATATTTGGTGTTACTACCTTTTGCCTTCAAACCAGCATCAATTCTTATAGGTACACTTGCACCAAGTCAGGGATTGTGTAGGATTCTAGTCAGGTGTATGATCAACCAATTATACCAAACAGGTGCTAATGATCATCAATGTCACACGTAGGTTGAAACACAGTCATTAACTGAAACTGAAACAGCTGTGTAGGAGGCTTCAAACTGGGTGAGGAACAGCCAAACTCTGCTACCAAGGTGAGGTTGTGGAAGACAGTTTTATGTCATGGCAAGATTGAGCACAGCAACAAGACACAAGGTAGTTATACTGCATCAGCAAGGTCTCTCCCAGACAAAGATTTCAAAGCAGACTGGGGTTTCAAGATGTGCTGTTCAAGCTCTTTTGAAGAAACACAAAGAAACGGGCAACGTTGAGGATCATAGACGCAGTGGTCGGCCAAGGAAACTTAGTGCAGCAGATGAAAGACACATCAAGCTTATTACCCTTCGAAATCAGAAGATGTCCAGTGGTGCCATCAGCTCAGAACTGGCAGAAACCAGTGGGACCCAGGTACACCCATCTACTGTCCAGAGAAGTCTGGCCAGAAGTGGTCTTCATGGAAGAGTTGCAGCCAAAAAGCCATACCTCCGACGTGGAAACAAGGCCAAGTGACTCAAGAATGCACGAAAACATAGGAACTGGGGTGCAGAAAAATGGCAGCAGGTGCTCTGGACTGACGAGTCAAAATTTGAAATATTTGGCTGTAGCAGAAGGCAGTTTGTTCGTCGAAGGGCTGGAGAGCGGTACAATAATGAGTGTCTGCAGGCAACAGTGAAGCATGCTTGAGGTTCCTTGAACGTTTGGGGCTGCATTTCTGCAAATGGAGTTGGAGATTTGGTCAGGATTAATGGTGTTCTCAATGCTGAGAAATACAGGCAGATACTTATCCATCATGCAATACCATCAGGGAGGCGTATGATTGGCCCCAAATTTATTCTGCAGCAGGACAACGACCCCAAACATACAGCCAAAGTCATTAAGAACTATCTTCAGCGTAAAGAAGAACAAGAAGTCCTGGAAGTGATGGTATGGCCCCCCATAGAGCCCTGATCTCAACATCATCAAGTGTGTCTGGGATTACATGAAAAGACAGAAGGATGTGAGGAAGCCTACATCCACAGAAGATCTGTGGTTAGTTCTCCAAGATGTTTGGAACAACCTACCAGCCGAGTTCCTTCAAAAACTGTGTGCAAGTGTACCTAGAAGAATTGATGCTGTTGTTTTGAAGGCAAAGGGTGGTCACACCAAATATTGATTTGATTTAGATTTCTCTTTTGTTCATTCACTGCATTTTGTTGATTGATGAAAATAAATGATTAACACTTCCATTTTTGAAAGCACTCTTTGTTTACAGCATTTTTTCACACCTGCCTAAAACTTTTACACAGTACTGTATACATAACAGGATACTAACTGCTCCCCAGACTTACATGCACTGCGCCTCATTTCTGTCATCACAAAAGTAAAAATGAAGTTACTAATAAAATCAGACGAATGCTTGAAGTTACAAAAGTTATACATATGAAAACTGAGCATTGACTGCAACTGGAATGGTTTAGCTCTAGTAATTGTCATTGTTGTTGAAAAATCTGTTCTCTGAGACAGACCATCACGCAGTTTGCATTCTAGAGCTTTCAGTTTTTAAAAGGAAAAAACTCACATTTTAAGAAATCAATTCAAACAATTCAACAGCATTAATTACTACACACGTACAGGGGAGAGTAAAAGGACTGAGATCTGATTAAGTTTCACATTTGGGGGATAAACATCACAAGAATCGTGGGACAGGTGATTTAATACCAAGCAGTTCTTCATTTATGATGAAAAATTCCTTTTGACAGAAAAAGCAAACCAACTGACCTTTATTTGCAGTGCATATGTGAAAAAGAATTAAAAAGTGATCATCTACACCATATGAAATTGTCAAACTTTGAGAATAAAAGTGCTGACTGAAAATTCAGTCCTTTCAATTTTACATTGCACGCAAGACATTTTTCAGCACTCACACAAGTGGTCTTCTACATTTTGAATCATTACAAAATCACTTCAAATAGTAAAGTATATGTAAATAAAATTGAGTAATTTTTGCATTTTTCAGCATTTTAGATAACACAAACATAATATAATGCATCATATTTTTCATATGTAGACCATTTCAATTTTGGTCAAAATAGATCACATCTCCTCAACTGAAAATTGATTAGAACTGAATGATTTTAAATCAAAAGATTACATTAATCTATGGCTAAAATAGCAGTTGGTTAGCATCAGTAAGTGGTGTCAAGATTAGCTGAAGGTGAAATCACCATTATGAGATAATTGGCTGAACAAGACACCAAGCTCACAAATTGTTTTAGAAAATTGTAAAAAGTTTCAAGACATGAGAAAGAAACCCACTCTTAGTCTTGGGCTCATTTGACTGCACAAAAGTGAAGGATGATCCACTGTGTCTAAAGGTTCCATAACACAATCTGCCTTCCAACACTCACAAATGGCTAAGAAGATAAGCACAGTGGTGTAACTCGCAGGTCAGATGACAGAACCCGCCAATCAAAAAGCAGACAGCGTGTTAGGACAGCACAGCTAAAGTCTGGGACATGGTTAAATACAGAAAACCATAATTTGCCTAATGTTTTGACTTGAAATGGTCAAACAAAAAAAACAAAACAAAAAAACTCCCTTTTTAGTGAAAGACAGAAAGAAGCCTATAGCACCGTAGGAGAATATAACAGAATGCTGAAATAGAATCCAGCTTTCACAGAAATTCTTGTGAGGTTTACACGTTTACACCATGGATATGTAAAAACTTCAAAGGTAATTGTATAAGTTGGAATCATGATGATCTTGGAATTTATGATGTGTCTCTCGACCACCGAGTAACATCTTGGCCCAGGGGCTCAGCGGTGGGATTCCATTAACCACATTTACTGCATCATCTGAAAATGACAGCTTGCCCTTATCACAGCATGTAGACCTGCATCAGGCTTTCATAGGCTAAACTGTTCTGTAAAGCTACACTTTAAGTCCTGCTTCTCCCATGTCACCAGTTACTGACAGGTTCACAGCCTCGATCAGCACATCCCCAGAAACACTGGGCAACAGTGTGTGGGAAGCTGTTGTTGCTGATTTTTATTCTTAACTGTTAGGTAAAGACTGATATGACAATACAATATGTTGTCATCTATTGCAGAAAAGTTCATAATAAACAAACAAACAGCATATTTGCCGAAACGGCTTGATGGAGACATTCATTTTTTCCGTCTGGCCACATCCCAAGGTGTGTTTGCAACAGAGCATTCTGAGACACCTATTACAGCTTACCCTACATCTTCTGTGATCATCCTTTCTTCCCTATGGAGCATTTCCATTACGTCTGGTTGAATGAGCCACAGAACTTCACTTACATCTGACTAACCAAACCACGCTAACTGCCAACCATGGGGTTTTTAATCCTATACTAATGACCTGTTCTTCATCTACTGCTCAGTGAGATGGGATAGCTTCTATGTAACCTGAAGGTGCTTGACATATAACTGTCATGAAGCACTTGGCTGTTAAAACACGGAGGAAGCCCTGGAACAGAAATGCATGTAATCTGCTCCAACTGCAGTATACATCCATAACCCTGCTCTGCCAGTAGTAGACAATGTTCAGTTGTGAACTGGAATTCAATCCAACACTAAGCATGGATTATGGCTAAACCTTAGCTGATGCCTTAGCCACCAGATGAAGGAGGCACACAGCTGTCATCTGACAAAGAACTAACCGATTCATTGAACTGTGATACAACAGCACAACTACTGCACCCAATATGACCATGCACACACTAATGATCAACATCAAGTCAACGACCCTACTTGCATTAATGGAATAACCACTGCAGACTAATGACAATGATGGCTGATAACCTTCAAAGCATAAGGATGCATGCTCAAATTTAATTTGACAGTCTGATCACCAACCACCAATAAACTCAGCAAGTCACATAACCAGAAATTTAACACTCTCAGGGCCTTGATCACAACTATAAAGATTAGTGTACTAGACGGTCAAGGTGAAGAGGTTTACTTTAATAACCTATGGCCAGAGGTTTTAGGTAGGAACTGATACACTGAGATTATGGGTAGAAAGCTGATGGACCAACATTCCCAGACAGGGTGCCTCTACCGTACCCAGCTCCCACCCTCCCTGAACCTGCAATTGCAGGTTGCAAGTTCTACAATTAAGCTAAATAGAGAGCACCATGCAGTCAACAGCTAATCGGATTGCTGACTTTGTGATGGAGCATCTGGTGTTAGAGTCTCCCTCAGCTTTGCTTCACACTGTATCCAGCAGGTGGCACTCTCTCCCCCAAGGGATGTTTCCTTTCTTGATTAAGAACAGACTAGTGCTAATGCCCATCCCTTTTGTAACCATGGCGGAAATAATCAGACGAGAGAAATATTGTACAAAAAGAGTTATATGTATTTAAGTTGCTTTAAAAGATAACTTCCATTCCCATAATAAAAATACATAATTTATTAATAAATACATATTAAGGCCAGAGAGAAGCCAAAGTACAGTGCAGTCATCACAGCCAGTTCTTCAGGTGGGGAAATGCAGAGAATACACGCACAACCGGCAATGATGTTCAAAGGCTTGGAGATGGCTTTTGACTTCATGCTGGATCCTTGTCATTATAAACCTCTCATGTATTTACATGTGCATAGAATTGTTGTCAGATATGGGCAAGTGCCAGACGGGCTGTCTGGTTATTGCTGGACTGTGCCCAAATAAAAATGTTCACCTGTGTTCATTATTTACAACTGGCTGTGGTTCTTAGCATATTGGTCAAGGAGACAATAGCACTTTTAAAATAGACAAATATGTCAAGGACACATAGGCTGGCTATCTTCTCTGGCACTTTCCCTCTTTGTTAGTTTCTGAGCTATAAAACAATGGATTTGAAATAATCTTCACAGATTACATTGGCACACAACCTTATTGCTACACATACTTACTGAAGGTTACACAGAGTGGGAAGGTGGGCTTTGCAGGACCTCGCTGGGAGTGTTCCCCAGATCACAAGGCTTGAGAGGTCAGTAAAGATGACCACTGGAAACTTCCATGTCAGGTGTATAGAGTACATAAGAGAAGGCATGGAACATGATGGGAGTTATTCAGCCATTTAGCTATCCCAGGAGCACCTAGAAATTCCCCAGGAAAAACTAAATGAAAAGAAAAGGTGGTGTGGTATGCTGAGCTACATGGGGTCCTTGCCAGGGTAGATGGATGCAAAATGCATTAACAAAAATTTGCAAGTGAAGTGTTTAACATGGTGTCTGTTAAATGAACAAAAACATTTTCATCTTTAGAACTTAATGGTTGGCCCCATTTTCATATAAACACAACCTTTATGCCATGCTGTCTCTCCAGCTACAGGACTGCTGCTTTTAAGATCACACCTACTTGCTACAGGCTGTACCACTTCTTTCAGTGTATTTGTGTTTACTGCTGTTCACAGAGTGCAGGCTCAGAGTGCTGTTACAACTTTACAGAATGACACTTTAGATTTCACAAACTTGAATCTGGTGTGTATGTTTCCATGTAGCATATAGCATAAAGCTACGGAACAAATGGAAATAAATTCAGTGAATATCTAGAGAGGTACTTTATTTGTCCCTAGAAGAAATAGAGAAAATTCTTTAAATGGCATTGAAACAATCTTCCAAAATGTGTTTTGTGAATGTTTCTTATTAAATGTATCATGTGGTAACCTGCAGATGGTTAAGCCTTTCACTTGGAAACATCTCTACTACTTTCAAAACAGAGTACCGGCAACTTTCCTTAGTGAAAGGATACACCACCTTATGACTATCATAATTTCACTATGCTGGCACCTTTTTAAGGGTAATGGTGTGCACAGGAACCTATCTACAAAAATTCAAGAAGGATCCCCAGCAGCACTTTTCAATTGAGTGTTGACATATCCCGGCATTCAAAACTTCACAGGTTGACACCTGCTCTTTGATTTGACTTTCACCTGCTAGCAACTACTGATATTTTACTGTAACAGCACCTTTTATAGAAAATTGGTGTCAACCAGAACCTCTCTGCAAACCTTAAAGTCTGAACCCTACACCACTCTTTGACCGAGTGTTGATGAATCCCAGTCTTCGAAGCATCACGGGGAGCCTCACCAACATTTCTGATGAATGTCGCTCACTCACCATAGAAACAGTACAGTCAAGCACTGGGCAAAATGCATCTTGGAAATGTTAAGACACAGACTAGAACACACAGTAAAACAAAATAATTTCAAATTGAAAGTATTAATACATATATGTGCTCCGAATCCTATCAATGAGATATGGCCAACAGACAATGGAGAAAAGAAGAAAAATAAAAAACACACTAGTCAGCAGCATCCATGGAGAAATGAACCAAATGCCACTACAGGATATCAAGAAAAGAAACAGAAGAAAAAAGGATCAGTAATAGCTGTTAATTATTGAAATTTTAAGCCATAATGGCACATCCTGCCATTTTTGTGAAAAAAAAAAAAAAGGCTGTACAGTAATATCAAATGGGTGCACAGTGCTTATGGATAAATTTGTATGCTTACATGCTTCTATGTATTCATGTAATTTGTATGCTTAAATGGTTGCTGTATATATGGACTTATGTTTATGCAACTCCTCACCAAATTAAATCAATTAACTTTGTTTTCATTGGGAATTAGTTTTTCTTGCCTCTTTCGCTCTCAAGCAGTGCATTTACATGCGCACACATCAGGTTAAGGTGAATAACAGGAACAAATCTGGTTTCTTACTTATCGGCATGTACAAGTAATCTTCTGGTGTACTCCTTTGGCAAAATGCTCCAACGTCTTTAAAGCGCCAGGGGGTGTGTGGGGAGTGGTAGCGTTCAGCAACTGTGAATATGCATGAACCCCATGATAATTGTGTTTTATAAAAACGTTTATTTAAACTGATGCTTTATTTATAGGTTTCCATTAGCAGATTGCACACAGCAAAATCTTTTCTGCTTGACTGTGTGACTGAGCCCTGCATAGAACCAGGTATGAGTGCTTTTTGCCTTATACACAGTGTTGCTGAAATAATCTGGGTATTTTTGCTTTCAATAAGTGTTAAATTACTTGTTACTTTAAAAAGTAATTGGACTACTTAACATCTGTTACTTTTAACGTGTTATCCTACTGCTCTCAAGATTGCGTTCCTCAGCTTAGCATTATGTTCAGCTCATCAACATAAATTTAGCGATTTCTGAAATATTGAGACAGATGACTTCAGCCAGGAGAAGGAATCATGCAATTGCCCAAACATTTGCCTCTTGAAATGTATTTTGTGGACACTCTACCCGTGGCTGCTGAAAGTGTGTACAAAACAAATACACATGCAGCCTGACAGAGTGCAACCGCCATGCGGAGACTACAAAACCCTTAACAGTAACCTAGTTATAGGTTTATATGGCCACATAATCAGATTATTCAGAGAGAAAATCTCTCTCTGTTAATAAGGTTTCTCAGCAGCCAATAATTTGTTTTCTCTCTTTGTAATAATGGTTTACATAGCATTTTAGATATCAGGTTTCTGTGAATAACCGGGTTATTGTAATGTATGTAAACATGCTAAAGGTAAGTGTGGAGAATGATAAATGCCAAACATTTGTAATGCTTGCTAAGGGATAGAGATGGAGGAAATTATAAACATGCTTCCATGCTAAAAATGAAGTATTAGATTTATAAACCAACACATATCCATCACATTCAAAGTCAGTATTCTTTATGTGGGCTGTACAAACTGGATTTTCTACTGTACATTTACCACCATCTACATTTACTTATTTGTCCGACACCTTTACATAAGGTGACTTGCAACGTTTGAGACACAACTGGTTACATTTCATTTTGGTTTTCCATTTGAAGCACAGGCAGGTGAAGCGTCTTGCTCATGGTCATATAATGCCATAGTCCAAAGTCTTAACCACTATGCCACACTGCCTATTTTAGAGATGTTTCCAAGTGAAAGGCTTAACCATCTGCAGGTTAAGGCAGGATACATTTAATAAGGAACATTCACAAAACCCATTTTGGAAGATTGTTTCAATGCCATTTAAAGAATTTTCTCTATTTCTTCTAGGGACAAATAAAGTACCTCTCTCTGTATATTCGCTGCATTTATTTCCATTTGTTCCGTAGCTTTGTGCTATATGCTACATGAAAACATACACACAAGATTCAAGTTTGTGAAATCTGAAGTGTCATCCATGAGCTGTACAAACAGACGGGTTCTCTTGCTCGGTGAGTCATTTCTACAAAAATGAAGCAAAATGAAGAAATGCCGTAACAGGCCGCTGAAAACAGATTGGAGTTCAAACACCAGAAACCCTCTCACTGAACAGGGAAATGGTCTCTTAAACCCACAGCTAACAACTCAAAGCAGTGCACAATGAGATTTTATTTTAAAACTAGCCGTTTATTAAAAAAAAAATGTTACAGGAACAGCTTTTTAGGAATGACAAAAGGAAGAACTTTACTTGATGATCTAATTCATATATCATTCAGAACTCGCTTGTTCCTTTACAGGCTTGCAGGCAGTCACAACTCCATACCCAGTGCAGTCAGGAATAAAGGAGGAGCCAGCCAGACATCCCATCAATGATACCAGTTAAATATTAACATAGACTTCCGCCTTTGGAATGTACAAGGTAATAGGAAACCCTGCCATTACAAAGGGGATCAGTACTGTGGCTAGGATTTGAACCCAGTTCTCTGTAGCTGTGAGGCAGTAGTCATATCTGTCATGCTCATTATATACAAGTTATTTTTTTTTAATACATACTCATGAATTTCAATTAATTTAGCAGCATTTCAAAAATTAGACATCTTCAGCTTTATTCTGAATGGCTTTCTAATCCTACAGCCTTGAGAAACAGCAGTATTTGAGAAGGCACATGTCTTGATGGCATCTCACTCGACGTGAAGGACAGTGCCTCTCTAGCCACTTTTATTTGCCACTGTGTGCTCAATTGAAATGAGAATCGAGGGCCTTTGCTGAGCATTAATAAATTATTGAGCTCCCAGAGCAGGGCACAGGCTGTGAGGTAAAAGACCTGATGTCTGTCCTTCTTGCCTTTTTTTTTCTCTTTTTAAAACAAGTAGACACATAAGGTCACGCTACTGAAACCCAAAACGACTTTTGTCTGGGTTCAGTGCTGATCACACAATAAGCCCAGTGCCCTGAAAGCAGAACGTGCAATTTGAAACTGAATAATTAATTAGTAGGAAGCAGAGCAGCCTCTTGGTGAATCCTAGATGATGATAAATGAAAGCGATTCGCCCAGATGCTTTGCCGATTTACTGTACCAAAGGCTTACCAATGGGCCTGTGCAGGAGGCAGCTCCAGGAGCACCGTAGCAGTTTAGGTACCCACTGCTCACATTCAAGGGCCATCAGCAAATCATTAAGACAAAGAATTATGAGGCCAAAGGTCAATGCTACTGCAGAAAGGAGACGGGCGGCCATTCTTCACATTACTGCATGAGTAACGATGCTGCTAAGTATGCATAATGGATTGAGAGCGCCATAATCAGACCATTAAAAGAGGCGACTCAGCACCCTGCTTTGCAAGACAACTGATGCTTTGTCAGCTTCTGGTTGTTTTAAATCAAATTTTACTCCTGTGCTTGATTAAAAAGATAATCAAAGGCTAGCAAATCAAATGGCACAAGAAGCCCGAACTTTGCATTATACCAGTAGGTGCTGTCGGATCAAAGAGAGAGCACGTCACCTAAGAGCATCCTCTCAGTGGGACACCTGCCAACCTGCCACTGCTGAACTGAAGGTCAGGGTATAAAATTTACTATTCAGTCAGTTCTCCAAACATATTCCTTTAAGCTTTGAAATGTTACAATCTAGAGGACGACGTAGGGCAAAGCAGAGCTGATAAACAAAGTGTAATATGCTCTTTAAAGTGGCTGGAAATCAACGAGAATGTATTCTGAGTCAGCAGGGGGCACAACAGAGCAGGACAGGTACACACACGGCCAAGGGTTCTGGTGCAGCAATGTCAAAAACCCAGGGAGCATCATAAATGTGAATTTTCTTAGCTTGAACTTGCTCTGACAGTACTGAGGGAGGTTCTTCTCAAGGGTCCCTGCACTATGCTTCTGATGTGCTGAGCCATATTTCCTAGAGTCCCGCTTGTTCTGTGAACTCATGATGTTCTCTACATTTTATATAATGAAACATAGGGCCAGAATTGTCCAACATTCCATGACCTCTTGTACCGATCACCATACCTGTATATGCCCCAGGAATTCCCATCCTTGACTATTCAACAGATAACTTGAGAATATCCACCCAACCTGGACCTTCAGCGCCAGCAGCTGTACATTAAGAGTTTGTGTTCTGAATGAATGTAAAATGAAGGATTTTGAAGAAAAGGGAAAATCCTGACTATTTCACGATTGATATTTGACACCAGATTAAAAAATATTTTCTAAATTGTCAGTCAATTTGTCACAGACATGATGACAAAAAAGCATAAATACAAAATTTTTAATCCTGCAAGGATAGCTGGGAAACTGAAATATTTAACAAGCTTCAAAAGAACATACTGAAAAAAAATGCTTATGTCACCTTGGTGTTCAAAATCCATACCCTTGGTAGCAATGAAACAAAAATCAACGTGTGAAGTGTGGTATGACACTAGCGTTTGGCACTAGAAGTAAATGTACAACTTAGTCCTCTTTCTTTTCATACCTGTACCAACATTACAAAAAAAGTGGCAGATTGGGGACTGAGCATGCTACAGAAAAAAATGGAGGCTTCACTGCATTGCAGCTCATGTTTTAACAGCAAGGAAGGTCATAGGCAGACTTAATTCCATCCCACTAGGAGTTATGACAGACTACCCAAATGATACAAATGTGTGGTTGAGGGGATGCAATACAGGAGCAAAGCAGACTTCCTATCAGAACCTAATCCCCCTACAGAGTGTAATCTCATTTGGTTTAAGTGTCAGAGACATAGCACCCCTCAATTTTTGTGACATTACCACCAGTGCACTCCAATTTCCCTATCAACAGCTCTTTCATGTTCATCATTCTTGGCCACTAAAATCTTCATGAACAAAAATTAATTCCTCACAGGCCCTTCCTTGAATCATTTGAAAATCTTTAATGGTACGTGGTGACTCCCTTATCTCTTTTGCCCTGTCATTTTTCTTCTCTCCTGCTAGTTCCTTTTCTCCTCTCAGAACGTCAGTCTCAGCTCTTTACTCACTGCTATGTAAGGCTTCCTATAAACCTCTACCTCTCATATTTCAGTGGTCCCAGGACCTCACATTATCCTCTCCTATATTTTCTGATAGTTTTTCAAAAAAGTCAAATTTTTATCAAGAAACCCCAATCAGTATTTTACTCAATTTAAGTTTGTACTTTACAGCTCATATACAACATTTGATGAGCCTTAGCCCAGATCGACTGTCACTTATGCCACTATGATGCCCCAGTGATATTCATGGATATGTACTGGTTTTGTCACCCTGTGGTTCTGGTCTCTCATCTCTGGCTAACTCTCTTAAATGGTCACTTCATATTCCTTTATGGCCACATATTCTTACTCTCAGATCTTTGACAACTTGCTCTGTCAGTGAACTAGCACAAACTCTTATGTTTCAGCACTATAGCTGCTAAAGAACTTTGTGCCTCTAGATGGAAGTCCTCTTAACTAATCTGCACTAAAAAAACATCTTCATTTAACAAGCTGATTCTTCTGGGGTTGTCTGTATCACAGATTGATGGAGCATCCAGCAAGACGATTCTTACCCAAGAATCAGCTGCTGCCACTGTTAAATAATTTATGTGCAGGATCTCATTATGTACTCACTCCCTCCCTCGACTGCGTGTGGTTGGTGGGCACGGCTGCCATTCCTAGTGGTATGGCACAGGACAAGGGATAGAGCTTGAGACTGAGGGTTGCCATGTTGGTTTACTTGACACGTTGTTTCCAATTTTGAAATTCTGACTTATTTTCGACTTTGTAAATTAAAATAAACAATTGATGACCAAAGAAATACTAACAAGGACCTTCACTGCACAGAATCAAGTCAAAGTAACACTGGCGAATAGACAAGCATAACCTGTTTTTCATTTACAGAAAAATAAGTCAAGATATTACTAATTTGTTTTAATTTATTCATTATGCTTTGGATATTGTATCATGAATTCCAAAGAATCGAGACATTTCATTCTAGAATTCTTTTTCATTCTCAAAAGTAATTTTGAGAAGTGGTTCATAATCATACTGTATCTGACCTGCAACCTAACTAGGACATCTGACCCCTCAGTACTCAAAAGATGTGCCATCAACACATTTTCTTATATTTTGCAGGTTCTTTTTGTCCCTGTCTTGCCTTATTCTTAGTTAACTAGCCGATGCCCGCCGTAGCATACGGCGGTGTCAGAATAGGAACGGAAAACGGTGAGATAGGAATTCAGAAATCAAGTAGAAATAAAATACTTCTTGAAAGACGCAGTGTGCATGCAGAATTTCCGGCCAAGTAGGATTACATGTGAAAGTGATAAATAAATCAGGCTATCCGAATTTACATACTATGGCCACGGCATCCTGATAGTTTTGTTGCATGTATCTTAGACTTCCTGGAAATGTGGACGGTAATATGATCATTTTGCCTACACGTACTTTATTTTCAGCATTTGCTTGCAGTGAGTCTATATTCAAACATTGTATTGCTCTACCCGCAGATCTTGTTGATGTAATCCGAGATCGTTGAGACGCGCGCCCTCTGTTTTAACATATACATCTATGACTTACTGTTGGAATAGTTTGCCGCTGGAGTGCAAAATACTAAATGTATTCCTCATTGCTAATCTGTACGCGTAAAATTGGCATTGAGTAAGCCTTATTCGCTTGGCGGTTCTTTTATCAGGAACATGTTGTAAATCTTTGTGCCAGCCAATGTCTCCGTAAGGGAATAAAAGTGAACCATAGGATCGCAATTTATATTGAGCGTGGAAATCGGTTTACAGGAGTTGCGTATGGGATAGATGCAAATGTCCCTTTTGGCAGGCATTTCGCCATCTTCTCCGACGAAAATCCTGCCCAGGATTTTCCTTGAAAACCATTTGTACAGATGCTGTTGGATTGGACTGAGCGGGGTTGATGGTTCTGAGCATGGACTCTAGCTGGAGAAGTACATTTTCGCAGCATGCAGAGTTTGCTTTATTTTGTAAGCGTACTTCAGTAGCTTGCGCTGTGTCAAAAACATACAACTGTCCATATACTGGAGAGGTAGAAGTGTTAGCGTAGAGTGTAGAGATTTGGTGATAAATTTTCCCGTGTATTTTAAAACAGTATGGTCTGTGGCCAGGAGGTTGAGTTATCTATGCACCCATGGAAGCAAACGCTAGAGAAGAGTTGTATTCTCAAATGTGTTCACGATAATTTTTAGCTTCTGATGTTTGCTGTGTAAGAACCTGTTGTAAAGACACAGGTGGCTCCCGCAAAGGTGGTAAAGCTACATTACCGTTGTGGCAGCACCTCGAGTACTTGTTGGATGTATTACGCTCAGCAGGCCAGTATAGTGCATGACATGGAAGACGATGAATAAGAATCGAGAAATGCCGTGTCGGCTGCGTGTGGGCGGGACCGGTTTTGAAGTGGAAGCAGGACGAACCAGAAGAGAAATATATATAAGAGATGTTTAGGACTAGTGATGAGTGAAACTGCGTTCACAGTGAAATAGTATTTCAGCATTGCGAAATAAAGAGAATTTCACCAAATGTATGCCATTCACACAAAACGAAAGTTGTCAGGTTCCCGTCTGGAACAGTTAAAATGGAATAATTTTACATGTGTCTGGCCGTCATTTACTATTTAAATACATATCTACTGTAGAGAAAAAAAAATGTCTGCATATCCTCCAATAGGATAAGTCAATTGGCTAGATAAGACCATGGAATTTGACAGTGGCAACTGTAAGTGTATGGAGTTTTCCCATGGAGAGAACACAACAATATGCATGACTGTTTGTTTTGATGGGTCTCCATTTAGAAAATATCAAGTAGGTCACATTTTTAAAAAACAAACCGCAATCTTTTGTGGTGAAAAGAACAAGGGGCATTAATAGAATGATTTTACCAGTGTGGCATGGATTACAGGCTTTATGCAGCTGCTGAAAAGAACACGCAAGTCTGAACAAGGCTTTAAAGGAGTAATATTTGTTTTGCACCCAAAAAAACTAACTTGTCACCCCCCCCCCCCCAAAAAGAAACTTTAGCGACTTTCACAATTATAAAATGGCCTGCAAAATTAATTTTAATGTCAGTTCCGCTAAACTTTGTCAACTGAAACTTGTCTGTTCCACTCATTATTCAGGACTTGCTTTTCTCATGTACTCCATGAAGATAGTCACATAGAAGGGGTATGCCATCTCACTTAATAAAAAATGTGACAAGTGACAGACACCACCTTCCCATGTCATTCTAAACATTCTGAAAAAGAATGACCATTTGATACACAAGAAAGTCACTTTACTGAATTAATGTCATATTTGGTCAGAAAAAACATCGGGGACCTTGTATATTAGATGTTGCTATATATATTTATATTATATTATATATATATATTTTTTAACTCAAGGACTCTTCCACAAGGAAATGATGCCAGACTTACTGAATGTGTGCATGTTGACAAATCATAAATGTTACTGAAGCAACAGCTTCTGTCCATGTTCATAAATCTTCAGAAAGCAACGCCCCCCAAGCCACACACAAGGGCATGTTTTTCTATCACAGAGGCACAAACAACAATGGACATAAGGCAGGAACTGATGTGCTGATAGTTACATTTTTGACTACAGCGTAACACTTCCTGAAAAAGTACACAACCCAAACGTCTCTGTAAAATGAAGGAACTGCACAACCAACACAGGCAGTAGAGGGAAGTAATTGATGTGAATTTAACTGAGTGGTAGTTCTTGTAATTGACCAGAAATTGACATTTGGATAAATGTCCATCAATTGCTATATGTATATTTTCTAGCCCTGAAACCTGCTTGTGCATGGTACAACAAAAGCATAAGCAGCTAGCAAAGAGTTGTGTACTTTATGAAGACTGTGGCAGAGAATTCATTGACCCATGGCAGCAGGTCAGAAACAGCATAAGGTATGTTGCTGGTTTGGAGATATAGAGGGAGCAGATAGACCCCAAAGAATCTCTCTTGGCAGCAAATAATGGTTCATCAGCCTTCCTTCATTACCTGTAAATGAAACAGCACAATATTGAAAAACTATTTTTACAATAACATCCAACAGCAAAAGACGGCTATTGTCATTAAATACCTAGAGCTAAGAGTGTTTGCATCACTGGACTAAACATGCAAGCTAGTCAAACCACTCTTAAAATCAAAGCGCATTTGCACATGAACAAAATAGAATACCAGCAATTGTATCAAAATACTTCTAGAGAGCAGCACTGGTCAATGTTCGAGTGTCAGCTTGTACATTCACAGGCTTTCTCAAGGTACTCGGATTTCTTCCTGTACCCTTAACAATAGGATGCATTTAACTGCTGACTCAGACATGGTTTGGGGACTGTACACTGTGATGCCCAGCCCTAGTTCACACCTTGTGGCTAGAGCTTCAGAGTTGTGTTTAGGTACCATAATTCCTGCAATAGAACATTCAGAAAGTAGGTGCATGAAACCCAAAAGTACTGCTGCATAGAACTAGACAACTATTACATCTGTGCCTCAATGTTTTACTTTATTTATATATATATATATATATATATATATATATTTATATATATATATATATATATATATATATATATATATAAAAGTTCCTCAACTAGCAGCTACTATGATGATCTCCACATCTCAATGAGAAGTAAGGTAAATATCCATAAGTAAGTTAATGTGGGTTAAATGGCCTGTTCATTGAAATGGTTCTTAGGTGTGTTCACACAATGTGTTTTTTAAAATTTTGCCCTGTCCGGAGGCAGGAGGAGGAGTAAAGTAAAGAGTGTAGAACTGAGGGTAGGAACCTTGAATGTTGGCAGAATGACTGGTAAGGGGAGAGAGTTCACAGATATGATGGAGAGAATGAAGGTTGATATATTGCACATGCAAGATACTAAACGAAAGGGGGGAGTAAGGCCAGGTGAATCGGAGGTGGATTCAAATTGTTCTATCATGGTGTGGAGGGGAGGAGAAATGGGGTAGGGGTTATTCTAAAGGAACAATATGTCAAAGAGTATTTTGGAGGTGAAAAGGGTGTCAGGCAGAGTAGTGATTATGAAGCTGGAAATTGGAGGTGTAATGATGAATGTTGCTAGAGCATACGCACTGCAAGTTGGGTGTGCAATGGGTGAGAAAGAAGATTTTTGGAGTGAGTTGGATGAAGTGATGAACAGTGTATCCAAGGGACAGAAAGTGGTGATTGGAGTGGATTTCAATGGGCATGTTGGTGAAGGGAACAGTGGAGACGAGGAGGTGATGGGTAGGTATGGTGTCAAGGAGAGGAATGAAGAAGGTCAGAGGATAGTGGAATTTGCCAAAAGGATGGACATGACTGTGGTGAATACGTATTTTAAGAGGGAGGGAGGAACATAGGGTTATGCACAAGAGTGGAGGAAGATGCACACAGGTAGATTACATCCTATGCAGAAGAGTTGATCTGAAGGAGATTGAAGACTGCAAAGTAGTGGCAGGGGAAAATGTAGTTAAGCAGCATAGGATGGTGGTCTGTAGGATGACGTTGGAGATCAAGAAGAGGAAGAGAGTGAGGGCAGAGCCAAGGATCAAATGGTGGAAGTTGAAAAAGGAAGACTGCAAGGTTGAGTTTAGGGAGGAGGTGAGACAGGTACTGGGAGGCAGTGAAGAGTTACCAGACAGCTGGGAAACTACAGCAGATGTAGTAAGGGTGACAGCAAGAAGGGTGCTTGGCGTGACATCTGGAAAGAGGAAGGAGGAAAAGGAAACCTGGTGGTGGATTGAGGAAATACAGGAGAGTATACATAGGAAGAGGATGGCAAAGAAGAAGTGGGATAGTCAGAGATGCAGAAAGTAGACAAGAGTACAAGGGGATAAGGCACAAGGTGAAGAGAGAGGTGGCGAAGGCTAAAGAAAAAGCGTATGATGAGTTGTATGAGAGGTTGGACACTAAGGAGGGAGAAAATGACCTGTACTGATTGGCTAGACAGAGGGACCGAGCTGGGAAAGATGTGCAGCAGGTTAGGGTGATAAAGGATAAAGATGGTAATGTACTCACAAGTGAGGAGAGTGTGTTGAGCAGATGGAAAGAGTACTTTGAGAGGCTGATGAATGAAGAGAATGAGAGAGAGAAGAGGTTGGATGATGTGGAAATAGTGAATCAGGAAGTGCAACAGATTAGCAAGGAGGAAGTTAAGGACAGCTATGAAGAGGATGAAAAGTGGAAAGGCCGTTGGTCCAGATGACATGCCTATGGAAGCATGGAGGTGTTTAGGAGAGATGGCAGTGGAGTTTTTAACCAGATTGTTTAACGGAATCTTAGAAAGTAAGAGGATGCCTGAGGAGTGGAGAAGAAGTGTACTGGTGCCGATATTTAAGAATAAGGGGATGTGCATGACTGCAGTAACTACAGGCAAATAAAATTGATGAGCCACAGCATGAAGTTATGGGAAAGAGTAGTGGAAGCTAGGTTAAGAAGGGAGGTGATGATTAGTGAGCAGCGGTATGGTTTCATGCCAAGAAAGAGCACCACAGATGCAATGTTTGCTCTGAGGATGTTGATGGAAAAGTTTAGAGAAGGCCAGAAGGAGTTGCATTGCGTCTTTGTGGACCTGGAGAAAGCATATCACTGGGTGCCTCGAGAGGAGCAGTGGTATTGTATGAGGAAGTCGGGAGTGGCAGAGAAGTACGTAAGAGTTGTACAGGATATGTACAAGGGAAGTGTGACAGTGGTGAGGTCTGCGGTAGGAGTGACGGATGCATTCAAGTCGGAGGTGGGATTACATCAGGGATCGGCTCTGAGCCCTTTCTTATTTGCAATGGTGATGGACAGGTTGACAGACGAGATTAGACAGGAGTCCCCGTGGACTATGAGGTTTGCTGATGACACTGATCTGTAGCGATAGTAGGGATCATGTTGAGGAGACCCTGGAGAGGTGGAGATATGCTCTAGAGAGGAGAGGAATGAAGGTCAGTAGGACCACCAAGACAGAATACATGTGTGTAAATGAGGAGGTCAGTGGAATGGTGAGGATGCAGGGAGTAGAGTTGGCGAAGATGGAGGAGTTTAAATACTTGGGATCAGCAGTACAGAGTAATGGGGATTGTGGAAGAGAGGTGAAAAAGAGTGCAGTCAGGGTGGAGAAGAGTGTCAGGGGTAATCTGTGACAGACGGGTATTAGCAAGTGTGAAAGGGAAGATCTACAGGACGGTAGTGAGACCAGCTATGTTATATGGGTTGGAGACGGTGGCACTGACCAGAAAGCAAGAGACAGAGCTGGAGGTGGCAGAGTTAAAGATGTTAAGATTTGCATTTGGTGTGACGAGGATGGATGGGATTAGAAATGAGTACATCAGATGGTCAGTTGGGTCAGCCAGTTGGACTGTTGGGAGACAAAGTCAGAGAGACGAGATTGCGTTGGTTTGGACATGTGCAGAGGAGAGATGCTGGGTATATTGGGAGAAGGATGCTATGGATAGAGCTGTCAGGGAAGATGAAAAGAGGAAGGCCTAAGCGAAGGTTTATGGATGTGGTGAGAGAGGACATGCAGGTGATGGGTGTAACAGAACAAGATGCAGAGAACAGAAAAATATGGAAGAAGATGATCCGCTGTGGCAACTCCTAACGGGGGTAGCCAAAAGAAGAAGAAGATTGAATTTATTAAAAGCATATAAGATTCCATACAATCAAGTCTAACTTAGGACTAAAATCAAATCAGCCCCCACACCCATGAGAAAGAGACAAAGGCCAACCACCAAATAGTATATAGCATCACTTACCCACTGAGTTAAAAGAGATGGGCTAGAATTCTTCCAGCTGAGCAAGTCTACATACTAGCAGTGAAGTAAAGACAATTACAGTTTGTTTGTCCATCTCCACTTCAAGCCCATCTGGGAGTACACCAAACACTGCCGTTGAGGGAATGTGACACCAAGGCTATCTAATAGGCAGTTAAAAATTTTCGTCCAGAATAATGTTAATTCTGTACACTCCCAAAACATGTGGCCCAGTGAAGCTGGGGCTCGACTGCAATATTCACAGGTTGAATCTTGCCCTGGAAATATCTTGGGACAATTTCAAACAAGCTAGTTGTGCTCCATAAAAGATTTTAAGTTGGATAACAATGTTTTGCACATGTGAAGCTGGTGTGAATTCTGTGCGTGGCTGCTTCCCACTCCTTTTCTGAAATGTTGAGTAAGAGATCCTTTTCCCACGGTGCTTTGGGATCTTTAAAAGAAAGGGACTTTAAAATGTTTTAATATATTATAGAAATGCTGTCTCAGTCCAAGACTGATCAATATCTCTTCTGGAATAGAAATTGGTGGGAGGTGAGGAAAGCGGACGGATTTCATTTAGCAAAGTTTTTAATTTGGAGATAGTGGAAAAATTGTGTTGATGGGAGATTAAATTTGGAGTATAATTATTCAAAGGATAAAAAGACATTCATAAACAAATTTCTAAATGATCTAATCCCATACATTTTCCAAACATTAAAAACTGTAAATTCGAGACGGTGGAAAAGGTGGTTATCATATAGATAAAAAATTTTCTAACTTAAAGTGCTTCCAACATTGGTTCCATAATCTGGGTGAATGAAGGACAAATGGGTTGTTAGTATATTGATGACACCTTGTATTTACAGTACTAGTGTACAAAGCAAGGTATATGAAGTGTCAATGTCCAGGTTTTTATAGCTTGTATGTTTGCCACCCAGTAATAAAACTGAAAATTAGGAGAGCCATGCTGCCTTCTGATTTAAGTAATTGTAGGGATGCCTTTTGAATGCGTGGATTTTTCAGATTTCAAATAAATGGTTATGATTGAATCTAGTTTCATAAAAAAAAAAAAAAAAGATTTGTTAATGTATATGGGGATGTTGTGAAATAGGAACAGAAGCTTAGGGAGAATATTCATTTTGTTAAGAATGTTAATTCTTCCTGCTATAGTAAGATGGAGGGTTGATGATCTATGCACATCTTGTTTAATTTGATCCATTCAAACAGCAATTTTTTGTTGAAAAAGAGCTTTATATCTACTTGTGGTGTTGACCCCTAGGTATTTAAACTGTTTTGCAATGACAAAAGGGAAGGTGTCCAATCTAATGTTGCTTGCTAGAGAATTCACTGGAAAGCGCACACTTTTATTCAAATTAATTTTGAGTCCAGATATCTTTTGAAATTCTGCTAGTGCTGATAGGGATGTAGGCACAGAATTTTGTGGGTCTGATATATACAGTACCATATCATCTGCATATAGTGTTATTTCCGTTCAAGTCCTTCTCTGAAAATCCCCTTTATCTCTGATGCACTTTGAAAGTGAACAGCCAATGGCTCAGTAGCGATTGCAAATAACAAAGGTGACAATGGGCATCCTTGTCTAATACCACATTCTAGTTTGAAGTAGTCTGAAATAATGTTAATACAAACTGAAGCTTCTGGACTGGTATACAGTAGTTTGATCCATGCACATATGTTCAGGAGAGTATCTTAACATCATTATTCAGAAGTGATATTGGTCTTCTGCTGACATGCATTCTAAGACAAATGAAGATAATCATAACTTTGATTTTTAAGATGGGTGTTTAACAAAAAATTATAGCTTTCGGATTGAATTAGCACATGCTAATAGAAATAGATGTCTAAATATTTGCAAACAGGCTCTTTTCTAAAATGAACACTTGTGGCCTGACAGTTATTCTCTGCCTGCTCCCCAGAGCTTACAAAGATGGTAGGCTTCAAATCCAAATTCATACCTGTATTAGGTCTGTCAGATCAAATATTGCTATTTGAAATGTAATTGGAATTTATTTTAAAAAGTTTTTTTTTTTTTTTTTTTGCAAAACGTTACTCCAGACGAGCTTTGCAAAGCTGCACTATTTTACTGATATGTTTTTCCTTGCCATTTCTAGGGTTGGCCTTTTTGTAATTTTGAATCATTAAACTTTTTATCGTCATTAAAACTAACAGCTAGACCCCTTTCACAACACAGTGGGGGACAATATTTTTCTCCCCAATCCCCCCATTTAAAGAGCTACTTCAGCGTCAGGCAACATGCCTCATACCACAGATAGTAGTCTATCATATCTGGCCGTTGGTTTGACAGAATGCATAAAAACAATGAAGTTCAATTAGAAATATCCAGGCCACCTTAATTAAAATACTATTGCACCTGTAATAGAGAAAAAAATGTAGATTGTGTGGACCCTGGCTCAATACTGTGACAATCCCACTTTTCTGAGAGAGTCCACAGTTGTCAACATGATTTTCTTTCTGAATGCCACCATAAAATGGTACCCGCCCGCAGCCAACTGGGCATCTACAAAATAATACAGGTCTGCCTTCAACCTGCCCTGCCATTATCTGCTCTTTTACTTCTCTTGCTATTCTCACACTGTTAATGCCTTACTAGCTAATCCCTATTCCTCCTGATCTCAACCCCCTCTGCCTGACTAATGCAAAAGTACTGCTACTTATCCCTCATTCTTGTCACACAACCTTCTCTAGAAAACGTGTCCTGTGCCTTCACAGAAAGTGCTTTCTCCTGGGCTCTTCCACCCTGCTTTCCATCCCCTACAACTGTCCATGCTGCAGTAAGACACGTCACAATCATGAAACCCTCAAATAACAGACAAAATAAATGTCTATTGATCAGATATCACACAAACCCAAAAAGCAAACAGAAACAAACACTACCAATGCTGAAGCATCACCTGGACCTTAAATGGTGCTAGGGATGGTACCTCAGCTGCAGTGTCAATCCCAACCCCAGTATCCCCTGCTTCGACCTATAAAGGGTTTGCCACTGTCACAGATCCACAAAAAGATGACAATATAATCACTAAACAATATTTACAAAAAATCCAAGCATATTTAATAATAATATATAAAAGGCAACATAAAGAAAACTTTCTGTCCACATCTATTTTTGCATACTTATTCAAACTGGCAAGTGTTGAAAGCCATTGTATGTGCAAATATGTTATTTACAGATTATTACAATATTTAAATAACCAAAAACCACATATTTAAAAAAGGAGAATTAAAAACAAATAAATGGCTAAATATCAAAATTGTTTAAACAATCTCAGTGACATGTGAAGCACATATATAGCAGGTCATGTCTAGCCCAGACTGTCGCTTGTTCACTACGACAAGTAATGAGCTTCACGCAGTTTAAGTCAGGCAGAAAATCTGCATGCATCTTCTCTTCTTGTCACATTACATCACATCAATGACTTCATCACTCTTGCCAGCTTGTGCACAGCCTTAGCAAAGCAGTCTACCCTGGCAGTGCCATCTCGGCTAGATGCCTGATTATCTAAGCAAAGCAAATATTAACAAGGAAGGCCAAAATACAGATAAACACACAAAAGGAACTGCTGCATAGATGCCATTCAATACACTGGCCACCCTGATTAGCTGATCTGTTCATATCGAAGTAAATGACACAAAGCATTCCCTTCCCCCACACGTATTAATTTCTGTACTTTGATTTTGAAGGAGGGAAATTTCAGCTATTTTATGAGATCACTGGTGGCTACTTTAGGACAATGGTCAACACAAACAGTGGTCCCAGCTGCACACATTTATTTCTGTTCACGATGGCTGCATGTTCTCTGGGGCAAGAGGAGAAATGACACCATAGTGACACTGAATTATTAATTGGAGTTTACACAGCAAATGCTAAGCAGCTGTATGCCATCATATATGTCCAGCCTGCTGCAAACAAAACCAGATTTTCCTTTTCCAGGACAGCCTTAATTTTTGGGGGGTTGCGACACTAGCTGGAGTGAAAATAGATAAGACAAGGATGCTGGCTCATACAGACTTCATGTGCAGTAGTTGGGAAGTATTAGCTTGTGTTTAGGTGGAACAAAATGGAACAAGACAAATGGATGTTGGTCCGGTTACTGGAAAGGAGGCAGCATTAGCAGAGTTCACCACAATATTCACTTAACCCTTTTCAGACCTTCAAAGCCTTGAAGCATGAAGCAACATTCTACTATTTAAAAAAAAAATGGATGCAAACACACACCATGGCACAGACACCAGCAGTCTGCACTGTTAGCCTTCAAATAGGTGTGATCTACAAACCTCACGTTTTTCAAGTTATCACAGTCCTCTCAGAGTGACTTATTCAAGAAAATGAGAACATTCCAACCCAAATGTCTCCAATATTAGTACCCTTTACCTTGTCTTTCCTTCCTGAAACAGTAACTGGATGCCTTATTTTCTGTAATTATATACATTCTGAAATACCTCTTTCAGAAACAATGTTGTGTTTATCTGTTGGTTTCCTGAGTGTAGCCCCTCCATTAACTTTACTCAAGCCACGTCACTCTTTGTCAGCCCCTTTCATTAGCTTTCTATTAGACTGCCACAATTGAGGGGATGTTTTTTGTATGACTGCTCATTCTCATTATACCCATGTATACCCCAAGTTTTCAAGTTGTTCCTAGCACTTCTAGCAATGGGCGTCATGCCTAATAACACTCGCTGTCAAAGTCACTTAAATAAGCAGCCATGCCCATTCTTCTTCTAAAATGCAAATGCACACAATCTGCTGAGGCCTGCCTTGTTAAACTGCACTGCCTACACACAGAATGCTGTCAGGTAACTTAGATGAGAATTAAGAAGAAGGCACATATGTGTATCACACATATTATGAATCAGAATCTTAAGTCCTTCATCAAAACAAAAAGCCATACCACCCTACAGCCAAATTATTCACTGGTCAGAGCATTTCATTTAGTCTGTTTTACTCACTAGAGCTGCCATTTTACCTCTTTAATAAAGGCTTCAGTAATGGTCAGTGGTTACAGATTCTCTCAAATCTTCTCTCTTCTCAATGTTACGTCATGGCAATTGGGGTGAGTGCCACCTTAGTCAAGTAATTTCTTCTAACTGTGGAGCAGGACTTCAGACAGAGAACCACATACAGTAATCATCAAATTATCAAAACCACTGACACCTCTGCACTACAATGCTGTTTAGAACGGCCAGGGATGACTAACCGTCCAAAGTGCTAATACACTCAATTGCTTTGTCTTCTTTACTGTCATCAGACCATTGTTTAATTTATTTATACTTTTAAAATTACCACCTGTGCTGGTGAGACAAATAAAGATTTTGTGACTGCAAACATTTTGCTTAAAAACAATGGTGGACAGATTCGTGCAGCAAGTTGTTCAAACAAGCTTCATTGAACTAAAATTTAATAATGAATCTTTTCCTATGAAGAACGTTTTTACTCATACATACATACTTCCATTCATACAGCAACAGCTACATTGCTATACTGAATAAATCAAGTTGTGCTGAGAAGCGTGGGTAGGCCGTTGAACCCCATTCCTGATGGAAGAAGGGGCTTGCAATTATTCCAAACAAACAAGGAATTCTCAGTAAGAACAGGTCGTAAGCTCATTCCTGCCCTTTGTACACACCACAGACTGCAATTACCAATTGAATGGTTTAGAGTGAGGTTCTCGGATCTGCTCCAAAGCGATCAATCATGACCTCTGGCAGAGCACCAAGAAGACAGTTGAACTTAAATATAGAGGAATTAAGTGAAAGTTTTTGTAGGCGAACCTTCGCAAGGATCATTACTTGCTGGTCTTTCCCCTAAAGCCAGCATCCCGCTGGAAACCAGTCCTATGGGAAAAATGGGATTAAAGCTTCAGTATACACGGTTTCGGTTTCAGATTGGTTTCTCTGTAAAGCAACCCCCACGGATAACAAGAACTGACTGTACATTCAAGATTAAAGCTACTGAAAAGATATAAACCATTAGAATGATTATCCAGTTACCAGTATCATCACAGGTTCAGGGATCCTAGCATGAGACAGAGGGAGACTCTCCAAACAGCTGGGGCAGAGAAATATCACCCATGTGTCAGTTTGACTTCTGAATTATGAGAAGTTGTCCTAAGATGTATATTCTCCCTCAAAGAGTTGCACATCGGAACACTTAAGGCCTTCATAAGCACCTTTTTTTCTCTCAAACTGGAATGAAACTTTATCATTGAAACAAGGATGCATTATTATTTGTGGTCTATATCCACAATTGTATTAATTTTTGCTAATAACTACAGATTTACTTTAAACTTCTATACTTTGTCTGCACATCTTCAGTGACTGAGATATTAAGGTAATATAAGGTACCAGGGGCCTCATGTATAACACCGTGCGTAGAACTCACACTATAACATGGCGTAAGCACAAAAGCGGGAATGTGCGTATGCACAGAAAAATCCAGATGCAGGAATCTGTACGTACGCAAACTTCCACGTTCTTCCGCTATATAAATCCTGATCAGCGTGAAAAGTAACGCACGTGCACGCGCCTTCTGTCCCACCCCAACTCCTCCCAGAATTACGCCTCTTTGAATATGCAAATCAATATAAATAGCCTTCTGTGAAAAGACAAATGGGAAAACGTGCTGCTGCTTTGCAGTAAGGAGACTGTGGAAAATTGTGGGTTCGCTTCCCGATTCCTCCCTGTGTGGATAGCGCTTTGAGTACTGAGAAAAGCGCTATATAAATGTAATGAATTATTATTATTTTTATTAAAAGCACGGGGGAAAATAAGAATTTCAGCGAATACCAAGTGGAGGCAAAGGAAAAACGTACTATTTGTTGGTTTAAACAGTGGTATAATCAACAAAATGAAGTTGATCAAGTGACAGAGTGTCAGAGAAACTCAAAAGCTCAAGTTCACAAAGTTGCACAGTGCCCGAAATAAAAAAGAAATTACATATCAAAGTCGCCGTGAAAAGGCGAGTCATAGCCCACCGTCTAAGTGTCATATGAAAGCTTATTAGGGTACAGACAAAAAAAAATAGGCACACAGTGGGGAAAAAGCACAATTTTCATTTCTCTCCCACATGGTTACCAGCTGAGGATAGATGTCTCCAATAGAAAGCAGCATGAGAAAGAGTAACATGCAGTTAGTAAAGGGTGTGAGACTTCTGAACTCTGAGACCCTCCCCAACAGAAAGACACTCAGAATCACAATTGCCTCTTTTGAGACTCTCCCCAATGGGAAAACATGTAGAAGTGCGACTGCCACATCTGTTGAGGGTTGCTTGTGCATTTGGGGCACCCGCATATTCACAGCACCACAGAAACAGCTACAAGCTGACTGCTGACACACGCAAACCGCAGGTTGCCCAGGGAACATTATAACCTGGCCACTGACCTGGCCCCTACCTTACCTGTTTGCTGCGTCTGTGTATAGTACAATGGTAGATCCCGCTACAATAAATAACCTGGCTGTTGTGATAAATTACTGAGACTCAGCCTCATCTTTAGGGTGCAAGACACCCACAAGTCACATGGTACCAGTAGTGGGGTAATACACTAATAGAACCCCAAGAGGCATGCAACATCCAAATACTGGCGAAGCAAAATGAGGCTCCTGCGGGTGCTCCTGTCTTCACGCTTCCCAGGGATGTGCTGGTGAAGATGGCTCCCTCAGACGATCCAGAGTGGTGCTGCTTCTGCTCTTCGAAAGCACTGCAACATTGATGTGCTGGGACAGGGGAGCCTAGGCAGCTATTGTGGCATCGTTTTTAACCGGGGAGGCCCAACAAGTCGTGCAAAACCTCCCTCCCGAAAGGCTTGATGATTAGGATATCCTGAAGCAACAGGTCCTCCTCTCCATGGCTATCATCACAGTGGTCAAGGGCGCCACGTTTATCTGTGGCACATTGACCCAGTTCACCCTATACAAGGACAGATCCAGGACTTAGTGGACTTGATACAAAGCTGGATCTGTGGGGACACTTTCAACATGTTGTGGAGAAGCTTGCTATTGACACAATCCTGTCGGGGATAGACGAGGGCCTTTGTGATGAAATGCTCTGGAATGACATCCACTTGCTGTTACACCTTACCCACAGACTGGAGGGCGCCCCAGCCAACTGGAAACAAAGGGGCTACCCGGGCTTGGCCCAGACTTTGATCCAACCAGCACAGGCTCCACGGGTTTCCGGCACCACGGGTGTACGACGTCATCTTAGGAACACCACAGTGCGGACAGAACGCTGCTGCTTTCGCTGTGATCAGCCAGGATATCTGGCTTGGGAGTGCCACCTTCCACCTGCACAACCCATGGCCATCGGTCATACAAGACTATATTTCTCCCTCTGAAATTTAAAGGGAAGAACTAAGGCTTGGACCGCCATATCAGATACTTCACTCTGGTCTCTTAATAGGAAAGAGGAAAACCCTTTTCCCATGGGTCATGGCCACCTGCAGAGTGCCTCCATCTTTAGTGGAAAGAGAGGGGCTCGCTGCTGACATCAGTCAAGGAGCTGGGTTTGAAATTGAATCGAAGTTGTCCAGTGAGGTTGGGGACGATTCCTCAAGTGAGGACCCAGGGCAGCTGGAGGACTTTATCACACCGCAGTGGGCATGATGCTGCATCTGGCTCAGAGGAAACAGACTGCCATTCAGACAGTTTGCTCACCTGCGATTTTGCATTCAGACCAGCCTACTTCGCAAATGACTTACTATCTAGAGAGAGAGAGGACCCGAACTTTAAAACACCACATTTTTTAATTAATAAATATAGTGTCTAGGGAAATCAGACTGGGATGCTCAAGACAAAAAGCTAGCAAGTCCTAGTGTGGAGTAGTGAGGTGTGATGGGCTCAATCATTGCTTAAATCTACACTGATCAATCACTATATTAAAACCACTAACAGGTGAAGTGAATAACACTGATTATCTTATTGAAAATGGTACCTGTCAAGGGATGGGATATTTTAGGCAGTAAATGATGCTGATGTGTTGCAAGCAGGAAAAATGAGCCAACATAAGGATCTGAGCAACTATGACAAAGGCCGAATTGTGATGTGTAGATGACCGGGACAGAACATCTTCAAAACGGCAGGCCAGTATGCAATGGTTAATACCTGCCAACCATGGTCCAAAGGAGGACAACCGTGAGACAGCAACAGGATCATGGGCACTCAAGACATCAATATGTGTATCTTATCTGGTCCGATCCCACAGAAGAGTTACAGTAGCACAAACTGCTGAAAAGCTTAATGTTGGCTATGAGAGAAAGGTGTCAAAACACACAGTATAGCCACAGACCAGTCAGATTTCCCATGCAGACCCCTTTCCATCACTGAAAGCACCTGAAATGAGCATGTGTCAGAACTGGATGGACCATGGAGCAATGGATAAAGGTGGCCTGGTCTGATGAATCACACTTTCTTTTAAATCATGTTGACTGCCGTGTGTGTGTTCATCTGGGGAAGAGATGGCAGCAGGATGCACTATAGGAAGAAGGCAAGTTGGCAGAGGCAGTGTGAAGCTCTGCCCAATGTTCTGCTGGGAAAACTTGAGTTCTGGCATTCATGTGGAAATGACGTTTATATGTACCACCCACCTAAAAGATTGTTGCAGGCCACATACAGCCCTTCATGGCAACAGACTTACCTAATGGCAGTGGCCTCTTTCAGCAGGATAGTGCATTCTGCCACACTACAAACATCATTCAGGAAGACTATGAGGAACATAAAAAAACTCAATATGTTGACTTGGCTCCAAATTCCCCAGATCTCAATCTGAGCATCAGTAGATTGAGCTTTTTTTTTTTTTTTGCAATGACCTTGAAGATTTTGCATTTCTTGAGACACCAAAATGTGGCATCTTGAACTCCCTGATCAAGGAAACCAATAAGGAGGAAGTGTAATTGAAACAGGAGGGTCAGCCAAAGGTAGAAGGCAATTACAGATCAGAAATTCAGGAGGCATCTAAACAAGCTGCAGTGGCGGTCAGGGGACTGGAGTCTGGCACTTTATAAAGGCAGCACAAACATGTGTATGCTTACCTCGCACGGCTTAGCCAGGCGCAAGCAGCTGAAGGTGAGACAGTAAACAAGATTGCTAACGTCTTAGCTTAACTCCTTAGACATATGTAAATGAGCCATATGTTGTTTGGAATGTGTGGAGGCACATATTAAACCACTACTGAGGGAGGACGCCAGACTGAGAAATTTAACAGGGGGAAAAAAAAAATATCCATGCACATGGAAGATGACAGATGAGTTGACACGACTACTGATAGCAGGTTTGATTTGTCTGCACAGAAGAAGAGAGAAAAGTGAGGAAGCACTTTGAAATAACTTGTTAATTAGCGTTAAATGGGACAGAGGTCATCTTTGGGGAAAACCCTACAGACAAAACAATATGGAGTGCAGGAACTGGAACCCTAATCTGCTTGAGTAACAGCTTGAAGTGATAGCTCTACTATCGAACAGAAATGAATAAAGTGAATATGACACACATCCAACTCATTGTTATACAGGACAGATACCCAAAGGGCCAAACACACTTATTATTGAACAGCTAAAACACAAAAACACCATGCAAAAAGTACAAATATATACAAAAATGTATACCAAAATGTATATAACCATTGTAATATTTATAGACACTCATTTTATCTATGCAATAATTAAAACCAGTTCTTAACAAGGAGAAAGAGGTTTGAAAAAATGACTAAGGATGACACTTAACAGGTTGAGCACACCAAGGCTGTCCCTTTTTACTTGTAGTGTGGTGCAATGACCCCAATCAAATGGAGGATAAAAAGCACTTGTAACTATTAAAAGTGGGCAATTTGCAAAAATGTAAAATGCGGTGTCCAGGCAGTTGTCAGGCCACTACTTCAACAACAGTTAAAAAAAATTAAAAAATTAAATAAATAAATAAAAAATAAAATAAGTCAAAGTGATATCTTACAGCCATAAAGAGACAGTTGTATGTGACACAAATGACAAACAATGTCATTCCTCTAGTATGTCTATTGATTTTCTAAGCCACTGCTTTTAAGATTCTGCACTGAGAAGTGAAGGCTGCGCCCTTTAACCTTCCTTTTCTTTGTTATGTTGGTGAGGGGTGCCCACCATGTAAGTCATTAGCTCGTCACTGCATTTGCCCTGAAGTCATTAGAAGCTTTGCCCTACTGTTGCTCATTCTTTTAGAGGAATATGCTTGTAAACCTTGCATAAAAAGTGGACCAGGGTTTGGGAGTCATACCATAGAGGCCCTGTTCTCTTGAGAAAAATTAAACTGAGTTAACAGCTACTGTGATCAATACCTTGTCAGATAAATTTGCTTTAAAACACCTTGGTGCTCATTTGAGGAAAGGTCTAACACAAAATTAGCTTCCCACTAAGTAAGGTGTAGCAAAATATCTACAGGTTTCCATAGAACAGAAAGCAGCTGCATTGTCAATATACTATATAAATTGCCTATAAAAGGTATTCACCCCTTGGAAGTTTTCACATTATAATACAACATTTATTCATAATGTACTTAATTTGACTTTTTCAACAATGATGAACAGAAAACACACAAAATAATAGATTCATCCTATTTAATACGACACTCCTAAATGATCACAGGTGTAGATAGTTGGTTTTAGAGGTCACATAATTAAGTCAATGGAGATCACCTGTCTGGGGTTTCAGTTGATTGTCATATAAATTCTTATCCGGAAGGTCCAGTTTGAGGTGGTGAGTCAGTATGTTGGCTTAATCTTCACAATGGAGACAAATGAACACTCTAAGTAACACTGTGAGAAGATTGAAAAGAATAAGTAAAAGGATGAAGACAAGAAAATATCCAAGTCACTGAATATCTCCGATTCCAGTTAAATCAAACATTAACAAAACAAAGGAGTATGGCACAGCTGAAAATCTGCCTAAAACAGGTCATTCACAAAAGTGGAGTGATCGTAAAGAGGAGGACTAGTGAGGAAGGCCACCAAGAAAACTCTGAAGCAGTTACAAGCTCCCGTGTCTCAGACTGGGAAAGACTGACTGCAACAACAGACACCCAGGGGCCTTTGGCAGTCACAAGTTTATGGGAGACCGGCAAAGACAAAGCCGATGTTTAAAAAACGTACAAGACATCCTGGTAGAAGACTCTGAAGTGAGCTGGAAAAAAAAGGTTCTATGATCAGATGAGACCAAAATTGAGCTTCTTGGCCATCACACTAAATGCCACGTTAGCTATGTTCCCACTTTTGAAAAATCCCAAGTGGGTGAATAACTTTTATGGGTACTGTAAAAACTTCCATGGATGTACACTGCACCATGAAAGAGGAAAACTGCGGAATGTTCAGTAATCTGCTTGGAATACTGAAATTTACACGTAGCTACCTGAATGTGGCTCAGCACTTCAACATGACAGACTTGTCCTTTTCTAGAAATAATTTGGTAATTTTCTTGTTGTATACTGATTGTTCAGTAAATCAAGGACTGATAAATCCACAACTCTCTACACACATATAGGTGATCCCAGGCATTCACTGCATCTATATTTTCACTCTTGTGGTAACTTTGGACAAATTTCCAAAACGGATGCTCATATAAAATTCTCAGTAAAACCGTTCTAAGGCAGTGTTCTCATGGACACCACTTTTCTGGGCCACCTAAGAGGAAAATGTAGCCTATACATGTTAGACTGAACTGCTCCCGTTCCGGACTGACCCAAGGCCAAGTTCATCAGACAAGGGAAAAAAGCAGAGCAAACACTAACAAATGAGCCCATGAAATTCAAAAGCTGATCTGTCACACTGTCGTCCTTGTAGTCCTGTCCCATCCATTTTACAGTTCATCACTATATATATTCATATACAACAAATTGCCATGTCTTATTTTACACTTACATTTTTTTGGCCACACACTTCATAAAATTGTTTAACTCAATTAAACTTCAGTTATTGATATGAACATATAAACCTTGTAAAGAAATGTTGTTACTCTGTATTCTAATGATTAGATTTTAAATAAATAAATAAAAAAATCAACATAGGCAGTAATTTGTTACCTCAACTTGGAAAACTTCAGTCTGTGGTTTTCATGCTATGTGAGCATCTGAATTGAAATGCTATTTTCTTCATGCATGGTCAACAACCCTGCAGGGGCTCTAAGAGGGACCTGGAGTTCCAGAAGAGCGACCAGCATCTGCTTAAGACCATGACTGCAAATGCTGACTTACCTGGCAAAAAGGACAATAAATAAATAAATAAATAAATAGTGAGGACTGAGTATCAAGTTTTTAAAACCCACAAATTCAACCGAGTACCTGAATTGCAGATAGCAACAACAGAAAGAACAGACTGAGACTTGTACTTTTAAAACAGAGTTCTAAAATGGGAACTATTTCTAATTAGGAAGACAGTATAATTTGGTTAAGGTGCTTAACATGCTGCTTAGTCCCGAATGAGTCATTATTTTTGCTCCAGTTGTATAAATCTACAAAGTTCTTATCAGTTTGATTTGGACAGCATTTTGCATACAAAAAAAAAAAAAAAAAGACCTGGATAAATAAATGCTAGCCATCTGAAGCACTGGAAGGCTGGGATGTATAGTTTAAAATATATATTTTAAAGCAAATATGTATTAATTGATGATAAAGTACCTTTATTCTTTTTACAGAATTACAAATTCGGATACTGCCATGTCAGCAAAAATCTTGATCAACCACCATATTTCTTTTATACAGTATGAATCATGGCTTCTCTTTATACTGCCCACACAATCAGCCTAGCTTTAGAGCCTCAAGACTTGGGGTCATAGTTTATTCCTACTGTTAAACCCAAGATTTAACGCTCTTCAAGCTACAGATAACCCAAGAAAGAAAACTGATGCATGCAAAAGTTGGCTTTTAAGAGAGGTGTTACTGCGTGATAGTCAATTAGGGGTGCCCAACAAGGGGTAGGACAGCTTGTGTTTAAATGAGCTAAGCCTCTTACTCGGTGCTCACAAAGAATGTCACAATTGCCTTTTCCATGCCTACAAAGCACACGTATGATTATTTCCTCTCTGGCTAGGTGCTAGGGTTCTAGAAGTGGGCGATGTGGAACTGAGTTTGATTCCCCTGGGTCCAACAGTTGCCATCTGCATCTTCAGACCTGTTAAGACAGTCCCCCTTTCTCAACGGGCTTGGGGTGGCTTCAGAGAAAATGAGGGGAGAGATACCAAAGACATGCATCCATTGGTTGTAGTTATCTCCAGATGCATCAGCAAGAATCTTAAACAAAAAATTAAATCTGACCACCAGTCTTAGAATTGATTTAAAATTTTTGGCATATAAAGATGGGATTAATCTTGCTCCTTATAATATTTTGGAGATCCTGTCCCCTTAAATTCCCAGTTGTAATTTTAAATCCTTGAGCACTAGTTTGCTAATTATCACATAAGCATAAAAGTGGCAAGCAACACTGCAGAACATTTTTAAAAACTCCTAAAAACCCATTTTCCTAATTTGGCTTTTTCAGGTCTGCGGTGGGTTGGCACCCTGCTCAGGATTGTTCCCTGCCTTGTGCCCTGTGTTGGCTGGGATTGGCTCCAGCAGACCCCCGTGACCCTGTGTTCGGATTCAGCGGGTTGGAAAATGGATGGATGGCTTTTTCAGGTCTGCTTTTTAGTTCCACCTCTCAGATTATATGGTGTATGAATTACAGTATCATATATAGTACTTCACAGATATGCAATCGCTACTATTTTCTGTTTACTTTTCAAGCTTTCTGCTCAGGTGTTTTGCTCACCACCATCCAAACAATGTACTCTGCTGCAGCCTGCGATGTTGGAAAGAATATGAAAATTGCAAATGTCGACAAGTCCAACCACATTGAATCTTCTGGGACGAAGCATAAAAATAATAAGGAATTACTTTTAGCATATTAATGTTTGACAATGTCCAGTGGAGGCTGGGGAGTCTTTGGGCATTGAACCCCTGAAGGTTTACTTTCTCCAGCATCTCATTGGCTGGACTTATAATTTTTCTGTCCTTCCTGACCACTGCATCAGACTTAGTTATAATTATTACAATTTGGCAATTTAATCAGTAATTAAGGGCTTTATTTTATCCGTCATTTGATTTCCTGTATTGTGTGCATTGATTATTCATAATTTATTTCATAATATGCTCTTCCATTTCATCTTTCAATTTTGTTCTATAACATCTTGGAAAGCACTTTCAGCTACATGTTTTGTATGAAAATGCATTATTAAAAAATGCTTTTGTTACTGAGAGTTGAAAATGAACCACCATACCTCCTCCATTCACCACTCCTCTATCATGGACAATCTTTCCATCATCATAGCGAAGCTTCATTGTAATTAGTATGTTCTCTTCCATGCAAAAATAATTTGTTGTAATTCATATTCAAACAATATGTCATTAATAAGTATAACACCTGGCTTCATACACCGCCTGCGAAAAATGCCTGGGTGCCTAATCTTTAGCAGGATAAGGCTTGGTTAAAACGCTCTGTATTCTTGTGATGTGCTTCCAGACTAGTCAAGTCTCCTCTCAATTACACCTGTCCAAGTCTGCACATGCATTTCTTGTGAATTACCACATCAAAACCCACTGTTTAATAAGAAACAATCTCTATTCCCACTTTAACTGCTTTGGCCACTAAGCTCACAAAGTGAGAACTACACTGTCCTATCAAACAGCACAATACAGCAAACATATGTTGAGTGTTTAAAAGTTAAACACGCGTTAGACTGAAGGTCATACAGTGAAACACAGGCAACACCATGTGTGTTTATAATACCTATTAAATAAGAGAAAGATACTAAATAATGCATAGACGCAAAAAACCTGGTAGCTGGAAACAGGTATATGTTCATCTGTTATTTTTGTTCCACCTTTTCAGCTCTCTCCATCCATCATCTCAAATGTCAGATATATACTATAAGCAGGCTCATCTGTCCAGCCGTTCAGTTGCTTCAATTAACAGATACATGACATGCTTCACAGGGGTGCATACTAGTGTGCTCTCTTTCCACTTTGAAGCCCACTACTTTGAAAGTGTACGTTCACTACTGTGATCCTCTATTAATGACAGAAATTAAATTAAGTTTTCCTAAATCACAGTGCTACTCTTGCCTTGCAGCTATTCTTTCACAATAGTTAGCAGCTATAACCTCCAAAAAAAAAAAAAATAAAATAAAAAACATCTCGAGCATCTTGGAAACCTGATGCAGATCCCCCTATAAAATGGCACACACCAAATACCATATGAAATTCTAAACACCAAATTATGCCAAACGTGCAGAGTTTTTGGCAATTCTTTAAGAGGGGTAAGCAACACAGCTGATCTAAGCCTAAATGTACTAGTGAACACAACCTGTGAAGATGGTGCCAAGATGAAAATAGGAAATTCACTTTCAGATAGGCATTATCAAGATGGTTCAAAGTTAATTTCAGTAAACCATGAGCTGCTTGGAAGACTCTTGACCAAACAAAAAAAATCATTAGTGAGTGAGACTGGTTCAGGTCAGGTCCATTTGGGGGAGGGGCAGAGCCTTCTCAATTAAAACTGAGAGCAAGGCTGAAAACAACTTTAGGGCGGAGTGGTGGCTCTGAGGCGAAGGATCTGCGCTGGTATCCAGAAGGTTGCCGGTTTGAATCCCCGTCACTGCCAAAAGAGATCCTACTCTGCTGGGCCCTTGAGCAAGACCCTTAACCTGTAATTGCTCCAGGGGTGCTGTACAATGGCTGACCCTGCGCTCTGACCCCAAGGGGTATGCGAACACTAACAAATTCCTAATACAAGATATTGTATAAGGCGAAATAAAAAAAAAAAAATAAAAAAAACTTTGCACAGACTGTTCATCAATGCATTATGAAGTGAACATCAGCACAGAAAAAAGAATTTGTATTAAATGAGCCTGGCCACTTCTGGCAATGAGCACAGCTTACAACAGTCAGTTAGTAGTAACCACACCACAATTATAAATTCTGAAAGAAGCGAAAGATTTCTAAAGTAGCAGCTCCACTTTTATGGGTCTAAGTTACCTTCTGGGGTGTGTTTTTGAAATTAGACGACACCATTGCAATATATGCCTCTACAATAAGCACATTTTACGTATGCTAGGAGACTGACTAGTGTAAACTGTAAAATAAGACATTGAGGACTTTTATAAGGGAACACTTGTAGTTCACATCAAATGCTAATCTGAATGAACAAATTAGATTTCTTCCATGTTGAAAGTACTGTACATTTCTTTTAATATTGGATGTCAACAAAATGCTTACTTAACCAAGAGTAAAAATGGAAACAGCTTTTAACAGCAATTCTTATTGGGCAAGAAGGAAGTGCTAGAGAGAGAGAGAGAGAGAGAGAGAGAGAGAGAGAGAGAAAGAGTCTGCTGTGTAGACAGCCTTGCAGTTAGAAGTCAGAAGTACGCTTGCTCAGTTGAGTATATACAATTCTTTAGCTTAACGCCATAAGTTGGTATATTTTTGATTAGGAAGATCCTACTTCACAGCCTTCCTCTCCACGTGAGAGGCAAGTCACGGGGTAATTTTGCCAGTGGTAGGTATAAAGCAGAATGTTTTACTGAACTGGGCACCACTGCCCTTTACCAATATACAGCAGGCATGCAATGAAAAATGAAATGGTACATATGAAAACAGGAAGATGCCAACATTACATGTAGTGCTCAAAACACCAGCTTTTTCAAATATTAAATTTTAACAAGCAGCTATTCAATCAAAAGATGGCATGCCCAAATATGATGTACTGGTTACAGCTACTGATACATTAGAAGAAAAAAAAAGTTGGATGCAAACATGAACCACAAAGATTTAGTCAAAAAAAGCAAGTAAAAACAGATGCTGCTAGATATCAAGTAAACCAAGGAGCTGATTAAAAGGAGAAAGGTTGGAGAGGCTTAGAAAACTGTCACTTTGACCCAAAAAGGATTGTGTAATACACCTCTTCAAAATCCAGAGGCTTCTGCCAAACTTGGGAAGAATTCTGTTGGGTGGACATTTGTCTGAAGTTAGTTAGAAAACCATAAAACAATCTTCGGGAAAAAAGTTCACTTTAAATGTAGAAGGCATAAAAGGTGTCTTTACCTAGATGTGGTCACCAGTTAAAAATGATCCTACCATCAAAATAAATTATGCTGGACGTACAAATGAAATCCAGGACTAAAATTCAAGATTTCAACCTTTACTTGCTGCAGATCATAATGCAGCATAACTCAAACTGAATATCTGGACTGCTAGGTGGGTAACTACAAACAAATGCTGAAAAATGTTACTTGGACTAAACTTAGCAAAAGATTCATTGAATGATCATTTAGATAACTGGAAAATGCTTTTCTGGATGGAAATGCTTCTGCCTACAAAAATGTAACACGGCCTATACAACACATTAACCGTATCTGCCAGCTTGGGATTGCCTGCACACCTAGGTTACCTGCCATTACTGAAGGAACAGTAAAATAAGAATCAAGTCCTTCAGCATGAATAAACACACACACACATGCAGTACATACTATCAGACACACACACACACAGAGAACTAATGGATGGTTAACTAAGAATTAAGCTCTGTGGAAATGTTTTGGGCAGGCTTGAACCAGCTTTTCATGCAAGGCAAAAGAATAGGCAAAATATTCCTGATAAGTGGATGGGAAGCTAACTTGTAACTAAGAAACATTTGGCTGCTGTTACAGCCACTATAAGATGTGCCACAGTTCTCTAAATGAAAAAGGAATGGCTTAAGTTTAAATCTCTTTAATGCAATCTCTTTGACGCCATCACTTACAAAAAGCGGTTTTGATTTAAAAATAAAGTAGTAAACAGTGTTTCACAGACATTTAAGAAGCAGAGAAACTGCTGCCTATTATGTCACAAATAAATGTGTCTTGTTTTAAAGCAGAATATTAATTGCACATTATCATTAAATTTTAGAAAATTCACTTTTATTGTACACTAACTGGACTTGGTGTCTCCACATGTACTTGTAAGTGATGTTACAGTTACTGAACTAGAAAACAAATGGATTTTGTACAGATTTAACAAAGATGAACAGTTTATTTCACTTGATTTGCTTGGGAACAAAAACCTAGAGGAGATTAGAGCAGGAGATTCGTCAGGTGGGGAGCACAGTTTATAAATTCTATCTTTCTAAAGTCAGTTCTAACACTACCAAGCAAAAAATTAATAGGAATAATTCCTTGGTCAATCATACAGCTCTTATAAATGATTATGGTGGCTCTGAGGCTAAGGATCTGTGCTGGTATACCAAAGGTTGCCGGTTCGAATCCCCGTCACTGCCAAAAGAGAGATCCTACTCTGCTGGGCCCTTGAGCAAGTCCCTTAACCTTTAATTGCTCCAGGGGCGCTGTACAATGGCTGACCCTGCGCTCTGACCCCAAGGGGTATGCGAAAAATAACAAATTCCTAATACAAGAAATTGTATAAGGCAAAATAAAAATAAATATAAAGATATGATAGTTGGGGATCTTTTAGCCCAACCTTCAAGCAATTTATACTCTTGGTTTAACCCAAAGTATAAAGATTTCCTTTATGTATGTGTTCAAGGGGAACAACGCTGTTACTGCAAGTACAGTAGAAAGTAAGAATTACTGTAAATGTACTAGGACTGCCAGATGCTGCTGAAAAAAATATCTACCATTGTGCCACTACACCACCAACACATACATGCTTAAAGAAAGCAGCTGCCCTTTTACGGATGAAAAGGGCAACAGGATAAATAAAATTAGCAACATATTGCAATAACATCCAAAGACCAAGTATGAACTTTTTTTCACTTTACACAGTTAAGCATTCAGAGTATGACAGGAAGGAAACCCCAAGTTAACATTAATCCCCAAAGACAGCACAACTTAACTTTTTACAAGGACAAACTTTTATTCTACCACAATACAGGACCTAACATGATGCAAGTTCTTGGCAGGTAAGTGGTTACATAATCCTGCACATCGTTAACTTGTCTTCAGAACTATCAATTTCATGTTATCCCAATGATAAAAGTATTATATGTGTTTTGTTTCACTACTAATGGCACAACTAAGCTTACAAAAAGGGTATAGGGTCATTCAGTTCTCAAAGGGGCTGGGACTATTGATTTTGATCATATTGGAAGTTTCCCCACTAAACAGTGCTATATGCGTAAACTGTTCCTGTAAGGCACACAATTAACCTTTTATTCTGAGCACTGAACACTATCTCATAACATCTGTGGTTTTGCCACTTGTAGCCAGGCTGAAAAATTGAGATTTCTAACAATATTTTTGTCAATCACCAATATAATCAAGTGCATGTACAGAACATTATGGCTTGATTGTACCTTTAGGGATTACAGGTAGGGCAAATTTGCAAATTGACAGAAATTTAAGCATTAGGGATTCTATTAGAAAGCCTTAGTTTAACATTCATACCTTCATATAACAGGTAAGAAACCAGTTACAAAGAGCACTTTCCAGAAAAAGCATTGCATACATAAGTGCAGAACACTTGCATATTACACTTAAGGTACTATACAAGCTAAGGGTATATTAAGATAGTTCCCAATACCCCAAAAAGTGTACAGTCTTTTTATAGCTGTACGTATATGTATTCAGTTTTACTCACTGCAGTTTTTTTTTTTTAACTACATCATGGCCTGCATAGGATTAATGCTCAACTTATTAGATCAAATAGATTCTTGAAACATTAATGGCTATGAATTCAAAGACTCATGAAAAGATATTAAAGACAAAGTGACAAGTGAAAAAAACTGTTGCAGGAGTTGTGTTTAAAATGTCAGAAACGTTATTCAGTGCTATCTGTCTTAAATGATTCTAAAAAAAGACAAGTACTCCTGAAGGTAACATGTGAGAATTAAACATGTACCAATTACGATTTTTAAGTTCAACCATGACTCCCCAATGTCTTTGGAAGTAATGCAGAAATGAACTCTGAATCAACTTGCAGATTTAAAAAAAAAAAAAAAAAAAAAAAAAAAGCATTATTCATTTCATACCAAGTTGACTTTATAGCACATACTACACGATTTATTATTTTAACTCACTTTTGCGGAGACTGAGGCATTTACTTTCCTAAATTCACCCACAACTGTGACTATAAGCTAGTTTTTCATTTTCAACAGGCAAGCTGAAAGGCCACCTTGCAATGCCTATCTCAGTCAACCAGGTGACTGTTACACCCAGTTACATTGCTTTCAATGTTGTTGGTTATTGGGGGGGGGGGGGGGATTTTAGTTTTTATACAGTACTGTGCAAAAGTTTTAGGCAGGTGTAAAAAAAAAATGCTATAAACAAAGAATGCTTTCAAAAATGGAAGTGTTAATCTTTTATTTTCATCAATCAACAAAATGTAGTGAATGAACAAAAGAGAAATCTAAATCAAATCAATATTTGGTATGACCACCCTTTGCCTTCAAAACAACAGCATCAATTCTTCTAGGTACACTTGCACACAGTTTTTGAAGGAACTCGGCTGGTAGGTTGTTCCAAACATCTTGGAGAACTAACCACAGATCTTCTGTGGATGTAGGCTTCCTCACATCCTTCTGTCTCTTCATGCAATCCCAGACACACTCGATGATGTTGAGATTAGGGCTCTGTGGGGGCCATGCCATCACTTCCAGGACTTCTTGTTCTTCTTTACGCTGAAGATAGTTCTTAATGACTTTGGCTGTATGTTTGGGGTTGTTGTCCTGCTGCAGAATAAATTTGGGGCCAATCAAACGCCTCCCTGATGGTATTGCATGATGGATAAGTATCTGCCTGTATTTCTCAGCATTGAGAACACCATTAATCCTGACCAAATCTCCAACTCCATTTGCAAAAATGCAGCCCCAAACGTTCAAGGAACCTCCACCATGCTTCACTGTTGCCTGCAGACACTCATTGTACCGCTCTCCAGCCCTTCGACGAACAAACTGCCTTCTGCTACAGCCAAATATTTCAAATTTTGACTCACCAGTCCAGAGCACCTGCTGCCATTTTTCTGCACCCCAGTTCCTGTGTTTCGTGCATACTTGAGTCGCTTGGCCTTGTTTCCACGTCGGAGGTATGGCTTTTTGGCTGCAACTCTTCCATGAAGATCACTTCTGGCCAGACTTCTCCGGACAGTAGATGGGTGTACCTGGGTCCCACTGGTTTCTGCCAGTTCTGAGCTGATGGCACTGCTGGACATCTTCCGATTTCGAAGGGTAAGAAGCTTGATGTGTCTTTCATCTGCTGCACTAAGTTTCCTTGGCCGACCACTGCGTCTAAGATCCTCAACGTTGCCCGTTTCTTTGTGCTTCTTCAAAAGAGCTTGAACAGCACATCTTGAAACACCAGTCTGCTTTGAAATCTTTGTCTGGGAGAGACCTTGCTGATGCAGTATAACTACCTTGTGTCTTGTTGCTGTGTTCAATCTTGCCATGACATAAAACTGTCTTCCACAACCTCACCTTGGTAGCAGAGTTTGGCTGTTCCTCACCCAGTTTTAAGCCTCCTACACAGCTGTTTCTGTTTCAGTTAATGACTGTGTTTCAACCTACATGTGACATTGATGATCATTAGTACCTGTTTGGTATAATTGGTTGATCATACACCTGACTATAATCCTACAAAATCCCTGACTTTGTGCAAGTGTACCTATAAGAATTGATGCTGGTTTGAAGGCAAAAGGTAGTAACACCAAATATTGATTTGATTTAGATTTTTCTTTTGTTCGCTCACTTTGCATTTTGTAAATTGATAACAATAAACAATCATTTATATTTCTGAAAGCATTCTTTGTTTATAGCATTTTTTCACACCTGCCTAAAACTTCTGCACAGTACTATGTATATCACAGTAATTATATATGTGCTGTTCACTAGAAACCATCAAGCAATTTTATGCACTTCTTACTAAAACATACATCAAAGTAATAGCAAAGATCACAAAAACTGGGGAAATTAAACATGATGGGAATGTAAAAATCAAAGACAACATCAGTAGCAACTTGGTTCACAGTAGTCCTAACTCTTAGATGGGGGATACAAAATGGGGAAAACTCAAGCTATGCACTTGATGCACATGACAAGAATTCACTCAACTAGGATTAAACACACCAAAGCAGAGAGAGAATTCACCCTCCCCACAAGCCTGATTCATGCAGGTTTTACAATGGTTGATACATTTCAGAAAGTTGAACATGCATTTACTGTACATTTCATGGAAAACAAGATATACAGATCTATGTCCCATCAACTATAAGTTGTGTTTTGATGAATATTAGCATATTACATTGTATATATAGATGTACTGTCATGTTTTCATATGTGCATTTGTGAGCACAGTAAACCGTTTCAAAAACATGTGGCGCAGCTTTCGGTATTAAGGGTAATACACACATATCAATCCTATCCCACAATACTATGTTCATTTAAAGAAACAGACCATCAAATTTAAACAGCTGGTGGCTAGGAACAGAACATTCTTGCCTTGTCCCTTCTCATAAAATCAGTAAGAGACCAGCTAATTTTATATCAATCAATAATCTGGTTTGATACCAATCTCTAGCCAGGTAATTGGTGCATCACTAGACATTTATTACCCATTATAAAACCTTATCAACATCTATAGTCCTCTACAGCCTATTTTCATACAGCAGGGATGTAGGGTTTACTTAAACTGTGGCATTTGATTGCAATACTACTTGAAACAAATATTTTCAACAAAAAAAGTTTAATACGTTCAGTTAATGTTAAAAGGGCTGCTTTGTATTTAACAGCTATGATAAGTTATCGCCCAGAAGAGAACCAGTATGTGCACTCCTAGAGAGCCAGCAGAACAGGTCATTCAATCAGTAGAGGAGATCACAGGAAACACACTTTTAAGAAAATCTGTGGACATGTCAGAGAAAGACCTAGACCAGTGTTTCCCAAACTCGGTCCTGAGGGACCCCCTGTGGCTGCAGGTTTTTGTTCCAACCAGATTCCTAATCAGTGACAACACCTGGTAACACTGATCTCATTTAATTAGCTGGTAATTTTTTTTCTTTTATTCAACATTCAGAAAAGCATAGCAGCATGAGTTTTACATAAGACATTTATAAATATTTCTGCTTTTGCTATAGATTTAAATGCTTAACTCTCTTTTGTTGATTTCATTATACTTTGCCCTTTCACTGTGCAGTTTTTCCTCCTTCGTTGTATCTTAATAATGACAATTTAAAACAAGCAGATCAGACATCCAGGCAAATACTGAATAATCAAAGGCTGCAACTACTTTAGAGTCAGACCCATAAAAATAGTAAATAATGGATTAAAGAAACAATTAGATCACCTTGAAAAGTAGAATAAAATCAAGATGAAAATACTGTTAAAAAGAAAAAAAAATACATTATTCCTATATAACTGCTTGGTACAATATTATATACATATATACATATACATATATACATATACACATATACATATATACATATACACATATACATATATACATATATATTTTTAGCAAACTTAGTTCTCTAATTTCTATAGTGTTCCCAAAACACAGAACTTGGGAAATAACATCACTTAATTAGCCCAGGAGTTCAATTTAAAACAGAAGCTGGTTGGAACAAAAACCTGCAGCCACAGGGGGTGCCCAGGACAGAGATTGGGAAACACTGACCTAGACAAAAAGTAAAAAAAAAAAAAAAATTTAAACTGAATCAAATTAAATGAAAATGTTAAATACATTTAAAGTGCTACCCTAATCACTAAATGGTTAAAATGAACAAATAAGCCATTTGGATTAGTCTTGATTCTAATATTAATGACTGGGCACCACCTAAGGTACCAAAGGCATGAAGGTGGCAAGGGCTGAAAAAAACTGGGTTACATATACCACCAAAATAAATATATCACCACCAAATCAGCAGTGGGTAAGGAATCGTACAAATCATTTTGCAATATAAGAATGAAGGATAGAGGTTGTTTAACCAGAAATAAATTACACTTAATGAAAGCATTGGCCTTGGATTCAAAGCTGTAACTATACAAAAACAGAAAAGAAAAAACAGGATTTATTCCTTCAAAACTATTAGCAGAAATAATTTTATTATACAAAGATACTGTATCTATTATTCATAGTTCATTTAGTATAAGCAAACTTGAACATCCCATAAAAGGTCTTCACCTGAAAAACATTCGTTTTCAGAAAGATTTCTTTTAAGTGTAGGGTCAGGCCCTCTTCATGCCTCAAACATACATTACTGGAGAAAAACTGGATTTATTTCATTTATTTAAATAGACAAAACAGTGTAAAACAAAAGCTTATTAGCTATATTTGTTTCTAAGAAAAGAAACCTACATAAAAAGAACACATACATTCTGATTTGGTTTCCTAGACGAATATCGTGAGTCACTTTTATTAAAAGCATCATTACTACAGTTGGCAGCAATTTACATCTTATCATACATGATAGTTTCAAAAAAAAAAAAAAAAAAAAAAAAGACATCACAACAAAAAAAAAAAAAAAACAAACATTTACAAAGTCATGTCTGTAAACTTCAAGGCTAGTCAGAATTGAGGTAATGCTGTTTAGCTTTGTGGCTAAAGTAACAAAGTCCTTTCATTAGAGAAATGTACCTGATTTTTTTTTTTTTTTTTTTTTTTACTTTTTCTTATTAAAGTTTATACCAGTGCATTAACAAGAATCACGAGATAACTTGACTGTAGTTTATTTTTTCTCTTCTTCTTCTATCTTGTGGTCACCTTTCTGGTGTTATTAATCTGAGAACAAATCTAACATTCAACAGCTGCCTTAGTTATTGCTGTGTCTCCAGGTCGAGACATTCACACCTCTGTTGAGATTGTCAGTGTGTGAAACTCAAAAAACACAGAGTCTATAGGCATGATATGTATGAATTTCATCCTGATCTTCACAGCAAACGGAAAACTAAAAATAAAATATATATAAAAAAAGTTAAATATACATCTTCATTAATCCTTTTCAGCAGCAGCCGCTAATGCCATTAACTAAACTCCACTGGATTTAAAAATAATTGCTGCAAGTCAACATAATACCAATGGTATCTGTGGATGGGAGCAGAGCATTATTTTAGACAATTCATTCCCAGAGGATTCAGAAATGCCATTCTTTCAGGATAAATAATGCATCACGCAATACTTTAGGATCAGGAAACACCATTTAACATTTGTGTAACATGACTTTGCTTTTGCTACACTATGTTACGAAAAATGCTTTTGTTTGTTTTTGAATAGAGGAAAAAAAAAACCCTGAAAAAAACAAAAAGCCAACATCTAAGATTTGGGTATTTAATTGGCATGTAAACAGTAGGACTAACAAAGTGTCAAAAAGTTTAAAACACTTCTTGAAACTGAGGAAAAGTGGAGCTCAGGGATAGTTATTCATTATTTGTCCCTTCCTCATCTACTTCATCTCCCCCATCAAGAGAATCAAGTTCTTCAGCTGGAGCAAGTTCATCTTCCAGCACTGAAGATTCAGCAGTCTTGTTCTGGCTCTCATCTGTGTCACTGTCTTCCAAGGCATTTTCTCCATCTTCGTCCTTGGTGCCAGGGTTAGAATCTTTATTTACCTTCTCCTCCCCACCACTGCCTCCAATGGCATTCTGTAGACCCGCCAAAGTGGCCTGTGAGAATCCTGGGAGGGTAAGGCCACTCAAACCATGAGGAAGAAACATTGAAGGGTAAAAAAGACCAGGAGCCATCGTAGATAGCAAAAAAGGATTAAAGGCCAGAGGATTAGTAGATATTCCAGCACTAGCGGCTGCTGCAGCGGCTGCTGCAGCTGCAGCTGCTGCTGCATTCACTGAACCATCAGTATTTGTCTCGCCAGTTGTCTCGCCAGGTTTCTCTGTTTCTTTATCTTCATGCTCCTCATCCTTTTTTTCCTCAGATTTTGAAGTCCCATCTTCTACTTCACTCTGCCCTGTTGAGGATGCTGTGCTAGATGCAGCAGCTGTGGCTGCTGCAATATTATTGTTAAAGAGTCCTCCCAGTCCAAACATGTTGGGCAGCCCTGCCATTCCAGGCATCATCAAGGGAAGCATGGCAGCTGCATGTTTAGCATCACCTCCACTACCAGCTGCAGCTGCAGCAGCTGCTAGACCATGAGGGAAGCCCATCAAGCCAGCTAACTGCAAACTCTGCAAATTCTGAAGATTCTGTAAGCTGGTAAGGTCCATTCCTGCAAATAAGCTGTTCATCAGTAGAGGATTGATACCAGGAGAGGCAGCAGCAGTAGCTGCTGCAGCTTGTGCAGCTGCCTTGGCAATTTCACTTTTTGGCCTTCTACCTCGACGACATGCTCCTTCTTCTCTTATTACTGGACCAGTAAGAAGACGATCAAACATAGATTCTGGAACAAAACCCTGTTAAAGAAATATATATATATATATTTAATTTACATTTTAAAATTATCAAAATTACAATTAACACAACTTACATACACCACTAATCAAGTATATAAGCACACCTTATGAAATGCTTTTTCTTTAACATATGTGAACATATCAAGAGTTGATCTTCACTTAAACTGCACCTTTGATGAAGGTGATTTAATGAATAAAAAATGACTTTTTCATTGAATATATTGCAGATGTTCTTTCTTCTGGTGTGTGGAAAATGTAAGCCCACTCTTGGCTCTAAAAGCTGGTATTTGCCTTTGACTGAAACAGACTCATCTAGGCATTTCCTATAACTACCATTTTGACATCAACTGAAAAACTTTTTCCCAGTCCTCCATGCAGAAATATTTCTGATGAGCAATGTTTGAGGGGTATATTACACACCCAGTTTCAAACGTATCTGCAGTGTCTCAATGGGATTCAGTTCTGGACTTTGACTTGGCCATTCCGGAGCACTCCATTATTTCTGTTAAGCCATCACTTGGTGGATTTAATGGTATGTTTATTTGACAGACGGTCTCACATAATCCTCATGTATCCTTTGGTACAATAAAAAATTCATAATGAAAGCAATGTCTGTGAACTTCCCAGGTCTTGATGCAGCAAAGTAGACCCAAACCATAATAACACTTATACCACCACTTTACAGTTGGTACCAAGTTCTTCTAGTGAAACAATGAAAGTCTCACAAGTCTTGCAATGAAATTATGGAGTTTTCAGCATCTTCCATTCTGTTCTAGGGCTGAAGTTTCCAAGCTGACCTGGTCAGGACTAGTTGGCAGGTATTTGAGATATTCTCCACTTGTAGATGATATTCTAGGCAAAGGAAGGGTTCAGTTCAATTTTTTCCCCAGGTCTCATGGGTATCTACAACCTTCTTCCTGAAGGACTCGGAGAGCTGTTTCAAATCTTGAAATGGATAGCAGTAGAGTATTGTACCATGTTAGCCATAGACTGATATAGGAGAAAGTAGGGTGAAATGACACCTTTTATTGGCTAACAGGTTACATATGCAAGCTTTTGAGGCAGCTAAGGCCCCTTCATCAGGCAAGGTGTAACCTGATGAAGGGGCCTTAGCTGCCTCAAAAGCTTGCATTTGTAATCTATTTAGTTATCCAATAAAAGGTGTCATTTCATCCTACTTTCCCCTGTATAAATCTTGAAATGGTGATAACACACAAGAAAAAAAACAACCTAAACATCGTATATAAGCCAAATTCAGATAATATCCTCTCTAATGATGCTCTAATCATTTGCATCCAAATCTAATTAAAAGCAGTGATCAATGTAGGGGTGTACTTACTATTCCATATGCAAAATTTGCATTTGTGTTTATTTAAATACAATGGACTACAACATGCAACTGTATCACTATTTTTGTTACATCACATACAATATATAGATACTGTTTAAATTAAGATCAAATCTTAATATGTCCACATATTAACAAAGAAAACCTTTCATGGGGTGACCTTAATTTTTCACATAACTGTACTTAACAGGCCCTGAAAGAAATAGCATTGAGGTGATGTGTAATAGTATGTACACTACTAATTCTAATGATCCTAATATGTTAACATGAAATCTACAGCTATGGCTTATCAGAAGTTTCTGTTCTCTTCTAATGAATACGCAAAATATAAAATGACTATCAGAAGCACACTGCCAACATTAGTTGGCCAAATAAACGCCCCACTGCCTTTTAATAACGGAAGCATTTAAATGATTAAAACTAAATTTTAAAAACTAATTTTTAAAATTTAAAGTCAGTTTTACAGTAACCAAGTACTAATCTTCACTGTAGCGCTTCCACTGTGCAGAGCTAATGCACCTATGGTGAGTTTAGTGTTTATCATAGCATTCCTGCTGCTTTACTAAACTTAAAACTATGGCACTTCGAGAAAGATTCTGAATGTATTTATTAAGGATTTTTCACATTAGTACATTCATTAAATACTTGTTTAGATTATTACCAGTGTTTAATATTCCAACTTTACATGGATTTCAGCCTGGGCTGGAATGTTCAAATGAAAAAATTATGAACAGTAGATTGGTGGTTCTTTGAAAATAGGCATGCTCTGGTCCATTGGCCGCCAATCGAAATTGTCTGACCTTCACTAAAGAAAGACTTAATGGGTGATTGGTAAAAAGGTAGATAATAAAAATCACTATTTTCAGCCCCTGCTCTTCTAAGCTTTATGGTAATTTAGTTGTAGTGCTCCTTTACGCAAGGTATTACGGTAGTTGAGGCAGTGTGTCTTTTCTTTTGCAAGTGGGAGCTTTTTTTTTTTTTTTTTATCAGTGAACAAGAGATGATTGGTATTATCAACCTTAATGTTAAAGAAAGTGGAGTAATAGACTAAAACAGACACCGAGTTTGGACTGCGAGGTTGTTTTTTTTTTTTTTTTTTTTAAAGAGTTTCTTTTAAATGCCAGTATTGAGAGAGAGAGAGAGAGAGAGAGAGAGAGAGAGAGAGAGAGAGAGAGAGAGAGAAAGAAAGAGTATACTGTGTATATTATATATATATATATATATATATATATATATATATATATATATATATATATATATATATATATATAGAGGTCCTGTCTCATTCATTGTTCTTTATCGTCCCCCAAAATACAATGAATCCTTCTTATCTGATCTGATTGAACTTTTGACCCACCTAAGCTCTTACTCTCAGAGAATTATCCTTCTTGGTGATTTCAACATCCATATTGACACCCCCACATCTAAACTGAGAAATGAATTCCTATCCTTACTGGACTGTTTTGACTTCACACATCATGTTGATTTTCCAACCCACTCTGGTGGTCATATATTGGATCTGATCTGCACTTCTGGACTATCTGTTGCCAACATATACAGCACTGATTTGGGACTCTCTGACCATAAAGCAATATTTTTCACTGTTTCACTGCCTTTCCCTCCTCTTACCTGTAAACGACAAATTTCTTACAGAAACCTTAAAAATATCTGTCCCTCTATCCTTTCTGGATCCATTTCTGATCTTTTACTGTCTGTACCTATTCCACCAACACTAGATAGTTTTGTTGACCACTATAACTCAGCCCTTCATTCAGCATTAGATAAAACAGCTCCTTTAAAACATAAGGTGGTTTCCTTTAAACATTCAGCTCCTTGGTATAACTCAGAATTGTGATCTATGAAAGCAGCTGGCCGACGCCTTGAGAGAATGTCACGTAAGACTGGCCTAACCGTGCACATCCAGGCTTTCTCTGACCACCAAAGAGCTTACAGAGAAGCACTACCTTCTGCCAAGAACACTCATTACGGCAGAATAATAGAAAGTGGCCATGATAACCCAAGGGTTTTGTTCTCTGTAGTTAATAAACTACTTGAACCCGCACCTGGCCCAACTACCTCTTCTACTGAAGTCTGTGAGGAATTCCTCCACTTTTTCCGTAACCAAATTAACAATCTAAATAATTCAACTAACATAAATACATCCTGTTTATATCTCTCCGTTTTCCCACTCCATCCAGCTCCTTCTCTAAGTTCTCACCAGTCACATCTGCGTTTGTTAATAACCTGCTTTGTAAGATGAGGCTGACTACTTGTGTACTGGACCCCATCCCCACCACACTACTTAAATCCTGCCTTCATGCCAAAATCCCGACTGTTACAACAATAATAAACTCATCCCTTGACACTGGCTCTGTGCCGATCACTTTTAAAATTGCTTCTGTAACACCAATGTTAAAACAGTCTGGTCTTGATGCTGACGATCTTAACAATTTCCGGCCTATTTCCCACTTACCTTTCCTGTCAAAAGTTCTTGAGCGTGTTGTAGCTTCCCAACTCACCAATTACCTAACCTCTAATAATTTGATGGAACCCTTTCAGTCTGGTTTCAGGGCGCGGCACAGCTATGAAACTGCTCTGCTACGGGTAACCAATGATTTGCTTATGGTAGCAGACTCTGGACAAACCAGCATATTAATTCTGTTAGACCTCAGTGCAGCATTTGACACTGTCAGACATGACATTCTACTGTCCAGAATGGAGAACATGCTGGGTATCTCTGGCACTGCCCTCCAGTGGTTCAAGTCCTATCTGACTGATAGGCAACAGTTTGTTAGTCTTGGCAACAGCAGATCCAGCTCAGCGCCGGTCACACAAGGAGTTCCTCAGGGCTCTGTCCTCTGCTTTTCTGTATTTACATGCTTCCCCTTGGCCATATTATCCGTAGCTATGGACTGGGTTATCATTTTTATGCAGATGATACTCAACTCTACTTCAATGTTAAAAGTGGAACTTCAGAGCTTTCTCAGCTCACAACCTGCCTTAGTGAAATTAAAACCTAGATGGAGCAGAACACATTAAATTTAAACTGCAATAAAACTGAACTCCTGCAAATTGGGACTAAAATGCAACTTAATAAAATGAGCTCCTTCCCAGTCTATCTTGGCGGTGATCTCATCAGACCTGCCTCTACTGTAAAAAATCTTGGGTGTCATTTTTTGATTCCTCCCTCTCTTATTCCGCCCACATAAATCACATTAAGAAACTTTCTTACTTTCACCTCCGTAACATATCCCATGTTCGCTCGTTCCTCTCCTTCTCTAATACTGAGAAACTTGTCCATGCTTTTATCACATCCCGCATCGATTATTGTAATTCCCTACTGGCAGGTGCCCCTTCTAATCTTATATCACAGCTCCAGCTTATTCAAAACTCAGCTGCAAGAGTCCTTACTCGAACCAGCAGCAGCGAGCACATCACACCCATCCTGCTCCGTCTTCACTGGCTCCCTGTGTCTTACAGAATCGAATATAAAATCCTACTAATAACCTACAAAGCCTTAAATAACCTTGCACCAAACTACATCAGTGACCTTCTCCATCACTATGTGCCTGCCCGCCCACTAAGGTCCTCTGATTCTGGCAATCTTGTTGTACTCCACACTAATCTACACTCCATGGGTGACAGGGCCTTCAGCTGTATAGCGCCCAGACTCTGGAATGACCTACCGAAATTAATCAGGTCAGCTGACTCCACGAATTCTTTTAAAAAACAACTCAAAACTCATCTGTTCAGGAAGGCTTTTAGCTCTACTTGACTTTATTACCTTTCTCTCAGTTTACCTCTCTGTCAAGTTGCTAATGTAACCTGTGTGTGTGTGTGTGTGCTAGACCATCAATTATGTTGTCTGCTTTTTTTTTTTCCAGAATTCACTGTCTTAATCTTCATTTATTTATTTATCTGGTTTGTACAATGCTATATACTGTATACACTGCCGTTCTTTATTATATTCTGTAAGTGCCTTGAGCATGGGAAAGGCGCTATATAAATAAAATGTATTATTATTATACATGTACATGGTGAAAACTACTGTTTCTAATTAAGCCTTGTTTCAGATAGGTACATTACAGAAAATACTATACAATATAACTTGCAATTATGAGAAGCATTTTATTTTCTTTTATGTCATATATATTATGGATAAATTTTTTGTACATTACTTAAAGTATGTATTTTAAGGAAATTATTTTAGTATTTTATGGTCACTGAACAATAAGCATATAGAATTTCATGTTCATAATAAAACAGTTAACACCTGTGGTCTATAGTGTAAATATAAAAAACTTAATATGCAGGAGATTAGTGAAAAAAGTTTTTAAAGGGATAAAGAAAAGAATGTGAATTAGTATCAGAATCGGCTGATCAAGTAACACGAAATTGGTGATCAGTATTGGCCTTAAAAACCTGATTGAAGTATCCCTATTTGAAATCAACACAATATACATCTCCGCAAAATAGTGGAAAGAAAAACATTCCTATATATAAAAAAAGATTCCATGATTAGATCCTTAAGTCTGCTTCTTTTAACTGTTCTTTTCATTGGTTTTGTTCTTCGTTACAGATCAATACATTTTTAAATATTGAACAATACCTAATTGAGGAGTTTTTGAAATATTCAGTGTGCTAAGATATATGGACATTTTATCTGCCAACAGGGCAGACATCTCACTGTCATACTACCTGTCTCAAGGGTCTTAAGCTGACAAGCTTCGACAGCTGGGACAGAGATGCATTTAAATGACATGCCCAGCATAAAATAAGAAAAGTGAACTACTAAAGCCACACTAGACCTGCATGATCTTAAAAAGTGTAACAGTGAAACAAAGGATAAAGTCTGTCATCACACCAGACCTTTATTCACTTGGTCTCAAAATGCATCAGTGGCATGGTGATTAGCACCACTGCCGTATAGCACCAAAGCCCTACTACACTTGAATCCCATGTACAGGCACAGAGTGTGTGAAGTCTGCATGTTCTCCTGGTACATGCAAGACTTCCCTCTGGATTTTCCAGTTTTCTTCTCACATTTAAGTACATACAGGTTTGGCTATATCGTTATTCTAAGCTAGGTTTCTATGAGTGAATTTGTCTCCTGCAAGGGACTTATACCTTGTGGGGCCATTTATGCAGGGGTGGACTTAATGTCCCTTGCCAAATTATAACAGGGCAGTGGGCTACATACAGTTCGGTCCATAAATATTTGGACAGACACATCTTTTTTCTAATTTTGGTTCTGTACATTACCACAATGAATTTTAAATGAAACAACTCGGATGCAGTTGAAGTGCAGACTTTCAGCTTTAATTTAAGTCCCTGAAATGAAGGGACTGTGTTAAAAAAAATGCTTTAGTTGCCTCACATTTTTATGCAATCGTTTTGTTCACCCCACTGAATTAAAGCTGAAAGTCTGCACTTCAACTGCATCTGAGTTGTTTCATTTAAAATTCATTGTGTTAATGTACAGAACCAAAATTAGAAAAAAGTTGTCTGTCCAAATATGTATGGACCTAACTGTACTAGAATGTTTCATGCAATCTCTTCTTGAATTCTATACTGTACTTTTTACATGTCAACACCAGATAGGTACCAGAGCAGCAATTGTTTCCTACATGATTATCAGGTTGCATAATCAGACACCATCTACTTATCAGGGTTAATTTAAAATTAAAATTGCCTGCACATTAAGCAATTATCTAAAAGAAAACAGGGAAAAAAATATAATGCTTACCATTGTAGAAAAAAAAAAAAAATGTAGTAATAATTCTTTTAAAAAAGAGAAATGTCCATTTTTAGTGTAATTTCAAGAAACATCCAAGTTAAGAAAATTGCGTCTTTTGTTATGAAGTGTTGCAGGCAGACACATGCCCCATTCCCATATCACACAAATGATAAGTCTGTAGCACTATAATTAAGTACTACTTTATTTTGATTATTAGTACATATTCACAAAGGTGGTCAGAATGCTTATGCTCTATGAAATGCTTTATAAAAATATTCCATTACTTACAGATTGCTTAACAATATCCGTCCAATCTGGAGCAACTGCAAATTCTGGATTTTCTTCAAGCCATCTAGGAAGATCCTTCATTGGAGGGGCCATAGCTCCACCCATCTACCAAAAAAAAAAAAAAAAAAAAATCAATCTGAATAAACATCCTATGCTACCAAATGTGGACCACCACGTCACTTGTATGTGTTTGGGGGCTAGTGGCCTAGGGGGGTTCAAAATGCTACACCTTAATTATAAGAAAGGAAAAGTAAAGCAGCAATTACAACTATACAAAAGGAAATTGCATCTTAGCTTCTGGGTATGATGCAGGTTAAACAAAAAGACTACATCATAATGTACCTGGTTTGGAACTGAAGTATATAGCATATGAATGTACCCAAGTATTGCTCAAGCACAAATAACATTAAACCTAATCAACAGAAAACAAATCTTACTATAGTTGTCCATCTTTTCATTTAAAGCACTAAAGAATCAAGTTATAAAACAATGTAAAAATGCAGTACAATAAAAGTGCAGTTCCAAACTTCATACTACTCAATTAACAACTTAAAATATTCCACACAAAAAATTGCATTTACACATTAAAAACTGCAAACTGCAAAATTGTTATAGAAAAGATTAAAATTATCACTTAATTTACAAAAGTAGAAACTGTAACATAAGACATTTTTCAAGCTTGAAAATGAAGCCACAAAAGCACAAGGGTGGCTTAAAAAAAGAGAGTAAGTTTAACAGAGCTAAGGGTTTGACTCTTCCTGTTAAAAAAATTATGTTACATAATAAATTCAATAATTCTAAATTAGCAATCCAGGACATTGACACAAAATGCCAATTTAACAACATAAACACTAAATGCTTTCTATTGCTAGTAGTAAAAGCATGTTATCTACATTTTACCTTTTTTCCATTTCTTCTATTTACAACAGGCACTCTCTCATCCCCTGTCAAAGTGTTAATATCTATTTTGTTGGGGTTTCTACATCTATGTCTCTTCTGCTTTGGCTTCTGAAATGGTGACAGAAGCAAATCTTCAGTCTTCTAAACAACAAAAAGAAAAAAAATGTAAATCCTCAAAAAACAAGATACTTTTCTTTTCTTTTCAATATAAACAATATTGTCTACCAATAAAGTATCTAAACCACAGTTAACAATGCTATATACTTACTGGTACATAACTTGGCATATCAACAGTGAATGTTGGGTGTTGTCTAAGCCATTCCATCAAGTCCTTATTTTTAGGAGCATCTTCTCCAACAAGTCTGGTCCCATCTTCTAGACTAATGACAGGGATATGAGCATTTGGGTCCAACTGTCCTGGAGAAGGAATGTTTCTCTGTGTTTGTGGAGGGGTGGGCACTCCATCATCATAAGCTTTGGTCACTTCAGCATCCTCCTAGAGATGACAAGACAACATACCAGACAAACATTATATCTGACCTGTCATTAGTGCAAAAAAATCAAGTATTTGAACTCAAATGAACTTCATGGTGATTTTTTACTTATGAGGCTAAGGCCACTCAAAAGTTTAACCTGTGAAGGATGTCCAGTAAAACTCAGCTTCTGAAGCACTCATTTTTTCCTCATACTGTAGACAGTAAACTGATTTTTAGAAGCATCAACATTAGAAAACTTTAAATAAGGTGAACACTTTGTATATCCAATAATGAGAAGCACATGAAGAGCACTAAAACCATTGAGAATAAATATAAGTGACTTATAGTGAGACACAAAATATGTAAAAGTGAGAAAGTCTTTTCAGTGATTCAGCGACCATGGTCCTAATAGCTAAAGTAAGGCTATGGAATTAATAACCCACAACTGTAAGTCAAAAAAGCTCAGTAGGGCATGCATGCTATTTATAACATTTAACCACCAAACTATGAAAGTTATAAAGAAATTAAAATCAAACTTTCTTACTTCTTCAATCTAGTACTTAATTGACTTGCATGAAGTGGATTTAGTATATTTTATTGTACACAATGTTCTACCAGTGGTATTGACAAACAAAAATCTCTCTTTTTTGGGTGTTACTGGTCAAAGAAAATTAATTCTCGGTTAACGTTTGCTTACCCTGTATTTAGCAAAAAAAAAAAAAAAAAATGAACTGAATGTTTTGGTGGCAGACTTTGGAAAATAAAATGCTTAGCTAAAAACATGAAGTCAAGCTTAAAACCCATGGTTGGCACAAAGTGAGACACTGAAACTTAACTTGCCTGCCTTCTAATCATTTAAAATAAATGTGAGGTCATTCCCAGTCATAAAAAATAAATATTAACATTCAATAGTTAATAAAGGAAACACATGCCTAAAATATCTAGTCTGGAAAGTGTGGTTAAATGTTAACCTTTAATCTCAGCTTAGAATGGGAGTCTGATATTAAGGTCAATTTGTGTTTTTGGATAAAAGTAATAAATGGTGCAATTGTGTTCCTGTACATGTCCTATAAGGATGTAAGGATCTGGCTTGCATCATTTCACTAAATGCACAGTACTCATCAATAATATATATGTATGTATAGGCAAATTAACAGTCCATGAGCTTTATATAGATAAATTATCACAAAAAACACTGTCACCAACTGCTTAAAGGTATAAGCATTATAAATTCCTAAGGAGGCACTGGGAGTTAGGAGAAAGTGAGGTTTTATAAATTTGCCTTTAAAGGTTGTGTCAAAAGATAGTCATCTATCTTTTACTAGTTTACTAGTTTACTGAAGTGTTAATTGTGTAATCAGCAGGTAAACATACCAAGTTTCACTATTGAAGAGGAGCAACACTTGCAAATCACCTGAAACGTTGTGCAAAAAACACTAAACGGAAAACCTGGACACTTATTGGATGCTACCCGACTTTGGCCCTCAGTATATTCCAGATGGCTAAGAAAATGAGTCTTTGATCAACAGCTCCAAGCAAAAATCATTAGCCACCCCTCACCAGGAGCCACTGCAAAGGCACATTTTATATATATTATATATATATATATATATATATATATATATATATATATATATATATATATATATATATATATATATATATATAAAAAAAGTGTTTTACAAGGTCTTTATTAAAACCAGGGAGTCTACACAAGACTAATAGACAATGTAGCCATTAAAATGCTAGTTATGTTGATACCTCAACATTTGATTAAGATTATAAATTGGTGCAGACCTTGGTTAACTTATTTCCAACTTACAAATTCTTAAAATAGAAACTGGTATTGTATTTCACTATAGAACATATTGTCAGATTTAAGTCTAAAACAAAAAGGATTTGCTGCATCTTAAATTTCAGTAATTGTGAATGTGAGCAAAGATGGCCTTTTGGTAGCTTTTAAACCTCCATTCAAATGTGTGCACAGTTTACCTCACACTAAGTCATGGGTCTGGAAGTGGATTCCAAAATGTTACTGCTATCCCTCAACTATGTCAGGAACATTTCTCCACACGTTTTGGGACTGTCCCAGTTTCCTGGGGCCTCATGTATAAACTGTGTGTACACACAAAAATGTTGCGTAAGCCCATTTCCACACAAATCGCGATGTATAAAACCTGAACTTGGCATAAAGCCCACATACATTTTTACAGTAGCTCCAACCCTAGCGGCACCCAGCGTCAAAGCACTGCTACTTTCTTTTTTACATCCACAACACCGGCTTTATCAAATACACTGAAATTAACCACATATTTTCATTAGTTTAACAATTGTTTTAACAATTTGTTTACACTGATTATTATAGAAACTGAACACACATGAAATGCATGTGTTCCAAATAATAATCTATTTTTTCTACTCTAAAACTTTCACTCCCAGATAATCAATCAAGGCATGAGCAGGGAGAAGTTTGTGCATGGTCTGCGGCGGTGGGGGATGGAATAGCAGGCTACTTGCTGCTTGCCTTAATTGACACATTTACAGGACAAAAGACGCTGAGGGAGAGGTGCGAACGGATTTAAGGTGGGCCGGATCAACGAGTTTTTTCATAGGCTCTGGTAATTCTAGTGTTAAGGCATCTGATTGTAATTAACATGTAACAATATAATGGTCCACGGAATGGCCAAACTATTCTAAATACCATAGCTGCTTTAGCGTTGTTACTCTCACTGCACCTTCTTCTACTTTCAGTTGCTCCCGTTAGGGGTTGCCACAGCAGGTCATCTTTTTCAATATCACTCTCACTGCACCACTCGGAGCAGCTGATCGTAAAGAGAATTACCGGTATACAGAATCAAGCATGCGCTGCCTCAGCCATTCGCTATTTGAACTGCTCTCATCCGACAAACGCTTCAGAGCCGTTCCTGTGCGGACCTCGCGGTTCAGAAACAGTTTCATCCCAAGAACTATAAAACGCACTCAATCAGTCCATCAAGTGCTCCTTATAGAACTGTTTGTACTTACAAGTACAATTACCTCACTGTAAACTTGTGATACAGTTATAATATTGCGCAATCTACTCCACTTTATAAAGTGCGTATTTACATATGATGACGATAGTGCTGGGCGGTATGACCACAATTCTATATCACGGTATTTTTCAAAATTGTACGTATTTTTTTCCCATGCATGAGTTAACCACATTTTCCACTGCAATTACTGCTAAGTAATAACTAAGAATAACCTATTCCACTGTCATGAGAATTGTACAAAAAATTTTGTAATGTGCACACAAGTATTAATACAGGTTTGCATGGCCCCATAAAGTGATAGTTTTCAAGGAGGGGGGCACTAATGAAGAGAAGGAATCACATTGCATGACAGTTGCAGTCAAAATATAGAACCTTTTTATTGAACAAATTTTGCAAACAACAAACAAAAAATTTGACAACATATTATCAACCATTCAAAGAGGCATTTAGACTTAGTAAAATATCCAGAGGTGGTTGTCAAAAGTTGTATTGCACTGAACATGTCTTAGAAAAGGAATAAATAGTAAATATTTTTTGAAAACCAACTAGACTTTCTGTTAATGTTAACAATCTCTGTCCACTGACACATTAAAGTGACTTTTTAAACAACTTTACCATCATTAAACTGAATAATACTTTAACAATAAAATAAATAATAGTGCAACTTCCAGTGCAAATACCATTACTTCATAACTTCAAGTACAGGTACATTACACAGTATTCACCAAAACAAAATAAAATAAGTGCAACTTGGTGATGACATCTTTACCAACTGAACTGTCATTAAGGCAAATTGCATTAATATGGAGCTTGCTTCAAACTAAGCCATATACATAAATAATAAAACTGCAACTTGCATTTATAATACTATTTGTGGCATAGTGGGTCTGCGGCTTCAAAAAAAAGGTCAGTTTATAAATCCAGTTCACCGTGTCCATCTCTGTGGGCGCGATTACACGACTGCGGGGAGTTGATGAGGTGATTGGGGTGAGTCGCACCCGATCGTTCTCAATTGCTTGATCGGCTTACTGCGGCATGTGAATAAGGCGCTGCACCCACTGAGACGTATATTTATGGGCCGACAGGATAGGAGGAAGGAAAAAAGAAAAGATAGAACACAAGGAGGTTAAAGAAGGGAAAAGGCAGTCATGGGAGATGATCCAGACACCAGGAAGGTGAAGGCAGCATGAGCTGGGGCTCCGTGAGGGAGCACAGGCTGAGGCGATCTAGCGGCTGGTTCACCCCACTGACTAAGAATGTAGAGTGGGGCGAGTGAAATGTAAGACCTCCCAAAGGATTTGAGGAGCGACTGAGTGAGTACAAAAGACGACAGGAGGTGTGCCGACCTCAGACGGTGTGGCTGTGCAGTGTGGCGGCAACCAAGACGGTTTGGCAGAAAGCAGTTTGTGCTGCAAAGGCTCCGCCAGCAATGCCAGTGAAGGGTGAGCCGTGGAGACAGAAGGTGGTGTGCTGCGATCGGGCGAGGAGAGAGACTGCATTTTAACGGATTTATTTATTATGGATTTTATCTCCACGTTTCACTGGTTTTATGGATTTGCTATTTATTTGTATTTGGGTACTGTATTTTTCTGAACATTGCACAATGTACTTCCACTTTCCACCATCCTCTGGCTTCAATGAGATTTCTCAGCTCATCTCGGTCAAAACTATCGACGGTGTTGGTTCAACAGACTCCCATGTAGGAAGAGGAAGTCTGTAGGGGACCGGCATCGTCACACTATTACACAGTAACCAGAAACATTATACAATATTGAAAAAAAACAAAAAAACAAGTACAACTTGGTATTATCCAGTAGTATAGAAACAGTGTTCACATTTGAACATAATGGTCCACATCCGAACTTTTAAAACCAAAATATCTTCAGACAACAGACACGGCACCTTTTTAATCAAAAGGTCTTCTGTGTCATCATGTTCAACTTATCGTCTGCTACAGCTTCCGTTTAGGAATGTTCTCCGTCCATTTTCACCGCTCAATACCTCCACTAACGCATGTACTCCATTGCATGCATGTTTAGCAGTGCAGCAGTGAAAAAGGTCCCCCTTAAACAGTTTCCCGCTGTGCCACATTCCGAACGTTGTTTAGGCTATTTAAACCGGTGTTCCAGTATAAGAAAAATCCATATCATAAGAGAATAAACGGTTTTTGGTATGAACCGGTATAAAATATATTATACAGATAAAATGTTAACGTTATTTAATAATATATATTGTTAATTAAACATGTGAGGACACAGTGGTGCAGCGCTAGCTAGTTCAGGGATTGTTCCTGCCTCGCGCTGTATTCTTGCTGGGGTTGGCGCGACACCGGATGGATAGAATAATTAAACATTACTACGAAGATATTTCAATGTTCCTTAAAAGTTTTGAAGAATCAGAGTTCTAAACTTACAGATGGCTTAATATCTACTACAGAGCTGATTGTGTGGCGATTGGTTACTTGGAGAAAGAAAAGGAAGGACAGTAATTGGGGGTTAGAACGTTTGAAAGAGACAGTACTGCTGCAATAAATTATTTCACCGAAGGTCACGCAAGCATCTTACGGGAGGCAGAAACAATCTGTAGATGAGGCGCCTGCTCATCACTATCACTGCGCCACCGTGTTCTCATGTTTAATACATGCTTTAATTCCTAGCATCATGAAAATGATATCAAATATACATGTCAGAATTTTAATTATTCAGAGAGCTGTAATATCACGAATGTAATGGATTCTGAAAGTCCATTTAAGAAGCACGTAGTGATGCACACACACAGAGCACATACAAAACAAAGCATTTAACATGCTTCTTTAGTTACGATGGCATTTGAGAAACTAGTAAATTAAACGATTTAAAGATGAAGTTTACAATGTTCTACTTTAATGACAAAATAAACTACGTGACTGAAGTGGAAATTTCGAGATTAAAGTTGGCATTTCGAGCTTTTTTTCTCTCACTGTGTCCCTGTTTTTGTTTTTCTTTTCTCTGTACCCTAATAAGCTTTCATATGACACTCAGATTGTGGGCTACGACTCACCTTTTCACGCTGACTTTGATATACTGACCGCTTTTTTTATTTCGGACACTGTGCATCTTTGTGAACTTGAGCTTGAGAGTTTCTCCGACACTCTGTCACTTGATCAACTTCCTTTTGTTAATTATACCACTGTTTAAACCAACAAATAGATAAGGTTTTTCCTTGCCTCCACTTGGTATTTGCTGAAATTCTTCTATTTTCCCCCCGTGCTTTTGCCATTGTCTTTTCACTGAAGGTTGAGCTTAAGGGCTATTTACATTGATTTGCATATTCAAAGAGGCGAAATTCTGGGAGGAGTTGGGGCGGGACAGCAGACACGTGCGTTACTTTTCACGCTGAATTTATGGAGAACAACGTGGAAGTTGCCATTCGCACAGATTTATGCATCTGGATTTTTTTGTGCGTATAAACATTTCCGCTTTTGTCTGTACGCCATGTTATAGTGTGAATTTTACGCACGGTGTTATACTGCCTCTGTTATTACTTTTCTATTATTATTGACCCCTCTCCTCTTTAATCAATCCAAAAAGGTTATTTCTCTAGATATAATTACTGCTAAATTTGTGATGGCCTCACACTGGAATCCAGCGATTCTCTGTTAACTTCAAGAAAACCTCTTGCTTTAATATAGTTTTGTTTTCTTTGTCATGGATCAATGGGTCATGAGGTTTTAATATAAAAAAGTGGTAGTCTGCTGTGCAACTGGTTGGGAAGGCCAGTGATTGGCACTGTAATGCCAATATTATTTTCTGGTTTGTGTTATTTAATGTTTGTTTTTTTTCCTCCTAGTTCTGCCACAATTGTTACCTCTCTCCTGAGATTGCACAGGCATCATTAATCCTAAATACTCACGAGGACTTTTTAATTTAAAACAACAAAACACAGTGGCATTTTTAATGTTAATTTTAATAAATTACTATCACTGCTCTATTTCCAGAACACACACTTGATCATAAAAAATAAATGAAAAACTGAGTAAGTTCAACTTGCCTGTTAATGAAATGACTAATCTATTACACTATAAAATTCATATGAAAATGCTGCTACACATTTGCTTCACAAAGCCATTACAATACTAACATTAATGACTGATGTGAACAGATAACTTATAATCAAAGACAAAGGGTCAATAATACGCCAAGTCAAATTTAGGACTGGAACTGGCAAGATTTACTTACAGCATTTAATGAAGCTCTCTTGTTACCCAAGAAGAGCAAATCAAGGCCTTCCACGTTTCTCCTTCTGCCTCTCCTTCTCTTTATTGGAAGGTCTCCATCTGGGAGTGTGCCATTCATAAGGTGTCTGACTGGAGTGCTAGAAAGACCAGCTTGCAATAGCTCCATTTGAGTTTTAAAGGCATCAACAGTGGGGCTAGAGGCATGGGGCAAGAGAAACTTGGAAGCAACAGAAGACAGGTTTGAGGTAGAGCTGGTTGCTTCTCGCAAGGCTTTTGACAAGTCCACAGCTTTGCTGTGGCTCTCTGAGGCCACATGAGATTCTCTCAGTTGGGCCACCATCTCCATTAGATTTCTCCTTTTGGCTGCTCTCTCTGCTTCAATTTCAACTTTCCTTCTACGTCGCCGGCGCTGCCGAGGAACAGCCATATTAAGTGCATTTTCCTGGAAATGAGGAAAATTAAACAAAAAAAATGCAAACAACATGGGCTAAAACAGTGGTATTAAAATAAAACAATCATGCAAAGCACAGCAACAGAATACAATGAAGAACAAAAAAAATTGGCACCGTCACAAGTAGTAATATTAAAATTTTAATTAAAAATATGGAACTTTAATAATACCACATCAGTAGAAAAATATCTAAATAAACCATACCCAGTAATGGAAAGGATACATGCCTAATCAGACCATTAAAATTATTTGTGGGTAAAGTATGCTAGTTAATACCTTTAAAAAATAGTACCATTATATTTCAGGTTTCAATGTTTCACATCATGATAAATAAGTTATTCAAAAATTATATCAAATGAAAGATTTAATGATCTAAACACAATTTTTAAGCAAACTACATTAAGAGTTTAAAGGAAATTACACAACAAGGTAGCACAATAAGCGTGCTTACCTTTGAAATCTGGGGTGAAAGAGTGATATCTTCACTGCCACTATAAGTGGCCTGGCCCACCATTGAAAGCTCTGCAAAACTCCTCCTCTGCAGAGGGCTGTCTGTAGCTGAAGGAGTGTATCCAGGGAGTAGCCCTGGGAAATCAAACAGCTGACGCCTATTTACAGGCCATTTTCCCTTCATCACGGCTTCACAGATGTTATCCAAGCGATTGATCATAACTCGGTCCTGCAAAACAAAGGGAAAAAAGGAGAATTAAACATCTACTTCCCTCAACAAATTTAGGACCAGTTTTACCCTTGGCAAAGTTAACTTGCTATTGGCAGTCTAGCAGTAGCATTAAACAGAACAAAAGTGAGACTGACTCAGTATCACTGAACCAGACTCATGGCAGACATGCTGCTCAAGCAATACAGGCAGTATATCTTTGATTATTAGTTCAGTAAGGTAGGAACAAAAATATTTCTGTGAAATTCAACCTACTAACTTCTACTAGCACTAAGATCTTTTTCATAGATGAGGAAAGAACTGATCATAACACTAACCAACAGATGATAGTAAACTAGACTGTGTTTTATAGTGTGAGCTAAGAAGGAAGAGTTTTACCAGGCAAGTCTAAATCACAATCCCCAACTAAAAAAAATCTTCATGACTACAAATGGCCAAGGTGATGTGTCTGCACTGGGTTTCAAGTAGGGATACTCCAATCAATTTCTTTAGGGCCAACACCAATCACTGATTTTATATCACCAGAATCATTCTATTCCAAATTATTTAATAAAAAGGATAAAACACCACGAAGGTCTTGCATAAATAGCCATGTAGAAGACTTATTTTCTATACTGAAATGTTAAACTGTAGACCACAGATGCTTCCTTTTCCACATTTATGAAGAAAATAAAGTTCAAAAGGCTTCTTGTTCAGTGGCCTTAAAGTACTAAAATAAGATCTCCTTAATACTTTTTTTAAACTAATAAAATAAGACATACAAGACGTGCGTCTGTCAGAGGGGCCCTTTTTCTTCCAATCCAGCTTTGGCTAGACAACACAAACATATGCAGTTAACCTTCATATGCAGGAACAGCTCCCCCGATCCCTTTTTCAGTTTTTAACTCCACTTTCTTTAATGTAAAAATGGATATTTCAATCTTTTCTCCCCTGATGTTTGCCTGGCTGCTTTCTGATCACAGGACATGTCCCACCAACAATGTGCAATCTCTCAAATATCCTAATACTATGAATCAAGAAGCACTATATTACAGTAACACTTAGAAAGGTAGAATGTGAAACAATCTTTTGACTGGCCAATTTATCCATCAAGTCATTAGATATTTCAGTGATTAATAATTTCTTACTGGAATGGAGTGAGGAACACAGCAACATCGGAGAACTCAGAAGAGCAGCCAGATAGAAACCACTAGAACTATTAAACTAACATGACATATGCATCTGTACTTTTGATCATTAATGAACTTCTTGTGAAATGTATCTGTTCTTAGAAGCATACGTGAACGACATAATAAAAAGCTGGATGTATTGTTAAAAGTACTGAAATTGTGTTTTTACTTTTTAGTTTTACTTAAACTACTGAAACCCCTCCCTATTTAGAATCATGCCAATCAGTTTCCAAGAAATCACCACCTGGTGAAAACTTAAGAGCTCCATACCCACCCAAGTAAACCAAATGCCTACTCAGACCAATAAAAGTGTTCCCTATTAAATGCACCTATGTGTTTACACAAATCCACACAAATATGCATACATTCCAGAACAGTACCCTAATTTAGTTTCCTTTACACATCTTAAAATCAGGAACTCAGTTATGCAATCCAAAAAGAGTTTGTGAGAGGATCTTGATATCCACTACCAACTTTATAATTTGGCCATAGGTGCAAGAACAGTACTGGCATGACAGTAACATAACATTTGGTAGCAGTGAAGCATCATCCCTATTGTTAATGTGAAGTCATTACTTTCAAGCAAGGTTTTCAACTGTGGAATCATTTAGTAGATTATTGCTTGTACTAGAAGTATAACTACACAGTAAGACAGGAAATTTACATTTGAGCCAGCTCCCTTTAACTGCACATGTAATTCCAGAGAAGAGGGTGAGGAACTGCAATACATTCCATTTGTATCAAATGCAAAGCAGGAATTAAACCTAGATGTGATGCCAGTCCACGGTAAAATGAATACTCTCATTAGGCCAGTTAACAGTTACTAATTACCTTGGCACATGCATTTGAAACCGCAGAAGAAGAAAAAAATTACCAATCGGGGCATGGGATGAAGACAGGAGTACTGTCAAAATGAATAAGATTGCATGGTACTTGTATGATCCATTATCTTTTCACATTTTTGTTAAAGATACCAATGTCTTGACATGTAAATTACTCATTACGTGGCTTATGCAATAATTTTACAACTACTTATGAACATTTTGGTAAAATTTCTTATTAAAGGTGGCCTTAAAGTGTAATTTGTTTGTTTACATTTCTCTATTTTCCATGGTTAAAGGGGAAATACAAATATGCCAAAAGTTAGCCACCACTCTATTCAAATGTTCAAATGACAATTAAATGCAACATATCTGCTCTCTATATATAAAATCCTAAGCCTAAAAGAGCGATTTTGTGTGAAGTTTTTATGTCACACTTTACATCAGCTTATTTTAAAACCTACATATATACGTTTGGTATCATTCTTTTCAGAATTTGTAGAACTTTAACGTGATGTTGTTAGATTTTCAGATTCTTATTCCATTTTTAAATTATAAACTAAAACATATCAGGAACTCTCGTCCTACGAGACAAGACTTTGTGCCAAAAGATTTAACAACGCTCGGGGCCGGAAATAAAAGACAGTAGAACAGCTGCTGTACAGGCTTTTAAAAGTTTGAAGCGCCGTGCAAGATGCAGACCACGCAGCACAGCAGCAAGCTAGCAGCTGATTGAGCAAAAAAGAGGTACAAAAAATAAAGAAATAAAAAATAAAAACTTTGTTTCCTATGGTATCACCGTTTAAGAGGAGGTTTCACAAAGTGAGCGGCAGAGACGCGACGTGGCTGGAGCATAGCGTAGGCCATGGAGGGGGTTGGTTTCTGGCGGCGTTCTGGAAATTTTTGGTTTGGCAAGTGAAGCAAGCGGGTTGGGGCTGGGGGAGGGGAACCCCCTAGTAGTATAATAAAGAAATGTTCTTTTCCATAAGCTTCCATAATGCTACTAATGCAATCATGTGACTCTTTGGCCACTTAAGTTGGTATCAGATTTAATTTTCAAAAATCCCAGAACATTCCTTATCCACAGAAAGAATCAAATTAAAAACAAAAAATCTCTAGCATAAACATCATACAGTAATTTAATAATCAAAATTTCCAATTAAAATAAAAGGCACTCAAACTTACCTTTGGCCAAAATGAAAAGGAATAAGACCTTTCATGAAGAATGTGAGTCATTGAGGCATCACCATCCTCACCATAGAAACCATCACGGGTTTCATCACGTGCAGTGCTTAATGATGCATTACTCTCCTCATCAAAATTCTTACTCCGAGATGGTACACCAGCTAGGTGAAGGAAAGGATATGCAATTAAAAATAGAACAAGAAAATTTGTAATCTATATTTAAGTTTACTAAAACATGAGGCATTTGTTCCAGAAAGCAATAAAATATAAGACAGACATGGTGGATGTCTGAGAAGTGAATTACAATATTATCAGAACAAAAAATTTGGGGGGAAAATATAAAATTGACCAACTATACTATCCTTGCATTTGCAAGTAACAGGTTATTACTTGTATTCTAGCTTAATTTACTTGCAAATACATTCTAAATAATGAACACCAGGAAAATGTCTTAAATGAGGCAGACTACATAGCAATAAAGTATTAAAACGCAAAGTGCATTATGGCTCTCTGAAAACCAAGGATTATATGCCAGTAAATATAAACTGGATTTAGAACTTTGAAAGCAGAAAACACCACTGCACACCACTTTATTCTGTAACAGTGTATTAGAATTTGACAATAAAAGAAATTCTAAGTTATCTCTCTTCAACATATTATAAATCAATTAACACCTTCAGCCTGGGATGATTCCTCAGATTTATCATCATCTTCAATCTTTTCCTCGTCCTCCTCTTCAGAGCCTTTTTCAGATAACGACTTTGGCTCTGTATCAATATGGGTTACTGAGTCTTCTGATAAAGGCTTTTTCATTTCAGAGTTTGTGTTCTCCAACTCCTCCATTTTGGTTGTCACTTCAATTGACTTTTCTTCCTGCTCCTCCTCTTCCTTAGCTTTTAGAGATACAACTCCATCACTCTTTTCACTGGATCCCTGCGATCTTGTTTCATCAAGATTTAGTGAGGCGTTTTCCAGCTCATCTTCCTTTTTAATAAGGGAAGCAGAAGAAGGGACCAATAGTGGTGTTGGACAGAGCAAACTTGTGCTGCCCAGTTGGCTACTGCTTTTGTTTTGAGCAAAGTTCCTATGGGCTTCTAAGAAAGAAAGTTCAGGATCATTTAATATGTGGTAATCAGTCCTGCTGACACCATGCTTTGATGCACCTAGCAGCAAGTCCTTGTCATGTTTTCCATTCTCCCACCACTCTGGAAGGTCAAGGCTAGTCTGGCATAACTTCAAGCGTTCATCTAGCTCTGGGTGGGGTAGAACTTGCTCTCGTATTTTGCGCAACAGTTCAATGCGGTACAGAGTTCGAGAAGCACGCTCCTCTGTGATTGGTTCAATAAGCTGCATAGGGTCTGGTGGTTCTGAGGATTAAAAGATTTGCAGACTTATTAATATTTAGCTTTAGATAATACAACATAAATGTATGATTCTTGGTCATGGCTGAAAATAACCCATGCAAAATTAAAAACTATAAAGTATTACTCTCCACCTTCAGTGACTCAAGCAGATTAATATAGTTCTATCCTACAAATACATTTATGAAAAGAAAAATGTAGGTGTGCATGTGACAACATTAAGAGTATACATAAACGCAAGGAAACATCCATGCACTCACCCTGCATTCATCCATCCAATGCCAGATTAACACAAACATACAAATTCAAATTACATCAGGTCAGTTTACAATTGTCAATTACCATAACCAGCACACATATGAATGTCAAAGGAAGATGGCAACACCCAGATGAAAACCAGTGTTGACAAATGGAACACACATCCAGAACAGATATGGGAGTTAAAATGCATTACTAAGGAGATGACAGGCAGTATGGCTAACCATTGTGCAGGCCACAGAATTAACAGCTTTATTTTTCATAACAAAAATTACTGTGCAGTCTTTAAGCATCCTTTAGGCCAAAGTAAAACCATGGCTTCAAACAGATGTTACTCAGGCACAACAGCACAGGTGACAACACTAGCCAAAATGCATGCACATTATGCCAGTTATTGGGATGCTTTTGACATTGATTTTCACAAACCCACATTTTTTAATAACACACACTGCAACAGTTTACACACTACCATATCACTTTAAGAAAGTTTCCAGTTGTCTGAAAAACAAAGGTTAGTTATAAGAAAACAGACACTACCACTCATTTATTTCATTTACCTTCATCAGACTTTAAAGGCATTCGACAAACCCTTCGGCACATAGCAACAAACGCATAGAAGTACTTCTCTAAACTATCATCCGTTTTCTTATCCAAACGAGCAAAGGCACGAAACTGATTCCAATCAAATCTTCTCTTTCCTGGGTCAAACATGACCCCAAAAGTGGATACCACACGGTAAAAATCTGCTTCCTCTCTCCGAGTCCATCTGTTTGACAAACATAAAAGAAAAATGGTTAAGTTGGCTGTACAACTTAAGCTGCATCTGTTAACATACTGTATATTTGTATGTAAGTACCATCTAACAAAAAATGCAAACTTTTGGACGAGCAAGTCTTATGTGATACAACAGCCCCTGTTAAGAGGCAGAATTTAAATATTTTGCCCATCAAAAACTGCATAAATCATTTTAACGCAAGATGTTCATTTAGTGCCTTGCACCAAGTTCTGCCATGAAAGGCCCAGGCTGCTAGAGACCCTAACTTGGATTAGAAGGTTCCAGAATGTTATAACTTATTTCAGAGAAATTAAAATATTGGTCCACAAAAAAGTTGAGATAGAATACATCCAAGTAAATTTTTTTCTTACTTTTGACGTCTCTCTGTTATAATTGCTTCCCTTTCTGCCTCCATTGCTCGCACTTCTTCTCGGGGACGACGTCTTCTTCGATCAGTCTTGGTCATGGCTTCTTGCCTCATCTGTTCCCTCTTGTAACTTCGCTGATATGCTGTAATGAGCCGTCTTAGCCTGGTGGTCAGTGATGAAGCATTTGGCCAGTAAAGTTTACCCAACTCTGCATTTTCACACTTGCCTGTTTACCCAAAAAAGGCAGGCAGTTAAAATGAATATGCGCAGAACAAAGTACTAAACTGCTGCTGTTTAATCTCATTAAACCCAAAATATTTTCAGTTATTTAATATCATTTAGTGGCCGAAACATAATTAACTGTAACATTTAAAATTTGAGACAAAAAAATTCAGCAAACAAGCCCAAGATTGTACACGTCTATTCCATGGAGCACAAAGAATAAAAAGCCAAAAACTAACAACAAAACATTTGCAGTCTAAAATATTTTTACATACATATACACACACACACAGTGGAACCTCAGTTCACGAACGTCTCGGTACACGTACAAATCGGTTTACGACCAAAAAGTTTGCCAAACTTTTGCCTCGGTTCACGATCACACACTCTGTATACGAACAAGCCAGTTTCCCTTTTGGTTTGTGTGCGCCGATGATTTCCACATGTGTTGCATTGTTCTCGGTCAGACGTGCGTGCTTGCACGTGCGTGCGTGCTTGCTTGCTTTCGCTGTGAACTCTTTGTGCTCTACTTCATTTCCCTTCCGATTCGTACGCGCCGATTACTGTATTTAAGCATGTGTTCAGCCTCTCCCTGTTCACTGTTCTCAGTCAGACGTGCGTGCTTTACCTGTGAACTCTTTGTGCTCTACAGTATTTCGTGTGTTTTTGTAGTTAACCATGGCTTCTAAGCACTGTAACCTCCTCTCCACCCAGTTCCTCCTCATTTCATGCCAGAACTCGACTCATGCAAGGTTAGTTTTCTTGGTGGTTTATGGTTAGTTTTTGTATTACGGATTTTTCAAATGTTCATTTTTCGGTTCATAGTGTGAATTGTTGCAATGTTACTTTTCTTGGTTGTTTATTAAGTTTCGGATTTTTCAAATGTTCATTTTTTTTCCCTGCGATCAGGTTGTAAGGCTATAGCACGAACTGCTGCAATGTTACTTTCTTGGTTGCTTGTGGTTGGTTTTTAAATAAAGTTCGGATTTGTTCAAATGTTCTTTTTTTCCCCTGTGCTTAAAACTCATTAAAAAAAGTGTTTATACAGCAATCGGGTCGTAAGGCTATAGCGCGAACTCTTGCAGTGTTAGTTTTCTCTGTTGTTCAAGGTTTTCTCAGTGTTATTCAATGTTTTTACATTTAGTTTACTATTACGATGTGCATTCTATGGTGTAATTAACAATATTTGTGCTTAAAAATCTTTAAAAAAAATATATTTACATACAGTTCGTACTGTCTGGAACGGATTAATTGTATTTACATACAATCCTATGGGGGAAATTGCTTCAGTTCACGACCAGAGTTTTGGAACGAATTATGGTCGTGAACCGAGGTTCCACTGTGTATGTATGTATACATATCAACCCCTACATTGCTTGGGCGATGCTTATGAAGTTGTTAGAACAACTTAATACACTAGTAAACAACAAAAATAATACTTGGAATTAAATAATGGCAGCTGATGTCAATGGCATATACAGTTACAGTCTTATACACTCTGATTTTATGATAGAGAAACTTGCTATTCCATTTACTTTGTAACTGGCACATAATGAAATATTTATAACAAGCAAATATGATGGGACTGAAACAAAACTCTAGACGAAGGAAAGCAAACTTTCCTGATTGGTGTTTCAACAGCCACATACAGTATTAGTGACTACAGAATATGAAGACAAATGTTCTCATAGTATTAAGGTAACTTTTTTCATATTTCTGTTCATTTAAACTTTACTAACCTATATTATCTGGCTCCGCCACATCATCTTTTTCATCCAAAGGAGAGTTGGCAAACTCCTATGCAAAATAATAGACATTGATTGTGTGTGTGTATCACTTCAACATTCCTAACACTAATGGAATTTTAGTAATTTTAAAACATACATCCATTTCATCTTTGAAAGGCATTCTGGCGGGTTTGTATTCTGGATCTTCATCTTCTCTGTCAAAGTCTCCCCTAGAAAGGTTAAAAAAAAAATCATGCATGTTTTACAATATATTGATTTGTTTAACATCATACATTTGGTATTAAAAAAATCTCAAAGCAGTTTCATGTTTTAGAATTGTTCTGATAAAAATGGAATCCTACCCATCAGCACCATCTGTCATCATGTCAGATCCTCTCTGTTCTGCAGCAATGGCCTTGGCATCAGGCATCCCAACCCTCTCTAAAAAAGAGAGAGCTGGGTCTGCTCGCATAGAGTTGTACTTTTCATAACCTGGAGGAAAGAGCAAAACAAGCTTCTGTGAAACTGACATATGAAATTAACACTCCAATGTTGAAGTTGAGCGGCACGTTGGCGCAGTGGTAGCGCTGCTGTCTCGCAGTAAGGGGGCCCAGGTTTGCTTCCCGGGTCCTCTCTGTGTGGAGTTTGCATGTTCTCCCCATGTCTGTGTGGGTTTCCTCCTACAGTCCAAAAACATGCAGGTTAGGTGGATTGGCGATTCTAAATTGGCCCTAGTGTGTGCTTGGTGTGTGTGTGTGTGTCCTGCAGTGAGTTGATGCCCTGCCTGGGATTGGTTCCTGCCTTGCCCCCTGTGTTGGCTGGGATTGGCTCCAGCAGACCCCCCATGGCCCTGTATTCGGATTGAAGTTAAATTACCTTACTGATCCATAAAAATGTTCCATTACAAATGTGACAGAAAAAATATAAGCATTAGCAAAACAAATGTGCAGGAATTGAAACCTTCACTGTTTTAAGAATTTACTTATTTGAGGATACACTTTGGTTGGTATACAGAATCTAACCATTACATTAGCATTCAATTCTATACACTTACATCCACTTAGTTTATATGGAGATACTTCCATTATTTTGTGTGCTGAATTAAATTGCTATAAAATATTTTTCTCCAACGTTTGAGTCTTCATGCAAATGTTTACAAACAAAATAAAAATGCAACACTTTAGAATAAAATAAAAATACTAAGCAAAATACTGTTTTACTGTTAAACTAATACAATCTCTGCACATTCACAAGTTTTGCTTAATTAAAATTTTCATACACAACTTTAGACATGTACAGAAAAATGGCTTTCAAATATTATTTACTAATGCTTAAGTAGAATTCATTTAAAGCAGCAGTTCATGAGGTGCAGCAAAAACTGCCCTCCATTTGGGGAATGGGAAGAAAAAAAATGTTCTAGCCCCAAAACATATTGGCACCCCCACATGTCTACAACATCACATTTCAATTACGATTTATACTGTAGCACATTGTTTTTAAGTGCTGTACAGCCTGAAGCCAAACTGTAATCATGAAAGGCTTTATAAGCTATCATTCTTTTCTGTAGTATTTTAGGCCGCCGAGAATTTCTCCTGACCTCTAGTGAATTGGGATTATGATTAGGAGCGGCTTGCTGTGTATATCTTGGTTGCTGCACATCACAGCCCTTCAAAGTTAACAAGGCAGCTTCCCCACTCCAGGGAACAGGGAGGTCTCGGCGCTGACACTTTGTGAAATACTGCTTGGAAGAAAGCCCATGAGGCACTTGTTCAGATTAATAGCAGAGGTTAAACCCACCATCCACTCTGACACTAGCAGGCAACAAATGTAGCAACCACATAAATATCAGTAGCACTGCAAAATGTAGTTTTACATTTTTACATATATATATATATATATATATATATATATATATATATATATATATATATATATATATATATATATAAGCATAAAAGTCTTAAACATTTAAGTAAAATGGTTTACCATACTGTAAAGGACAAGCAGTATTTTAAATAAGGAATCAAACAAAAGCTGCTCATCAAAAAAATCCAGACAGTCTCATTGCGTACATACCTAGCGTACATTTTCAAATAAGATGTCTGACAAATGTCTAGTCCATGTGTTCAGTTTTGTCAAACAAAAATCACTTACCATGTTTAAATACTCCAATCAACAAAGATTTATCGGCTTCTTTATTCCACCAATCCGTAGGCAGCTCAGCATGGAACGGTTGTGGAATCCAAATGTCTATTTCACTGGTGCCAGAATCAATTTAATAAGAATTGATTAACTTACTGTTTCATGCATATAAATTTGTAAGATCATAAAAATGATTAACCTAATCATGTCAAAATACAAAAAATTTACATATGTGTTTAATGTATAAACATACTACACCATTGGTAAGACTAGTTAACAGCAAACCAAACAGATTAAATAGAAACAAACCCCCAAACTTAAAACTAAAAACAGCAATTAGGTACAGCAAATTGAAAAAGTGAAGATTTTTGTGTAACAAAAAACACAGGTAACAGCAATTTCTAAACATATGTGCAATATCATCACACTTAAATGATGTTGATATTCATTGCTGCAAAATGTATTAACTTTATACATTTCCATACTGTCAACTAAGAATCGCAACTCATTTTCCAGAGTACTTCTGCGGTAGTATACAAAATTGGCAATCATGCACTGCTCATATACATTTAACTTTTCACCTAAATGCAGATATAAGGAAATCACTAAACATTTACTGCCTAATATTTTTGAAAACTTGATCAAAGCTATATATGATATAGTATATGGTTACACAAGCAAGCACAAGTTTTAGTGAATACCTAGTAGTACACTGAGCTCCGTTAATGTTATAGAAGGCAGAGTATGAGTTAGTTGTAAATTCTCCTTTTCATACTCTCTCTCCTAAACATTAGTCCATAGGCAAAAGCTAGGATATATATATTAAAACATGGAAGATGGGAATCCCAAAATCCAAAAAATGTATACACACAGAACATTCCATTATTAGCTTATTTTGTTTGTTTTTAAAAGTGATTTACCTTAACATTTTAGGTACCTGAAGATACCACAATGTTCACTGACCCACTTCCATACAATAAAGGAATCGAGTTAACCATGTTCAGTGAACTGTTTTTTTTTTTTTAAAGTTACTTTTATTTCTTAGAACTAAGATGCAGATATAAACAGAAAAAGGACACTCCTTCAAACAAAATACACACTAAATCTGTTAATGGAAATGTCCACTGCCCACCTTATCTACTTAGGCCAATAAAAATCTCATTTTCAACTCTCATTCAGTTTGGCAACTGGGGAGAGAGAGAGAGAAAAGGATTATACCAACCTTGAATCTATGCCCTCCAAGATCCTGTCTGCCTGATCACCTATTACTTCTTGCCTGAGATAGTAGAGCATGCGGACCCGCAGTAGGACCCTAGGGGAAGGTGAAGGGGGTGGGAGACAAGAGAGAGAAAAAAGTTCTTAACTTTGGGACTGTTTGCCAACAGTAGCTTTTGGCATCTGCTGCAGTTCATCCATCATCCTGCCAAGGCTGATTAGCCATGCTGTATGGCAGGCTTGAAACATGACAGATGGTGGCACATAATCACCTCTGTGTGGTGCTTTTTGCTGGCTTCCAACAGGTCTGCCTGGCAACCAGCTCACACTACATAGAGGAAGCGAGCAGTGCAGAGCTCAGGCGCATTTCATTTATTTCCACCTAATGCAGTTTGTGAAGTTTGGACACGTCCTGCCAGCACCTCTAAAGTACTGAGGCAAGTTTGTAAACAAGTGAGCAGATGGCTGGCAGTAAGCGTTCTGCTTCATTATCTCATAAAATTTCCTCAGCTGTTGCCCGATTCCATTTTTGGAAGCACATCAGAAGTTATTTAAAAAAAAAAAAAAAAAAAAAAAAAAAAAAAAAAAAAAAAAAAGACAGCTCTGCAAACCCCAGCTTTTGTCATCTTGTAATGGTAAAACAATGGCCTTCTGCTTTTGTCTTTTCAAAATCAAATCTAAAAATACAAAACTTTCAATAGCTGTATAATTTGGATACCCACTGAACTTCTGAGAAGGAAAAATGAGTGGGATGGGTCAGTTTGATGATGACTTTAGAAGAATTACTAAAATATTATATGATACACATTAAAAATTGCAAGACTTCCCCATCTAACAAACTATCTGCAGAAAACGGATCAGCACGCTATCAACCATGTGGCACACATTAATGTTAATTACAATTAATACTAATAAAATACTTACAAAACTCCTTACTGCCCTTGCTGTTAATGATCAAGGCTAGTAATAATGATGCCATAAGGTACAATTAAGTTTAGAATTTGATGTTTCCATCAGGTTTAAAAACACCCTTATCTTTGAATCTCCAGCAAATTACCAGTGTAAGCAATGACACAAAAGCTATGGAAAGAACCATAAGCAAAACAGACTGACACTCAGAAAAACATTTTTAAGAAATCAAACTGAATCCTTTAACATTTTTATAACCAGAACATTAAGCTACAAAGCCTCATCAATTCCACTAAAGCACTGTGTGATACCTCAAAAAATATGTACATAAATTAAAACTTTCTGCACTTGTTCAGCTACAGAACATTTTTTAATAAATTTCATAATTTACATAGTACTAGGGTGTTGTACCGTGTTAGCCATTATGAATGTAGAGAAAAGCCAAGCAAAATGACACCTTTTATTGGCTAACTAAAAAGATTACAATATGCAAGCTTTCGAGGCAACTCATGCCCCTTCTTCAGGCAAGATGTAATCTTACATACAAATACTTTTCCTGGTTAGCATGACTGGAAACAGCAATTTCTGTGTTTCTTAATTTGAGCGAAAAGTTAATTAAATACAGACCACAAAAAAGCAGCTTTCAAAATTCAAACCCTACTTGTTGCAGTGGTGTTTCAGGTGCTTCTTATAGCTGTCATCTTGGAAAAGTGTGTCTGGGTTACAGCTTACAAGCCAATCAGCTTGCTGCACAACAGGTTGTGCAGTCTGTGTTTTCACCTTCTTTCCTTTACGCCCTCTGGGCACTGGTGCAGACAACCCTGCAAATAGCAATAAATTGGATTAGACAGTAATTTATGAAACAGTGCTTAAGAACACACTTTAATGTCAGCAATAAACTCAAAACAATGTTCAGTATAAGAAAAGCATCCGAAGAAATGTTATGTAGTATCACATCCTAAATTTCTAAGTCAGTGAATGCCCCAGACAGAATATAAACACACCTATTCATGTAAATGGTCAATTTCTCCTTATAAAACATTTTTGTGTTTCATAGGGTTTATTTATAGGGTGCATTCAAGAAACAAAAAGTGAACCTGTGAAATCTACTTGTGCCCACAAACATATTTTGATTTCCAGATGGGATTTCTTTTGCTTTTTACGTTTCACTTGAGGAACACCTGCTTGTGAAATGTTACATCTATTGTACTGGCTTTGGCATCCAGAAAGATATACCTGAGTGATTCTGTAGTGCACGAGTCTGCCCGTCTTCAGTAGGGGTGATCAGGTCCCAAATGAAGCTTTTGATATTTTCATCTCCCTTGTAATGATTCAGGCAGTAGACAAGGACAGCTCGGCAGATGGTTTCCACATCTTGTTCCATCAAATGGCGCTTAAACCGCCCATGAGACAAGATATCAGTCCATCGCCCCCAACTTAGGGAAAGAGAAACAGTTTTGAGTTTTTGTGTGTGTGTGTGTGTGTGTGTGTTAATTAGTAGTCACATAAACAGTTTTTATATAAATTTTAAAAAGTGCAATTTAGGCTAATCCCAATTTTAAGAAAGTTATGTTCATCGATGAAGATGAGGCAATATATTTCATGTCAGTTTTTCCCTAAGTCTAAAAATGATATTCATTTTAAGAAAACAAAAAAGGAAGTAAAAAGTTGTGTGTATACATTAAAAATAAAATTTGAAGTACATCATATACCAGATATACCAGGCCCCTCTTACCCAGGCAACAGAACTATAACAAATATACCCTAAAGAGAAGCAGAATCTGGAGGGGGAAAATAATCTGCCACTATCTCAGCTGATTAGAGGAAACTCAAGGATAATACGTTATTGTGAAACCAAACCAAAATGTATAGCAGCATAACTTTCAGCTTGCAGAAATTTACAATAAAAAAAGTTTCCAAAACCAGCAGTGTATGTAAGCAGTCACCGTCCACAATTGATACAGTAGATTCGCTCAGTTACTCATTAATAGCCTAGCCCTAACAAAACAGTTTAATTTATTTCTGTACTTCTGAACACTTACCCATAGACAAGCAAATTCTTCTCCACTCTAAAGCACTCACTTCTAGGATAACCTTGAGACTTGTCCTGAGGCCTTCGTGGCTTTGGATTAGGCTTATCCTCAGAATCGCTCTCTAGTTCTGAGAACTCCATTAGCTCATCCTCTTTAACTGAGCTGAAGTGCCGCGTTTGTTTTCTGATTCTGGGTGTATCAATCACTAGGTTGTTCTGGATCAAAAAAAATGTACATATTTCAAAAATTAATACTATCATTGTAAATATTAAAGCAAAAATGTTGGGTATCATAAAATCACATTTAGTATTTCATTGCAAATCCATTTAACTTTTAATGTACATAAAAAAAGACAAAACTGGCACTTTATTTTACAATGGTCTTATTCTATCCCCCAGGTATGTTGGTGTGAAAAAACTCCCTTGTGTAGCTCAAAAACTATTCTGACTTTTAACAGTATAAAAATAAACAATCTTCTTTCCCAAAACAGAGAGGTACTTTGTTTTACGCATTGATGTAACACCACCAACGCCCCTTCCAAGCTGAGCACACTGTCCATGATTTGGCTTTAAAGCGGAGCAAATCTGTCAAATCCTGGGGCAAGACTTTCAATTCATTTCACCATCTGCGCTATAATCACTGCAATACTCCGAGACAAAGAATGAAAACTAGAACAACAAATTTGAATGTGCCATTAAAAATGAAGTAAACGTCCAATATTAGTTACATCTTTTTGTAAAACAACAAATTCTAGACAACATAACTGCTATATAACAGAAATGATGCAAGGTCAAGTCGAAGTGGGGATTGTCTACTTCATTATTGCTTCATAAGCATGCAGCTCATCGAGTTAATAACCTTTTGCATAAGCATGGATATGCTGATGAGTAGAATTACCGTATTAACATTCTAGCAACATAAGTGAGTGTCAACCTGCATCTTTCATAAACACCCAGAATCCCTTTGGTTTTATTAAAAAGATTGGTAAACAGATTTACTAAGGGAGACAATGTAAAGTTAAACTGGATGGATTAACAGGACACATTGTGATTACAGGATTTATGTTTGCTTCATGAAGGGAACAAACTCTTGTACAGCATACCATCAATATGCTCCATGTAATAATATTAGGGAAGAGGGGAGATACTTTGTGATAAAACAGTAAATTCTACACATAAAACAATTTCCCTGCCACAAAACAGGTATTTAAGAGTAATTCAGACAATCATTAACTTGTATGCAGTACAAAGGAAAAGGAGGACTCCTGAGGTGGTTTAAAATCAGCTTATAGCCGTTCTGCCACTTCAAAGTCAAAACAGTAAATTATTTCTTCCATTACATTTACATCTGGATGTGGATTAAGACTGTTGGTGGGTACAAGTTAGCTTTCATATTAAGTAAATGACACCAAGAAAATGGCCATTACTAAAGTATTTACAATGAAAATAGCACAAAGGTTATAGCACTACCATGGAAACAAAATTTGGTAATCCAAAAATATTGTGATAAACCAACATCATCATAGTTATATAAAAAAAGCCTAAAATTAGGGTCACCAAATGTTCATATATCTAAAAAAAAAACAAAACATTGGAATGTTGATCAGTCAGTATTTATATCAGTGTAATGTATAAAAGAACATTGTGTTCAAAATTATGGCAAAAAACAAGGAAGCATAAAAGCAACCAACAAATAGGGGCTGTGTATACTAGGGTAAAATTTTGTTCAATCATAGTAGAGATCTGTGCTTTCACCGAATAAGAGTCAACAACTTTAAAATGCAAACAGACTCGGCTCATAAAACAAAACACTTCTCATTTTATACAATGAGCAACATTTTGTGCAAACCAACCAGATGACATTTACCAGCCAAGCTGCAAAAATACTAAAAGAATGCTCTATCATTGGACAAAACGCTGTTAATGTCATTGATGACAATAAAAACAAATTAGGTCAAAAACAGCATCTACACTAAGTCCACGTAAAGTGAAGAGATTCAACAAATTTAATTTTGAATGTTAAGAGTAATATATTTTAAAATATACTTACTATTGGAATATGAATGTGATAACCCTAAACAAATATTCTCAAAAAAAACTACCTAGTATAAAAAGTATAGCATACTGAAAATGTCTCTTCCAAAATATCTGAAAACTGAAAGTTGTCTAACTGCACCATATTGACATACCTTTTGTTTATTTATTTATTTTTGTTCTTTATTTCTCCTTATACAATTTTTTATATTAGGAATTTGATGGTGTTCGGATGCCCCTTGGGGTCAGAGCACAGGGTCAGCCACTGTACAGTGCCCCTGGAGCAATTACAGGTTAAGGGTCTTCCTCAAGGGCCCAGCAGAGTAGGATCTCTTTTGGCAGTGACAGGGATTCAAACCGGCAACCTTCGGGATACCAGCACAGATCCTTAGCCTCAGAGCCACCACTCCACCTCAAAACTATACTATAGTATAGCTGTAGCATAATTCAAAGAAACATTCAAAAACAAAAAGATTTTTTGAATATGCATGTTCTCCTGGTGTCTGAATGTATCCCTTCCGTATTGGAAAGGCATGCAAACTTAAGATGACTGGCATGTCTGACTGTCCTGGTATGAGCGATTTGGTGAGAAGGAGGGTGTTTTTCAATGGTGGGAGGATTTGGGGTTGTTGGGTAGTGGAGAGCGGGGGGCCTTATTGTGTGAGTCAATCCTGTGTTTACTGTTGCCAGCACAAGATTTAGCTCCCCCCTGAATGAAATAAGTGACCACGAATTACATCAAGTCTTTCTAAAAATGGGTGGACGAACTATGGGCAACAGAACTATATTTCAATCTGTTCATTTAAACCACATATACTTACTGTCTAGATAGGAAATGGTTAAATATCAATTCTTACCCTTCCATTAATCACATCCATATCTAGCTCCGCCTTCTTAGCCCATTTTTGCCAGAAGTCAGGATCTTCCAAAGATATATCTGTTCGATTGCCAGATGATACAAAGCTGGCCTATTGTAGAATGAAAAAAATTCCACAACAAAGATTAAAAGAACTTGCATTGATATGATAAGAACTTAAAATATAGGTTAAAAAATTTTTAATTAAGTGTTTGCAGTTGTTGCATGGGTGGCATTTTATACCTTTGCAAAAGTGGAACCTTTTCCTTCAGACTCTATAGTAATAGTCTGGGTTCGCCTCTGAAGGATTTGATCAATATCTTCCTCACAAAATTTGGATCCTTCATCCTCTTCATCCATTAATGCACCATAGGCCCCTTTGCGAAGGAGATCTTCTATTTCTTTCTTAGAAAGCTGTTGCACCTAAAATATTTATATTCGTAATTACTTAGCAAAGTGCACACTTTTGCTCAGTAATAACGCTTAACTTTCCAAGAAGAACTAAGAAAATACAGTATTTATATAACATGTCTTTGATTGTTGCATATTGTAAGGAAAGGGAAGCAATACTTAAGTGATGTTTGAGAAAGTCTAATTTAAGCATAGTTACTTTCATTTTTCAGTTTACATATTCACAGTCTGCAAGTTCAAACTCAATGAATTCTTGTATTAAATACACACAAGTTTAGCAGTTCTCTTTTGTTTTTCCCTAATCTACAAACTAAACCAAAAAATGCAGATTTACAACATTTGAGACAATTGGTTACATATCTTTTGGTTTTGCAATTGAAGCAAAGGCAGTTAAAGTGAGTTGCTTATGGTCACACAGTCTCAGTAATGGGAATTGAACCCACAACTTCTCAATTCAAAGACCAAAGCCTTAACTACTATGTCACACTTGTTAGAAATTAAATCAGAATTCAAGGTCTTAAACTTTTAAAGTTCTTGTTTAATTTGCATTTCAAACCAATGTATCCAAAAAAACAACAACAAAAAAAAAAACTGAACAGTTGTGTTAGAAAATTAAGGAAATACCACATTTAAAAATATTAGGTACAGAAAATGATACAAAAAGTTTATATGATATTAGAAAATGGCTGATGATATGAATAGTAGTAGTTCATCCAAATTATCTTTGTATGATTATTCAAATACCTTATATCATCATCTTGACACTAAGGATTACTTTGGGTAGTATTTTGGACAGAGGTAAGACTTGACAGTAAAGAATTGCAAATGAGAGAACAGTCTAATTTAATGTTGAAATACAAAGGTTCAGTTAAGTTACTAATAGACGTGGACTTCTTCACAGTAATGCACATATCTAATATTATATCAATTATACCTGCAAAGCTAAAAGAGCTACAATGCCTCTTCTATTGAGCAGCTTTTTCTAGTCATTAAGAAAAAAACAGTTTAAAGGCATAATATAGGCCAAGACCTGTTTTGTCTGAATTATAATAGACCTGTACAAGACATACCCCATTGGCAGCATTTTCCCTTCCACTCATTGACTGCAAAACAGCCTTATCCAAGCCCAGCTTCAAACTTGCTTTGTCAAACATTTCCCTTTCATATGAATTCCGGGTTATTAATCGATAAATTTTGACAGCTTTGCTCTGCCCAATTCTATGACATCGTGCCTGAGCCTGGGTAGAGAGAGAGAGAGAGAGAGAGAAAAAAAAAACAACACCACTTCAAGAACAGACTTTCCAGGAAGAAATCTGCAGAGAAATGACTGATTTATTTAAACAATAAAAGTGTGAATGAAAATGAATTATACCTGCAAATCATTTTGAGGGTTCCAATCAGAATCAAAGATGATGCATGTATCTGCTGCAGTGAGATTTATGCCCAAACCACCTGCTCTTGTACACAGCAAGAAGACAAATCTGTCAGAATCCGGCCTGGAGAACCTATCTATAGCTGCTTGCCGTAGGTTTCCCCTAACTCTTCCATCAATACGCTCATAAGGGTACCTAGAAGAAAGATTTAAAAAAAGATAGTTACTGAACAGCTATGTTCATACAAAATGCACAATAATTTATAGGATTTTATAAAAATAAGAACTCCTTTCCCTTGTGTGTAGCATTGCTGAAGTGAGTTTAATTATGCTCTTTACTCCAACTCTCTAGGGCTAAATGAATAAAGTGTGCCATGGCATTAATTAGGCAAAAACAATGCAACAAACCCCATGATACAAAACAAAGCTGAACTGAAAGGCAGTTTTGTCCATGCAGAGCACAATTAATATTCCAAATCTGTTCATTCTGAATGGCAGAAATACAAAGTCAATGGAAGCTTTGTGCTGCAGTATTCATATGCACAGGTGAGGCTGCATGCTGTTAAGTCATACCTTTTCTGGATGAGGTAGTCCTCCAAAATGTCCAGGCAACGCACCATCTGGGAAAAGATAAGCACCCTGTGGCCACCAGCCTTCAGTTTTGGCAGCAGCTTGTCAATCAGTACTAGCTTTCCAGCAGCCTGGATCATTGCCTGGAGGTGAAAATCTGGATAGTCGGACTGGTGAGTCTCCCTGAATTCATCCAGAATCTTCTCTTCAGCACCTGTAAACATATTGTAATGGAAAGAAAAAATATATATTTTCCCTTAGACTTATTTTCAACTACATAAAGATTATAGGTTTTAAAAAAAAATACTTTCAGCTTTTGACTTATTAAATGAAAACTGAATAGCACATTAACTATGCTCACAACACCTCGACCATAGGCTTCATATTCTGCACCCTTGTAGCAAGCAGTAACTATTAAGCTGAATCATGTCCACACAATATTCATAACCCTACTTAAATCGTATGCTTCGTTCACGGTTTTTTTATACACTCTTAAAGTCTGAACTAGCGTAAACCACTATAATTTGGGGTGTTCATAAGGAATTAAATGATTACCTCAAAAGGTAGAAGTACATAAGAGAATAGCTGCGTTAAACATTTGTAGTATTAATGTGTGCTTCAAATGAAATGTTTAACCTTAATGTTCTTAATTGTAATAGCATAAAAAAAAATAACATTTGTAACTACTGACCTTGAAATAATCCAAACAACCCCACATTCTTATGCTCGTAATTTTCATATTTAACCTTCTGGGAATGGCTTTTAAATTCTACGAGGACAACTTTGGGAGCATAAGCTGATAGTGCTTTGCCGCATTTTTAAAAAACCAAGTCTTCCCTGTAGGTTGGAGGACCTGCATGCAGGGCTGGATATAGATTAACATCATACCCAAGAAAAGCAATTGCAGATTAAGTGCCTTGCTCAAGGACCCAACACAGTTGGGTCACTTCTGGATTTGAATCGGCATCCTTCTGATTCCCTTAACAGACCCTAGCTCCAGAGACAATTCTAATAATTAATTCTTACAACTCCAGTAAAGTATCAAATATAAAAATTATACTCATGATCAGTAGCATTGAAAAAACAAACCATGTGCCTCATGCCTATATTACTAATCCCCATATATTTTTGAAGTTTTGTGAAAAGGAGTAACTATGACCCCTCATATTGACTTATGTGGCATGCACAACTAAGTCCTAATGATCATTTCTGCTGCAGACTCCTACTGCTTTAATTTTATCATAAAGGTATACTTCCCGATGCAAAACATGGTCCAAACATGGCCTAAAAAAATTTTTTTTGGGTCTACAGGACATAACTAGACATTAATGTTCCGTTAAACCCCACATTACAAGTTTTTCTTGTACCAGTAAGGCAGGACACGCTGTAGAAAAAAACAATGATTTCAAAGTGCGAAGTTGTTCTTATGAACACAATAAGCACCGACAGATTTAATACAAATATTAGTTCAATAGATAGAACAATTATGGCCTCAAGAGCATAAGAAAACTGATGGAAAAAGAAACCGTCAAGTCTCACTTTAACACTCTGGAAAATTAAACTATAACCAAAAAATACAGTTAAAAAGACTACTTGTATGAAAAGATGGTAAATAACTGGCATTGTGTGTTACTAAAAGAACTGGCCAAGCCAATCTAAGATTTTTATAGTGCCAACTGGAACAGTCAACAAAAGCAAAGCATGACATTTTACTTAGAAAAGAAAAATCCTTTGACAGCAATGAGTACAGAAGATTAATTTTGAAAGATGAAGTTAATATTTCAGTTTCAATTTAAACTGGGAGAGCATGCTCTACATGAAGTGATAAATATGATATAAAACCAACAAAGAATTTAAGACTTGAACAATTTTCAGTTAAGTGAAAGCTTGTAAAATTCTGTTTAATACAGGGGGGGGGGGGGGGGGGGGGGGGGGTGTTATGAGAAACATACAGGCAAATGGGAAATTAATTTTAAATACAACAATGGCTAATCTGTCCAATAGAAAGCAAAGACTGAAAATGATCTGGCAATTAAAAACTAAATGTGACTTTATATTTTAAAAACTGTTAAATTTAAATCATTTCACATTTCATTTTGACTGTATAATGTACTACTAAGACCACATCCGAATTACTGTGTGCAATTCTGGTCACCAAACTATAAATAAGACACAGCAGCACTTAAATGTGCAAAGCACCACCAACTCGTGGATCCTCTGCACCAAACAGCATGTCCTTATGTGAAACTGAAAGGTAACTATTTCTGTAAGACTGCAAACACAGATAGGTTTGAGTACCTAATTTAAAAAATTCTCAAAAACATCACCAAAGTTGATACTGCACAACTATTTGTTCATGAGAATGTGATGCACTGTTTAGTTCAAACATGGAAACTATGGGAATGTGCATTTTAGGATGCAAGCTAGGAATCTCTTCTTCACACAAAGGTTTGTGTAGGTCTTCAACAAAACCACCTAGACATGTAGTTGAGGCAGAAGCCTCAACTGAATGAGACACTTGGACAATAAAACTACTAATTAACCAAATTAACCTGACAGAATGAATGGCTTTTTATTTGGCAAACCTATGTTTTTATATTTCAGAAAAAAGTAATGAACAGTATGTACACTTTATGCTATCTGAAATCTCTTTAAGCTTGCACTTAACATGCTGATAAAAGAACATATTGTCTAAGTAATAAAAATTACAAAGATTAAACTTGCCATTAATAAGGTAAGGATGGTTGCAGCATTTTCGGAGCTCCATCATAGTGTTTAAAAGGTTCGGCACATTTGCGTTTCCACTGCCAGCTGATCCTCCTTTTGAGAGAAAGGCAAAATTCTTCTCTAGAATTGCTCTGTAGTACTTTTTCTGAATGTTTGTAAGCTCAACCTCAATGATGGTCTCTTCCTTTGGTGCCAGGTTCTTCTCGACATCTTCCTTAAGCCGCCGCAACATCATTGGTTTTAAAATGGCTTGGAGTTTTTGTACCTAAAAATTGCAGAAGTCCATTAATGTCAGAATCTTTTTTTTTTTTATAAAGATGGTTGCATTTTCATTATTTTATTGGAACTGCCAGTCATTAACTTTTAAATCAAACCTAGTTACTTTATTTGCACTTCCAACACATTTGCATATGGCACACAAATATCAGAGTTAAAAACTATTCTTTTGGCTGCTGCAGGAAGGTGTTTAGGGATTTTATGTAAATCTCAATCTTTTACTATTCTGGAATGTTTTGCTTAATCAATTACAAGAAAGGATTTATATTCAAGGATATCAACTTATAATTTGAAACAACTAAAGCAGTTACACAGTTTTGAGGGGAAAAATATCTGGGTGTTAGGGGTTTATAAGAATTTCAATGAAGGACAATAACAGAGGCAAAATGTTTAATGGGATCCTAGGTTACATTAATATGCTGTAACTGTGTGACCAAGGTAATAGTACACAAAATACAATTTATTTTAACCTAGAGAGATGACAAATTTCACTGAAACAAAAATACCCATGGAGAGGGCCCTTCAGGGTTAGTGTGGATTCTGGCTTTAAATTCTTTGACTGATTTTGTGAAGAATAAAATGAATGACAACGTATGTGTGACAGAATTTTAATTTTGTATTATTCTACAACCCAAAAATGAAAATGGGTATCACAGTACCCACCACATCTCAAAGAAAGTACATCTGCTTAGCATCTAAGAAAGGATACTCAAGAGCAACAGCAAGCACACAGATCCTTCCTTTGAAAGTAATATACATGCGCAGTTCCAGGGTGCCAAGTATCACATAAGTAGGAACAGCCTCTGCAATAAGAAGTAGATGGAGCTAAATAAATAATCGCTTCTTCAGGCACATGGAATGAATGCACTTGGCAATGGTAAGTAGCCAGTGACAGACTTAAATGGATTCCAAGGTTAGTGCCCCATTTAACCCAGCAATACATGTAGGGTATTACATCTCTACTGACAGAGGAAAACACTGATGGAAGTCATTTCACTGCCATCTGAAGATCAACTTGTGCTTCTGTGGTGTTTCTGTACACTGATGCAGTCAACAGCCTTCATATAATCTTAGCCTCTAACATCACTCCATTGTCACATCTGTAGGGCCAATTATGTACAACAATACATTGGGCTGACCATCCAGATTTCATGAACACCAATGATTCAGGCCCCAAGCAACCTCAATAAGTTGTTTCCTTGACTGTCCACCAAATTGTTAAAGTACTGCATAAGTACTCTAAGGTTACCATAATCTGACCATAATTTTCCATCAATTTCATCACCCTCAACTGGAGTTCACAACCAAAATGGACACATTTTAAAAGCCAATTACAAACTCAAGAAACGTCAAAGTGAACAAAGATAAGTAGACATAGGTGCACACAAAAGGGCATCACATCTGAAGTGTAATGCAGCTGTGTTGTGCATTAGAGCTTCCAAAGTGAAGGTTAGTGTTTTCTAGGAAACACTGGCTGGCACTCTACAATTTGGGAGTAGCAGATCCTACTGCTGTTGGAGGAATTCAAGTACCTCCAAGTCTTGTTCCTAAGGGAACACCAGAGGCGACCGGAAAAAAAAAACAAAATCAGTACTGAGAACAGCTTTATAAACACTAATGGACTCTGGTGGTAAAACAGGATCCAAGTTCTTAGATAAAGCTTTTGATCAATTAATTTGTTGACATTTCAACACTCTGTTACAACAGGAAGTGGGTAATGACATTTAAAAGAATGCAAATACTAAAAGCTACAATGAAGGTCCAGAGTGTTGCTGGACTCGCATTAAGTTATGTAGCAAGGTGCTCAGAAACAAATGCTCTTTAGGATTAAATGGTGCTAGCTGATTGCAGTTTGGGAAAAAATCGGACAGTTCACTGACAGAAAATCCTAGACAGGGTTTGAGAAAAATCATTCTACTTCCCCAAACTTCCCTTGGAAGTCTGTTGCTAGTGATAATACCCCAGTCATTCCAGCCTAATTTAGACACCATTAAGAATCAATTGGACAAATGGAAAATCTTTATAACTAACAGATACTTTAAGGTAGCCATGACGGCACAGAAATTACAACAGGTCATTTCTGTATTTTCTCTTATCATTAGACATTTAGCAAGGAAATATGAAATGGCTATTTAACTCTTATCTTTAGGTGGTGTTAATCTTGTAACTGAAACATACTGCAAATTGTCCATTTTATGATATGATAAATATCATATGAAATGCATACTTGTATATTTTGTGAACCATATTAATCAGTGAAAACAAAACAAAATCAAAATAGCCCCTACATATCTTTCCAAAGCTAGTGTCCGTCACCAAAGATATTTATCCAATATATGAAACTGACCAGACTGAATACCGGAGTATATGCATGGTTTAGGAAATCTGGTGAGACTACTTCTTGTGGAGGGAATTTGCAGACTCTGAACAAAAGATCAAACCCTGTTTAGACTACTAACTTATCCCACCCTAACCCCCCCATAACTGAATGATAGACTGAGAACACTCATCAAGTACCTGTTCTTCTGTTTTCAAGTCCCCAAACTCCTGCATGAAAGTAGTTTCTGATGGAAATCTCTCAGGTTCTAAGAAATTCAATAAACTAAAAAGTTCTTCAACAGTGTTCTGTAGAGGAGTCCCAGTTAATAAAACTTTATGCTCCTATATATATATGTAAACAAAAGAAAAACAATTAGATCTTTTAACAATAATGTTCTGCTCAACAAACATTGCCAGGTTAGTAAAAATACTGACCAGGTCCATCATTTTAAGACCTTCTAGCAGCTTGCAATTCCTGTTCTTTAACCTATGCGCCTCATCAATTACAACACATCTCCACTGAATATTTCGCAGTTCAGGACAGTCAGTTAGTATCATTTCAAAGGTGGTGATAACAGCATGGAATTTATAAGCTCCCTTTATAATACGTCCCTACAAAGAAAACAAAATAATTAATAAAAAAAACATCAGTTTTGGATAAGCACACTCTATTACAAAGGAACAAGTATCACTGTTACCTGAGGATCTCGAAAATACATTTCATATGTCTGTATCATCCGCCGACTTCCCTGGCTTCCATGATACACTACCACATTCAGCTCTGTCCATGTGTGAAACTCCCGCTCCCAGTTAGGAATAGTGGACAGGGGGGCAATTACCAAGAAAGGGCCATGAATTCCTTTCAAGAATATTTCATATAGAAATGTGATCGACTGAATGGTCTTTCCCAAACCCATCTCATCTGCTAAAATACAGTTTCGTCTAAAATAAACAGAAAAAACTGACTTTGGAGACGAAGTGATGGAGGAAAGATGCAAGATATTCTTATTAACAGAATTTACAAACTATTAAGCTACATAAAAATACCATTATAAAATTGCTAAAACTGCTTAACACCACCATATAAATATGCTAAGTAAACAAAAACAATTAAGATTGATGTTAAAAAAAAAAAAAAACAAAACATTATCAAACACTATATACATACGCATTGTACCAGTTGAAGAGCAGCCAATTAAGCCCTTCCAGCTGATATTCCCTGAGTGCATTGCCATTTTTATATTCCCTTGAACTCTCAGATTTCTGCCAGTCACTAGAAGGTGGTCGCTCCTGTTTTTAAACATAATGGTTACTGTTAGCAGTACCAAAGACATTCTCTTTTTGAAAACACTATTTGAAAAAACAAACACATACATATAAATACATACGCACACTGTACATGCAAACACTTATTAATATGTATATATTATGTAGTGGAACTTACCACACGATTCATTTCAGGCTCCCTTCCTAACAGTTTCTCAAACTCCTCAATCTTTCCAGGCTCAATATCCTGCCTTAGTTCCCAAGTGCTGTCCTCATAAGGAAGAGAGCACCATTTCACAAGATAGTGCGTTACAGGCTACAAAGAGGAGGAAAAAAGATATTTGGGGTAAAGACTCCCTATATTTAAAAAGAAAAAAAAAAACACTTGACTAATGGTATTTTACACTTGCACAAACAGCCCATCAAAAATACATTTTGGTTCCAAGCTTAGTGATGAATTTTAAATATGCATTTACTAAAAAAGTGGACAAGTAAAAATACCTCTCCATTTTCAGTGCTATGAGAAACATCCAAGATTCTGTCCACTTCTACATAGTCTGGATTGAATGGCTCGTCATCAATCTGTATTTTAAAAGAGATCACCTTAGTGCTTTAACCAAAAATTATGCCCTGGTAAAACAAAAAAAACACTACCCAACCTATCTTCTTAGGCACATTTAGCATACCTCAGTTAAGTGGTTTGTAACACAAATGGACATTATGTATGGCAACATCCAAAGTAGTACTATCAAAGTTAAAGCATTAATTTCAGAGGTACACTTCAGTTTGTATGCCTTACTCGCACTCAGTGCTTCAATGTTCAAGTCATACATTTTCAAACTAAGGGCCGACAGACGGTGTACAGAAAGCTGCGGCAGGCCTGACAAATTTAACATTCTTGAATAAAAAAATTTTTTTTTAAAGATTCTCTTTTAATTCCTTAGATTTTAAATAAATCTACAAGTAACTGAAAATATTCCTTACTTGTTACATAAAAGTAGTCATAACTCAATGTAGTTATACACAAAAGCAATGCATAGGTCCTCAACCCATGTGGTAGAGGAACAGCTGTCAGGTGGTACACATGGTAACCAAAAAAAAAAAATTGTGATAAAAAGTGGGACCTGAAAGTTGATTACACAGTGGCAACCACCAAATCTCCACACTCAGCTGTGTTTCAATTCCACCATTCACACACTGCTGCTGCTGTGACATTTCACTCCTGTTTCTCCCAACTCTTGTCCTTTTCCAGGTTTGCTGGATGAGCAAAACTGAAGTCTTCCAATGCTCACATTGGCTTCAAGATAACACCTTCCTTTTGCTTCCTCTTCTCTTTAAGATGCTCCATGCCAGGATGAAGACTGCTTGTACAGCAAGTGCTAAGACCAGTGGCATTTTTGTGAGAGAGCATCTCAGGTGAGTAATTAACTACCGCTATTTATTGCAAAATGGATCACATCAGACTGTAGACCACTAAACACAGTTGAAGATACAGGGCCGAGAGGCAGCATTCAACGAGATCTAATAATTCTTGTACATTACATTCATACCAGATAACTGCGTCTATCAAAGATTAATATAAGAGACAAGACTTCACAGTTTGAGCAGCTAAGAAGTTTGACAGCAAAGGCATGCACGTGATATTTATGAACAACCTTGGTTAAACGTGATTATTTGAGACTAACTGAGTGACGTTATGCTCGTAATTGAAAAATATCATTTGACAGCCCTAACTTAAAGGGAAATAAATACTTAAAGGGAAATAAATCACAGATTAAGGCAGCGGTTCTCCCTTGGGGGCGTGAATGTTGCCATATGTGGCGTAATTTCGCTATTCATAGGAAAATTTTAAACTTGTAGCAGTGTATCAGCAGCAAAAAATATAGGAATACATTTTATTAAGTTTTCAAAAAAAAAAGTTAGGGGAGCGCGATTAAACTTATGAAAACTCAGGTCGCAAATACTTGAAGGTTGAGAAATGCAGGATTAAGGAATGAAAAACCACTATGGATAAATAACACTAGTCAAAGACTAGAAAAGAAGAACATATGAAGCAAACACATTCATCCAAGGGAGTCTCAACAACTTATATCAATGAAAGTTTAAGGCAAATTACTGAAAATTGTGTCCAGTGTGTGTTTTAGATCTTCCCGTTTCCACAGAATTTCCCTGTATTTATTAGAAAATTCAAGTCTTCCCAAAGAATTAAATTCGTTGCTTTAAGCACTGGGTTCATTTCTTTAACAAGCAACTAAAACAAAGACCTTTAAAATTAGATTTTCCTATTAACAGATATTTCAATCTGACTTTATTACACATTTAAATTCTTTTACAGATTGTATTTTGCTATAGCAAACCATAACATACAAATCTCCACTTTACTACAGTTACATAAATACCTAAAGCTGACTAATTCCCCATATGATACTGCAGGTCGAAAATCCCTCATCTGAAATTCCAAAATCGAAAACTTTTTCATCAACATGATGCCACAAGTAGAAAATTCCACACCAGGGGCCTCATGTATAAACGGTGCGTACGCACAGAAATGTGGCGTACGAACGTTTCCACGTTCAAATCGCGATGTATAAAACCTAAACTTGGCGTAAAGCCATGCACATTTCCATGGTAACTCATACCCTGGCGTACGCAAGTTCTCCGCTTGGTTTTGCAGACTGGCGGCACCCAGCGTCAAAGCAGTGCTACTGTTCCTGCGTGGTCACCCTTTCTTTCTTAGATCCACATTCCTGACTCGACTTTATAAATACACTGAAACTAACTGCATATTGTTTATTACTGTAATGCATCTGATTGTAATTAACCTGCAGCAATATAATGGTCCAGGGAATAACTATAGTACTCCAAATACCATAACTGCTTTAGAGTTGTAACTCTCACTGCATCTTCTTCTTTCAGCTGCTCCCGTTAAGGGTTGCCACAGCAGATCATCTTTTTACATATTACTCTCACTGCACCACTTGGAGTATTTATATCACTATATCTGAGTGGGGAATCACAGCAGCAGCTGAGCGGAAAGAGAAATATCGGTATACAGCATGAAGCAGACGCTGTCTGAGCCATGGCAAAACGCTTTAGAGACTTCCCAGTACGGACTTCGCGGTTTAGAAAAGGTTTCATCCCAAGAACTCTAAACGCACTCAATCAGTCCATCAAGTGCTCCTTGTAGAACTGTTTACTTATAAGTACAATTACCTCACTGTAAACTTGCACTAGTTATAATATTGCACAACCTGCGCCACTTTATAAAGCGCATATTTACATATGATGACGGTATTCATTTTTAAGATAAAATGCAGCAAAATATGTTGATTATATTATACAGATAAAACTAACTTCATTTAAATAATCTGTATTGTTAATAATTAAACATGTGAGGACATGGTGCCGCAGTGCTAGCTAGTTCATGGATTGTTCCTGCATTGCATTGTATTCTTGCGATGACGCGACACTGGAAAGATAGATGGATAGAATAATTAAACATGTACTACAAAGATATTTCAATGTTCCTTAAAAGTTTTGAAGAATCGGCGTTCTAAGCTTACAGATGGCTTCACGTCTATTACATAGCTGATTGTGTGGCGATTGGGTATTTGGAGAAAGTAAGGACAGGAATTGGAGGTTAGTACATTTGAAAGAGACAGTACTGCTGTGATAAATTTTTTCATTGAAGGTTGCGCATGGCGCAGCAAGCCTCTTGCGTGAGACATGAAGCAGCACTGCGCCACTGTGTTCCCATGTTTAATAACATGCTTTCATTCCTATCATCATGAAAAATATCACGTATACATCTCGGTATTTTAATTATTCAGAGAGCTGTAATATCACGAATGTAATGGATTGTGTGTCCTGTTGGAGAAAGAGAAAGCCCGTTTAAGAAGCAGGTAGTGATTCACACACAGAGCACACAGAAGATCACATATAGAACAAAGCATTTAACATCCTACTTTAGTTACAATGGGATTTGAGAAACTAGTAAATTAAACGATTTTAAGATGAAGTTTATGATGTTCTACTTTAATGGCAAAATAAACTACATGATTAAAGTGGAAATTTCGAGATTAAAGTTGACATTTCGTGCTTTTTTCCCCCACTGTGTGCCTATTTTTTTTGTCTGTACCCTAATAAGCTTTCATATGACACTCAGACGCTGGGCTACGACTCGCCTTTTCACGTGACTTTGATATGTGATTTCTTTTTTATTTCGGGCACTGTGCAACTTTGTGAACTTGAGCTTTCGAGTTTCTCCGACACTCTGTCACTCGATCAACTTCCTTTTGTTGATAATACCACTGTTTAAACCAACAAATAGTACGTTTTTCCTTTGCCTCCACTTGGTATTCACTGAAATTCTTATATTTTCCCCCGTGCTTTTCCCATTGTCTTTTCTCAGAAGGCTATTTATATTGATTTGCATATTCAAAGTGGCATAATTCTGGGAGGAGTTGGGGCGGGACACAAGGCGTGTGCACGTGCGTTACTTTTTACGCTGATCGGGATTTATGTAGTGGAAGAACGTGAAAGTTTGCGCACGTACAGATTCCTGCATCTGGATTTTTCTGTGCATAAGCACATTCCCGCTTTTGTGCTTACGCCATGTTATAGTGTGAGTTCTACGCACGGCGTTATACATGAGGCCCCAGGAGTCTCTTTTATAAACATTTCTTGGATTTGAGTGTGAAAATTTGCTTATGCCAAAAGGTGGGTGTGAATAACGTGCAGATTCAAAATGAAATTATTCTTTCAAAGCAGGAGATGGTTGGGGTGGGGAAAGAGTGCTCCCAAGAAGCATCATGCTATCAATGATTGATGGGAGGGGGATGGGGAGTACCCCATGAAGCACTGAGCACCACTAAGCAACGAAATACAGTCGAAGAGCTCTGACCACAGTGAAGCGACAACACCTGCACTCAAAACTGCTGTGCAACACCATTAAAACTACAGATGACTGCAGTGTGTTAATGAAATGTCACTACTTACAGTTAATAAAAGCAGCTTTATTTTTTACTAGATGCCCTTACTGAAATACGAGTAAGTAAATTGTTCCAGTTATATTAGGAAACTTGAACAGTGCTGCAGATTGCCTTTTTATGCTGGCAAAAAACATTTTATGTATGTACTCCCACACCATCTGAAAACTGAATGTAGGAACTCGGTTAATTACTTCCAGCACAGCAAGCATGATGAAGTGAAGGTTGGCTGAGATATTCCTGACCTGAGCCAGTACCCTGAGAAGTGACAACAGTTAGTCAGTATAAACGGATGAATAACCAAAAAAGTTCAGTGCAAATATGCAGCACTAGCCCCTTTAAAAAGGGACTAAAATAGAGTCTATACATCATATTCATTACGTTTGATATTTAATACGTTTCTCATGTCAGCAGACAATGACTCAGGGATGTGAATTATTATAAACTTAAGTCGTTGTTTAGCTGGTTTGGATGCATTTCCCTACTGGATCAAACATTTCCCCAAAGATATCTCATGTATATGGAAATATTCCAAAATCTGAATATCTGAAATAATTCTGGCCAAGGGCACTTTGACATTATGCATTATCAGGACACAGAACATGTACTTATACAAGCACAAAAACTCTGCCAACCTCACTGAGAAATTTGTTGAGGGACTGCTTGGCTTTAAACCGTTTAATCTTCTGATGAATCCTCCTGTCTTTCTCCAGTTCTTCCAAATCAGCCCATCGGCAATGAAGGTATGAACTATGGGAAGAAAAATTCACTCCTGTAAATCATTCAGTTCACAAATATCAAAGGCAACATTTCTTTAAAAGTGCAGGTAAATTTGCTTCAAAACTCATAGGTACAAAAATGACAATATGGAAATGGTTAAACAGGCTATTTTGCAGATGTGATTATACAGGGGTGGGCAAAAGTAGGTTTACAGCTGCAAGTACATGAAACAGCGTTTTTTCTTTATTAACTGAATTTTTTGCCTTTTTATTACTAAAGTGTGTTCGAGTGTACCAATCATATCCTGCATGTCTTTTTCCATATGAACAAATGTAAACCTACTTTTGCCTACCCAGTATATATTACACTCTTTGGATTTCAGACCAGGAATATATTTTAACAAATAGACAATATTCTCATAATAGATTAACTCACAAGTTTTTGAATTTGACGTAGAATTCTTCAACTTCCACTTCTCCAGACTCCATCTGAAAAAAGGCAGCACATTTTGAGGTTTACTCTTTTTAAAAAGCCATCTGTCAATTTCTGTCTGAAACTTCTTTCACTTTACTATGGGCACCGACAAGCATAGCAAAAGTATTCTTTGACATAAAGTAGTAAAATGGAATTTTCATTTAATTTCAATATTCTGAAACAAAAAAAAATACTGAAAACCTCTACCACTCTGTCCTAAATGTAAACAGTGACATGAATCATTTTAACTCCTCCTCAACCACATGCAGCTCCATTCACAATAACATGACCCAGAGGCTGGCATACTGCCAAAACCACAGTTAAGCTGACGCCAAACGTACCATTTCCTCAGGCAGCAGCCAATTTGCAGCTGTACTACTAGAAGCCGCAAGTATTATTTTTGGCTGGCCCATTTAAAACTTCTTAAGGATATCTCAAAGGAGAATCACAGAGTTTACCTTGTTTACTTGCAAACAATAAAAATTACAGTGAATTCATATGCTCTGTTTAGGAAAGCTTTTCTGGGCCATGCCGGCTCTAAACATTTTAATTTTCGTATCTTACATCTTTAAGTCAGATACCAGTACTCTAAATTAGATGTTGTGCATCAATCACTTAATTTCGCAGATAAGAAAATATTCACAATTTGCAAAAATGAAAAACCTAAAATCACAGAATGACGGGCTGGTGATGTTCTATCCTTTACATAAAACTATCAAGATGTCCTAATAATCAGAGTTTACACAGTACACTGTATATTTTACACACAATTTTAAAACTGACTATCCTACTCTGAAAAGCATTCTAGTCTCTTCTTGGAAAAACAGTTGCATATTACTAGTTCAGGCTAACATTTGTAAAATTTTGTAATTGTAGGAAAAAAAAAAAATGTGTTAGACAAGTAAGCTTGAAATTATTTCTTTAGTAACTGTTTTGAAAATAATACTAATAAATTAAATTTTAAACAGGAGTGTCGCTGCTTATCGATATTTCAGCTAGAATACTTCTCATAAATTTCAGGTGCTTTATGATTAGTATTCACCTTGAAAAATATGCAAGTAAAGCTTTACTTCAAATGTCACATACCTGTTTCTTGCCCATGCGCATGCTCATAATTTTTTCAACAACGGGTCCTTCAGTCTCAAGAGACTCCTTGGGGGGGAAAAATATATATGCTAGTAAATTTATAGATAAGCTGAGAAAAAGATAATCTAAAAACTCTTAAAAAGGTACAAATCTCCAAGAAACCAATCAACAGAAGGAGCTAGAACCATCTACCCGTTCCTCAAAGTCTGGAGTATAATTTGAGACAGCAAGTCTGATAAAGTCAGCCGAGCCTGTTAGGCCGGAGTTCTATCACATTTCATTACCCATCAAAATATCCTGCACTTCAATCAGAAACCAAGGAAATGTAGGGAAAACTGAAGGTTACAGTGGGCTTACAAACATCCAGTTTGTACCTTTAGCTTTTAGCAGCAATTTCTAATAGAATTTATTTCAATATGTTTCCCGCATTTGATATTGATTTCATATTTTGCATTTCCAATTTTGTCTATCATATTTGCAGTATATACGAGTAGTTTTACATCTGGGTGAATATTCAATGTGCTTTCACTCTTTTTTTTACTATTGGACTTCCTAAAACATTTTATGCATTACAGTGCTTTGTACAATTTTGCTATTTGTTGGAATTACTGGATATTGTTAACACTGTTAGCACCTTTTGTGTAGACATTACTTCAAGGATAAAATATTTAGATCACAGTTACAAAATATTTTAAAACTTTTTAAATTCCAAACATACCATTCATTAAGTGTTTTTGTTTTATTTTGATTTTCCCCCTTTCATATTCCCAATTAATGTCAGTTAAAGTATCAAAATCTGAGGAAGCAGGTTATTTTAGTCTGGTCATATTTTGCTTCCCTTGCCTCTGACATCTACAAAATGTGAAAGGGCAGGAGAAAAAAAAGGCAGTGCATTAATGTCACACACAATTTTTAGTTGTAATCTTTTCTGATGGTCCACCTTTAGACACCTTTTTTAGAGAGTCTAGGTAATTTAATAAGCTAGAAGTGTATAATCTACAGATGTTTTGACTGCTCTCTCTGATTCAGAGTGAAATACAATATACAATTAAAACAATATATGAGGAGGCAAAGAGTCTCAGGCCAAGAGGGTTCCATTATCATCTAAAATCTTCCAACAAACACTGATTGCATATACATATGTATATACAAACCTATTCTATATTGAAGCAAATATTATTCTTTGAACTGCCCCAATGGAAACCTCACTTTATTACATTTGTCTTATAACTCATACCTGTCTCTTAATGACTGCATTTCTCGTACCAAGCTTCAGTGCAAAATAGCAAGCACTACAAAACAGATCCATGTACAAGAAAAGTTTGCTATGGAAACTATGATAGAGAGAGGCACTGTGCCTAGGCCAATTACTAGTCTTACTCTGACAGGCTGTTATACAGTCAATGAGCAAATTAGGAAGACCTATATACCTGCTTATGGATGCAATTATCTAATAAGCCAATCAATGCATAAAACCATGCAGACACAGGTCAGGAGCTTAAGTTAATGGTCACAAATACCAAAATAGGGAAAAAATGTGATATCATTGATTTTGATTGTGGCGAGATTGCTGGTGCTAGATGGTCTAGTTTCAGTACTTCTGTAACTGTTGATATCCTGAGATTTTCAAGCACAATAGTCTTCAGAGTTTACTTAGAATGGTGTGAAACATACAAAAAAAAAAAAAAAACAAACATACAGCAAGTGGCAGTTCTGCGGCTGAAACGCCTTGATGATGAGAGAGGTCAGATTGGGTCGAGCCAACAGAAAGGTAACGGTAACTCAGATATCCACTCTGTACAACTGTGATGAGGAGAAATGCCTATCATGAACTAAAACGAGAACGAAAATCGAGTAAAAAGGAAAAAAACAGCAATAGCATTTTCATTCAATCCGGTTCAGTCATGCAGAGGGGTCGTTAGTAGGTCACCCTGAGCATTAAGTTATGCTGTGCTGTTTACTATGCGGTGATCTTGTAACTTGGGCTTAACTATAGTCACATGGCGCTTATTCCGTAAAGGAGCGTTTTTTGTTGAGCTTAGTAATAATAATATAAAATAAATGTTCACTGGCGTGTGCAGTAAATTTGTTTTTTGTAATAATTTTGATCATTTTTATGGTCAAAATCACTGAATCTACACATTCCCTGATCAAATATAGCAAAGTGAAAGGCGAGTTGCGGCAGCAACGAGACTAGACGAGCTGAGCCTCAGTTTGGACTGCACTATCCCTCACACACTGGGTTGATGCATGCAAATGGCGGTGCCTGTTGCTATCTCTCTGTATGTTGTCAATACAATGTTTGCACACGCGTTTATTATTACACCCTGACTTTCGACAGTCTGGCTAATATCTTTAATGAATGTGTGGCATATCTAGTGAAAAGGCACAAGGTGAGGCAGACAGTACTGTGCTGCACTGAAGGGGGTAGATGCGAGCGCAACAGGTGCTTGTTGATGCTGTTCTTCTACACAGAGGCTCTAGGCACCAATAAGTAAGCGATTTCAGAAAGTCAAGTGCACTGCAGCAATCCGTTTATTTTTTGTTCCGAATGACTGACAAAATGGAAGATTAAGACTTTTAAAATTAAAGGAAATTGAGGACTTTTACAAGAAAGTGATGAAGATTTTCGTGGAGAAGGATAGGTGCATGGACTTCATTTACACATAAAGACCATAAACTGTTTTCAATTTTATAAAAAATGGGATCACACTAAGAAAAAAAAATCCAATATTTAAAAACTACATTTTGACCTTGAATAAATTTTTTTTTTCCCCGTGTTATCCTTTTGTTGAAGCTTTTGTTAAAGCATCAGACTTAAAACTTAAAAACTACATATTTCAATTAAGGTCAAAATTGAAATCCTTTTTTTGTACAACACTCTATACTTTCATTTGTATTGAATGAGTGTAAATTGTGAAATTGCAACGGCAAATATAGAACACAGAGTACAGAGCAACTGTGCTTTCTCCACTCTCTCTTGCTGCTATAAATGTAATGTTCTCTTAGCCAAATGTGTCTTACCTATTTGTGTAAAGAATGTTGATGAGATATGAAACATAACCAGTAGTCAATGTGCATGCTGCCAATTGAATAGTGAATAAGCTACTCTATTGGGTTCATATATTTGTAACTCACTCAGTCAGTGCCTCTCACCAGCCATGAACCTCACTGCACGTCACTGCTTCAGAACTGCCAGCAGAAATCGTCAACATACAGTCTGCTGGCGCCAGTGGCTGAGGATCTTGTCTGTGCACCTGCATTAAAGGCGCTCGTCAAGCAAATATTTTCACAGTGTGGCTATCTGTGCAATGGACATCGTTGCAGCATGAACAAATCTCTCGAAATGTGTGCTTGTTTAAAGCTTAACAGCAACGTGCTTGCATGGACTGGTTTCTTGGGTTGAAACACTTGATCTTACTGGCTGTACTCATTAGGCCACTTAATCTGTTTGATCATTGATAGTCAAGCTGTGTGTTTAATGGCATTATGAACTGTGAGTGTATTTTGTTGACTGAAACAATTTGCATTGAAATGTGTAGGCCTGTATTTGTATAGTCTTGCAAAAGGAAGAGAGAAAAAAAAAAAAAAAAACTAGAATTGTACTATTGTGTAAAAAAGCCAGAAAAAAAATCACACTAAAATTTGGAACATGGAACTAAATAAAAATGAAAATTGTTGACTCCCCTGAAAATTAGAACGAAATAAAAATTTAATAAAATAAAAATTAAAACTACAATTAATATCAGAACTGAAATATCACTGGAGTGTATAATTTGAGCTGTTAGAACTTCACTCATTCGCTCTATTGAAGGAATATTTTGAACAATTTTGTGCACGTACAGGCATGGGTTTTGCATATCTGTATGAATGTATATATTTTAATTACTTCCAGATGCCTATTAAACAGTACATATTAAACAGATGCATATTGAATCATGTTCTACTGTATTTTTTTTATATTTGTCATTCCAATGTATGTTTCTATGAAGATGCACAACAGCTATAATGAAAAAACAGTCAACAACTAGGGGTATCTGGAAGATTGAGTAATCAAATCGACTTGTTGGTGACCACGGTCTTGAAATAAAAATTTTTGCACTGAACAAAGTAAAAACTAAACAGGCCTACAAAATACACAACAACAGTAAACAGAGCTTAAACTGGATCTACAGGTACAACTGTCAGCCTTAACAGAGACAACCCAGTAGAATTAATCCAAGAGTTGTGTAATACAATTTCAACCTTCAATAAAGAACCTTAATTTTGAACAAAGTTGGCTTTTCTCATACATTACACTATTTGTTGTTCAAAAAATGTAAGATCAACAAACAAAAAAGCTGTCTCTTAATGTCAATAAAAGTTGCCTAATTTCATTACATTTTAAAACTATAGTGTTTTCTTTTTCTAAAAAATGCAAGGCAAGGTAGCAATACAAGTTTGTTGTACTACAGCAAAACAATTCATTTTTACAAACCTGACCAAAAAAAACTCAGTTAATTTACAAAATACTAATAGGCTGGCAGCTCTCCCATTAACTAGTGAAGGACACAAAATGTGCATTTTTTACCCTCAAAGGAGGGCAGTGAGGTATCTATATTCGGCTTTTACCTAATTATTACTCCTCATGTTGTCCTAAAATTGTAAAGTTTCATAGGTGCCTCTCAAAGTGGCAACCCAAGGACCCAAAAGTGGACACCAGAGGTGAAGGATGCCACCAGGCTGAAAAAGGAGGCTTTCCGAGAATGGTTAAGCACAGGAAACTCCTAAAGCAGCAGAGAGGCACAGACAGGCCAAAAGGGCTGTGGCCTTGGCAGTTAGGGAAGCAAAATTCCAGGTGTGGGAGGAGTTCAGAGACCATGGAAAGCAACATGTCGATCAGGCCGCGAAGAGGTTCTAGCAAACCATCAGGCGACTCAGAAAGGGAAGATAGGCATTCACCCTCAGCAAGGGTGGAAAAGTGCTGATCCAGACCAAGGATATTGTCCAGCGGTGAAAGAAACACTTTGAGGGGCTCCTGAATCTGATGGACACGCCCTCTGTTAAGAAGACAGAGCCAGAAGCGGATGGGAGGACTGATGCCCTCCCAACTTATTTCTTTAAATATATTTGTACACCTTAGTGATCTGTTGTTCCTAACCATTCTAAGCGGCAATTCAATTATCCAGTAGAAAACAATGGCTCCAAATATGATTCAATTTATTTCCAAATCATCTTAAGCTTAAAAATGATTAGCACATTAAGTGAATATTCTAATCCTGGCAATTAATTCAATAATAGTCTTCAATTGACAAAATTAATTTCAGAAATGTAACCATAAAGCTAGGAAAAATTCTACTAATAAATTTTGCTTAACTATTTAATAAGCTAAACTGAGATGCATTGTATTAAAATAAAGATATTCTAAACCAGTAGTATCTAGTATTGACTGAAATCCACTGGTTAAGAATGTATAATTATACAAACTGGACAAAATCACAGTAATTTCTTAATACAACACCTAAAAACAGAGGATTTCAAGTTTTGCTTATTTATACAAAAATCATGGACACCAAGTCCTCCAAATTCAGACTCCTGGAAGGCTACATTTCTGATGTAACAGACTAATCCAAAACTTGAGCTCCCTGCAGAGAGGGGGAAAAAACCCTGTAAAAAAATCTCTGTACAACACAAGACGATACAAGAACACAAGACATTTAACAAACCAGTTGAGACCATTCAGGCAATCAAGCTTTCTTGGTTAGCTAATAGCTAAGCTGCTCAAATACTGTTCGTGTCATTAAAAGAAAAATAAAGGACACAAGTTGATTAGTTTGAATTATACAGTAATGTATAACAATTAAACAGTGCTGCCACAGATTAGCTGAGTAATATAAAACAATACCATTAACACATAACGGAAGCACTTTTCTTAAACCCTAGTTAATTGTTTTCTTCTTGCTAGTTTACCCATACCACAATTTTGCAAAGGATATCATGGTAATTTTGTGAAAACGGTAACATTCTCATCGCTTTCAAACACATATAAATTTCCAAAAATACATATTTTTAAGTTTATATGTTAAGAGTCCCAATTGCAGGATGAGATAGTCATTGTGCAAGAAAACAACAAGTGGGTTAGATCTATTTTTACAAAAAAGAAAAAGAAAAAAATACTGGCATACAGTCTGACCTAAAAGGTTGTACATTAATATTACTATGTTACTTTAGCAGACTGAAAAAGAATCCAGATGTAGAAATATAGTATGTAAACAATTATTCAATACTTGTATACTGTCGTAAGAATTATATAACATTTGCAAATGTTCCAGATGCACATTAATAAACATGGAGTGTTTGTAAAACAATCATTCTACTGAAGTATCACAATTTTTAATGCCTACGTAACTTTATTTTCAATGCTGACCTGCTGCTCTGACTGTGAAGCATTTGATGGAGATTTCCTTCCAGCAGCATCAGCATCATCTGCCTCATCTTCAGAGATCTTGAACTCCAGATCCTCTGTGTATCTCTTCCTCTTAACTTGCCGGCTTGAGCGCCTCTTCTGTTTGATTAAGGGGAAAAAAAAAGGGGGGGTGGGAGGTTTAATATTTAGTCAGACTAATATCCTGAATGCATTACTTACATTTTTTGAAAGTTAGAATGAGGACACAATAAGTGTACAACATTGTCTGCACCCAGTAAAGGTGGCAGACAACATAAGGATAATTACGTTTACACAGCACTTTAAAAGAAAAATTACACTTTGTTTAAAGCTGTGTATCCACTACATTAAAAGTAAAGGAAACAACACAATTACTTTAATTCAAAACCACAAAGAATGTTAAATGTCTAAAATAATACTCCTATAACTGCATCCACGTGTCTGAAAGGAGGAACTCCTTCCACTGGAGCTAACCCTTAACAGAAGATAGTTCAGGAATTAACACAACAGCATTGTATGCTAAACTATGAATATAAAGTTCAATTTAAAGGTATGTTAAACTGTTAGAGGAGGATAAGGCCAAAAGAGTGAACTGGAACTAAACTTTGACCTTGGCACATTTGAGATACTTTTTATTTTGAATTTTTCAAACAAAGATTCACATATACATCCACACCAATCCCTGGGTAATTTACACAAATCCTTAACCCCAGCCTTGTATTTGTAACCCAAATACAAACGCTCATGCTTGTGAAGAACACTTCATTGGGTCCCCAAAGGCAGCAATGACAGTGATTTCCCAATGTTTGAAACTTACCAATAACAGGTTCTAGGGAATAACCCAGTTCTGTCATTTGCCTTTATTCCCCACAGTCAGTAAGATTAAGTATCTTTACCTGAACACCAGAATCATCCTCCTCCTCTGGTGAGGGAGGTGGCGTTTTTTCCAGGTCTGAGTTGTCAGAGGACTCTCTTTTGCGTTTCCCATCCTTTTTCTTTGTAGTGCTTGCCTCTTGATCCGATTTCTTGACACTGAAATTAACAATAAACTTTGCATGAACTAAATGTACGAAAAAAGATTTTTGGCAGAGAACTAAAGAAAAGAAAGCTTCTATTTTAGTATCATTTACTAGCATCTTGTAGCACCTCTTGCAGAAACATTTTAAACAGACGGCAAGCTATTTATTTTTAATATTGAACTTGCTGTAATTTTACTTGGACTGTCAAGTATTATGCTGACTTCCTAATGTAGGTATTACTTTTGCAGTTGTGAGATCTGCTCTTCAAACATGATTTTGTTCTAAAAGCACCAGAAAAACTGACAAAATAAACAGCACTTTGTACAACACAACACTTTACATAGCAAACCAATGTCGTCTTGAAATACACTTTGGGTTTGAAGGGTGTTATGGGTTTGTTGTAAAAGTACACTGAAACAAGTATGGACATTCATTATGTTCAGGTATGCTGTAAGACAATGTTACACTTATGATTGTTATTAGAGTGAAGCAAATTAGCTCAGAAATTACCAGATATAGTCGATTGAAAGTGACCCCGCAGACACCTTTAGTGCTCATAAAGCTAAACAAAAGGATAGGTTGATAGCAGCAAATCATAGATCTTCATAAAGCCAGGTGAAAAATCCACATATTGTGTCATAGGCTAGCTACACATGTTCATGTGAAGTGATAATGCCTGCTATAGATTAAACCGATTTTAAAAAATTCTTATTGGTACACAGCAGGAAAGGTCAAATATGTTGGGAGTCATGCAGTTAAGTACCAATGTTTACCATAGATGGACGCTTCTGCTACATGTAAAGATAGCCTGACTGCAAAATAAACACAGAAGAGATATGGATAATCATACAGCCTTTTGTGGTCTGTCTGCCTACCTACTGGCATTTTTTTAAAACAGAGTAAAGATGGCAGTGTATATATAGGCAACAGACAATGTAAGGGCTGTTAACCCAGAACATGCCACAGAAATTGCAGCATTTCACACTGCCTAATTTTTGGGAGGAAACCAATTCCTGTGGTTAATGGAATAGGCCATTAGACTCTCTCTTATTCCTATTACGATCTTGATGCTGTAGAAATTTCTACCAAAGTACAGAAATTAGGCACCTGAACATATTTCTTTTTTAAAAGATACAAAAAACACAGGTGATAGTGGAAAAACAGGTCAGCCTTTTAAATATTTTCTACCACATTATTTGTGACCCTTTCATCATGAAAGGGAAAGACAAATAAACAAGCGCGTGAATGATTATAAAACTGAACCAAATCCTGTCCACTAAGCGCCATTGCATCATTTTAAATTTCTAACATAAGGAAGCACAAACAATGAGTTGAGTCATTGCAACTACGCAAGAATCATTCAACTAACACCAACATCAAATGATATCAAGTGTCTGCTTGCTTCTGGGGACATTTAGATGCCAAAGACAATTCACTCCACTCTATATCCTGTGGGCTATTTCAAGCCTGGAGAAGCAGGCACACAGTTCTTAGGGCCCTATGATTTCCGTGATGCGGAAAACACGGACAAAAATCACAGAATTAAAGCATAAAAACTAATTTTACATTTAAAATGGAAATGTGCGGAGTTTAGAGACTGAAGGGGTGACTGTTACTAAATTTCCCAATAAAATAAACGATTGAATAATCTGTAGTTTTATCATTCAGATACTATTTTCTAGTTGGTTATTTTTCAAGTGAACGCAATTCGTAGAAATTCATTCGTGCTTTTATCTGTTTGTACGTACGCATGTTTCCTGTATGTTTTCTCTTTAAGGTACGCAAATTAGCTAGCTGCACAAGAAAAATGTCGACGCGTGCAGTTTCAGATACCCTAACTACATAGAAAAAAAACTAAGACACACAAGCTTAACTGCAAAATTAAGGGCACAACAGTATCCCGGCGACTTTTACAAACAAATCTGGACAACTTTTCTGCAAAAGATCAAATCTAAAACCCATCTAAAGTACAAGGAGAAATTAAGATCAAAAAGTGTTCTTCAGGTAACAATAGAGGAAATAACAATCGTCAAATGCAAGACGCCAGTTTGTGGAGGTCTTTGTGGCCATGCGAGACAGACATACCACTTGAAAAAATTAAAAAGATGCGTGTCCTTTCTTTATTAAGCATTGTAAACAAGGAGGCATGCTGCCAGAAAATGAGAGCAGCCTTCTTCAAACTCATTTGCGCCGCGTCTTTGCGCAACATATGGACGCCGTACTACGCAAGATTCGTGGCAATAAAATTTATATTGTAGATGATGAAACCACTGACAGCAGAGACCACAAAGTTCTTAACATAGTCATAGGTGAGTAAATGTTTAGCTGCATGGTAATTCTTTTATGCAGGCAGTTCTAATTGTACATGAAATTATATTTAACTGACATTAACAGTCTTTCCCATAGAAAATGTTATTAGTGAACAGCACTGGTTGTTAACGGGTTCCCTTTTAAAAATTAACAACGATGTTTCTGGATTTAATAAATGTTTTGCCTCGCGGTGATGAAGAATGCAAGGTCCACATTTGACTCTTCCGTTATTAACTCAGCACCTAGAAACCTGGGTGGAAGAGCAAGCTTCTCCTCAGTGGCAACATGCCCTTAAAAGGAGGGGTCTCTATTTTTCTTTTTTAATTCCCTAATTTAGCGTCTTGGAGGTTAGTTTGCTTTGTAATTATTTTAAAATACGCAGTAGATGAAGCTACAGATGTAATGATGCACGTTTTTAATCTGTAAACATTTAAGGTTTAAGAATCATTAGAAATAATTTAAATAATTATAATTACAGGTAGTGAAGACAAGTATTTTTTGGAAGATGTTATCTTTATGGAGAGCTGCAACTTTTCCACCTTTTCACAGGCAGAACTTCACTTCCTTCACAACAACCAGCTGAATCTTAATGACATTTTAGCAGTGCTTACAGACAATGCATCTGAAAGCATACCAGGAAGTCTTAAAAGGGGTTATGCCTAACAGTGTACATTCAACCTGACTCTGTCATCAGTTTGGTGGGACAGACCTGGCAGCACTATAAATACTTTAGTGAGGCTGCACCAGTAGTGATGTGGGCAAAGTTTGCCTTCTTCAAGAAGCCCGCCAGGAACCACCGAGGAAGGAAACACCAGGTGGAATAGCTGATTTGAATCAGCAGGGTAACTCGCTGAATACATTCACCTCTACAAAAAGTTTGACTGAACACATCAGCTCAACAACATTTATTTATATATAGCACATTTTCATACAAAAAAGTAGCTCAAAGTGCTTTACATAATGAAGAAAAATAAAAGACAAAATAAGAAATTAAAATGAGACAACATTAGTTAACACAGAAAAAGAGTAAGGTCCGATGGCCAGGGAGGACAGAAAAAAAAAAAAAAAAAAAACTCCAGACGGCTGGAGAAAAAAAAATAAAATCTGCAGGGGTTCCAGGCCACAAGACCGCCCAGTCCCCTCTGGGCATTCTACCTAACATAAATGAAATAGTCCTCTTTGTATTTAGGGTTCTCACGGAAGGACTTGATGGTCATGCAGACTTCTGGCTTTTAATCCAGCTCAGGCTGGAACAAATATCCTAGACCCTAAAAGTGAAGTTAACCTTCATCTCAGAAGGATGCATCGAACTAGTAACAGCTCCTACTATTCTGGAGGGCACTCACTATCCTACTGCAGTCTCAGCATACTGCATCATGGAGGATCTGGGCTCCTACCTGATAGATGGAACTGCAAAATAAGGTTCAGTTGTGCTAGTGTGCAGTTTCATTAAAGGAAATGTAAAGTGCCATTTCATTATTGTTTGTTTTGTTGTAGCTGTAGGTACTTATAGTAAAACAAAATCCAAATCAAGGAAAAATACTGAAAACCGAAAATCAAAAACAAACTAAATTTGTGAAAAAATAAAACCGATTCCATTGGGGCCCTAAGTTCTCCAAACAGAAGATCATCACATGTATTGAAGACCTATTTTAGCTTAATGTTTTCCCCCTTTTTGTAATCAATTCACATTCTAACTTGCTCTTCACAATGGATTTTATGCAAATAGGATTTTTGCTTCAGGGTGCAAATTGGGCACACACCAACAAGCCAACACCATACGGTACATTCATACTCTTTTTGGTGAGCACAATCAAGGTTAACAGGAAACATTTTCCCAGCGTTATATACCTGACTGAAGATAATGCCAATATGGTCTGAAAAAGGGGGTTATCTTTTTAAACTATTTAAGAACATCTATTAGAAAAATCTAGACATTAAAAAACAATTTGTAATTGATCCCAAACTTTTACCACATCTCACCAATGGGGAGTTAACATGAATATGAACCATCTAAACATTAAGCAAAAAGATAAAACGCTCTTAACCAACTTTGCATAGCACTGGTAACATTACAAATTAGAGTTAACCAGTAAGAGTTTGCAGATGGGAATGCAACAAATGCACTGGGACAATGATCTTACTAGCGACCAGTTCTCCAAAAGGGAAAAAGCCTACCAACCAACAATGTGGATAGCAAGGAGGTCAGAGAACTTGCATTTTTTTTTTTTCCTGGAGGGTGAAGTCTTCCAACTCTGGTTCTCATTTCAAGACTTACAAAAGAAAACTAAGGGAAATTCCCCTTAAAAACACTTAAAAAAAAATTCTGAAAAAACAAAACTATATTTAAGGCTCAGATGCACACAGAAATGCACATTCCGCCAAACCCTCCCCAAACTGAAAGTTTTGTGCCACACATGGCTAGAAGCCACCTCTTCTAAGAGGCTCCACTTCCAGCATTTATTTCCGCTCTCTCTGCCACAAATTATACAATGCTACAGCAGCGCTTGGGGCCCCTCTCCTTTCATCTGCACGCCAAGAGCAATCAGATTACCCTGGTAACCAGCGGTCACATGACCAGCACCTGCTCCTTTGGCTGGATGCCACTGACTAAAGCCATCTGCTTCCCTCAATCATCTTTCAAACAGTCCCAACACCTGCACTAGACCATTTTGTGGTTTGCTTTTTATCAAATCACTGCTTACAGTGTTACCCAAACTTGAAGCATTTTGTCCACATACGGTTAACAACACAGAAAAGAAAAAGTCATCCATCAAACACTAAGAAACTTCCAGGTTCAAAGGGAGAGCAGAATGGCCTTTTATATCCCAGCTCTATAAATCAGGCCTGCAGGATGCAATTTAATTTAGAGGAATCACAGCTAAAAACTGCTGTCATAAACTATAGGTAGGAAGAATATATACTATTGATTGCTGTTGAAATATCAATGCAACTTTTGGAAGGCTGGAAAAGAGGACAGGAAAGGTCAATACCAGCCTTGCTCTTGGACAACATTTCCATAAAATCCAGTACCTACTGTATGCATAAGGCCTAGATGTAACCTCCTAAAACAGCAACATGCCTTGCTACCGACCTTTGAGGGTCGCACAGTAGGTGTAAATAGGTGCCGACAGAATTTCATGGTTTACTCCATTGCAGCCGCATTGCTTTAACTGTACATTGCCCCATTAAGAAAATGGCGCAAGCTGCACTGCCATGGATTTGTTTAATAAACTAAATAAAGCTCAAGAAAGTTAATGTAAAAAGTTCTGCTGCATGTCTCTATAATCCCTCACCTCATGATGGGGTTTTGAAATATACTTATACACTAACAGATAATAGTTACATAGTAGTTATAAAGTGCTTTTCTGGTGCATTAATATAGACATATGAGATGCCTCACACCAGGCTACACAGGGATAAAAAGTTGTCATTTGCACCAGAAACCTTGTGATATGAAGTCCACCATTGTAAACACAGATATGTATTCTGGCAAAAAAAAAATCTAAACTTCAACCAGGAAAGCAGAATCATAAAAATCTATAAAAGGAACAAGCAAAAAGTCTAAATTAATGAAGTCCAAATCTGGTGAACAATTTAGGGAGCAGTGAAGGCAGAAGATAGCTGGAGTAAATCCCAGAGCTATTTTTCGGTTTAAAAAAAAAAAAAAAAAAATCTTAACACAATTAACGATATTCAGTATTTATTAGTGCAACTGTATACTATAACCATAAGGTGATACAAATTTTTCAGTATTGCTTACATGTTTTTGGCTTATGCATAGTGTTGGATCAGTACTAAACTTTTGACTTCTGTATTGATACCGGCTTTGGGACCTCAGTGTTGGTACCAAAACTGTTCCAAAGCAACTATCAAAAAACTCCAAAACTTTCCATCTCACTCCAGCCTCTCTGGTGCACCGCACAATTGCTTACTTCCCTAGTGTGCTGCACCATGCACCACATAACACACTGCATCCCACTTGATAGTCAATCGTGTTTTAGTGGGTATCCCATTAGGGGATGAACCTCTAGGATTAGTTGATGTGGCAGGCACAAACCCTTCTGATAAATTTTTTTGCTGAAGACACCAACTGGTGGACTCTTTACGCGTGTAAGTTCCTGCGCAAAATATATTCCAAAATGGTTAAAACAATTTTTTTTTTGGGCACAAAAATAACAGGGAAACCCCAAAAAGATATACAGGGCATCAAGGTGCATTATTCATTCATAAGTAAGGCGCACACATCTTTTTTGGAGTTAAGCAGCATATGAACTTAAAATTTAAAAGACAATTTCCCATATTTCTGGATCACATAAAATGTAAAAAAAAAATAAATATGGTAAGAAATTAACTTTCATGCAAAACAAACATGGAAGATTCTTATGACAGACCAAGACTGGATAGGACAAGAACATACAGAAATCCATCATAAAAGCCAGATGCAAGAGAAAATTCTATATTGAAAGCAGTAAAATGACAGACTAATACATGTGGATGTTGGATCACAGTTTATGAACAAAACCAGGAAGACTACAGTCACAATGCTCACCTACAGATTTTGCTGTACAATTACATGGGATGCAACAAAAACCTAAGATAACAAACATGAAGGTAGACTAGTACTGTATAAGAAACCGCTCAAAAGAGAGAGAGCTGGAAAAAAAAAAAGTTGAACTAAAAAAGTTAAACTTAGAAATCAGATGATGTATACTTGAGATGTAGAATTGTGGAAGTACACACAAAATACTGCAGTCCGATTTATTTTGATGCTCATTGTAGTTGCACTCCTTGTTTCCTTAGCTCACTTTCCACTAGATTCTTATTGCTATTAAAGGTCTACGTTATAACTTGACCTGCATTTCAATAGCCATGTAGTTCAACTAGAGCCTCAGTACTATCACAACTTGCCAAACTACTTAATGTAACTTCACTTACTGTATTGCTCCCACACTGGAAAGTAAGCTCGCTCTCTCTCACTTGAAAGGTGATTCTCCCCCTTCAGTGCCCTTAAGGTGTTTCACCATTTATACAGTACATTCAGATGGAGCAACTACTACTTCTATTCTTTGAATTTACACCATTTCTTTACAATCCTTTACACTTTCAATTTACTCTGTTCTTTCCTGTTGACATTTTGCTTATTCTAAGAGCAGTATATTTTTTGCACTTTAATTTTGTTCTTAAGTTAAATGTACACATTCAGGTTTATCCCGGGGTTGGTACTGGGTAGGTTAGTTCACCCTGCAAAATTATTCTACACATCCAAGTTTTCTTCTGGCATCCTAAACACACGATTAAGTGGCAACTCTCAACTGCTCCTGTGCAGGTGGGCGTGTGTGTATGTGTGTGTGTGTGTATAACAGCATGCCTCTTAATGCAGTGGAGCTCCACTCACTGTTGGTTCAGTTCTTGCGCCTAATGCAGTAAATGGGCTCTAACGTTCTGTGACTGATTCATCCATTCATGTTCTAAAGCAGCTTATCCAGAGCAAGGCTGCAGTAAACCTACAGCCTATCCCAGCAAGCACTGGGCAAATAGCAGGACCAATCAGTGAACAGGGTGCTAGTCCAATGCAGGGTGAACAAACACACACACAATGTCAGTTTAACATTGGCCAATCCACCTAACCTCTGTCATGGGACTGTTAGAAAAACTCCACATACACGTGGTGACACCATGACAACTCTAGGTAGGGAACAATCCTGGACTTCCCTGTGCCACCTACTTTCAATAATTCTAAAAACTGGCAATGAAGATGTTTAAATTTATGGATGGATAAATCGAACAATTATAATTATTACAATGTGTGCTACAACCTGCCTGGTTCTACACAAGTCATACAAGATCCAAACAGTAATGGCATGAAGAATGGGGTGGGATGTCAAAGACTGGCTTTGCAACAAAACAGCTTATATCCTCAAGAAATAAGAGTTTTATCAATTTGCACACAACTATTTACTAGTGAGAATAATAAAACTTTCACCTTAACTGAAGAACACTTCGAAACACAGGATTATTGTAAAGTTGCAAATTCATGTTATCAGTAAAATGTACAATAAAAGACACTTAGATTAGTCCAAGTTTTGCAAATAAAAAAAAAAAAAAAACTACACTTCTGCCTAGGTTACCTTACTTAAACAAATGGTTTTAAAAGAAACAAGCACTAGGCAGATAACCAATCTCTAGACAAAAACTAAACTGAAGCGAGGACTCCACCCCACGTCTGTCTGCTTCTGCTCTGCAGAAAAGGATGACCCCCCACTGCCTCACAGTAGACACCTCCGCAGTAGCGCGTTAAATCCACGTCTGTGCCGGAAAAGTTGTGGTGCACATGGCAGCTGGAGAGCAGCAAGGCAGCCTGTGACAATGAAAGGGCTAAAAAGGGTTTTAAGTCAGACAGACATGTGCATGCACGCACACACAAATAAACATACATGTCTAACAGACACCTGTCTGGGGCAGCAAGTCGAACAATAAATGAATTAACAAGGCCTGACATCTGCAATATAGCTGTACATTGTTAGCCAAGATACCTGACGGAAATGATAAAAGCGGACAGAGTCACCTGAGGTGTAGCCAGGTTTCTAATTGCCAGTTTCAGCTTGCCCTCCCATTATTCCACTTTTGTTACTTACTATACATAGGAAAAATACCATTCTCCTCTATCAGCAACAGTTTCCAACTGAAACTAAAAAATCTGACTGGAATCAATTTTGAGGCTTGCTAGCACACAAGCTCCCCATATGTTTAAGAAAAATGACCTGCCGCGAAATTTGTTTTTTATATATGTGTCTGAAGACTACGTACAATATTTTTTTAACCTATTTCACAATACAAAAAGGACAGTTCTCTCATATTAATAAAGATACAGATGTGCTTTTCATCAAAATAAGTCCTCTGTTTATATTAAAAAAAAAAAAAAAAAAAAAAGCCTCTAAGTCATGCTTTACCCTTTGGACCAAACAGACAAAAATATGTGCAAACAGATGAAGACAAAATACTATATAGGTACATCATAAGTACATATCATATGATGTGTTCAAACATTTTTGCAGGTACCTAATCAGAACCTGACCTTGATAAACCAAAGATGCAGCAGACAATGGTTAAAAGGCTATGGACCTTAAGTGAGAATGATGAATCTACATATTCAAATCACATTCAAAGTAACTGCTGACAGACTATATAAATGAGTCTCTGTGGACTTCAATATAAATGTAAAATGCTTTTTAATAACAATCACCACAAGCATTATGAAATACATTGATTAATTCTGAGTCATGAAAAAATGTAAACTGAACCAGTAACTGTAGTAGTCTCTCACTTGCTCTGTACTATAAGGTACCCATGGCCTTAAAATACATTATATTGCAAATGCTAGTGAAAAATATTAGCCAAGTTTTGTTTAAATTGTTAATTTATGATGGATTACAAGTAGATACAAAAAAAAAAAAAACAGGAGAATGTAGTATATGAATATTTGGTGTTTAACATCATTAAGAATAAGATTACAGTGTATCCGGAAAGTATTCACACCGCATCACTTTTTCCACATTTTGTTATGTTACAGCCTTATTCCAAAATGGATTAAATTCATTTTTTTCCTCAGAATTCTACACACAAAACCCCATAATGTCAACGTGAAAAAAGTTTACTTGAGGTTTTTGCAAATTTATTAAAAATAAAAAAACTGAGAAATCACATGTACATAAAGTATTCACAACCTTTGCTCAATACTTTGTCGATGCACCTTTGGCAGCAATTACAGCCTCAAGACTTTTTGAATATGATGCCACAAGCTTGGCACACCTATCCTTGGCCTGTTTCGCCCATTCCTCTTTGCAGCACCTCTCAAGCTTCATCAAGTTGGATGGGAAGCGTCGGTGCACAGCCATTTTAAGACCTCTTCAGAGATGTTCAAGTCTGGGCTCTGGCTGGGCCACTTAAGGACATTCACAGAGTTGTCCTGAAGCCACTCCTTTGATATCTTGGCTGTGTGCTTAGGGTCGTTGTCCTGCTGAAAGATGAACCGTCGCCCCAGTCTGAGGTCAAGAGCGCTCTGGAGCAGGTTTTCATCCAGGATGTCTCTCTACATTGCTGCAGTCATCTTTCCCTTTACCCTGACTAGTCTCCCAGTCCCTGCCGCTGAAAAACATCCCCACAGCATGATGCTGCCACCACCATGCTTCACTGTAGGGATGGTGCCAGGTTTCCTCCAAACGTGACGCCTGGCATTCACACCAAAGAGTTCAATCTTTGTCTCATCAGACCAGAGAATTTTCTTTCTCATGGTCTGAGAGTCCTTCGGGTGGCTTCCGTCTGGCCACTTTACCATACAGGCCTGATTGGTGGATTGCTGCAGAGATGGTTGTCCTTCTGGAAGGTTCTCCTCTCTCTACAGAGGGCCTCTGGAGCTCTGACAGAGTGACCATCGGATTCTTGGTCACCTCCCTGACTAAGGCCCTTCTACCCTGATCACTCAGTTTAGATGGCTGGCCAGCTCTAGGAATAGTCCTGGTGGTTTCGAACTTCTTCTACTTACGGATGATGGAGGCCACTGTGCTCATTGGGACCTTCAAAGCAGCAGAAATTTTTCTGTAACCTTCCCCAGATTTGTGCCTCGAGACAATCCTGTCTCGGAGGTCTACAGACAATTCCTTTGACTTCACGCTAGGTTTGTGCTCTGACATGAACTGTCAACTGTGGGACCTTATATAGACAGGTGTGTGCCTTTCCATCATGTCCAGTCAATTGACTTTACCACAGGTGGACTCCAATTAAGCTGCAGAAACATCTCAAGGATGATCAGGGGAAACAGGATGTTCCTGAGCTCAATTTTGAGCTTCACGGCAAAGGCTGTGAATACTTATGTACATGTGCTTTCTCAATTTTTTTATTTTTAATAAATTTGCAAAAACCTCAAGTAAACTTTTTTCACATTGTCATTATGGGGTGTTGTGTGTAGAATTCTGAGGAAAAAAATGAATTTAATCCATTTTGGAATAAGGCTGTAAAATAACAAAATGTGGAAAAAGTGATGCGCTGTGAATGCTTTCCGGATGCACTGTATATGCTAAGGTTTCTACAGATTTTGCTTGGTAGAAGAGTCCAGTGAAAAAAAACATTCTTGTATATTAAAAAACATCACACTGTGTAGACTAAACGAACTAAAAATTTATTTTCAGGTGAATGTGTATTACACTAAAACTTGGGAAAAAGATCTCCTACCCTCACATTCCAAAGTAGCTGCATTTACTTGGAGAAAATTAATGTAACAGTCTTATAAGAGCCAATCATAGAAAGTTAATAATGGAACAAGCTGCCCACCTACATCAATGCTGAACTGCTGACTCCCTCAATGTATTTAAAAGACGCAATTCAAACCCCATGTTTACTGTGAATCTGTCTAACTGATTGAAGGAAAAAAAAAACTGATATTCATACTGTTGGTTGATTTGTTGTGACAAAAAGTTGCTTAATTGTTAACCTATGTTTCTAAACTTATTAGTTATTACATCTTTCCACTTGTGGCAATCAACTTTTGTTACCTGTCCTACTGCACTTGCTGAACAGACCCTAACCTAATGTTTCTCAATTATATTTACCTCTTTTGTAAGTCGCTTTGTATAAAGATAGATGTAAATGTACTGACAAATGCCCTGATACTTGACACAAAAAATAAAAATGTAAGATTTAAACCTTAAAATGAAACGTGTGTGTAAAAGGTTTTTGCTTTGAATATAACAAAAACTTTTAAAATGAAGACATTTTGGTCTCAATGCCCAAATAACCTTTACAGTAGCAGTAGCATTTAGAAAACACAGCTAAAAGACTATAAAAAATGGTGCTCATTCCTTTTGTAAAACAATGTAATTATCAATGTCTAATTTTTTGGAATTCAAATTTCCTAAATAATTTTTTTTTGTATCACAGCTGTAATAAAACTTTTCCTCATTCATTTCTGTAAATTATAAAGAGAGTAAGAGAAATTAAGAGCAGCAAAGGAACATACTACATGCAATACTCACTGCAAGATGTACAATAATGAGCATAATGCATACAAGTGACAAGTGCCAATGTGAATTGATCACAGTGTGACTTCACTGGTAGAATACTTCAATGCATACAATTGTATTCTGTGCCAAATATGCAAACATATACATGAAAACTGTCATTTTAAGTTCAAATACGAACAAACAGTACTTTGCTCATTATTCAATAGACTAATGGAGAATACAAGTCTTGCATTTCTTCTGTACTTGTTTCAGCTTTGGATTTATACAAGTGCCAGCTTTACATACCTGAGAATTACTGCAAATGGTGACTGAAAAGAAAAACTGCTGAACTGTCTATACTTACTGCATTAGAGAAGATGAACAGAGAAGCCCAAGAACAGGATGTGTTTACATAATGTTCCACTTACATCCATTTCTTCAATTGCATTAAATGTTTAATTCCAGAATGCATTTAAAAACTTAAATGCAAGCTTAAACAGTGGCAAGTATGAATATAAAAATTAAATGCCAATTTTGGTGAGTCTTAAGAGGGCTAAATTTGAACATAGGGGCCAGACAAACTTGACATTTAAAATATTTGGGGAAAAGCAATCCCAAAAGCTTTGGCATATTCCACAATAAAAGATCCATATTGTCACATGTATGGAGCACAGTGAAATTCTTACTTGAATGTGCTAATCAACATGCAACACACTGCCATTCTTTAACATCATGATCTTTGAGCATTACTACCTTATCTAGAAAGTTCTTCCTTCCTTGCCTGGAATATCACAGCGTAATAAGTTGCTGTGTACAGTCATGGCCGAAATTATCGGCACCCCTGGAATTTTCCTTGAAAATGCACCATTTCTCCCAGAAAATTGTTGTATATACCAAAACATTTGTAATTGCATGTTTATTTCCTTTATGTGCATTGGAACAACACAAAAAAACAGAAAAAAGCCAAATCTGACATTTCACACTAAACTCAAAAACCGGGCTGGACAAAATTATTGGCACCCTCTACTTAATATTTGGTTGCACGCCCTTTGGAAAAAAATAACTGAAGTCAAGTGCTTCCTATAACCATCAACAAGCTTGTTACACCTCTCAACTGGAATTTCCGACCACTCCTCTTTTGCAAACTGCTCAAGGTTTCTCAGATTTGAAGGGTGCCTTCTCCAAACAGCAATTTTGAGATCTCTCCATAAGTGTTCAATCGGATTTAGATCCGGACTCATTGCTGGCCACTTCAGAACTCTCCAGCGCTTCGTCTTCAACAATTTGAGTGCTTTTAGAGGTATACGGTCATTGTCCTGCTGGAACACCCATGACCTCTGACGCAGACCCAGCTTTCTGATACTGGGCCATACATTGCACCCCAATATCTTTTGGTAGTCTTCAGATTTCATGATGCCTTGCACACAGTCAAGGCATCCAGTGCCAGAGGCAGCAAAACATCCCCAAAACATCTTAGAACCTCCACCAAGTTTGACTGTAGGTACTGTGTTCTTTTCTTCGTAGGCCTCATTCGGTTTTCTGTAAACAGTAGAATGATGAGCTTTACCAAAAAGCTCTACCTTGGTCTCATCTGTCCACAAGACGTTCGCCCAGAAGGATTTTGGCTTCCTCAAGTACATTTTGGCAAACTGCAGTCTGGCTTTTTTATGTTTCTGTGTCAGCAGTGGGGTCCCTCCTGGCTCTCCTGCCATAGCGTTTCATTTAGTTCAGATGTCGATGGATAGTTCGAGCTGACACCGTTACACCCTGAGCCTGCAGAACAGCTTGAATAGGTTTTGAAGTTGATTTGGGTTGTTTATCCACCATTTGGACTATCCTTTGTTGCAGTCTTTTATCAATTTTTCTCTTCCGTCCACGTCCAGGGAGATTAGCTACAGTGCCATGTGTTGTGAACTTCTTGATTATGTTGCACACAGTGGACAAAGGAACATGAAGATCTCTGGAGATGGACTTGTAGCCTTGAGATTGTTGATATTTTTCCACAATTTTTGTTCTCAAGTCCTCAGACAATTCTCTGCTCTTCTTTCTGTTCTCCATGCTTAGTGTGGCACACTCAGACACACAACAGAAAGATTGAGTCAACGTTTCTCCATTTCAGGTGTGACTGCTATATTGCCAGCACCTGTTTCTTGCCACAGGCGAGTTCAAACGAGCATCATATGCTTGAAATAAAACGATTTACCCACAATTTTGAAAGGGTGCCAATAATTTTGTCCAGCCCATTTTTGGAGTTCTGTGTGACATGTCAGATTTGGCTTTTTTTCCCTCTGTTTTTTGTGTTGTTCCAATGCACATAAAAGAAATAAACATGTACAGTAATCCCTCCTCCATCGCGGGGGTTGCGTTCCAGAGCCACCCGCGAAATAAGAAAATCCGCGAAGTAGAAACCATATGTTTATATGGTTATTTTTATATTGTCATGCTTGGGTCACAGATTTGCGCAGAAACATAGGAGGTTGTAGAGAGACAGGAACGTTATTCAAACACTGCAAACAAACATTTGTCTCTTTTTCAAAAGTTTAAACTGTGCTCCATGACAAGACAGAGAGGACAGTTCTGTCTCACAATTAAAAGAATGCAAACATATCTTCCTCTTCAAAGGAAACAGAGGGGAAAGCAAACAAATCAATAGGGCTGTTTGGCTTAAGTATGCGAAGCACAGCCGGTACAAAGCTGTTGAAGGCGGCAGCTCACACCCCCTCCGTCAGGAGCAGAGAGAGAGAGAAAAACAAAGTCAAAAATCAATACGTGCCCTTTGAGCTTTTAAGTATGCGAAGCACCGTGCAGCATACTTAAAAGCTGCACACAGAAGGTAACAACGTGAAGATAATCTTTCAGCATTTTTAGACGAGCGTCCGTATCGTCTAGGTGTGCGAACAGCCCCCCTGCTCACACCCCCTACGTCAGGATCACAGATAGTCGGCGCAAGAGAGAGAGAAAGAAAAGTAAGTTGGGTAGCTTCTCAGCCATCTGCCAATAGCGTCCCTTGTATGAAATCAACTGGGCAAACCAACTGAGGAAGCATGTACCAGAAATTAAAAGACCCATTGTCCTCAGAAATCCGCAAACCAGCAAAAAATCTGCGATATATATTTAAATATGCTTACATATAAAATCCGCGATAGAGTGAAGCCGCGAAAGGTGAAGCGCGATATAGCGAGGGATCACTGTATATACAAAAACAATTGTAACTGCAATAATTTTCTGGGAGAAATGGTGCATTTTCTGGGAAAATTCCAGGGGTGCTGATAATTTCAGCCATGACTGTACATGTGCCAGTTGTCTGGCTACAAAGATACAATTACTACCACAACTAAACAAAGCCTGATACCCTTCCTTCAGCAAACTAATACTTGCTATTACAATGTATAAATGTATACAATTATGTGGTGTTATGGGTCCACAGCTCTCCCAGCAATGGCCAGTTAAATAATCGCCGCACTCGCGGCTTAGCGAGGGGGCGTGGTGGCTGAAGCAAGCCGCAGGGCGATCTGCGGTGTAGGCGTTTCTCACCTAAGTGCACAGATGAGGGACTGCCCACATCCGTGATCGTTCCTGTGGCTAATGCACTGCAGCTGCCATGTCCTTTCCGCATATATAGAGAAGCGCGAGCAGGTTAAAGGGGAGAAAGAAGTAAAAGGAAAGACAAAGAAACGGAGGTTGCAGGAGGAGGCAGGAAGCAGTGGAGAGAGAGAGAGAGAGAAAGTTGGTGCGGGAGAGCGAGCGAGTGCAGGCTCGCGTGCAGCTGTACAGGTAGCTTGGGTGTTAGGCCGACAACCGAGGAGTAGCAGTAGTGGTCACTCCCGCAGAGTTGATTTTGAAGGGCGGGAGTGACCGGAAGGTGAATAACTCTCCGCATAAGGCCGCGGGCGGCAGCGGGAGTTGGGACTTGGGGTGTGTATTCCCAGCGTGGGCGCCCCGGTCGCTGTGGAACCCAAGTCACTGTCTGGATGAGCCTACCGGAGCCAGGGGTCGTTGAGGCGATAAAAAAAGGTGAAGCAGGCAGAGAGAAGGTCAGCTGCATGTAGGGCGACACTCCTGTAGAACAGCCCAGATGGGTGTAGCAGGGGAGCCGCCAGGCTAAACAGAAGACACCGGGCTTTTTGGTTTTAACATTGTTGCTTCCTGTACTATTTTACCTCGTGGTTTTTAGAAGTTTTTCCTAATGGATTTTAACCTCCACGTTTGTTCCTTTGGTTTTTCACTTGCTTTTTTGTGGATTATTTATTTATTTAAAGAAGACATTGGAATGCACTACTACACTTTAGTTTGGACACTGTTTTGTTCTATTTTAATAAAAGCACTGTTTGCACATTTGTTACATCATCCCCTTGCTCATTGTTATTGCCTCACTGTCTAGCTCATCGGTGACATTACCGACGGTGTTGGGTTCAAGGGCTCCCTAACAGAAGATGGGAGCATGGCGTCGAACCCGCATCGTCACAAATTAATGATCCCCTGGGTATATAGTAATTCAAAACCTACACTATAGGTAAACTACATTTCAAGTAAGTTTTTTGTCATTATCAACTCAGAAAAAAAGTCTTGAAAAATACTACTGAGAAACAACCAAGGAGAAATATGCTGAAGAAATATGAAAGTGAATACAGCTCAGACTTGCTATCAAAAGAACCTGCAAAAAATCCTAAAAGTTACTATTTAGACAAAGATGTTACATTAAATATTATCCTTTTTAAGAGAGTCACGATCTTTGCTTCTGACTGAAAAACATTACAGAGAAATGGAACAGTGAAGACTTTAGCTATATGAAACAAAATTTAAAATAAATAGCCACATAGTCTCACAAAACATTGCATAATTGAGGAGTGTTTGCAACAATGTGCTGAAATTATAAATGAGATACTGAACAACTTTCAGAACAAAGTAATGTGAAGGTTTCAAATTTCCTGGATGAAGTGCTCAGGTGGACCAAGATCTTGTAACTTAAATGGTCAATGCATTGAATCAGAAGGAATATGAATTGATTAGACAATGTACTTTCAGCTCTTCAGTTATATAGTGTTTGTTACTAAAACAATGTAGCTGCATTTTGACAGAAAAGAAAAACTAAGATGCTGAATGTTTTTTGGATGGTGGATGATTCTTGATAGACTAGTGAAACAGACTCCCAAAAACTACAGTAGGGTTTGCTGGCATACACCAATGGCAGTGGTTTTCAACAATACCTGCTATGCACAAACTTGCTTAAATCCTTTATCTTACCCATCTCCCTAATGAGCTGCACTCACACATTTGTAGCTTCCTAACTGCTTTAAATAACATTTGCACACCCTGTAAACTGATTGAGCTATCAATTATTTGGTAATTCAGAATATATGCAAAATATCCCATGTCAACACATATTAGGAGAACAGAGAAAGGAAAATAATTCAGCCTTTTAAAACATATTGTACAGTAGCAGTAAATTAATCCACAAACTTTTCTATAATGAAATAAGAATTTAACGGCTCAATTTCAGCTTTGTTAAAATAAGATCATGTTCCTTTCCAAGTCAGCAGTCTTTTGATAATACAACAAGAAAAAACTCCATTATCCTAGCCAAATACACAATTAGATTCATATGTCTGATTTAAAGGCCTGGACTGGCATGCATTAAGTAATTATAAACATCTGCATAAAGTTTAGATGATTTGTTTTGATTAATTGGTATGTGTATTACACTATGTGCTGGTTTAGAACTGAAATTAACTTAAAGGGCACGAATTACCAAATGTGCCTTTTTAAAAAAAGTTACCAGTGGTTGTGTTATTGTACACTACTAAATTTCTGTAACACTTTTTAGTCTAACAAAAGTATATAAGAGTCACATGGAAAAAAACTTGAGGTGGACATTTTTGGCATGTTAAGTACACATTTTGTGAACACAAAAGTACAAATTATGCCTATATTCCAAGAATGACAGTTTTGCAATATGCAGCACAATACCTAAACTGTCCAACAAATTGCAAAGGACCACCTTCCTACTATACCACGCTGCCTGCTAAGACACTGGAATTAAAGCCACAGTTACCAGTTTAATTCTTGATTACAACTCGCACTGTAAAAATATGCAGGTTAAGTAACATGGCTGTGTCATCCAAGAAATACAAACAGCTGTTCCATATTGTAAATGTGCTGGCCAAATATAAATAAAATAACACCCACTTGAGACATTCAAGCTTCACTTAATAGTCAGTGAAGTAAATCAAAGTACACATGAAAATCTAATTTGAAGAAAAAAATAGGTACACTGGGCAAAATATTACAACTAACCTGATATATGTATCAAGCAATACAGTGGAAAATGATGAAGCAGTTTAATTTCCAATTACTATCAAATTTAGCTACCAATTTCAAAAAACACTCGGCTCCTACTCATTCATCCACCAATACCAAAATAGCTAAACAGAAGTGTGGCTTCTAAATTCAAACTTAGACTTTTTTTCTCTAGTTAATGCCTGGGAAAACTGGACACTGATAACATTTTAGACTATACTACCCAAAGCTGATGGAAATGAAAAATCAAATTGTTGTGTCAATATATGTGAGAAGGGAAGATATATCACACTGTTCTTCTAATGTATTGTGATTAAGACATCATCCTCTTTTCAATATATTCTCCAAAGTACAGTATGTCAGTTCTTTATTTTAAAATCATGACCTCCACAAAACTTGCATGCAAGATTCAGGCTCTACATGTGAAACAACTATGCAGAAAGCTAGACCAGAAAGCTAAAAATACATGTTCCAATGTCAAAAGAAAATACATTTGTGCTTTTCCTACTTCGAGAAAATTTAAACAGGTACCATCATTGCTGTATACTATCCTATTCACAAAGGTTTAAACCTGATCATTAGTTTGACTTTAGCTAAAACTGTGTATTAATAGGAGCATTAGAATTCTTCTGCACAGGTTACACAAATATTCTACATGGTTTGATTAATACCCCACAACAAATACCACAGGAGGGAAAGGAGGATAAAGACCATCAAAATTCAGCTCACCTGGCTTTCTTAGTACTTTTAGGTTTGGGGTTAATTACTTTTACTTTTTTCTCTTTAGGTTCTTTTGGTGTTTTGGGAGGCTTGGGGGCTTTGGGAGGTTTCGGCTCCTTGGGCTCTTTCTTCTCTTTTGGCTTTTTCTTTTTCTTTTTCTCTTCAGACAATCCATCAGCTACAGGACCCTTGAGAAGGTCAAGTCCATCATGAAAATGTTCTGCGCCAGTATCATTCATGATGTCCCCTGTGTTTATGCGGTTCACTTTCTTCTTCTTTTTTTTTTTTTGTTTCTGGTCCAACATTAGCTGGTCATCACATTTAACCATCTGAACATTCTGGCCAAGGGTATGAGTCATGTCTGATGGATGTGTATCAATGGAGGAATCTGATGGAGAAAGCTGCAGAAAAGGAAAGAAAACAAAGTCATCACACACTGGCAATATTGCATTTAGAATTTTAAATTGGGAAAGAAAAAAAAATGAAAACCATGTAACTTCAATACAATCAATACATGCAATACAATCAGTACTTAGCTATGCTTATTAAGGAATGATTTTGCAGATCTACAAAGAAAAAGAGCAAGTTAATGTATGAAACAATAGATAACTTCAAATTTCTAACATTTTCCCAACAACTATGTCTTCTCAGTAAATAACTGTTCTTGTTGATTAATCTATATAAATAAATAAATAAAAAGCCAGATACCACTGACTCACTCATCACGAAATCTCCTGAACCAGGTGGACTTGGGACTTGAAATTTGGAATGTTACCCTTGGCCCATAGGTGCTCACTAAGAAACAGTTTTAAAATTTCGTGGTCCAAGCACATTCTGTCTGTATGTCTGTCCGCTTTTCACAAGAGAATTACTTAACGGATTTACATCTGATTGTTTTCTATAATTTGCTTGAACTTTCCGGTTGATTTTGCAACTTCTCTCATCGCACGAAGTACCATAGTTCGCTTGCAGTACACCGATGTATTAATGCAAATCCAAGAGTGGCTGTGGGCCGAGAGCAGGGGGGCAGGGCCTACCTCATTCACTCGCCAGCCCATTTTCGAGTTGGTCTACGTCTCGCCACGTGTTGGGGTGAACCTTGCTTCTGCTCAGCTAGCGATACTCGTTTGTTCAGCAGACATCATCATCTAGAGATTGTTAAGGAGCATCGTTTGACGTTTTTGAGACAGATCAGAGCTCCATGTGTTTTAGAGGGTAACTGCTGATTTCCAGAGATATCACGGCCATGTGCTTTTCTCTCCACGTGGGGAACACGCTCCCGTCAGAGCTGAACACGATCAGATATAGTGCCAACGTCTATTGGTTTTTAAAGTTTGTCCTGTTTCATTACTATCTGGGCACAGCCATGGGGGTATAGCTAGTGTATAATAAGGTGCAATATAAATACAATTATTATTATAAAACAATGGCATCAGGGAGAGACAACTAGACATTGTGACCGTATTAAAAAGAGGTACAGCAAGCCTATCCTTTTTCCCCATAAAAACATAAAACTCATGCACTTCTAACAGTGATGCAAACATTTCTGTATATTGGGAGGCATTTAAGCGCGCTCATTCTGTGAATGTAAAAAGGCAGGCAGTCCAGGGGCCACTATATTTTTATATATACATATAACTAGATGCAGAGATAACCAATAGAGTGCAGTGTGAATGGAACCAAGGTTATTATAGTTTTGCCTTTTTATATTAGTTTTTATTTCTATATCTTTTCTGACCTTACTTGGAAATTCAGTTTAGTTTTAGTTTTCCTTCATCATGTATTTTTAGTTTTAAGTTTAGTTTTTTATTTCACAAAGACATTTCTATTTTATTTTTATATCTATTAGTTTCAGTTTTAGTAATTATAGCATGGAGCTCCTACGGAGTTTAGTTTTGTGTCACAATCAGACAGAACTGTACACTTAACAGATACGAGTTTAAGGTTAGTGGAAGCTAACTACACTACATGGTTTACTATCTGGTTTTGTTTCTGTCCGATTAAAAACAAGCAGAATCAAAACCAGATACTGAATATGAACAATTTTACACAATTTTATAATTAAAATATTTTCTCATGAAAATCATGGGGGCTTAGGAAGAACAGGGCTCTTAGACTTGAATGAGTGTGCAGACCCCACCTGGCTATATTGAGGGAAACAAAGAAACTTTTTGACAAGGAAAGGGGCATTACATGTAGCAAGTGCAAAGCCAGTAGTACTGATTGGTGAAATTTGCCAAAGTGTTTTTAAAAAGAATAAGTTGAATTCAATGACTGTTTGCTGAAAATTTTTCTGGAAATTCACCTTGTGGCCCGGCTTTGACAAACATTTACTCCCAGATCCCCATGATGCTTTCTTAGTGCAGCATGACTTCACAACACTTACGCGGAGATCAAAACTCTAAGACATTTCCATGATTTCACCAAATTTACAGCAACACAAACTCATTAAGGTTCAATTTCCACCAATAGCCAGCATTACCAAAAAGTACTAACTGCCTGACTTTTGGTAGTTAGTTCCGGCACCGCCGAGAGTGGCAGCCTTTTCAGCAGCTCCGTGTATGACTGTATGTGTATTGCATGTGAATATCCCCTTGGGATTAATAAAGTATGTGTCAGATTTTAAATTTTATACTAAAGTACATGCCATCAACCAATTATCAGCAACTCGTTCTTGGATAAATCCTAGATGACTCCTAGGTTAACAGGTCTGAAACTTAAACAACATTGAAGGAAAATATTAAAATACTGAATACCAGGAAAAAGTTTACCTCAATGCTACCTTATAAAATATCTTGCTAAGAAAAAGACTTCCCAGGAATGAAAATGCAACAATACAAACTCAGCATAAAAAGAAAATATTCCCAAACAATAAATGTTATTTACCATAGCATTAATTAAATAAAGGGAATTTAAAGCTGCAAAGGCAGCAAACAGAATTTTAATCATAATCAGCAGTTTCATCTTGTATTTGATGAGCCTGATGTATAGGAGTTAATCTAGAAAGGCTGGCAAAATGTGTTTACCATAAATGGTGAACAAAATTTTCTGGATTTGTTTATTTTTATTAAGATCATCTCCTGAAAAGCTGCCATTTTCCAATATAACCAAATTTCAAAATTAAGTGTTATGAATCATAAATTACACACTGACCTTAACCTTGGAATTGTTTTGTTAACACAATTTAGATCATACACAAAATCTCTGTGTACCTGAGAAAGGTTGACCAACAGCTGCTGTAGTTCACAAATATACATACACATATACATAGACACATACATAGATAAATACACATATATACATTTTACAAACATTCTAAAGAAAGAAAAATTGAAAACTAATGTATTGAATACATTAGTGCCAAAAAAACAACTACTGAAGATTGATTGGTGTTTATCCTGAAGACACAACAAGCACTTATTTGCTCCAAAAGTCTCTAATAATGCACTTTACGACAAGAAATGATGCTTCCATTCAAATAAAAAACATTCCACTCACATAAGTAGAGAGAGAAAAGTTATTTGATGTAAATCTGAAAAGATCAAAAACAGTGGTATTGCTTTAGCCAGACTTTCACAAAGTCAGGTTCAAAAAATCCTTAAACATGGGTAACAAATTAAAACAGACTTTGCCAAAATTAAAGTTCAACTTCTACAGCACCAACTGTATCATCAACTATTCTCAAGACACTTGAGAACTCCAACATTCAGTTAGTAATTCATGCCAAAAGATTCAAATCTTCTGTAGTGGCATCTACTCATGTAGAAACTTACCTTGTGTATTGTCCCTTATTCTTTCCCAGTCCATTCTTTTAAGCAGTAAGTGGTACGAGTGACTAATATGAATTCAATCACTTTATATTTTTGTCATGTGATGTCTGCATATTTTCACTAGACTACTTAAAAAGAAGCTAAACCCCTATAGAGGTGCTTCAAGAAAGAAATCAGCGGATATCAATTACGGCTGTACATGTTTTGTTAAAAACTAGACTGAATTGCTTCATTCACCTTTAATACAGTATATTAATATGTGGAAATATTTTTAAAGCAAGTCCACCAGATGAGCAAGGGCTTAAACCGACAGGAGACTTTCAAGAATACAATGAGGAAAAATATGCCAGGAAGGACTAGACTACTAAAGGGGGAAGTATAACTAGTCGACAGAACAATCAGACTACTGCTGCATATATCCTGTTTAGAAGTATACAAGTTGGTAAAGGAAGCTGAACTGATGTTTGTGCCTTGGAGGGAAAAAAGTATGATGATCAGACTTGCTTAATCTAATTAAGGGCCACAGGAATTATTCACAAGTTACTGTATCAATCATGAAGTTCTAAACAGAACAGATGCTAGCATTAAGATGCATGCTACACTAAAAAGCACACACACAGTGCAGAAGCTTGGACACCCTTACTTAAATGTCTGTTACTATGAATTGATCACTAAAAGGCATAAAGTTAAACATGACCTTTCTTTTCAGCATTTTATGCAAGATTAGTGTATTGTTTTTGTTTTGTACAAATGAACATGTGGAGAGAGAAAAAAAATAAAAGGAAAAGAGCACCATGCAAAAGTTTGGGCACCCCAAGATATTTTAGGTCTCCGATAACTTCTATCAAGGTCTCAGACCTTAATTGGCTTGTTAGGAAACTCCAGGTGATGCAAATTGCAAAGCAGTATAAATTCTGACTCCTCAAACCTTGTCCCTACAATCAGCAGCCATGGATTCATCTAAGTAGCAGCCTAGCACTCTGAAAAATAAAGCAATTGACGTTCACAAAGCAGGAGAAGGCCACAAGATGATAGTTTCTAATATTATTAAGAAACAGCAGTTAATGGGAATAGTGGAGGTCAAGTTGAAGTTTGGAAGACCAAGAAAACCTTCTGAAAGAACTGCTTCTTGGATTGCTAGAAAGTTAAAAAAAAAAAAAAAAAAAAAAAAAAACCCATCTGACTGAAAAAGACCTTCAGGAAGATTTATCAGGACTCTGGAGAGGTGGTGCACTGTTGTACTGTGCAGCAACAAATGAACAAAATTGCCTTAATGGAAGAGTCAGAAGAAGAAAAAAAAACTTTTCTGCATCACAGCCACAAAATTCAATGCCTTAAGTTTGCAAATGAACAAGTAAACAAGCCTGATGCATTTTGGAAACAAGTGACATGGACTGATGAAGTCAAAGTTGAACTTTTAAGCCACAATTTGCAAAGGTATGTTTGGAGAAAAAAAAGAGTGGAGAATTCCAGGAAAAACACCACCTCTCCAACGGAGGTGGATCTATCAGGCTTTTGATTTGTGTTGCAGCCAGTGGCACAGGGAAATGTCACTGGTAGAGGGTAGAATGGATTAAAAAAATACTAGCAAATTCTGGAAGCAGACATCAATCCATCTTTAAAAAAGCTTAACATTAACAAGAGGATGGGTCCTACAAGATAATGATCCGAAACACACCTCAGAACCTAAAATGGAATACTTCAAGAGGCACAAGCTGACAGTTTTCCCATGGCCCTCACTGTTCCCCGACCTAAACATCATTGAAAATCTATGAATAGATTTCAAAAGAGCAGTGCATTCAAGGCAGCAAAAGATCTTGCAGAATTAGAAGCCTTTTGCAAGGACAAATGGGCAGAAATACTAAGTAGGAATTGAAAGACTCCTAGAGGACTACAAAAAGTATTTACAAGCTGTGATACTTGCCAGAGGGGGTGTTACTGAGTACTGATCATGTCAGGAACCAAACTTTTGCTTCAGGCCCTTTTCGTTTTTTTTGTATTTTGTATGTAATCATGCTTATTCTTTAAAATATTAAAGAAACGAGTGAACTTTACTCTGGTTATTAGTTAACTATTCAGAGTACCAAGCATTTTAAGCAAAGGTGTCCAAACGTTTGCATACCACTGTGTCTGTCATCTGCAAGAGATTTTCTGCTACAATCTTTTCTTCAAAGTTGTGTTTCACCTTGTGTATTGTGAATTAAATAATTACTGAATAAAATATAACGATTGATTATTAAGTTAACATTCAAGCTTGTGTATGTCTATACACTCTTTATACTTTATTATTAGGGTAACGGACACTTTGGCAGCCACAACAAGAACAAAACAGTGCAAAAATAAAACACAAAAGAATCCTTGTGGCACTCTTATTTGAAAGTACCAACAAAATCCTGAGCATCTGCACTGCCATCTTTTTTTTTTCTTCAGCCTAGTTGTGCGAAAGTCCGTCTCAGAACAAAAACCCATAAAAACAGCCACAAAAAGGAGCTGAAATCCAAATGTGAAACCCATATAAGCCTCAAGCGCTGGCACTGTGCTTTGCTACATTGTTATTGTCATTATTTTTTGCTGTTTTACTCATGTGTCTGCAAATCATGAAGCACTTACGGCAATGTTTCCTGGATCCCAAATACAGGACTCGGGTGAAGTCCTGTGGTACAAATGCATTCTGAATTGTCTTGCTTACAAATAGGCACAGGGAGGTAAGTTTTAGATCAGGAAGAATACCATTTAGTAAGACAGGGACAGTGTAAGAACAGCAAACAAAGTTTGGAAAAAACAACAACAAAGCATCCAAGAGGCAGGCAGGTCAAAGGTGGACTTGTTTTATCATTTTGGAAGTATCCAACAGATAACAGCAGGGTACAATTACCATCACAAGAATAAAAAGCCAGTCAGCACCTATGGACTATCCCAAAAAAAGGATTTCCACAGTATTAAATCAGTGTCCACATAATCTACTTTTCTCCTTTCCAGATGCAGCAATACTTTAATAAAGGTGGTCTGAATATTTTTTAATTACACTTCATTGTATTAGCCACTGTTTTTCAAACCAGAAGAAAAGTAAGACAGACTAATAGTAGGACAAAGTATGTTGGGTAACAACAGTAAAATGAAAATTGCAATTACAAGAGTTATTTTAAATTTGCTTTAATGAGGAAATTGTAACATTAAACAGTCAGGGATCCTAGGTTTAAGGAGTGAATGGGACAGAATCAAATGCAAAAAAAAAATACTTTTAAACCACTGGATAAGTACACTACTGAGTACACTTACATATCAAAGGGCAGAGTAATGGGACAGAGTTTTGGGGGACAGGACACACTGTCCCAAACTGCATTGTTAAGGGGTCTAGCTGTTAGTTTTACCAATGATGATAACAAGCTATATTAAAGTGATCTGGCTGTAAACTTAATGAAAATGAGAAGCTAACCAGTCAAAATTATAAAATGACTGATCATGAAAGAGAAGCACAAAAACAGGTCAGTACAATATTGCACCTTTGCATAGCAAGTCTGGAGTATCACAATGTCAAAATTAGTGCAGGTAAAGCAAACAGCCACTCTTTTACAACTGAATGTCAGCTTTTGCATTCAAACAAAACCTTTATTTAAATTTGAATCATATTCGATTAGTGAAGTTCAATCTGAGCCCAAATTAGCTGTTGAACAATGAAAGCAACAAACAGGTTTTCAACATCCACCTATGTTGTGGTGTTTTGACTCAAAGGTTATTTTACGCAGAGAATAAACAAAGAGCACAGTGAGTAATGCAGTCTGGTCGTGATGACGGCTGACAATATTAAAACCTAATAATAAAAATTTAAAAAAAAAAATTTTTTTTCAAATATGAAACCTATGCACATTTTCTTCAGTGGACCTCTCTACTACTTTGGTCGACTTTAACATTTAGACTTTACAAAACTGCAGAAAACATGAACGCTAGCTATAATACAGTATGTAATCAAGCAGTGTTAAAATTTTTCAAATCCATCGCTTTGCATACTTTAACATTTCTAGATTATGTACAATTTTCACATCCCACAGTGATAGTTCTGTACAACATTACAGTTTTTTGCCGTTTGCTTCCAATTTGCTTACACTGAAAGCTCAAAAGAAAAACTAAATTTGCATTATTAGGTATGGCATCAAAGGTTATTACCCAAATCTTTTGAAATGTGAGTGATCAATATTAGAAACATTTAGAAAATAACATGGTTCAAAACCTCATGTATTCTACCCTCATGGTCTTGCATGAGGTATGTATGAGTCATTTTAGACATGGGTTAGATTGTAGAACTGATGACAGGACTCTGCAGTGAATAACAAATTCTCCTTTCTTTTGTACAATATTCCCAAAGCCTAACAGTAAAAAATACTCACTTCTCTGCTTCACCTTTGAACATACCAACATCGGCACACAAAATAACAGATTGGCTGCCAGGGAAAGTATATGAGCCTACAGGTACTGCTGATAATGCAAGCTAGAGCTGAGAGACATACACTGGCCGACTCTTTCTACAGAAACAGAGGGTGCAGCAAGGCCTTCTCATTCATTAGACAGGAGACTATCCATTTCTTGGATGAAAAGACAATCCATCAGATCAAACAAAGACTGCTACTGAATATGATGCGCAAAGTACAACAAAACTAAACAATCTCAAAAATCTCACTGTAGTGACAAAATAGGAGTCAAAGTCCAATTTTGTAAATTTTTATTGGAGTATATTCTATTGTCATGGTACAAGGGAAAAAAAAGCATTAATGACTAAAATAATTTGTCTATTACAGTTTTCCTTGCTCTTAGTTGCAGAAATAGGCCTCAAGTATTACTATAGTCTCCACAATATATCTAGTTACAGAACATCACACCTTGGCACACCGTTAAATTTATCTCTAGGTAAGTGTTTGAGTTGAGACTACTTTGAATATAAAGCAAATGTATCTAAAATTGAAGCAACATGATGTGTACATGGTCCTTTACCTTGCAATATTTGTAATAAATCAGACTTTCATACAGAAGCAAAACCTTGAACACTATTCAGTTCTCAAATACTGATAAAAGTTACAAATTTAACTTTGGGGGGTGGGGCATTTTATCCTGCTTATTTCACAATCAGCAGTATTAATTTGCTCTCAGACATTTACTGCATGTCATGCATTTACACTTAACATGGATATGAATTTCAGCCAATCAGGAGGGGAGTAAATACACTGTCAAGATGATACTGCGAACACTGCAGCCTAATTTAACAAGTGGTTTCAGGTAAGGTTTCTCAACTTTCTCAGATTACATTCAGTTAGGGCTAGTGGTGAGTTCTAATTCAGGATAAATCAGCTTTCAAAAGCTTCTATCAACTGGAGATGGAGAGACAGTGCAATGTGTAGTATGGGTTTGATTTTAATGTCAACACCTGCAACAGGGTTTGTATTAAGTAATTTCTTCACTGGAACAGTGAAAGCCAAAATGAACACATACTTTAATTAAGCATGAAAAATGTAAAAATGTAAAAATCAACTCAACTATTCTAACTTTTACAGTGTACCAGCTGTGGTAATGTGGCAACGCTGCATTGTGTTATGCAAGTTCCAGTAAACTGCATTGCTTCTGCATTTCTACCAAAGGCACAAGGAAAACATGAACACTTCCTAAGTACCACCTACATGCCTTGTAGTGGTGGTGGTGGTATTTTTCCTCAGCATGTTCAATATATGGTAAAGAATATGCATACACACTTACTTAAAAAAAAAAGAAAAAGAAAAAAGATGCCAATCTTGAATTACCAGTTACACAAAACCTAGTCTTCATATTAGAAAAGCTGTATCTAGTTTATTAAAATAAGCTCTTTGATAAACACTTTAAAATATCCTGCCCCTTTGAGTATAAACACAAGTTCAGATAAACAAAATGTCCAAATAAAAGTACTATAAAGATTATGAACTTTCAAATTACATTAACATTTTACTCCATATACAGGCATATTAGAATAAAGGTTAAAAACCTCTAAATATGGTCACTTAAGACATGATACAGTATATACCTTAAGTATACCGTAACTATTTAAGCAAAATTATAATTCAGCATTTAATCTGTACTGCTATTATGCTTGTACATTTAATTTTGTTTCTCAAACGTTACAATGTTAGCAACTAATGCACTTTAGTTGGAACAATCCAATAATCCGGTAGTATTTGTTCCAGTTCAATTTTTGGCTGGTTGTACAAAACAGCTCACTTTTATTAAATGTGTCTATATATATTTAATCTTTCACTTCTTTTGAAAATGACCAGAGGCTCAGTCTCTATATTGCTGCTTTGACATCAGATGAACTGCCTAATGCCAAGATACAGTATATACAGTTGCCCTCTACTGTTGCAATACTGTATTGATCTGAAACAAAAAATGTAGTTGGAAATATTTTTTGAAAGAAAAAGCACAATTAACATGGGACCTATTAGCTTTAATTGACTTCAAATGCTTGAACATCAGAGAACATTAACCACAACTAGCATTTTTGAAATGGTTTTGCTTCCTACCAAAACGTGTTTCTGCAAATGGGTAAACAGCTCAACATTTCCCTGCACTTGCTCTAAAACAAGATGCACAGATCACAGCAATGCCAGTGCAAATACAGTGCTAACATAGCATGCATAAGCCAACTCAACTTGTTCTTGTTTCAGAATGCATTCATGTATTATTAAGCACTTTAAATAGAGAAACTGCTTCTTACACAGGAAACTGAGTTCCAAATGAATGGAGTTTCAAAAATATTAAGAATCTCAAATTCTGGACACAATGCAGAATCAGGCAGAAGGCATGAAACACAAATGGACGATAATGGCATGCCACTAACAGTCAGGTTAATTGATAATTCCAAGTTAGGCCTATCACAAGTCTTTGAGGAGGTAGGAACAGCATGCACATATCATGAGGTTTATCTCTGGGCATGCAACGTGAAGTTCGGATGTTGGATAACTGAAGCAACAGTACTAAGAACCGCCCCACGATGCTGTTCTCACTCTGCAGCAAATTAAAATTGTCTTATTTTTTTTTACAAATACTCCAAAACCCAAAAGCCCCACAGTATTAAAGTATTGTAAAAAATCCAAGTTTGATATTGTCCATTCAGGGGAAAAAAATGATCTGTCAAAAAAAAAAAAAAAAAAAAGTCAAAGAAATAGATTACCTAACCATAAAAAAAAAAAAATGTCATTCTCAGTGCTCTGTTCTTAACATGGACTTGCAGAGTCATTAACTTGAGTCTTTATTCTGGCAAACAATACAGGAGCATTGGCACTCACTCCTTTAGATCCAGGGATATATTTTATCCTCAATCTACAAGGTTGCTTAACATGCACTCATCTTGAGAACTGCACAATTCATACACACACCCCCAACAAAAATTATACAGTAATCCCTCCTCCATCGCGGGGGTTGCGTTCCAGAGCCACCCGCGAAATAAGAAAATCCACGAAGTAGAAACCATATGTTTATATGGTTATTTTTATATAGTCATGCTTGGGTCACAGATTTGTGCAGAAACACAGGAGGTTGTAGAGAGACAGGAACGTTATTCAAACACTGCAAACAAACATTTGTCTCTTTTTCAAAAGTTTAAACTGTGCTCCATGACAAGACAGAGATGACAGTTCTGTCTCACAATTAAAAGAATGCAAACATATCTTCCTCTTCAAAGGAGTGCGCGTCAGGAGCAGATGTCAGAGAGATAGAGAAAAGCAAACAAATCAATAGGGCTGTTTGGCTTTTAAGTATGCGAAGCACCGCGGCACAAAGCTGTTGAAGGCGGCAGCTCACACCCCCTCCGTCAGGAGCAGAGAGAGAGAGAGAGAAAGAGATAGAGAAAAACAAGCAAGCAACAATCAATACGTGCCCTTCGAGCTTTTAAGTATGCGAAGCACCGTGCAGCATGTCGCTTCAGGAAGCAGCTGCACAGAAGGTAGCAACGTGAAGATAATCTTTCAGCATTTTTAGACGAGCGTCCGTATCGTCTAGGTGTGTGAACAGCCCCCCTGCTCAATCCCCCTACGTCAGGATCAGAGAAAGTCAGCGCAAGAGAGAGAGGGAGAAAAGTAAGTTGGGTAGCTTCTCAGCCATCTGCCAATAGCGTCCCTTGTATGAAATCAACTGGGCAAACCAACTGAGGAAGCATGTACCAGAAATTAAAAGACCCATTGTCCGCAGAAATCCGCGAACCAGCAAAAAATCCGCAATATATATTTAAATATGCTTACATATAAAATCCGCGATGGAGTGAAGCCGCGAAAGGCGAAGCGCGATATAGCGAGGGATTACTGTATTCTCAAACCTGCTTAATCTAGTATAGGGTTGCAGCTGTACATATTGTATGTGTGTTGCATTCAATTTAGGAAGGATTACTAATTATCTTTATCAACTGATAGAACTGTACTCTTGTTACTAGTCTGCGAGAGATATGAAAAAAATTCCTTGCACTATACACAACACACCAATTTTGAAATAATGCTTAAAGAATACAAGCTAACACTTTAAAATCAGAATGGATTTTTTTTTAACCCTCTCTACCCTACAAGCCAAAATCATCCATCTGCCAAGAGAAACTTCTCAGGTCCCTTGCAACCACACCTCCTCCTCTGATGCTCAGTCCTATCTAATGTGGGACTTATTTTAAAAAATGCAATAGCAGGAAAAGCCTGAAAGTATGCCACGGTCTTCATGTTTCACTGCATGTGTGTTTTCTTTCTGGCGTAATGCTGTATCATTTATGCGCAACAGCTTTTATTAAAACAGCTGAGAGCTGCATGTGCAGAATGCTCCACAGCCCAAAGGACAACAATGTTTGAAATTAGGTAAACTCTGAAGACTGTAAAAGTGATGTAGACTTTAGTAACAATTTGATGCATGTGCCCACTAAAAATGTCACATAGGTAAATATAAGGTTCTTTCTTGTGTCGACATTAATACATGCAAGAAACAGAGAACTTTGATGTGGGGGGTGCACAACAAACAAACAAAAAAAAAAAGCACTTTTAAAAGTAGGATTAAGTTAATCAATCAAGTAGACACAGGGTTACCTGTGTAAAAAAATGACAAAAATGTATAACGACTGAGCAGCAAGTAGAACATTCATGTCTATATATACTTTTTTTGAGTGAAAGCTCTATAAATCAGTAGACGTTTAGCCATAACCTCAAACTAGGTTTTCTTTCTTTTCCTATTCTGTTCTGGTATGTAAAATATGAAATGAATCTATTGTTTTATTTGTGAGGTCAAAACACCCATGATGCTCCTTTTTCCTCATAGCTGCAGCCTATGAGTTGTGCATTCAGCTAAACAGTCATTGGTCCTCTACTCACACACACACGGATCCTGCCCATACAATTTAAATCAAAACAACCTGTTGCCAAGATCAACAGACTGGTTGGATGGAGTCACTACATATGTCAGACTTCATGACGGAGCAGACCACAACTGTAAAGTCATTTAATACGACAGATCCTACATTTGAAATTTTCTAGCAGATAAAGCCATTTCTTAAAAATATCCTGATATTTCGTGGAGCTCAATGCAATTTTGATCATAAAGGAAACAACTTACAGAACAGCAACAATCCACCTCATTATCAAATAGTATGCGTTTTTAGTTTTGTTTCCAATGGAACGTTTAAGCAAAAACTTGATTTTGCCTCACTTGACAAGAATTTCCAACCTAACGGTGTCACAAGAACCTATACTTCAGTATCCAGTCAATACCAAAATTCCAAAAACGTTATAATTGTACTCTGTTCTTTAAGTTTTGGTAGTACCAAGTGAACGTCAGTAATGCACTCATGTATGACAGCAAGTAAAATTGCTCCAAAAGGCACAATAATAATTAAATAAATGACTAAAAACTACACATAAAAATGACTCAGAGGTGACAACAGAGCTCTACATTAATACATTTCAAAAAGAAAACCAGCAGAAGTTAGGCATGGAAATGCTTTGTAATTAGAAAATCTTCTGCCTCTGAATACTACTATTAAAAAAAAGCCACACCATATACAAAGCATTTAATGTAAAACTGAAGACTGATTTCCAACAAGAAATGTAAAAGCATAAAATAAAGACAGATTTGGAAAATTAAAGCAACACGATATCTGACATTTGAAAACTGAAGCAATTTGACTCATTCATTAAATATTACTCTTAAACTGGTTAACAAAATTTTTTTTTTACTAATGATGCAAATATGTATCTTATAAATGTTACAATAGCAAATGTCACAAAACAGCAGGATTCTCTGACAAGCCAAATCTTAAAAGCATGATGGTATAAACAGTTTCAAAGACAAGTTTGTTTAAAGTAAATCATGAATTATCTTGAATTCACCAATTCAACAATATAGATACAATAATGTTTGAATGTTTATTGTAAGAACTGATTTTACCTTGCATTTTTAGTTATCAGAAAATGTTTGAGAATAATGCACATGACAGAATATATTAAGATAAATCTTTCACGATGATATAATCCTTTAAAGACCAAATGATGACAACCACCCAGATTATAAAATCCCCCAATATTATGTTACACTGAGGGAATCCCTATGGTCCATTACACATTAAAATTCAACCATTATTGTAGTTTGATATTTATTAATAGCAATACCAGTTTAATTAAAGGATAGATGGGTTAACTATTTAATGAATATACCATTATTTTAAAGCTGCGGTTACTATTAATATATATAGATTTTATATTCTGTTACAGAAAAAGTGATAGTATTGTTCACTTGAATAATGGAGGTACTTTTTTTTTTAATAAAAGGCTGCAGAATTTGATATGTTTTTATTGTGGTATCAAGTATTTCACTGGTACTGTATTACCCTAAGTTCTTGTCTATAAGCCGCGGCTTATCTAAGGAAAAAAGTTGTGAAAATGAAAAAATAGAATATCGGCTTATACATAAGTCCGGCTTATACATCCATCGCGGGGGTTGCGTTCCAGAGCCACCCGCGAAATAAGAAAATCCGCGAAGCAGAAACCATATGTTTATATGGTTATTTTTATATTGTCATGCTTGGGTCACAGATTTGTGCAGAAACACAGGAGGTTGTAGAGAGACAGGAACGTTATTCAAACACTGCAAACAAACATTTGTCTCTTTTTCAAAAGTTTAAACTGTGCTCCATGACAAGACAGAGATGACAGTTCCGTCTCACAATTAAAAGAATGCAAACATATCTTCCTCTTCAAAGGAGTGAAGCAAACAAATCAATATGTCTGTTTGGCTTTTAAGTATGCGAAGCACCGCGGCACAAAGCTGTTGAAGGCGGCAGCTCACACCCCCTCCGTCAGGAGCAGACAAAGAGAGAGAGAGACAGTTTGTTTTTCAGTCAAAAATCAATACGTGCCCTTCGAGCTTTTAAGTATGCGAAGCACTGTGCAGCATGTCTTTTCAGGAATCAGCTTTACAAAAGATAGCAACGTGAAGATAATCTTTCAGCATTTTTAGACGAGCGTCCGTATCGTCTAGGTGTGCAAACAGCCCCCCTGCTCAATCCCCATACGTCAGGATCACAGATAGTCAGCGCAAGAGAGACAGAAAAGTAAGCCGGGTAGCTTCTCAGCCATCTGCCAATAGCGTCCCTTGTATGAAATCAACTGGGCAAACCAACTGAGGAAGCATGTACCAGAAATTAAAAGACCCATTGTCCGCAGAAATCCGCGATATATATTTAAATATGCTTACATATAAAATCACAATTTAAATGACCGCTACGCGCTCGTGTTGACTCGGCGACGCCCAGAGCAGAAAGAACACGCTCCGGCCGCTCCAACCGCGCCATGCGGGGAGTGAGACAGACGCCAATATCTCACACTCTCTCCACCCTTAAAGAAATTAAATGGGCGCGAGTGAGACCACTGACCTCCCTCCCTTCTATTAGTTATAGGTTATAGTACGTTCGGCTTATCCATGAGTCCGGCTTATCTATGATACGATTTTATTTTAAAAATTCGTATGATTTTTGGTCTCCGGCTAATACATGAGTCCGGCTTATAGACAAGAACTTAGGGTACTATCTGAAATTCTGGTATTATGACATCCATAATCCAATTATCTGACAGACTTCAGTAACTTCACTTTGGTTCTTGCTGCAAAGGCCTTTCCTTTCTGGCAATCCTTCCATATAACCAGTTCAAATGAATGTACTATATAATTTATTGACCCTATGAGCAACCAGATACTGACACTATGGTTCACCAAAAAACTGTTAGATTTGTTTCTACCACTTTAGAAATCATCTTCATGGTGTCCGAGGATAGGCTGTTTCAGTCTTTTTCCTGGCAAGTTAACCACTATTTAAAGGGTTTTATATCTTCTTCAATATTGCCTTAGCAATTATATTTTTTGTAGCCCTTATCCAATCTGAAGTTGTCAACTATTTGTCTCTGCTCATCAGTTCTGCTTTGTCCATTATGATGGGAAAACTGGGTCTCCAATACTTTCTCAATTTAAATATCATAGAGAATGAATAAATATATATACTGTACATAAGCAGGAATTAGTTATTTCAGTTTGCCCAGATTTGGTTCCTGTCTTAGCACTGAATGCTTCTGGGATAGGCTCCAACCAGTGTGATTACAAGGGTGTGAAAATGTTTTTTAATCTTGTTGAATGGACACAACCCCATGGCAAACAGATTGATTAAAATTGATAACTGTCAATTAAAATATTACAAATTAAACTTATTGACTTGGGTGACTTATCTATGTACTGTTAAGCAATACTACCATTAAACACATATTAGTTAATGCCAAGGAGTAAGGAAGTGAAACAAGTTTACTAACTTCTCATAAGCTTGAATGTTATGTGAGACTGAGAAGGGTTAGAGACAAACACAGAAGAAAAAAAGAAAACCTTAGAGAGCAGCAAGTGGCTTGCAGATAACTGCTTTACTATAGGGGCATAACCAAGCTATTCTAAGTAGGCACTAGGAAAACTCACAGCAGAATCAGTGGAATACATACATGAAAGGCAAGCAGGCAAGTGATCAGTGAGTTAAGGTAAAAAGGGACAAACTTTAAATAAATAAATTTAAATATAGCATGATAGTGGTTGTGGATGTGGAGTGTGACAAAAACAATTTTGGGATTTCTCAGGAAAAGGGTTTAAAGAATGATCCGGAATAGAAAATATACAGTACCTAGCCAACAGCAGTCTTATGGCCAGAAACAGCCCATTTATGAAGGGGTCAATTAAGAATGACATGACTTGTGGAGCAAAGGCTGGACTATTGCCAATTTTCTCACAGCACAGACCAACTTTTACATAACAGTCACATTAAAACATTCAACTCTTATGTTGTCACAAATAAAATAACCTAAGCTTCAATCCTGTTGGCAAAAGGTAAAAAGATGCAGCTCCTATGGAAAACAAAAATGTGTACACACACACACGCACATACAGTCTGGTTAGATGAATCCCTGTTCCTAATGACACATTTCAATAGGATGGCAAAAATGTGGTGAACCTAAAGATCCATTGTGTAGAGTGTGATATATGCTGGCTAATACAAGTACTGGGATGTTGAGTAGCACACCTAAATAAGTGTAGAGCAATGTCCGAATGCCACAGAATAGCCAAGCATGACTACCAATTAGGCACATCTCTTCACAGCAGCAGTGTTCCCATCTGTGAATATGCATTTTCAGCAGGATAATGTTCCTATTCATAATAAGTCAGTCCTGGAATAGTTCCACTAACATGACACTAATTTAATAACCTACACTGCCACTAGAATTCAGACTAATCAAACATTTCTACAATGAGATGGAGCATAAATACACAATCAGGTAGTTGGCAAATATAGTAATATACAGAAGTCTACTTGGAACAAACTATTCTATGACAAATCAGGGATCAGCCTGCGTGCTATTAGACAAGTACACCTAATGATGAGGCTGCTCAATAAGATCAGACAATTTGATGGTCTAAGGCTCTGAAAAAAAATAAAATTATTTGTTCAACACTATTAAAATCAAATATTTAAAGCATTTCCCACATGACGCATCCATAACTAACAAACCATACACTATGATAACCATGGCCAGATGAAAGTTACCACCTTATCTATATGACCAAAGAGCATTTTGGATATTTCTGTTACACAGATTCCATATAATACCATTGAAATATAAAACACAACCCAACATCTTAGCTGCGCCCACTATGACGTTCAAGAATTTTTATAAAAGGCATGGACATACTGCAAGCATATGACGACAGTAACAAGAGAGGGGGAAAGGGGGGAGTACTATTCCCCAGTACAAGGGAAATGTGGAGTCCTTCATTTCAGCCAAAACATTGATTTTTCAATACCAGTTCACATAACATTTCTCGAACAAACACCAAAGCGTTCAGACATGTTCAATGTACTGTAGATGAATAAGGTGAAATGGTTTAGAATCACTGTTCTAGCTATTTTAAAAGAAATATTGGCACCCTCTATATTGCTTTAGCATTCTTTTACTGCTCATATTACTTAACTCATGTTATAAATATACATTTTGCATCAGACAGCATAATGCTCAGTTGTATTTTGCATGAGCTTACCATAAAACCTACAATTTAAATATAGAAGACAACATTTATATACATGATATACAGTATGTTGCGTAAACAGGGTAAAAATTCTACTTTCATGAAACCTTTTACACCTATTAAAAACATTTAGAATTTAGATACTACCTGTTAAAATAAAAAGTTTCAAATTAAATCTTTAGTCAAAGAAATTAAACCACATCCAGTGATACTGGCCTCAACTTTTAAGTTGCATTCAATTGTGATAACAGCTGCTGGCTCCAAAAGACACTCCTGCTACTGTCGCTTTGATATCTGACACTTCTATTATCCAGAAAGGATACTACTCAGACTCAAATGCCATCCATCTGCTTCCTTCAAAATAAGCTATTTAATATCCAAAGATAAATCTATTTTTCAATAATTATTTTGTTGATTTTCTTGCCAATATAATATTGAATTAAACAAGAGCATGGAGAGTTAAATTGGATTTTCTGATTGTCAGGGAAGCATGATGGGTGGATGTGTATGTCTGTGTGTTTATGTGCCCTTTCAAGATGTCTAGCAAATGTCTTAGGTAAACACTGGGTGGCCAGAGGGCTTAACTATTTGCGAGTATAGCCTTTTTTAGCACTGTGACGAACCTCTACAGCTCAGCCAGGCGTAACTGATAAGTGGTGGCAGGGTCAGCTTCCTGTGGTGTTGTCCTCATGCACCAAACAAAAACAGTCCAACTAAGCTCACAAATGCAACCAGTGCAGACTGTAATTGAACAAGCACAGGAGGAGGAGGCTGAAAGGATGTGTTTAAAATGAGATGTATGGAGGAGCTTGAATGAATAGCCCCATCAATCATAAACCACCTTATCCAATAAAGGGTTTCAAAAAGCCTTCCCCTGAAAGACACACCAGTCCAACAAAGCTAATTGTGGCATAATATAGGAAAACTGTCATCCACAAAAAAAGTTTAAGAAAACAAATTAGAATCCAATATTATACTACAGGTTGTACAATTTAGTCTCCAATGTAGAACTTCAATATTGCCACTTGTTCAGCTGTCAGAGGGAAAGCCTTAAAACTTTTGATACTGTGTGGAATTTGCAAGCATTCCTCAGGTTTCCATACAAAAATTAGATATTTTCTTTAAAGCAGACTGGCATCAATGCACATGAGTTGAATGCTTAGAAGTACATTTCTGTTTATCAACAATATCAGTGTCATCTGTCCGCCATTATCATCCCACGGAGATGTGCCTTCCTTAAGCCCATGCCGATACAGAATCAAAGTCAACAGATTATGCTAGTTGTGCTTTGTGCCAAAAAAAATAAACAAAAATAAAAAATTAACCTTTAAAATAGAGGCAATGGTTAGATTGCCTAGCCATGCTCAATAGTGCCCCCTGAAGTAGGTTTGGGGATTTTTTTGCTCAATATGCTCATGTTAGGCAAATCTCAAAATTCAGTGCACAAAAGATGAATGCTTTAGCACCTTGCAAATTAATTGTGAAGAGCAATTACGTTTCATTAAAATAAGTTTGTCTACAATAATTTTCCATGAGTGCAAAGCTTTCTAATAGGCTCAAATATTTGCTTTTCAGAAGGACTACGGCAAATTTTAAATCCATTCAGCATGAAACACATCTTTCTAGTGGAAATAACCAGCTTTAAATGACTTCCAAAACATTCTATATCTTCTTTACAGTAAAATGGTGATTAATGTTCCTAAGTAATCAATGCAAGCAGTCACCTACTCAAATTTAGCATTTATATACTGTGAAATTGACAGTTACCTATTAGGTGGATAAAAGTAGCAGCAGTTTTAAATATCAGTAAACATCTTGTGTTTAAAAATCCCATCACAAAGGATCCATTTGCAGTCAGTTTCATTTTAAGGAGTGTTACTTAAGGGATATTGAAAGTGTTGCACCTCTTTCTAATTTGGTCAACAAAACCAGCCCCCACTAAGCATGTATGCATGGATTCAAAATAAGGCACCAGTCTGACTAGTACATTAAAAATTAACTAAATAGCAAGACAACTGAATGTTCACAGAAGACTTGTTTTATCCTCAGTCATTTATCTGTTAATGCAACCAGGTAAAATGAACTCATGTTCTTTCTGATCCACCAAAACATCACATAAGAGAGCCAATTAAATGTAAATCTAGTGAAAAATAAAACCAACCCAACAAATCAGAAGACCACAGCTTTGTAGAACACATCAATGGCAATAAGCAAGTTTCATATTTAAAAGTAAAATTAAAAATAGTTGAAAAGTAAACAAAGGCTATGTAACAATATAAAATGGGACAAAAAGTACCATATACAGGTAAATTATAAAGCATGTGACAGGGTAAAGTAGTTACCAATACTGTCTTACAGATCAATGTTTGTGGACTCAATAGCAGTCTTTGTTTTGTGGAAGTAAAAGCCACGTGTAGACTCCAGATGCAGTACAAAACGCATCCACGAAATGGCTGCACTAAATTGGGCATTCCACAAATGAATATAAAGTTTCAGCCTATGCAAGGTTCATTACTGCATTGAGCCCTGGTATATGGGCATATGGTTCAGCAGTTATGACTCTGAACGGTATGGATGAATAGTTCAAATACTATTCAGTACTAGAGACCGATCAACTCTTGAACCCAGTTCCCTGTAGTAGTTTTAGGTATGCAGCGTGATACTTTGTGTTATATAAAGATTCTGAACTTAGGCAGAGGGTGAAGCATTTCCCACCTTTTTTGTATACAAAGAAAAAAAAAAATCACAATATATAAATACTATATCTGTGCATTTTTTGCTTTACATAATAAATACACTACTGTTAAATACTATTCCACTATATTTCAAGCCAAACTAACTAATGAAATCCTTTATGATCAGGGAATTAAAATCATTCACTTATTACTCTATGGTCAATTAAAGAACAAAAAAAAAAAAAAAAAAAAAAAACCATAGCTACATCTGAAAAACTCTCAAGTAACTAGTTCTAGTTTAGGAAATCAATTCACTCAGTCTGATAAAGTTTAACTCCTTGGTGGCAGGGCCGTGGGGGTGGATGAGATACACCCGGAGTTCCTCAAGGCTCTGGATGTTGTAGGGCTGTTTTGGTTGACACGTCTCTGCAACATCGCATGGACATCAGTGCCTCTGGATTGGCAGACTGGGGTGGTGGTCCCCCTCTTTAAGAAGGGGGACCGGAGGGTGTGTTCCAACTACAGAGGGATCACACTCCTCAGCCTACCTGGAAAAGTCTATTCGGGGGTTCTGGAGAGGAGGGTTCTTCGGATAGTCGAACCTCGGATTCAGGAGGAACAGTGTGGTTTTCGTCCTGGTCGCAGAACAGTGGACCAGCTCTACACCCTTAGCAGAGTCCTGGAGGGTGCATGGGAGTTCGCCCAACCAGTCTACATGTGTTTTGTGGACTTGGAAAAGGCGTTCGACCGTGTCCCTCGGGGAATCCTGTGGGGGGTGCTCCGGGAGTATGGGGTACCGGACCCCCGGATAAGGGCTGTTTGGTCCCTGTACAACCGGTGTCAGAGCTTGGTCCGCATTGCCGGCAGTAAGTCGAACCCGTTTTCAGTGAGAGTTGGACTCCGCCAAGGCTGCCCTTTGTCACTGATTCTGTTCATAACTTTTATGGACAGAATTTCTAGGCGCAGCCAGGGTGTTGAGGGGGTTCGGTTTGGTGGACTCAGGATTAGGTCACTGCTTTTTGCAGATGATGTTGTCCTGTTTGCTTCATCAGGCCGTGATCTTCAGTTCTCTCTGGATCGGTTCGCAGCCGAGTGTGAAGCGGCTGGGGTGGGAATCAGCACCTCCAAATCCGAGACCATGGTTCTCAGCCGGAAAATGGTGGAGTGCCCTATCAGGATTGGGATCGAGATCCTGCCCCAAGTGGAGGAGTTCAAGTATCTCGGGGTCTTGTTCACGAGTGAGGGAAGAATGGAGCGTGAGATCAACAGGCGGATCGGTGCGGCATCCGCAGTGATGCGGGCTCTGCATTGGTCTGTCGTGGTGAAAAAGGAGCTGAGCCGTAAGGCAAAGCTCTCAATTTACCAATCGATCTATGTTCCTACCCTCACCTATGGTCATGAGCTATGGGTAGTGACCCAAAGAACGAGATCGTGAATACAAGAGGCTGAAATGAGTTTCCCAGCAGGGTGTCTGGGCTCTCCCTTAAAGACAGGGTGAGAAGCTCAGTCATCCGGGAGGGGCTCAGAGTAGAGCCGCTGCTCCTTCGCATCGAGAGGAGTCAGATGAGGTGGCTCGGGCATCTGATCAGGATGCCCCCCTGGTGAGGTGTTCCGGGCACGTCCAACCGGGATGAGGCCCCGGGGAAGACCCAGGACACGCTGGAGGGACTGTCTCTCCCGGCTGGCCTGGGAACGCCTCAGGATTCTCTCGGAAGAGCTAGAAGTAGTGGCCGGGGAGAAGGAAGTCTGGGTATCTCTGATCAAGCTGCTGCCCCTGCAACCCGACCTCGGATAAGCGGAAGAGGATGGATGGATGGATGGATGGATGATAAAGTTTAAATATGGTAACAGGTATGTTAATATCTGCTCTAACGTCGTAACTAGTTTAGTGGTTACCATTAGGGAATCCATTCCCGGGAATTCAGGAATCCTGCATGTCATTCCCGGGAATGACACAGTGCACGGGCATCTCGCATGTGAACGGTTTTAGAGTGAGCGACACTTATTTTTAATAAAACTACTGCAATATGTTGACACCAATAAAAGACTAACCTTAACTACAAGCAGTTCATGCTGTCATGTAACTACATGTATCTAGTTAGTTGCGGTAAAGAGAGTGTAGAAAGCACAACGTGTCAAGCGTGCAGTCGTCCAGGCGAGAGCGCACCTTCGTGCAGAGTACGCCAGCTGCTGAGAAAGCACGCTCTGCCTCCACTGAAGTAGGCGGCAGTGTCATCAGATACTGATACACTTGTTCTAAACAACGCCCGCGCTTGCCGTTGCTCTGAAACACCACCGTTTCAGCTTTTACTGATGCATCCAGTTTCTTGTCATAGATAATGCGGATGCAACAGACTGATGCATTGCAATTTCAAGGTGCTGCTCAAAGCTGTTGTCTGATGAAGTGCAAGCTGCAGCAAATGGCGCCACCTTAATTATTTTCAACTATAACTCTTATTTCTTGATCGATTTTTACACTTTTGCACGTTATATATGCAAGCTTGGCCGTTCCTGTTCAGTCGGGAATTCCAGCAGTTTCATTCCCGGGATCCGGGAATGGATTCCTTAGTTACCATATGGAGCTTGCATAATGCACTGTACAGAAGAAATCCTTAAAAATTCCAAAAACAAAACTACCATAGGATGCATGGCTTTAAACAATAAGGCAATCAAAGTTATACCTAAAATGCTTATCTACAGAGAAGCTTCTTCAGGCCTAACAGTTAAATCAAGACTGAAACCTCATTTTAGCTTCATATTCTTGTTGCAGCCAGTGGAAATGCTTTCTTATTTTGCTTTTTAAATGTATTTTGGTAATGGACAACAAAATCACCAAGTGTAATATTCAACTGAAATTGACATTTTGTTGTGGAAAGGTCACTCTCAGAAAGCTGCAGACTAAGGAAAGCTATAACACGGGCTTAAGAAATAAAACACTGTACACTTGGGATATCGTAAGAACTGATTCTACAGTACCACGTTGATGCCAAAATTCCAAAAATGTAATGGCGGTATCTCTTTTTTCTTTTCTTTTTTATAAGCCAACAGCAGTACCAAATGAAAGTTGGTATTACACTTGTGTGTGACTGCAAGTAGATGAGTAACTTCGGAATGAACAATAATAAGTGAGAAAAACGTGAGTGAAAATTGCACATGAAAATTGTTCAGAGTGGTGATGATGCAGAAAAACAGCAAAAGTTATGCCTGGAAATGCTGTGAGCTCAGGGCAGGAAGATTTCAAAAAGCAATTACAGGTACTGTGCTTATTTAAAATAAGAAAAACCACACACATTTATCTCATCAGAAATAGATTTATGCATGTAATGTGACTTTTAATCATATAACCTGGAATGCCACAAAGCTGTAAGAGGAGACGAAATTATGGGGAGATTAATCACTTTAATATTGTGTGCTACATGGTCCCTAAAAATGAAAAAAGCTTTGCAGTAATTCTCCAATTGCACAGTGCCTGTCTACAAATGAATTTTAAGTATCCATTCATTTTCTTCAGTTTATTAGTTTATCCATATTATAAGTGAGTTATAATCACTTAACTTTTATTGTCATATCTACAAATGACTGTCGAAGTATTCATTTTCTGACTGGTGTATACAGTCAACGGACGTGGGGGAAACGTCACACGCATCCACATTTACAAATATAGGACTGTGTGATGTGGGAGAAAATTCCACACTGGCAGAACAGCAGTTGAAGCAAGGGCAAATTTAGGCAAGTTTCATTCCAAGTAGGTATTTGGCTTGTCTACACCAGCAATGAAGCAACCTTTCATTTCTTAAGACCAAAATAAAATTCACTTAGGTCTTCAATGCTTCAAAACTAAAAATTGGGAGTGTGCTCCCCTCAACTTTCTTGTATACGGAGATAGAGGAAAGGGTCATCAGAACCACTTCCAGTTGCACAATATTTCTCAAATATCCTTTTTGTTTCTCATCATAACTAACTGATAAATACACAATCATTTATCTCTATTTATAATCAAACATTATATTAAAATGATATTTTCGCACTGAGGGAGGTCGAAAAAGCTTACTGTTTCCATTACATCTTTATATTTACATGCCATGTTCAATATATACAGGTTTTTGTTAAACTGATGTACAAATTAAAATAAAATAATAATTATTGAATGAATATGCATTATATTAAATACAGTTTTTAATGTGTGTACACATTTTCCATGATACATAAAATTGGGGATGGTTGTTTATATATATAAAAAAAAAACAACTACTTTCTCAGATATGAAATTTTCCCCAAATTTCAGATCTGTTTGCTTTTTATCATTATAAACATCTATACAAAATACGAATCATCTATCTGTAATTATAACCATAGTTTACATGAAAATTCGCAAATGTATTCAGTTAAAGTTCCACTTCGGTTGCCGGAAGTGGCCCAAAAATTGACGGGATTCCTTATTTTTGATATAAAGCAGGTGTACAAAATCTCATTGACCTTGGTCAAAGTGTTTTTGAGTTATCGTTTTTACACACACACACTTTCAAAAATGGTATTTTCGGACTTGGGAATGTCTAAAACGTCAAGATCTATCAAAATTGAGGTCAATTTATTCACAATTCCTATACTTTCTCTATACTATGAAGGCAAACTAATGATCCCGAGTATAACCCCAAACACGAATGTAGTAAATGCATATACAGTATATTTGAATTGTTAAGATGGACTAGTTAATTTTATATTTCTGAAGTTGTACAGAGGTTAAGAATAATAAAATCTCTGTGTTAAGGAATCCTTACACAACAAAAATGTTAGTTCTTAAATAAAGGAGGACTTAACACGATTTCACACAGGAAGCCCTAAAGTCTGGACAAATGTTATTAAAAAAAAAAAAAAAAAGATTTAGACCACACACCAGGAATTTGTAATGTTTGAAATATGAAACAAATCTGACTTATCCGTTAAATGTTACTCTTTAGTAAGTTTTAAAATCAACTAATAATGTAAATATACATCTTACAAGATCAAATGCTGCAAACAGAGGAATTCTTCAACAAATTAGATTTTTAAAGCATGTTATAAAGAGAGCTTTCAATTAGTTAAATTTCAAAATAATCCTGGTTTTTTTTCTGTTAAAAATACAAACATGATACAGTGGAACCTCGAGATACGATCACCTCTGTATACGAGAAATTCAAAATACGAGGAAAGTATGAGCAAAAAATTCAGATCTAAATACGAGCATTGGCTCACGTAACGAGCCACGAGGCAGGCTGTGGGTATAGCTCGCGGCTTAGGGAGGGGGCGTGGTAGCTGTAGCGAGCCGCAGGGCGATCTGCGGTGTCTGCGTTTCTCACCTAAGTGCACAGGTGGGAAACTGCCCACATCCATGATTTGTCCTGTGGCTGATGGGCTGGGCAGGGTTGCCACCCGTCCTTTAAAATACGGAATCGTCCAGTATTTGAGAATGAAATTGCGCGTCCCGTTTTGAATCAATACGTATGCGTCCCTTATTTTTTTGTATTAAAAGTGGTAACCCTAGCAGCTGCCATGTCTTCCCCGCATATATAGAGAAGCGCGAGCCGGTTAAGGGGGAGAAGAAGTAAAAGAAAAGAGAGGAGAGAGAACGGAGGTTGCAGGAGGAGGCAGGAATCCGCAGCAGTAGGAAGTCGGTGCGAGAGAGCGAGCAAGTACAGGCTCGCGTGTAGCTGAACAGGCGAGCCAAACAGCTGAAGCAGGACGGTGTAGAGAAGGTCAGCTGCATTAAGTGTCTCGCCTGTTGCAGAGCCCGCATGGGAGAAGCAGGTGAGACGCTAACAGAGAAGAAGCACCGGGGATTGTCATCTGTTTTTTGAAGACTGCTTCCTGTTGACGTTTTAACCTCGTGTTAAAGGATTGTTATTCTTATGTACTTTAAACCTCCACTTCACAACTGTTTTAAGGATTAAAGATTTATTGAATGCTCTACTGCACTTTGGACACCTGTTTTGATTCTTTTAATAATCAGTTATATTATTTACCAGTGTTATTTATTAAAGGTACACTACAGTATATATAATTTATCAGTGTTATTTGTTAGGAAAATTGGTTTTTATGTTAATATATTTGGGATGCGGAACGGATTAACTGGATTTCCATTATTTTCAATGGGGACGTTTGTTCTAGATACGAGAAATTCGCTATACAAGCTCAGTGCTGGAACGAATTAAACTCGTATCTAGAGGTTCCACTGTATCTGTACTGTTCATTTTTAACATTGATTTAAGCAGTATTTCAGGTATTAGTAAGGAGACAAAAGAATAGATTTAGTAAGATAAATCAGGTAGTTCAGCACGATATTCTGCAGAAACCCTACGCTGAAAACCCACCCCCACACAACACTATAACTTCCCGAACTTGTCATTACACTGGGGGAATACCCATGCCTATCATACAGCAAATTTCAAGTTTTGCATTGTGAACGCAATACTAGTTGACTTAACATGATATTTTAAATTCTATTACAGAAAAAGACAATTACCGTCTTTGTCATGGTATCAAATAGGCACAGAGTATCTTACAATACCACTAGTACTGACATGGAATAAAAACACTTGTGACACATCCCTACTGTTTTTGTTGCATGAGATTTCTCGGTTTTGTGTTTAATTTCGCAGATGGTAGCCAAACTATTTGTTTTATAGTGCACTGGACTCTTACCTAAAGTGTGTTTAATACGAATAAACTGAGATAATCCTGTATGCATATAAAAAGCATATCCTCTTCAGAATACAAAGGTACTTAAACTAATTCTGTAACAGCCTTTAAGGAACAATGTCTATAAAATAAGACTGCAAAAATAAAATATACTAGGTTCCAAAATAAAAAAGAAAGCTGTAAATTTTCAATATACTTTAAAACACTTTCAGAATAATTGGGCTCATTCATATGATGTCCTTATGGAATTACAGTGATGAGATTAATTGTTTGTCGCTTCCTAATATCCCTTATTTATTTTTACATTTGACAAAAAGAATAGCTTCAGATCTTTAGACAAAATGTAATATTAAATGAAGATAACCAGAATTAACATAAGACCATTTCTAAGTTATTAACCAATATATTGTGATGTGTGGGTCACAGACTTGCAAAAGAGGACTACATGAGTCCAGGTTTCCCAAAAAAAAAACAAAAAAAAAAAAAACAAAAAACCAAAATAAATCAGATTTATTGTTGTGAAGACAGGAACATTCTCAAAGCATTTATTCAACGGGAGCTGTCACTCAAACACACACAGCATGCAAGTGGTGACAATGGCGTCATCCTGCATATGCTCCCTTCTCAGACCAAAATAACAGACAGCCTTCCTGCACAAGAGAGGAGACAAAGTGAACGCAAGGCCAGGTCAGTGGCCAGTTTTAAATTTCCCCATATTAACCATCGGGCAACAGACACGTTATGCAGTGAACCTACAAACTTGAAGTTGCACCAGCAGCAGAAAACCAATCCCTGCCTACATTAACAGTTTTGGTGGAGAGCATGGTTGGTGGGTTGTTGGGGACTCAAAAATCTCACAATATTAAAAGATATCAGATTCCTGAATCGGCTGGGTAAATAGATAATTGCCCCTTACGTACTCGAACAGATTTGAGAAAAGTTAATTGAATATTAAACTGAGCAGATTGAACATCACCAGGGGCCTCATGTATAAACGGTGCGTATGCACAGAAATGTTGCGTACGAACGTTTCCACGCTCAAATCGCGATGTATAAAACCTAAACTTGCCGTAAAGCCACGCACATTTCCACGGTAACTCATACCTTGGTGTACGCAATTTCTCTGCTCGGTTTTGCAGACTGGCGGCACCCAGCGTCAAAGCAGTGCTACTGTTCCTGTGTGGTCACCCTATCTTTCTTAGATCCACATTCCTGACTCGGCTTTATAAATACACTGAAATTAACTGCATATTGTTTATTAGTGTAATGCATCTGATTGTAATTAACCTGCAGCAATATAATGGTCCAGGGAACAGCCATAGTATTCCAAATACCATAACTGCTTTAGCGTTGTAACTCTCACTGCATCATCATCTTCTTTCAGCTGCTCCCGTTAAGGGTTGCTACAGCGGATCATCTTTTTCCATATTACTCTCATTGCACCACTCGGAGTATTTATATCACTGTATCTGAGTGAGGAGTCACAGCAGCAGCTGATCGGAAAGAGAATTATCGGTACACAGCATGAAGCAGACGCTGCCTGAGCCAAGGCAAAACGCTTCAGAGACTTCCCTGTATGGACTTCGCGGTTTAGAAAAAGTTTCATCCCAAGAACTATAAACACACTCAATCAGTCCATCAAGTGCTCCTTGTAGAACTGTTTTTACTTATAAGTACAATCACCTCACTGTAAGCTTGCACTACAGTTATAATATTGCACAACCTGCGCCACTTTATGAAGCGCGTATTTACATATGATGACAATATTTTTAAGATGAAATGCAGCAAAATATGTTGACTATATTATACAGATAAAACTAACTTCATTTAAGTAATCTTTATTGTTAATAATTAAACATGTGAGGACACAGTGCCGCAGCGCTAGCTAGTTCAGGGATTGTTCCTGCATTGCGTTGTATTCTTGCTGGTGCTGACGCGACACTGGAAGGATAGACGGATATAATAATTAAACATGTACTACGAAGATATTTCAATGTTCCTTAAAAGTTTTGAAGAATCGGCATGTTAAGCTTACAGATTGCTTCACGTCTATATAGCTGATTGTGTGGAGATTGGGTATTTGGAGAAAGAAAAGTAAGGACAGGAATTGGAGGTTAGCACGTTTGAAAGAGACAGTACTTCTGTAATAAAATTATTTCATCGAAGGTCATGCATGGCGCCACAAGCCTCTTGCGTGAGACATGAACAAGCACTGCGCCACCGTGTTCCCATGTTTAATAACATGCTTTCATTCCTATCATCATGAAAAAGATATCACGTATACATCTCAGTATTTTAATTATTCAGAGAGCTGTAATATCACGAATGTAATGGATTATGTGTCCTGTAGGAGAAAGAGAAAGCCCGTTTAAGAAGCAGGTAGTGATTCACACATGTACAGCACATAGAAGATCAAATACAGAACAAAGCATTTAATGTGCCACTTTAGTTACAATGGGATTTCAGAAACTAGTAAATTAAACGATTTTAAGATGAAGTTTATGATGTTCTACTTTAATGGCAAAATAAACTATGTGATTAAAGTGGAAATTTCGAGATTAAAGTTGACATTTCGTGCTTTTTTCCCCCGCTGTGTGCCTATTTTTTTTGTCTGTACCCTAGTAAGCTTTCATATGACACTCAGACGGTGGGCTACGACTCGCCTTTTCACAGCGACTTTGATATATGATTTCTTTATTTCGGGCACTGTGCGACTTTGTGAACTTGAGCCTTCGAGTTTCTCCGACACTCTGTCACTCGATCAACTTCCTTTTGTTGATTACACCACTGTTTAAACCAACAAATAGTACGTTTTTCCTTTGCCTCCACTTGGTATTCGCTGAAATTCTTATACTTCCCCCCGTGCTTTTCCCATTGTCTTTTCACAGAAGGCTATTTATATTGATTTGCATATTCAAAGAGGCATAATTCTGGGAGGAGTTGGGGCGGGACAGAAGGCGCGTGCACGAACGTTACTTTTCACGCTGATCGGGATTTATGTAGTGGAAGAACGTGAAAGTTTGTGTACGTACAGATTCCTGCATCTGGATTTTTCTGTGCGTACACACATTGCGGCTTTTGTGCTTACGCCAGGTTATAGTGTGAGTTTTACGCCAGGTTATAGTGTGAGTTCTACGCACGGCGTTATACATGAGGCCCCAGGTCTGACTGTAATGCTCAGTTGAATCTAAACCTCACCATGTACTGTTTGTTCTACCTTTCCCATTAGAATGATGTAGTCATTACAAGATAACGTCTCCAAAGAGATAAGGAAAAAAGTTTCACAATCAGGAAGGGCTATAAATTCATTTCTAAGAATAAGGGACTCCGCCACACCACAATGAGAGTCATCATTTCCAAATGAAGGCAATATGGAACAGTGGTAAATCTTCCCAGCAAAAGCTGGCCTGCCAAAATGAGCCCAAGGGCAGAGCAGAACTCATTCAAGTAGTCAGAGGACCCCAAAAAAACACCCAAAGAACTGCAGACCTCTCTATCCTTAGATAAAAGTCAAATTTCATGACTTCAAGATAAGAAAGACAAAGTAAAACTAGAATTCGTGGCAGAGAAGCAATGGGAAACCCTCTGCTATCCAAAAGTAAAATCAGTGGTCATCTTACATTTACAAACAATTGGATGAAACTTCCAGCCTTTCAGAATAATGTGCTATGAACAGTCAAAAGTAGACATCTCTGCATGACACACTTTCCAATATCTAATATAAAGCGAATATACTGTAGCACTTGGCAGCAAGAAAATTGTACTTAAAATATAAAATATGAAGTGGTAGTGTGACGGTGTGGGGATGAGTTAATTGCTTAAACAAAACAATGACTCAAAACACAACAAACACAAAACAACTGTATGAATAACCCAAAAGAAACCAAAAGTTTGAGTGTTCTTAGTCAAACCTGACTTGAACATAATAAACACAACTGAAGCAGGACCTGAAACAAACATCATGCTCACAAACATACCAATGTGTTGGAATTAAAGCAGTTCTGCAAAGAAAAGGGGGCTAAAACTGGGGCTAAAACTGTCCAGCAGTGAATTGAAAGACTGATACCAATTTATAGGAAGCTATTAATTGCAATTTTTGTTGTCAAAGGTACTACAACAAAGTAATAAAACTATACAGTAGGGGCAAATATCCCACTCACACATGTGAAAAGGTGTTGGAGTCAAGAAAGTCATGATTTAAAAAAGTGGATTATGCATAAAGTCAGAATCCCTTTCCCTAATGCATTTTGAATAAGGGATGGCCATTAATTTTGTAAACTTTACAAAATCAAGGATAATAAGAAGGGGGCAAATACTTCTTACTATTTTTTTCCCCTAACCGAATAAAGAGTACTGAGTGAAAAATTAAGCAAAAATAAACAATCCACTTTCCTGTTCGGCAGCCATCACATCACACCTGAATTGGATCCGGTAAGTTGACTATATTACGACACCAGCAGAAAAAAGTAAAATAAAATAGGCAGCAAGCTACCTTCATTAGCTTAAATGTTCTGTATATGGTCTACCGTAAATACCCGCATATAGGACAATACCATGTATAGGACGCAGTGGATTTTTGACCCTAAGAACGATGGAAAATCCTGTGTACCCGTTTATAGGACGCATCCTGATTTTGAGTTACCGGTGTACTAATGAAAAGCTGCTGCCGCCAGCGCCAGTGATTGTATCCATGCGTTTGTGTTAGGCTGGAGTATCTCTGAACAACAAAGAGCGAGAAACATACTAGACAGCGAAAATGACGTATCGGTGATGTGAATATTCAAAATAAAACAATTTCCAAACGTTACAAGAAGGCATACAGGTGGATGTATAGTAAAATGAGCTTTCAAATGCCGTGTCATTCTCCAAAATCGATACAGTATTAGCGACGCTACACCTGAAAAATACTTTAATTTGAAATGGTGTGAAATGCCAGTGTGGGGGCAACGGCTAATCGCACGCGGACTGAGGCATACCCCGGTAGTTACAATTGCAGTACTGCTAACCGACTGTCGCTTGAAAACAAACCTTGAAATTCAACCTGGATTCAAACCACTCCTCTCTGCCCCCGTCACACAGCCATTGAAGGTGAAGGAGAGGCACTGACACACGCGCACACGATCATAAAGTCTAATATCCCATTACGTAGTTTTAAAGATAGCTGTTCATTATTACCCAGTCAACATGGCGAAGACAACACGACAGAGCTATACTGCAAAGTTTACACTGGAAGTGATCGTGTACGCAAAAGAACACGGAACTGGACAGCTGACCGGCAATTTGGTCCAACAGAATGCATAATCAGAAAATGGAGAAAAGCCGAAAGTACCATCAAAGAAATGCGAAAAGTAAAGAGGGCGAACAGAGGCTCGAAGGCTCACCACCCTAACCTGGAAAAGGCGCTCATTAAATGGATTGAAGATACCCGTCGAGACTGCCTGGGGGTCAGCACCACTACCATTCGTTTACAGGCTCCAAGATTGGCGAAAGAGCAAAACATCATAGAATTCAAGGCGTCGATGAACTGGTGTCGGAGATTCTTTGGAAGAAAGAAGCTTTCAATAAGACGAAGAACTACTATTAGTCAGCAACTACCCAGCGACCACGAGGAGTTAATAACGAAATCTCAAAGTTATGTCATCAAGATGCATCAGAAATACAACTACGACATGAGCCAGATTGGAAACGCCGACCAAACTCTGTTGACATTCGACCTGCCATCCGAGAACACAGTAAACATCAAAGGCGCAAGGACCATCACTATGCGATCGACTGGAAACGAAAAGAACCGTTTCACGGTGATGCTTGGGTATATGGCTGATGGTGCAAAGTTACCACCGTACGTCGTCTTCAAGAGGAAAACCATGCCCAAAGACAAGTTCCCGAGTGGTGTGATAGTCAGGGTGCAAGAACAAGGATGGTTCAATGACAGCATAATAGACGAATGGCTGAAAACAGTATGGATGAAACGTGACGGTGGTCTAGGGAAACAACGATCGATGCTGGTGTTAGATGCTTTCCGATGCCATACAACCGACAATGTTAAATCCAGATTGAAGCGACACAATACAGACCTCGTCATCATCCCCAGCGGCATGACCAGTATTCTGCAACCGATGGATGACGTCGAGAATAAGCCATTCAAAGCAGCACTAAAGAAAAAATGGGCCGAATGGATGATTAATGGTGAACACACTTTCACCAAGGGCGGCAACATGAGTAAAGTCGACATGCCTACAATCTGCCAATGGATAGTAGATGCCTGGAAAGAATTGCCAATCAAGACCGTGGTGAAGGGATTCAAGAAATGTTGTATCAGCAACATGTTAAGACGGCACGGAAGACGACATTCTTTGGATGGACGACGCTGATGACGATGACCAAAAGGAGGAAGAGCTGGACTATCATGATGATTGTATAGCACAACAGGAGTGGGATGCTTTGTTTAATGAGGACAGTGACGAGGATAAATATTGATGAATACGGTATTGTAATTTGAAATTTTTATAATAAATTTCTGATATTACATGGTAATAAACTAGCCAACCCACGGCGTACCATACGCTGCATAATTATTTATTGATGACTGAACACTTCTTGAAAGACTCAGTTGTCCAAATGGGGTGGGTTTGAGGATATTACTGTGAGTGAATGAAAAGAAGGAACTCTGGAGAGAGCAACATACAATTGTCCGTGACTGAAAACTGGCGTTGGCAGATACAGGCATATGTTTTTGAAAGTTTGTCCCTGTGACATACCGTATTACGTAATTGTCATTGCAAATGCCAATCTAACAGGAAATTGTCTGCGTGTAAAAGTAAAAGGCAAATTTCAATCTGATGGGGTCAGGGATATCCGGGGAATACGGTAAGGACAGTTTGTGAGGTATCAGCTGCGATAGTTTAACACTCCAGTACATTGTGGTGAATGCTGGTAACAGTCAGGCGGGCGGGCAAGCCATCAAAGTTTGTTGCGTTTGGGAATCGCTGTATGCAGCATGTAAAACAGTTTGCGAGTGTGGTAGGAGGAGGGTTAGATTTGGCGGGCGGGGCTCTGTTGTGTCGTGCATAGTGAGTTGTTGGTGGGCGGGGCTCGGTGAATCTATACTAATTAATAAAAGGCAAAGCCCTGACTGACTGACTGACTGACTCATCACTAATTCTGCAACTTCCCGTGTAGGTGGAAGGCTGAAATTTGGCAGGCTGATTCCTTACAGCTTACTTTCAAAAGTTAGGCAGGTTTCATTTCGAAATTCAACGCGTAATGGTCATAACTGGAACCTCTTTTTTCACAATATACTGTAAAGGACGGCAGCTCGATGGCCGTGGGAGGAGGAGTTGAGTGTCACGTAATCACGTGAAAAGACTGTGAACGCAGTAGGGAGAAATGAAGGAGGAGCCGCAAACAGCGAAGAACAAAAAATTCATTAAACAATTGAGAAGGGAGCGAAACAATAAGAAGCGAGCGAGTAAAGCATACAAGCATCTTCATAAGGGAAACAAAGCATGGTGTAAACCGTAAGTTTAAGTTAAGTTTATAGAAACGCTCCTGCTGCGGATTGCAATAACATATTCGCGAGATAAAAGAACGCAGTAGGGAGAAATGAAGGATGAGCCGCAAACAGCGAAGAACAAAAAATTCATTAAACAATTGAGAAAGGAGCGAAACAATTAAGAAGCGAGCGAGTGAAGCATACAAGCATCTTCATAAGGGAAAAAAGCACGGTGTAAAACGTTTAAAAGTTTAAATTAAGTTTATAGAAACGCTCCCGCTGCGGATTGCAATAACATATTCGCGAGATAAAAGTTTAATGAGAAGACACGAGGTATAAACGAACCACACGCCGTAGCGCAACGTTAGGGGCTTCACCTCTGGCGCTGACGTTCGAGATTCGATTCCCGAGAGCGGATGCAGTGAGTGTGTATGCCTGATGAGTCCAGAATTAGGGAGAAACACATGTCGCATACTCTTTGCATTATTTGAAAGTAAACTATTAAAACCATTCTATGATCTGCTTCTGGGAACAGAAAGAGGGCACGTGGCGGACGTAAGGCGACTTGCTGACAAACCACAAGCGTGACCTGGCAGGTAACCACCCAAACAATCAGATTGTGATTCAGAAAACGAATGCCATGAATGCAATTACCACGATCTACATACTGTCAAATAAACAAAACACACGCCGTAGCGCGACAGCTGTGAAAAGGGAGCTTCACAAAAAAACAGATCCTTAAATTGTTATTGGTATATTTTCGATCCGTTTAAAAAGGTTTTCTTTTCTTCTTAATAAAAAATTAAAAGCAGTACTTCGCCGCAACGAAGCGCGAGAATTTGGCTATATATATCTGCTTCTCGCAATTAAAAGAGGGCACGTAGCGGCTGTTAGACGACTTGATGACCAAGCATAAGCGTTACCTGCCAGGTAACCACCCATACAATCAGATTGTGATTCAGACTAGGAATGCAATGAATGTAATTACCCCGATCTACATACAAGGCGAAAGTCTTGCAACATTCAAAGATGATGGTTTGGGATAAGTACACCATGGAATATAAAAGAGCTTATGAAGCCTTGAACCGAAAAAAGCAAGATCTCAGAGATCGTAAAAAAAAAAAAGGAGGTAATGTCGTTTTACTCGCTGTAGATTTTAGTCAAACATTACCAGTTATTCCAGGAGGGAGACCAGCAGATGAACTCAACGCGTGTTTAAAATCCATGCTTCTCCCACGGTCGGTTATATGTTGCGTGTTCTCGGCTAGGTACACCAAAAAATGTATACATTTAAGCATGTAATGGGCAAAGAAAAAATGAGGTATACCCGAAGGCACTGCAGTAGTACTCAATGTAACTTTACTTCTTAACTGTTAATGTTTTACTGTTTAATAATTTATACGCTTCTTATGTGTTGTTCAAATTCTTTTATCAAAATACCAGTGAGAGCGCAATGCATGATAACATGGAGTGAATACACCATACGCATCCGCCCACGGCCGCCCTGGTGTGCGCAGATAGGAGTTGATTCTACAATAAAATAAAATAAAGATAAAAAGAGTAATACAATCATCACCCATAAAGCGGATAGCAGACGTGACGTACTATATGTGTACCAGATTTCAAGCCAATAGGTGAAACAGTTTGCGAGCTACAGGTGATTTAAAATCCTGGACAGACAAACACATAGCCACGGTAGCAAATTATAGAAGAAGATTTTACTGTTTAATAATTTACATTTATATGAAATGTGCTTCTTATATATTACTTCATATTCTCATATGATAATGATGTTAATGTTGTTTATATTGATTTCTATGTTATTGTAAGTGCATGTATGTGTGTATGTATATATATATGACAGCAACACTCATAACAATGACAACACAATTACATTTTTAAAATGTTTCCTTTACTTTTTCATAACCTCTTTAACTCACTACTTCTCCACTGCGAAGTGCGGGTATTTTGCTAGTTATATATATATATATATATATAGATTTATAATTTTTGTAATAAAAAGTATCCATGTATAAGACACACCTGGGTTTTTAGGCCTACTTCTTAAGAAAAAAAACGCGTCCTATATGCGGATATTTACGGTATCTATTCAGTGATCCTTTCATTTCAGTTCATCTTTAGAGAAGTAGCTTTGCAATTTTGCATCAGTTTTAAATAGGCAACACTAACTTTCAACAGAGAAAAATAAATACTGTACATGGTTAAGGAAATTCTTCCTCCGTTTTAGTTCATTCACGGAATACAGATTTCTTTTTTTTTTTTTATTAATAAGTTTCAGGGTTACACATTTTATTATTATTCCAAATTCAAATACTTAAGAATAGAATTTTTAAAGACAAAATCAGTTACTTGTCAGCAGACATCTTAGAATACAAATTTTAAAAAATGCCACCTATGTAATACCTGAGCTCCGGGTGCTATAAATTGCACCAACAAGTATCATCTTACCTATGCACACATTGCACTTATTGTCACATTTATTGGATAAAAACAGTATTTAGGATAATTTAGTTACACTGTAGCTTCCAAGGAAACTCTGTGAAACTGGAGAATTAGGAAGATTTTTAGAAAAAGTCTACAAATTTACACCAAAAAGTGTTTTAAACTCCCAGTATCGATAAAATGCACAGAAAAATAATAAACCCCCACACAAGATTTGCAAGGGAGACCAGAAAGAGTCATATACCCACTTTAAAAAACCTCCAATGGTAAGTGGTTAAGAATGGCTTGTGGTCAAGCATACTCTTACATGGAATGCAAAACATGTAACCACCTATTCCAACAGAAGTCACTGCTGCTAGGCATGGCTCAAATTTAGGCAACCAGTGGTTTTTATTTAGGCAACCAGTGTATGCCAGATTGACTAAGTTATCGGCTTAAAATAAGTAATGTGTATATTGCTAAACTTGATCAGATAAATTGTTAGTGGAAATGTTTAATTGAGGCAAAACCAGATCAGCTTTATATAAGAGCACTTGTCCAGAGGAAGACATTTCCTGTTCTCCTTTGCTGTGGGGAGAGGTGAGTGAAGTCCAAAAATGTAAATAGACATATAGAATTGGTCATACTTTTTCATGGCATCAACACAGACCATTTAGCTGGCCTAGACACTGCATTAACAGGAAAATCTACTTTAGTTCTATCTTGCTTTTAAATTGAACTGAGGACTCTCTTTAATAGCAAATATTACATCAAAATGTTCAACCATGGTTATAAGTTGATCTATCTTGCTCAGGGTAAGTATGAATTAGACATCACTATAAAATAATTTAGTAATATCTAATACGGTAAAATTGAATGTGGATAGTACATACTGAAATCTGTACATTCAGTAAGGCCCTATATGGATTGGCAAAGCCGATGAAAAACAAAGCATTAAAAAGGTAAAAAAAAAACAAAAAAAAAAAACACACAATTACTTTGTAAAACACACAGCTTGTGGAGTTAACCCAAGAGTAGTATGCCTTACTTTTTTCACCATCAGAAAACTCGAGAAAAATGGTTTAAGGCATGCCGTAAAACTTGTACTCAATCCTGTAACAAACAGGAAGCCAATGAAGAGAAAAGGCAGTTGGTGTGATATGATTCATTTTTCGTGTGCCTGTTAGGAGCCTGGCAGCAGTGCTCTGAACTAGCTGAACATGATGACTGATTAACTCCAAAGTATAGTGAGTTGTAATAGCCAAGCCAAGAAGGGACAAAAGCATGAATTAGTGTTTCAAAATCATGTACAGAAAGAAAGGGCTTGACTTTAGCTAATACCCTGAGCTGACAGAAACAGGCTTTAACAATGGAGATAATTTATCAGATTTGAGGGCATTATCCCCCCCCCCCCCCCCCCAAAAAAAAGACCAAGATTTTTTGTGTAGGGATTACAATATGCTGTCAAAGGGCCAAGATTAATTGCAGGATCACAAGATAGATCAGAAGATCCAAAACACACAATCTGTGTTTTTGTCATTTAACCTAAGAAAATTCAGTGACATCCATATTTTAATGTCTTCCAGACATTCCAATAAAGGTTTAAGAGAATTTGCATTGATCTGTTTCAGTTCAAAATTTCATTATAATGGAAATTCTGTTATAACAAATAAGGGAAAAACATGCATACTATTGTGACCAGGGTCACTGGCGATTCACCATCTCAAACAGCAATGGCTCAACGACTGCTCCATAGCTGCTCTGCTACATCTGGTAAAGAGTAAACCAAAGGTTTTAACATTGGACTTTGACCTGCTCTTCCTTACACTCATTTCTTTTTCCAGACTGCAACTACCACAGCTATGATTCCGAACTGCTGGTGTTCTTCTAATCTGAAGATTGGAGGTAAAGCAGGACTTGGACTTGCCTTTCTATCTTTCATGCAACTCTGTGACCCAAGCTTAATACCTGCACAAATAAAATAGTGCTTCTTAAACAGCAAAAAGTATTTTATTTGAAAATAAGATGTTAGATCAGCGGGCGGCACGGTGGCGCAGTGGGTAGCGCTGCTGCCTCGCAGTTGGGAGACCTGGGGACCCGGGTTCGCTTCCCGGGTCCTCCCTGCGTGGAGTTTGCATGTTCTCCCCGTGTCTGCGTGGGTTTCCTCCGGGCACTCCGGTTTCCTCCCACAGTCCAAAGACATGCAAGTTAGGTGGATTGGCGATTCTAAATTGGCCCTAGTGTGTGCTTGGTGTGTGGATGTGTTTGTGTGTGTCCTGCGGTGGGTTGGCACCCTGCCCAGGTTTGGTTCCCTGCCTTGTGCCCTGTGTTGGCTGGGATTGGCTCCAGCAGACCCCCGTGACCCTGTGTTCGGATTCAGCGGGTTGGAAAATGGATGGATGGATGTTAGATCAGCGGTTCTTAACCTGAGATCCATGGACCCCTAGGGGGTCCTTGGATGGGTTTCTGGGAGTCTGTGAGGGTCAGATAAAAATTAACATTCATATTCACTATATAGCCCAGTACTATTGAGTAGAAGGAGTAGTAGATCAGTTTTAATCTGTACAAGAGGATTGTATTTTATAATTATAATGAGTGGCCAATTACATTTTGCATAAAATAAGGAGTTATTTTTTGAGATTGTTTAAAGTTAATTTTGTATGTGTCATATATGCATGAGACAATCAAATCTTGATAAATAAAGCAAATTATATTGATTGCATGCAAAGTTGTGTTTATGTGAATATTTCTGGGGAAGGGGGTCCATAGCTTTCAGACTCTTAAAGGGGTCCGTGACTCAAAAAAGGTCAAGAATCACTGCGTTAGATGGAACTTTCTTAAAATTGAAATACAGGTATAGAATACAGAATGAAAATGTGATATTAAATGAAGATGAAGGCACGGTTCTGAATGCTTTTGCCATGTCATTTTTCTTCATTCCAGAATAGACTTTTTCCAGGATTGTTAATTTTTCTTTCAATGTAAAATTATGCCATATAACAATTTTTTTTGTTCATCTATAAGAAAATTTTGATAATTGCTATGAAACTCGAACAGGACAGTATCCGCAAATGACACAACTACCCATGTGAATACTAGGTAGAGCACTGACTCAGAATTGGCCTGTATATGATGTCTCACCCACACTCTCACCAAGCCTCAGAGACTGGAAATTTTGCAAAAGATACTTTTTTGAGACAGCCTGTTGCAGGGTTCCCAAGAATCAGCACGGAAAGTGTAGGCATGGCATTAATTACTTTTTGTATTGCATCATATTTGTTTTTTTGACCAAAATGGCCACCATTCGTTAAGACTGATATTTTCATTTCGTTAAAATGAAATTCATTTAATATGATGTATGAACTTTTATTCGGGCCAACAAAAGTGTTTATTACTCCGAAAAATTTTCTTTAGGATTTACTGTAACTGGTATTTAACCCCTTTTTACATTTGCTGAGCTCATGCGAAGAGTGTGCCATCATTTGGTTCTAAATCCAATCATAGTCCAGTATAAAGACATTACTGTTTTTGGGCAAAGGATTTCTTATGTAAATGAACAATACCACCAGGGATTCACATAATATTGAGTGTTTTGAACGGATACATATTTAAAAAAAAAAAAAAAAAAAAAAAAATTACTTTTAAAACCACTTGGATAATATAGTCTGAATTCTTCATTCTCTTTTGAGAACAGAAATAGCCTGTGAACATTTATTCTTTAACAAAGCAATAAATGGCAACCAAACAACACACGCAAAATGTTCAATCCATATTTTGTCAAATTTGATATGTTTTTCTTTGCTACAGAAAAAGCAAGGATGATGTAGGTAATTAAGTTTTGCTTTAGCATATGTGTAGATTCTCTCCTGATAAATCCTGATAAAAAGTCCATATACTGTAGGTTTGATGAATGTTAATTTATTTCATTCATCTTAATGGCCGCTGTCAGCTAATCATCTATAAACTAATTTTCAGTTTTGAATAAATTCTGACACCAAACATAAATGAACTTTTCACACTTTTTTTCTTATGAAGTGTTGAAAAGAAAAAAAAATGCAGGGAAATGCAATGGACATCTGCTATGCTTGAAAGTTTGTGGACCCATGGAAAAATGAGATTTTTTTTATCATGAAATACATAAGGGATAATTGCCCAGTTTGAGTGTTTTCAAAGAAAATGTCAATGCTACTATAATAAGTTAACCCTTAATTCAGAGACGTACATCAGAGGTAATGCAAGATCAGGCGAGCCAATAACACTTAAGATCTGAAATGATGCAGAAGGGAGGAGTAAACAGGAAGAAACCTGATCACTTCAGGTCCTCCAAGTCTAGCCTCAAACATCACTAACATCAGCAAAATTGGGGATTTCAGAAAGTGGAATCTGATAAACGTTGGCGAGCCATTTCAAGACAATTATGACTCCATAAACTAGGGTCATACAGACTTTTTTCTCCAATACCATTTTAGTTTTTTCCATTTTTGGATTTGTGGTATTTTTCTCAGATTCAGATTTTTCTTTTTTTATGTTCTGTTACAAAACATAGATTTAAAGGGGGGAAAAAACTGCATCATTATTTTTAAACCGTTTCTCTTAAACTGCATGTAAAAACATTAGTACGAGTAGAAAACAATTATTGCTGAAACTTTCAGCTTTATCCTAAAAATTATCAAATTATCATAAAAAGATATCAATTTAACAAATGTTACATAAAATAAAATGTGTACTTGCAGAATTAACACCAAAAATCCTTATTTGAAGTGAAGCTACACAAGAATAAAAACTGCTTATTTTGACTGTCTCGGCCATATTAGAGTCGCAACTCTGTTGAAATACATGAGCATCAAGTACAGTGGATACTTGACTTACGAACTCAATTCGTTCGCGAGGGCTGGTTGTAACTTAAGTTGGTTGTAAGTCAAGACTATTTTTCCCATAAAAAATAATAAATACCCATAATGCGTTCCGAACCTCCCACAGCAACACAACACTTTTCATAATAAAAAAAGGGTTGTATAATGTGCATAATGTACCAAAAACACCAATAATTTTTCTAATGTACTAACCAAAAAGTTATAAAAAGTGCCTAGCCTACCAGAAACAACAATTTCATACTGTACTCACCATTTAAGTTGACATCTTTGGCTTGCAGGAAGGGAGGAGGAGGAGAATAAAATGGAAGGTGGTTATTGTTTGGAAGGAGAGCCCCACTCATATGTCCGCACAATGTTTCTTTGTTTCAATTGTGATCGCTTTCTTTACCTTCATTACCTTCTCTTCCTTCCTTAGCTTCTTTTCTAGCTTTTTTGGGGCCATTTTGATAGCAATTATCGAAATATATAAATCACTGCACTGAGCGAAATTACGTCCACAAACACACATATCTGGGCTCCGACCGACGCTTACGAACGCTTTCGGCTGCTTGTTTACAATCGCACAAGCGGATACACATGATAGCATTCGGTTCGTAACTCAAGACATTGGTCATAATTCAAAACAAAAATTTTGGTCATAAACCAAGTTGTTCGCATGTCAGGCCGGTCATATATCAAGGGTCGACTGTACTTTATGTTTTATACTTACTATGCCTCTCTTGTTTTCTGGTAATGCTTACAATATTTAAAAGACAAGATTGGTATTTTTAAAGTCAAAATTATTTCTTCATAACAATGTTACCCAATAATGTATCACATAAAACTGTATTCTGAATGCTTTTTAATACATTTTAAAAATACCTTCCCTGTATTTGCATCTTACAATGGGGTAAAAGGGTACACTAGTCCATAGATAAATGAAAAAGCCTTAAAACTTACCAAATGTTAATTTTTTCAAATCGAAAATAGAGCATTGACCTGCAGTCTTCACATTACACACAATGTAAACAGTGTATCCATGTTATTTTAAGGTGGTAAAAAAAGCAAAAAGTTCAATCATTGTTATGAGATTCAGCCATTTTAAATGGACTGGCTGTGCATATCACTTTGCCAACTATCCTCTTCACCTTCCTTTGCGGCAACACTAATTCTTATGGAGTGGAGCCTGTCCTGGCTGTTGCCTGCGGAATGATGTGGAAAAACCTGGCCCTGGGGACACTGATTAATCTCGGAAAGTCATCAAGATTATTTAAAGTCATGAGATTGTTTAATGTCGATGCGCTAATGTCTATATTCTAAAAAACACTAAACTGAAAAAGGTACACTTGTGATCACTTTTATTCTCTTACTTATATGGAAGATTACATCTTTTTGTCTCAAAGACTGCATAGTGCAGTTAGACTGATAATGCATGCATTTGATTTAGTGAGAGAATACGGAGCTTATGAGTAGCATGTAATCGGTTGACATGTACTGAACAGACAGGCATCCATCAATCAATTTTCCTAACCCACTTACCCAGGGTAGGCTCACAGGGGCAGCTGAAGTCTATGCCAGCAAGAATCAGACATAAGGCAAGAACAGTTACTAGATGGCAAACCAGTCCATCATAAGGCCAAACAAACATGGGACATTTTAGCAATGTCAATCCACCTAACCTGCTTATGTTTGGACAGTGGGAAACTGGAATATCTGGAAAGGACATGCAGATTGTGTGCTCCACAAAAAATTTGCTCCAACTATAGGGGGATCACACTCCTCAGCCTCCCCAGTAAGGTCTATTCAGGGGTGCTGGAGAAGAGAGTCGGTCGATGGTCGAATCTCGGATTCAAGAGGAACAATGCAGATTCCGTCCCAGCCGTGGAACACTGGACCAGCTCTACACCCTGGCCAGGATCCTGGAGGGGGCATGGGAGTTTTCCCAACCAGTCCACATGTGTTTTGTGGATTTGGAGAAGGCATTCGACCGTGTCCCTCGAAGAATCCTGTAGGGTGTGCTCCAAGAGTACAGGGTACAAGGCTCGTTGTTACGAGCCATCTAGTCCCTGTACAGGAAGAGCAGGATTCTTGGTCCGCATTGTCGGTAATAAGTCGGACTCGTTTCCTGTTGAGGTTGGACTATGCCAGGGCTGCCCTTTGTCACCGATTCTGTTCATAAGTTTTATGGACAGAATTTCTAGGTGCAGCCAAGGAGTGCAGAGGGTCTTGTTCGGTGACCTCAGAATCTCATCTCTGCTATTTGCGGATGACGTGGTTCTGTTGGCTTCATCGGACAGTGACCTCCAGCTCTCAGTGGAGAGGTTCGCAGCCGAGTGCAAAGCAGCGGGGATGAGAGTCAGCACCTCTAAATCCGAGGCCATGGTTCTCAGCCGGAAAAGGGTGGAATACTCTCTCCGGGTTGGTAACACAGTACTGCCTCAAGTGGAGGAGTTCAAGTATCTCGGGGTCTTGTTCACAAGTGAGGGAAGAATGGAACGGGAGGTTGACAGACGGATCGGTGCGGCACCCGCAGTAATGCAGGCTCTGCAACGGTCCATCGTGGTGAAGAGAGAGCTCAGCCAAAAGGCGAGGCTGTCGATTTACCAGTCGATCTACGTTCCTACCCTCACCTATGGCCACGAGCTTTGGGTAGTGACCGAAAAATCAAGATCGCGGATATAAGTGGCCAAAATAAGTTTTCTCCACAGGGTGGCTGGACTTTCCCCTTAGAGATAGGGTGAGGAGTTCAGTTATCCAGGAGAGACTCGGAGTAGAGTCGCTGCTCCTCCGCACTGAGAGGAGTCAGTTGAGGTGGTTCGGGCATCTAGTTAGGATGCCCCCTGGGGGGGGGGGGGTGTTCCGGGCATGCCCCACTGGGAGAAGGCCACTGGGCAGACCCAGGACACGCTGGAGGGATTATATCTCCCGGCTGGCCTTAGAACGCCTCAGGGTCCTCCCAGAGGAGCTGGCCGAGGAGAGGGAGGCCTGGGCCTCCTGCTTAGGCTGCTGCCCCCGTGACCTGACCTCAGATAAGCGGTGGATAATGGATGGATGGATGGACATGCAAATTCTATGCACACAACCACTGCATCACCTTGCCATCCAATATTATTAAATTGCTATGTACATTATCTTCCACCCATCACTCCTTTCAAATAGAATAGCATGCCTCTAACGGTATGGCCACTTGATCCCAGCAAAGATATGTCAGTAGCAAAGACAGCCTTGAACTTCAGCCCCTGGGGAAAGCAGCCATGCGGGTGTCCAAGGAAATGCAGGCTTGATCCGCTAAGGATTATTATGCATAACAGCCCACGTAGATGCTCTAGATCAGAACAAGTGAAAAAGTGGCATACTGAAAACCAGATCCTGCATCATAATAGGACAAACGCTAGAAAGAAGATTAATATATCCATGTACAACCCCAAATCAGAAAAAGTTTGAACAGTATGGAAAAATGCAAAAAAAAAAAAAAAAAAAAAAAAAGCACAGCAGTGATTCTTAAATTTACTTTCGACTTATTTCATTGCCTGAGTTGCCTTGAAAGCTTGCATATTGTAATCTTTTTAGTTAGCCACTAAAAGGTGTAATTTTGCTTGACTTCTCACTACATTGCTTACAGTATAAAAGACATTTCATGTTTTGTCTGGTTAACTTCATTTTATTTGTTAATATACATTCATTCTTGCATTTCAGGCTTGCAACACAATACAAAGTGGTAAATGTTTTACTGTCCAACTTTTTTGGAATATCACCATTCCTTCTCACAACACTCAAGATGTTTTGACATGGAGGATACCAAGCGATGAAGCGTTTCAGGTGTTACTTTGTTCCATTCTTCCTGCAAAAAGGATTTTAAGGTGAGAAACAATATGGTGTCACCACAGTCACATTTTTCATTTCAAAATTTTCCACACATTCTCTACTGGGGACAAGTCAGGACTGCAGGCAGGCCAGTCCAGTACCTGCACCCTCACCTTTCACAGCCATGCCTTTTTAATTTGTGCAGAATGTGGTTTTGCATTGTCTCATTGAAAAATGTGTGGACATCCCGGGAAAAGATGTAATCTTGAATCTTGTTCTAAAATCTCAATGTACTTTTCTGCATTAATGCTGCCATGACAGAAGCATAAAATGACCTTTGCCAAAGGCACTGACACAACCCCATACCTATGACAGACCCTGGCTATTGGACTTGATGGTGATAACAGTCTGGATGGTCCTTTTGGTCTTGAGCTCACACTTCCCATTTCTTCCAAAAAAAAAAAAAGATTATGAATACTGATTTGTCTGACCTCAATAAGTATTTACACTGTGTGATAGTTCATCTCAAGTCGACACCGCATCTGGACATAGTTAATGTGCTGTAAAGCTTCTCTCTTACACAGTAAACTCTTAAGTGGCACTAGTAAATGTAACTCTGCATTGTGGTACTTCCAAAATGTTTGCCAAAGTAACCCCTTGTCCATGTGGTTATATCAGCTCGAGTGACTGTTCTTGATACAGTGCCATCTGAGCAATAAGAGATCATGGGTGCTCAGGTTAGGCTTGCAACGTTTCCCTTTAAAACACTGAAACTCCACCAGATTCTTCAGAGATCACGGGTGCTCAGGTTAGGTTTGCAACTTTTCCCTTTAAAACACTGAAACTCCACCAGATTCCTTTAATCATTTGATATGCGCTGTAGAGGAAGAAATATGCAAATCCTTTCCAATCTCTCAGAGGAACATTGTTTTTAAACATTTTAATTTTCTCATCATTTGCTGACAAACTGGAGATTCTTTGCTCATCTTTGCTCCTCAAAAACTCAGCCTTTCATACTGTTTTTGTGCCAAAGCACGATTATAATCACCTGTTGTCACCTGTTTGAAATTACTTTTTTTTTTTTTTACCTCACTACTGGCCCCAACTTTTCTTGAAATGTGTTACAGGCATGAAATGCAGAAATGGATAGTGACGCTGGGGTTGCATTTATCTCCAATATAGGCACAATAATGAACCAGTCTTCTTAACATTAGAAGTTGTCCTTATGGGGTGTTGTGTGTAGAATTCTGAGGAAAAAAATGAATTTAATCCATTTTGGAATAAGGCTGTAAAACAACAAAATGTGGAAAAAGTGATGCGCTGTTAATACTTTCCGGATGCACTGTATTATTTGAAATACATACATTTCATGTGTGTTCCATCTCTACAATGATCCATGTAAATGTACAACGAAACAAAAAAATGTTAGGTCTTGCAGACCCAAAACAAATGTGGGTGTTTATTATATGAAATATAACCACTTTAAGGAGTGTTTTTACTTTTTTGAAATTCGGATTTCCCTGAGATCAACCTGCACACAGACGGAAATTGCCGTCTAGTGTTGATTTTTGCAACTAACAAACCTACACAGACTGTTACTCAAAAGAAATGTATTGATTATATCCAAAACAACTGCTTGCTTGTGAAATAAGCACAAACACATAACTGCATGAAAGATGCCTTTATTTGGAAACGATACTTGGACTGCCCAGTCCGTATACATTGAGCAACATGTCATCTGGTTTTTTTTTTATATTCAGTTTTATTTTTGAATAAAAATCATACTTGGTTTGTCATACCTTTTGTGAAAGTGTATTTTATATGTTGTCTTAACTTAAAAGATTTGTACTTCACATTCAGAGTAACAAAACAATTTGGCTTTTATCCAAAAATAAAATCAAATGAAATCGTTCAAACATGTCACTTTGAATGTTATAGAGCACATTTAAAAGCCTTCAGTTCAAAACTCAGGCTGGTCATAAAGTGGATGTTTCAAGAAGATAACATGCAAGTCCACTAAAGTATGGGATTTTGTGCCCTGGAATGGGCGCCAAAGCTCCAGCCTAAATCATTTTAAAATGCTGTGACGGAATCCAAACGGAGCTTTTTGATACAAAACACCAATCATACTTGACTTAAAAGTTTTGTAGAAAGGAGTTTTGGGTCACACCTACCATGGAGATTTCAAAGACTAATAATTGATTACAGAAGGTGACTGTTTGAAGTTATTACTGCTTAAGTTATTGAATAAAAAGCCCTCATTTACTTTCTGGTAGTTTGTTAGATCGGTCTACTCTAGGAGTTCAAATTCTCCTTTTTGTGAGTGGTGAGTCTTTATTTAAGATATCCATTTTATATATTCATTAAGACTTTAAGCTCATGTATAACACTGGTCAACAAGCATTTTGCTACTGGGAGTCTTTCACTTTACTTTAACAGGTTTCACTTGCTGACTCCAAATCTGAAAACTGTTTTTGTCCAGCACATCCCATTTTTTAGTTATGATGACCCAGGTCTTGGACAACTAGGGTGACTGGACAGTAAAGGCAGATAACCATTTTGATAAATACCGGTAATTCCACTAGGGATGCCATTGAGAGAAAAGAATTTGCCACACGTTACTAACAGCTGTGAGTTGTTTACCTTGTCATTATTCATTTTATTTAAAAATTATTAATTTTTAATTAGCAGAAAAAATATTGGTTACTGATTATCAGGTCTTATATGACATGACTCTAAAGCATAATGACAACTCAGACATGACGGTGCAGTAGGTCGAGGTTTTACTGTTAAACAGAACATTGCATTTCAGGACATTTAGTTTGTTAGATTCACCATTACTTTGAAAATTTTGTAAAGGCGATGGACAGAAACGGTGATGCTTTTCAGAATTTAAGAAATAAGTTTGGTCTCGAGAAAAGTGAACCCAAAATTAAAGGTGTTTTGTTGTTCCTGAAATCTGTGAACTGATGCTTGACGATGAGTTCAAAAGGAAACTGAAGCCCACTGAATCAGCAGCATGGGAAGCATTCGTGCAGGTTGTCCAGAAATTTCTTGGCAGTCACAGAGTAGAGAATAACGCTGAGCTTGTGGTGAACCTGCTGAAAGCGTATCAGCTTATGGGAGCCAGAATGTCACTGAAGATGCATATTTTACATTCTCATCTTGACTTTTTTCCACAAAATCTGGGCAATGTCCGCGATGAGTTACAGGGAAAAATTTCATCAAGATATAAAAGTGATGGAAAACTGATATTGGGGAAAATTCACTCCGAGCAGGATGGGTGACTACTGTTGGTTCTTGCAAAGAGAGATGTGCAGTACAAGTGCAAAAGCGAGTGCTTCCAACATTTTTAGGCACGCTGACCTCACTTTTATATTGAGGTAAATTGACATAAATATGCTTTAACTTGTCTCTGGTATCATCGTCTGGTTTGTTTTCAGAGTAAAACACATCAAAACAATTTTTGTGAGTCCAAACTCCAGATGTCGTGTTGATATATTATATTGATATTCAAAAGTGTCAAAACGTCAATGATGTGTATTTCAAAAACTTGACGTGCTAGCTTACTTCTGATTTCATATATGAAATCAGTGTAAAAAACTTGAGCAATTCTGAAGTTCCCAGTAGCAAACAAATATCTTTGTAGACCAGTGTAATCTTTTAAAATCCAAAATGTTAATCTTTGAAGAACTAGCACCCTTTCAGCAATGACTGAAAAGCTACACTCACACTACTGCTTTAACCTACATTATAAATGTATATCTGCAGCACATCAGTAAAATTATCTTCTATAGCCCCATTTATACCACTACAGAGGACTGCTGTACACGAAATAAAAAATTAAAATAAAAAAAGTGACATGCTGCATAGGATCCATGCATCAATACACAGAAGGAGCCTTTAAAAAAAATCAATGCAGATACAGGAAAGTTAACCTCTTGAGTTTTAGTGCCTTTTTATCCAGAAGGAAATGCATAACATAGTCCAGCTAGCATACATATTACATACAGCACTGTGAAAGCTGTGTGACAATATAAGCCTCGCCACCACCAAACATGTAATTATTAAATTCATGGTCACTCTGCCTGGTCCATTTTGTACCCTATGAAGGTTAAATCCAACATGATACATTTGTTTCAATGTGTTTTTAAATTGAAAAGTTCTCCTTTATAGACGTAAAACTTGAAAGATTTCTTAATAAAAGGCAAAGCCAATCTCAATATAATCCGCAAGTAAGGCAATATCATTTGTCATAAAACACACATCTAAGTTACAGATCAGACACAGTTATAAAAGTAATGCAAAACTGAATAAAAATTGAGTGTTCTGAGCAGTGGTTTTAAAATATAGCACCTTCCCTTAAGTCCTATGCTTGAATGAGTGGGCTTTCATAAACCAATAGCAGAAAACCAGTGATCAATTTTATGCACATATTGTTTGCTAATGTATCTACCTAATATCACCTTTCACCACGATTGCCACAGTAATTAGCAAAGCTGAAATCTTTAACACTTTTAAGACAAAATACATTCATATGGGAGCAATTTTTTTTTATATTCAAAAGTAAATGGATACAGAAAAATGTGGGTCAACACACATGAACACATACTGTATACAGAAAATGCACGTTATTAATGTTTCTGAATACATGTAAGCATGAATCTACCCTAAGGCTGTCTGAAATCTCCTCAGTTATGGCTCCTAAACAGGCCACACCTCGACAGTCTACTAACTTTGCTGAGAGTGCAGAAAATATTACATACATATCATTGAAAGGGCATAGTTAGAGCATCATTTTTTATATCTTTAGTTATTTCGACAAAATAATCCCATTATCTCATACAGAAATAGACCCCAGTATAATTCAGGCAGAATTAAGAAGACTACCGGTGATATGAAAAATAATTTGCAATCAATTTCTCATCAAAATCAATTACTCTGGCACACTACAAACTAAGACTAACTCTCTTACTCCAGCTAACATGAAGCATGGAAACCCAATATTATAATGAATCTTAAATCGACACACTAATAAATCAGAAAAAAACAAGAGCTCAGCAGACAACCTGTTAAATTAGCCAAAAAACAAGGTGTGCATATTCAAATTAAAAAATCTGAATATATTTAAACTCAGGTTAATGATTCTGGATCTTGTATACACATTTTGCATACTTTATTATGGTAATGGTGGCAGTGAGGCAAAACAGCAAAAACAAAAGACAATCCACCAAAGTGAGGGTGGAAAAAAAAATTCATAGCCATCCTTGAGCAACCATTATGTAAACATTACAGTCATCAAAATTCCATTGGGGGTGGGGTGGGGGGTGGTGGACCTTACAAAAGAAGCATCTACCCAGCCATCTCATCTTCAGTTTAGGACAAACGTCGGGGTGAGCAAGTTCTTGTCAGGACTGCAAACTATAAAAATTTACCATGAAAAGGTGCAGTTCTTAAGTAAATTGTATTTTTTCATTTCTTTTTTTCTTGCTGTGAGTATACAATTCATTAAGAACTTTTGATTTCTGCAGGTGAATGAATACTGCATCCTTCAAACAAAAAGTGACACTTGAAAATGTAGCCAAAAATTATTATTCACTGTCTGTACAAAGCAACATGATCAAACAGAAAACAGAACCAACGCTTAGCATTGCCTGTAATGAACATATGAAGCTCAGAGAAAATCTCCTATAACTGTTTAAACATGTTAACTGCGGGTTTGCATTCTCCTGTACAGATACAGTAAGTTGTACTAAAAATGGTGTGAATATCTCATTAAGACATTGTAGATCAATTCAGCAACTGAGCAAGACAGACTGACTGAGTGAAATCACATTTTAAGTGAGGTATCCATTAATTACAATAAAAGTAAAACTAAAATTATGACTTATTTCACCCTTTGCATTAAAACAGTGAAGGATATTAAGTTAAAGATCTGGGAAAAGGAACACACCCATTATTAATGTAATGGACATGTGCTCAAAATCTACTCTGAGTACATCAGTAGATCTTTAGGGGGTTTTGGGATTATTTCGAAGCAGTACTAGGGTAGAAATGACTGCCTAAAAACTATGTTGTAAAAGGATTTGGCTGTTTTACTAATTAAGAGGAGGTAAACTGATCACGGAAGTGATGTGCAAAATTAGACTGGCAAAATACTGACTTGTCTATATACTAACAATGCCAAATTTAGTGCGATATAAAAAAAAACTCTTACAATCAAATATCTGCTTTTTGCTTTCAAATATGACTTTTGTTAAACAACCTCAAATTATATATTTGAGCAGTGGTATTTGATCCAACAGTGACACTATCTATATGCTACATTTAAAATGTTTAAGAAAATGTGTTAATTCATACCACACCAACTGCCCTAAACTGAAATTAGAACTTTACAGAAGTTGCAGGAGTACAGGGAATATTTAGGTAGATGAAGGAAGCTGTCCTGTACTGTTAACAGTCAGTCACAAGATGGGCTATGAATGAACTGCTGAACTGCGAAAAAGATTAAAAGGATGCTTAGACACCCTGTAAGTCTTGACGGGCACTCAGTAGTTTAGATTTTCTTTTTAAAACACTACTGTCATACCAGTGCATACCACAGGAATCAAACTAAATTATACTACTCTACTGAAAGTCATCACTTATAATGCAGTTTCATGGGCACAAGATGGAATTTTTCCCTGAAAAAAAGTTTTACATACAAATACTCGTGGACACACTAATGTATACATGTATGTGTGAGGATTCAAAAAAGGATGTTGGCCAATTATACTAGGAGCACCAAGATGGTAAATTTGCCACTCAGTGCAAAGCTAAGGACCGTTTTACCTTAATTATACCAAGTGCCTCTTCTTTTAAACAAGCATTCATATCTAACAAACATCAAATTTTAGCATCAATTGCCCATAATAGATTAATGGCTCCATAGTTAACCTCATCTCAAATTACAATCCCTGCCTCAAACAGGACACACAAAATGCCAAAATAAAGGAAGCTTTGCTAAAAGAAAGAACTATGCTATACGAAGTTGATCAGCATTGTCCATCTTTAAATGAATATGGATGGCAGTTACTTATAGCAATGACTTACTGCAGCACTCTTCGTTCAATCTTCAGGCTACAGAAATGCATGTTGCATTTTTTTATTTTTGCATCTAACCTGTTTAATCCACATAACTACTGTTCATGGAGCTCACATTCTTTTTCACTGATTATTACTTTTGTACAACACATTTATGCTGTGGATACATGACATGAAGATGACATAACTTGATAGTGTGGACTGAAAAATGGAGAAAAAGAAAGAAAATTGTGAGGGCTGAAGTGAAGAGACAGGTCAGAAGACACTTGAAAGTGCCCAAAATTTGGGGATCATTTCAAGCGGGGGGGCGGGGGGAATTTTCTGTACAGTGTGTCTATTGTAAAACCAAACTAGCCTAGCACAATAGCACAAAGTCAATCCTTCAGCATCTCGACAAAGCATTTAGACTATACAGCCAGTCCATAGAACAAAGCAGACCAGACACAAGGTAATGTTAATGTTAGCATTTAACGAAAATAAATTGCATTGCTAGCGGAGATGAAGGCTAGTAAAGAATGGCTATATGTAATGGCTAGTTAACAACAGAAATCAATATGGTGGCTAGTTATGGTGTCCCTAAGTTTGGTTTAAGAAATGACCACAGAAAATAAAATGCTAAAGTCAATCTGTGAAAGACTGAGGTTCTTTCAAGTTTTTACTCACACACAGACACTCCCACTCATTCAACTCACCATATCTACCTCATCCAGGGAATACGATTCTGCCAGAACTTTGCCTCCTACAAAAACTACAAAGAATTCCAAAATGACAGTAAAGGCTTAAGTTATGCCTGAACTTAACTTAATACATAAAAAATTCCTTTATTAATTTATGTTTTACGGTGGATACCTTTTTTCCAAAAGTACTTTGTTTTTGCATTTCAGACAATGTTTTCTTTAAAATCAAAAACGCTATGGAGCACTTATCTGTCAAATCTAATCCCGTTTAGCACATATATTATTGGCTGAATTTTCAGCAATAAAAATGCTTATTTTTGTAAAAAGGAAACCATTTAGTGATTCATTTTAAGAGACCCATCTGGGGGATTATTTCAAGCGGGGGGGGGAAAACAAAGCTTATTTTCTCTTTTGTACATTTACTATTTCTTTTTAATAAAGCAAAGGTATTTCTTATCCAATTACTTATTAAATGATGGGATACGTGGCAGAATGTTCATTACTTCAATAATCAATAGTTTACAATAGGGCTGCAGCTATACACAACACACAAGCAACACAACAAAGCTGTCATTAAAGGCAAAACTGTGGCATGTTTAAACAGAAGCAAATTGCTCATCCCTTCAAAGAATCAAGAGATTTTTTTTCTGATAATTAAAGAGTTTCTTTAAAATGTTAGGCAAGTAGTGTGTTGATTGATCATTCAGAATGTTTTGCAAGAAACACCGAAGAATTAAGTTAATCGTCATGCTATTCACAGGCCAAGTACAAAAGCATAAGCATGTCACACCTTTACAAATGAGTACAGGAACTCCTCACTTAACGACAGAGTTCCATTCCTACGACTAGGTTAAGTGAATTGGTCGATAAGCAAGGAGCTGCTAGCAGAGCTGTGATATGAGCCCCTCCATTTTGGGTGCATTACTTTCAAGCAACAGAAAGGACAAGGGCGCAGCAGTGGCAGCATAAGAAACGAAACAGCTCATCTGGAGAAACCTAAGCATACTGAAGATTTTGTTTCTGCTACAGCCGAATTGAAAATGTATAACGACATGGCGATTTTCTTCACCCAATCCCCCCCCCCCCCCAAAACCACAGCTTCATTGCAGCTGCAGGAGGACCTCTACAACTCTTGCAACAAACTGCAGCCCGATTCAGTGGGGCAGAATCACATGACTGACATGCAGCAGTGGCAGCACACTGATGGGGCAGGGGGGAAACAAAAGAAAAAAAAAAAGTGTGCTGGGCTCGGAACATGTAAACTTCACACTCGTGTCTTGGCGAATATTGACCGACTGCAGGAATGAAACTGAGAAAGGGTGAAACGCTTAACACAGACACCGCGCTGCCGTTTTCACAATCCAAGTTCTTGTACAATACCGAGTGGACTGAGTCCACACAGTCGTTAAAGGGGTAGGTCGTTAAGTGAGGAGTATCTGTATATATCACCTACATTTTGGGTGACTTCAATGTGAAAGTAGGCAAGCAAGCAGAAGCCGACATTGTTGGGAGTTTTGGACTAGGCAAGAGGAACGAATCCGGGGAACGCCTGATTCAGTTCTGCCAGGAAAACCGATTAAGAATCACAAACACATGGTTCATGCAGCCAAAGCGTCGGCTATACACATGGACATCACCTAACGGATTGCATCGAAACCAGATTGATTATGTCCTTTGCAGTCAGCGTTGGAGAAGCTCCGTAGTTGCCGTGAAAACATTCCCTGGAGCATACTGCGGCTCAGACCACGAACTGCTAGTCGCGAAAATCCGGGTGAGACTTTGTGGCATCAGAAAACATGCACCGCTGGAAAAATTCGATATATCGAAAATGCCAGCATCATACGCCATCGAAGTAAAAAATCGCTTTCAATTACTTGATGCAGCGTAGAAACCACCAGAAGAATTATGGGACGACATCAAATCAACAATCACGGAAACAGCGAAGAGGTACATACCAAATAAGAAGCCAGAAAAGAAAGGCAAATGGTTAACGGAGGAAACTCTTAGGATTGCCCATGAAAGGAGAACGGCTAAAGCTGCAGGAGACAGAGATAAGGTGAGGAGGCTGAACATAGAATTTCAAAGATCCGCCAGGAAAGATAAGGAAGTGTACTGGAATGAGCGCTGCAAAAAGCTCGAGGAGAATTGCTTGAAAGGTCACACGAGGCTTCTATTCGCTCAGGTGAAGAACATCCGAATGCCTTTCTCCGCTCATAAAGGAACAATCAAAAACAAGGACGGAACTGAAGCATACGACCAGCAAGGTATAAGACACAGGTGGAAAGAATACACTGAAGAGCTGTACGCATGCGAAAGTGAACCCGGGACTTTGCAGAATGACGACGTGCTGGAATTAGAACCACCGATCTTGGAAGCGGAAGTTGCATTGGCCATCAAGCAGCTTGCTAAGAACAAAGCTCCGGGCATAGATAACATCCCAGTGGAATTATTGCGCCCTGTACCATCGGCAGTCATCACGACCCTGTGTCAAAAGATCTGGGAATCTGGCAAATGGCCGAGGGACTGGAAAAGATCCATATTTATCCCATTACCGAAAAAAGGTGACACCCGAGATTGCTCAAATTATCGCACAATAGCTCTGATCCCGCATGCAAGCAAAGTGCTCCTAAAGATCATACAGGAGCGGCTGAGGTCAACAATCGAGGCAGAATTGCCCGATGTACAAGCAGGTTTCAGGCAGGGACGCGGCACTCGCGACCACATCGCAAACCTGCTTTGGATCATTGAAAGATGTCGGGAATATCAAAAGAAGATCTACCTGTGCTTCATAGACTACACAAAGGCATTTGATTGCGTTGACCATATGAAACTGTGGGAAGCCTTAAAAGAGTTGGGTGTACCACCGCATCTGGTTAAGTTGATCAGATCATTATATTCTGAGCAGGAAGCCACAGTTCAGACACAATGCGGAGACACTGAATGGTTCCACTGTAGAAAAGGAGTGCGACAAGGTTGCATCCTCTCCCCCTTTCTGTTTAATCTGTACGCGGAAGTCATCACGCAGAAGGCAGGACTGGAGGAGTCAGAAATTGGAGTAAAAATCGGCGGAAGAAACATCAATAATCTCCGATACGCTGATGATACTACCTTGTTGGCTGAAATGAAAAAGGGACTTGAGGATTTGATAATGAAAATCAAGCACGAAAGCGAAAAAATGGGCTTGCAATTGAACTTAAAAAAGACGAAAGTAATGACGACCGCAGTCAACAACATCAAAATAAAAATCGGCGATGAGGAAATAGAATGTGTTCAGGAATTTACTTTCCTAGGCTCAAACATCAACCGGGGCGGAGAACTTTGCTCAGAGATAAAAAGGATAGCGCTCGGCCGAAGTACAATGCTGAACATGGAAAAAATTTGGAAAAGCAGAGATATCGGCCTCACCACTAAATGCAGGCTAGTCTGTGCAATTGTTTTTCCAATAACCATGTATGGATGTGAAAGTTGGACCCTGAAAAAAGCCGACAGAAGGAAGATTGACGGATTTGAACTTTGGTGCTGGAGAAAGCTACTCCGCATTCCATGGATAGCGAGAGTAACGAACAAAGAAGTGCTAGAGCGCATAAAGCCAGATATCTCGTTAGAAGGGAAAATTACTAGACTCAAACTGACCTATTTCGGCCATATAATGCTATCAAATTCGCTAGAAAAATCAGTCATACTAGGGATGGTAAGCGGCAAAAGAAGACCCGGCTGCCAGCGGACTCGTTGGCTTAACACCATCAAAGCAGACACGGGCATGAACATAACACAGCTCAAAGAAGCTGTGCAAGATCGAAAAGCGTGGAGAGTGCTAGCTTATAGAATCGCCGAAGGTCGGAAACGATTGAACAGATGACACACACACATCTGTATAAGCAATAGCATGCAATCTACACAAGCGTAAAAAGTAAATACTCCCAGAATAACGTGCCTGCTCCTCCACTTTTGCTGCACTATATAATTTTAAGCAGTTTAAATGTTGCTGTGTGTTCAATATTCCCAGAATAAACACATTTTTTCAGTGTAATGTATAAGTGTAAAGACATTTTAGTCTAAAGGCCTTTATCAAACAGCAGAGTCATTGGCTATACTAACTTCACACTCCCATATTAGTAAAACAAGCTGCTAATGACCAGACAACATGGAAGTGTAGTACAGACTGGATGTGAACTGCAAATTGCTCAGTTTTATAAGTGACTGTGCTTTGTCTAGGGATGTTACAGGTGAAAAGACAGGAGGCTCTACATTTGCCATTCCCCCCCCCCCCCCCCCCCAAAAGGTTAGCAAAAAAACAAGCAACAAACCAAAGATTTAACATGCAAGAAACAGTTTGTGAAAACAATATTCCAAAAGAAAATGTATGTGAATAAAATGACAACTTGAATATAAATTATATAAAAATATATACATAAGTATATTAAAATTCTACCTGTCATCTTTAAAATAAATGTACTTAAGGATATTTAACAAAACAAAGAAAGGAAATGATTTTTTTGCAAAATGAAGGGCAAGCGCAAGTACATGAATTTTTTTCTTACTAACAAATGCTTTTGCTTCATTGGCTGAGCATAGTTTACATGTAACCTTTAAAAAACCACATTAGTGTGGTTTAAAATACTTATTTCCTGTAAACAGCTATTTAGACAATAAAGTGCACTTTCAGTGTTGAACATAAGCCTTTAAACATGAACAAAGGTATCTGCTTTAAAACAAACCAAATTAAAAAAGTCAAAAGCAAAATGCTACTGTCAAATACATATTGTGGTTTTGTTCCTTCTCCACTTAAAATGTTATAATCAATAGCATCAATAACAACCAACCTACTAAACAGCCATTGAAAGGCTAATACAAAAGCAGTACTCTGTATTCAAGAGGCTTGTTAACTTTTCATTTGTCAGGATCTAATGTGACATGTCAGGCAATGCAACGGGCAAACATTCATTCTGTAATCTCCTAAATATTCTCTCCACTTTGCCTCGAGCTCCCTGAACACATTTCATTAATAGCTATGTTTCTCTGCAAGCACCGCTGTTTCATGCTTTCTAAGAAGCAGGATTACATTTAAGTGCAGTGTTGAACACCACAGGTATGATTTGGAGAGCACTGTGCTGTGAAGAGCTAAACTAATCCAAGTGGTGGAAAAAAAATAAATATGACTAAGTAACAAAATAGATATTACAGGATAAAGCCAAATGAAAAAGGCGAAAAAAAATTCCCTTCCATACTGAAATTCTACATTAAAAAAATGACAATGGACTAACCTAACCAATGCTTCATTGAAACATGTCCAAAACCAACATCCCAAGATTCCTCCTTGATGTTTTTTTTTTTTTTTTTTTTAATCAAGACCACCAAATACGGATATATTATATAATGCATATATAATCAAACTAAAGTCTAGACAGTCCAGGACAATTTCAACTTTCTAAGTAATCATTAGAAAATCCTCTTGGTATACTGGTAAGGACACTAAACTGCTTCCTCATTCTGGCCGTCTCAATGCCAAAAAAGATAAGAATTCTTTAGACCTTAAGTGGCAGGGTTTCATTATTTGAACAGTGGCCATCACAATATGTTCAAGTTAGAAAATTTTCTTTAGAAATACGCACCAAAAAAGAAAATGTAAAAAAGATTGTGTGAAGAAGTAGGAAAATGCAGAATGGGAAAATAAACTTTACTATGGTTAATTAATGTGATTCAATTATATTCCTATTAAACATAAAATATTCAAAAAGAAAACACCATTTAGAAAAATGTACCTATAAAAGCACTAAAACAATACAGATCAACTATAAAATGAGTTTATTAAAAAAAAAACAAAAAGACCACCAGTAACTGCAACTAGGAATCAAAAAAGTTTTTAAAAGGCTAAGAAACTGACAAAAAAAATTAAACAGAAACGAAGAAAAAAACCCACTTAAAATTGCCCAGGTATAACTCCTAGGGCAAGTTGGGAACAAAAAGCAGTCATAAATAAGTGAAGAATTGTCAGAGCCACACAAGATACAGTTTACCAAGTATGATTAGGGAACCAATACCTATGTGAATTTCAAGCCAACAAAAGACAAGAAGAAAACAATTACCAACAGTGGGACACTACTCTCTCCATGTGTGCTGCTTTAAAGGATGTTGCAAGACGCAACTTTGTTCCACCAATACAGTTCCTGAGTTTTAGTATCTACTTGGTACCGGAGTGAAAGTCAGTACTGCGTTCCTATGTGACTGAGTAGCATGAATTACTTTGGGAGACCTAATGCGCAAGATAAATTTGTAGAACTACTACATATAAAAATGGCTCAAAATGATGATGATATAGTACCACATTTACACATGTCAATAACAAAAAAACACGTTTAATTCATCCCTGGAATTGCTCTGTGGTCAAGGCAGAAGATTTCAGCAAGCAGTTGCAGAAATTGAGCTTTTTCTTCGAAAAACACTAAACACACACGTTTATTACCACTTTTACCTCATTATTAAGTTAGCTCAGAACTAGGTTTGTGCATGCCTTCAGAGCACAATGCCCTGACCAATCAGATGCAAGTTGCAATCGCTTAACTTCTACTGTCACAAATTTGTAAAGAGATGAAATTATGGTAAGATTAATTGCTTTTTAAATGCAGCATCCTACACAGTGTCATTTAAAAATAATGGCGGCATTCATTCTCCGATTGTAAGGAAAACATTTACCAATGGCCATCCAAACAGCCATGCACTCTAACAAGCGTATACAGTTCAGGGTTGCAGGGAAAACCTCACACGTTTTTGGAATAACACTTAATGGAACTTGGTAAACTGCACACTGGCACCAGTAACAGTCGGAGCAATTAGAGGCACGTTAAAAAAAAAAAAAAAACTGACTTGTTTACACAAATAATGGAATCCACTGCTCCGTTTATTAATATCAAAATAAAATTTATGGTTTCAATGCATGAAAGCATTTGAAATTTGAATCAGTTTAACTAATTTAATATTACTCTTTGGTAAGTTTAACCTGCTAAAGATGCAAATGACAAATGTTAAAAACCTGAGTGATTTACTGAAAAACCATATTTTAAAAGCACCTTGTTAGCAAAACAGCATTAAACAGTTTACTTAAATGAAAGTAACCCTGAATTATCTTGGAATTCACCAGTTCAACAATTTTTTTTTTTTAGTACTGACTAAGCAGTATTTCAGTTACTGGAAAGAAAATGTCAGCATTTAGAATACACACATTAAGAAACTATAAAAAATAATATCATGGGGCTACCAAAACAATAAGCTAGAATCAAGGTGTTTTTATTCTTAGTCTGTCCTGTTAAGAGGAGAAAGCCCCACGGGATAAGTATTTAGTGATCTCTAGGAAGCTGTAGAATTATGTATTAGATACTGGAAGTAATATTAACTATTGTGATACAGAGTAAATTTATTAAATTTTTAGACAAGAAAAAGTTGTCTAAAAAGTTGATAGAAAATATAGGTGGAGGCAGGAACACCGATTTAAAAAGACCTTGAAAAACACCCAAACTGGGCAAAAATATGGAAAATGAAGTTTAACAAAGACATAAGGTAAATTACTGCATGTGGAGAAACATAATTTAGAATTAGACGGGGAAAAAATAAAATTCTGACTTTCAGGAAAGAAACTTCTCAATTTACGTATTTGTTAATGGAACATTTTCATCTTCCGAGAAATGAAAAGCAGCAACTGATATTGTCTTAGAAAAATGGTTGTGTAAGATTACAGCACACAAAATGCTGACCTGAATAGGTAAGGTAAGAACTGTCACAGGAAACGTGCATGCCATTGAGCTTCATTTTACATAACCAATTCTAAATATTTACATTTTGTTTCCAGAAGAAAAGTACCTGAAGAAATGAAAAAATGTATCTGTTCATGCGACATATTTATGTCCGGTTACATCTCTAGAACAAGTCTTCAATTTATGTCCATAATCCATTGTCTGTAAAAATTAGCAAAGCCTGTAGCTGATGAAATGTATCTTCAAGTGTTGGGTATACTTTTTAATTTGTTCAATGATGCTCATAACATTGACGGAGTTTAACAAAGTATATGAATGAGATTTAAGTACAATTCAACAGAATATCTAGCTCCTTACAAGCACTAAAAAAGGCAAATGACATTTTTCAACCCATTCATTCCATGACTCTTCTTTTTCATTTATAGGATAATGGTAAATGATAAAACAAAGCCTACCCAGGAGATCAAACAGAAGCAGGAACAAACTAGGAGATGGGAAACCAGCCCATCAGATTCACTTGTACAAGGTCAACTTACATTAACTTAGTTTAACACACACACCTTTTAGAGTTGAAGGAAAATAGGAAACCTATGCATACACCGAGAGAAAGCAGTGTGCAAATCAAACCAATATGCCAGCAACACTCAACTACGTAAAACATTCCCAATATATTTTTGTAGAAGGAAGCCAGAGTTTACTTTTATGAATCTCTGCTATTTCAGAGCACCGCAAATGATCTCTTCTAGACTAGGAAGCGCTCCACTGATAAGCACACAAGTGAAACGTAACTCCAAAAACAAAAAAGTAGCTATACAATTTTGGGTGGAAAAATGAAAATAAACCAGAACATTTATAACAGTAACTCTCCAAAAATACTCAAACATGTTTTCTTTTCATAATTCTGGTAGTTTTCACTTTTATCTATAGGACAATCTATCACAAGCACTCATAGATCAACAAGAACAATTTACAATTATACGTTGTTCAGTTCAAGGTGAAATATCCACCTACACAGCCATATTTGGCTTTACTACAGTATTGTACCAATAGTAATAAAATTTAATATAAAATTAAAGAAATCTGAACTACTTTTCAGTAGCACCTTATACTCCTTGCTACAGTTAAAGAATTTAACTTTAGTCTGTCTTATAAAAGCAACAGGAACTCAATTTCAAACAAAAGAAGCTCACTCTGCATGCAGCTCAAGATGGCCTTATTCAGGTTAATGACCATTTCTTTTTAGGCTGCCTTCAGGTATTACCTTTTCCCATTAAAACATATAAAGATAAATGCAAAAAATCAAACTGATTTTCAATGCGACTATTGAAATTTTTATAAAGTACATAAGTATATGAATCATTATAGTCTGTATTCAACGTTCATAAATATTACCCATAAATGTATACATTTCAAGAGTCTTAACTGCACAATTTTTCTGTCAAATGCTACAACTACAACTTTACATCTACAGTATACTAGCTTTTGGCTGGAGAAACTACAACAATAGAAACTCAAACAGCTATTTAGGACAGAGTAGCTTAACCCTTTGTTCCGCTACTAGTTATGTGACTTTCATATTTAAATTTCAAACTGGGTATATTGGGAAAAGGATGTTAAAGATAGAGCTGCCAGGAAAGATGAAAAAACGAGGAATGAAGGCCTAAGAGAAGGTTTATGGATGTGGTGTGAGAGGACATGCAGGTGGTGGGTGTGACAGAGCAAAATGTAGAGGACAGGAAGACATGGAAAAAGATGATCCGCTGTGGCGACCCCTAATGGGAGCAGTCGAAAGAATAACAATTACTACATGTACAACAGTTTAACAGTTCAAAGTTGACTTGAAAATTTCTAATGGTTTCAACCACAGTTTTACTTGCTATGCCAGTATGCAAACATTGTTAGATTTTCCAAATTGCCATCTTCTATTCACAACTCACTACGTGTAGTCTTCATTTCAGCTGGAGGAGCCAGGTGCTGCTTGGCCACCCAATCTCCCGCTGTAAAGTCTAATGTACTTACACCACCAGATTCGCAGGTCTCCAACTTTTTTTTCTCCTTCATAAATATGCTGGTATACAGTTTTATTGCTTCATAAATATACAGAATCCTCACATTCTCAACATTCCTGATACCAAAGCCAAATTATGCCATGGACTACCTTATAATCATTAGCACAGACTTCAACATGCCCACTTAAGTTGCGATTCATTATATTCACCCTTCTCCTGGACACCCCACACATCACCTCCATCAACCTTTCACATCAACCTTCGCTTCTATCAACCTGTTAAACAATTCTCATTAACTAGATGACATGCAATAGAAAATCAGTGTTGAGCATGTAACAATGCAGGTTCTTCTCCATCAGTAGCTTAATGACTCAAAGTTCTTGCAGCTGACAATGCTGTTATTTATAAAGGTTGTGTCATTACTATTTATTAAATACTGTTGCAATATCATACTATAGATAAGCATGATGGTATTAGATTCATTAGTCTATAGTGAGGTATTGCAGAATCAAAGAGTTTATTTAACACCTTTCAGTAACCTAAAGACCATGTGACATTATAAAACTTTTCCAGTAACTGATGTTGCAGTCACAAACATCATTTACATAATCTTGCAGGTTGGTGCATAAGAGATTCATATTTTTATTAATATTTCAGTAACAATGAACCATACTCAAAATAGTTGGACTAAAGTGTAATTACATGTATTAGACAATGAGAATGAGTCATACTAAATGTAAGTTTTAACAGCGCATTACAATCTCATGTAGTGAAAAAACAAAACCCAAAAAAAGGCTAGAGGTGACTGAAATAGCTTTCATGGACACCAGATTCCAACTCCGGAGATGTATAAATAGTGATTAATGCGCCATTGTTGCTCGTTGGTTGTGGAGGGTCTATGGCTAATTACAGTTCATTTTATCCAACAGAACATTGCTTTAAAGTACCCAATCAACTTAAAATATGCTGTCATTTCAGTAACTTGTATTAGGGATTTGTTTTGCCCTAAAGAACAGCTATCAAATGTATAAATGGGAATAAATATACAGGCTGAAATAAGTTCTGTTAATAATAATTTAAATGACTGAAATTTAACTTAAGTGATACAATTCTTCAACCAAATATATCAATGCTTCTTAAATGGAAGATCTGAAAATTCAAAAATTTGTAGTGTGCTCTTCTCAAGTTCATGGAAAACTTAACTTACCGGACAAATTTCTTTGAAGACTACTAAATTTCAAAAAAATCAGTCCACTGGGGACTAAAATGTTTCATGCCGACAGACACACAATATGCATTTTTTCATTTCATACCAACTATAATACCACTTCCAGAGAAACCAGAACAGAAGTGGAAAAAAATTAATGAATACATGGAATAGTAGGCAGTCCTTTCTTCGGGTTTTTTTAAAGCAGAAGTCTGACCATTTTATTAAAAGAAGTTAGTTAATAAAAAGCTAACATAAATGGCATGCAATAAAATAGTCAAACTTCAGAGGTCGTCACTGCCACAAATGGACAATGAGACCCAAGGTCAAATTAATAATCAATTTCTTCCCCCAAAGTTGAAAATTCTTATCAAGATTTCATCTGAAAAAAGCTGTAATAAATGAAACCAGGTATGTTTATAACGAGTTGTTGTACTTTTGAACTTCTAATAGTCCTTGAAACAAAAAGTACGTTTGAAATATTGGCTAATTTAACTTCAATTACTAAATCTTTTTTTTTAAATTTTGCAACATAAAACTAAACATTCGGCACGAAAATGGCAAAGGGCTGACTAAAGGGCGGGGGGGGGGGGGGGGGGGGGATATGCAAGACTGAAGAAATTAATTTCAGTGTCCAAAATACTACATTATACAATACTGCTTTGGTTTTAAAGACAAACAGTCCCTAACAGCTACAAGTGGAAAAAAGTATATTAGGTTTGACATTTGCAAAAGGTAAATTTCTTTATTATCTATGACAGCTTTTTTACAAGCCAGACCTCGCTAAACATCTTGCCTACTAGTAAAATAGAAGCTATGGATTAGCACCAAAAACTGCTATCCTGGAGAATATGCATCATCACAACCTTAAGAAAAATTAAAATACATTTAGAAGAATGTTTAAAATATTTCTGCTTTTATAAACTGACACTGTTCAAAAAGCCACTTTGTGTAAGCAATTTTGAAAGTTCATGTTTATAATTTAAAGCATCATAGCGCTTATCAATAAAGAATTCATCTCTAATGCGAACACTCAAAATGTGAAGAGTGCCAAAAACTCTTATGATAATTGGGGTCTATTAGATGAAGAGATGAAAAACTAAATGTTTTTGTTAAATATTTCAAAATTAATTCAACTATAAATGGTCATAGTCAACTTTTAAAATTAGAATATTAACTTAAAAATTCTACTTTAATAGTGACGGGTACAAAAACAGCTGTGAGATAACAGGCACTGGAAACCGTTAACTGCAACTAAATGAAAGTTTAATAGTTAATACATTTTATTTATTTTTTCTGCAAATATTTTAATTTCAGTCTGTTACTAGGAAATATAAAATGGGTGAGTAGATACAACCTCAAAATTAGATACAAGGAAGCATGAGGAGATTCACCAAATGCAGATGCCAGACCACCACAGAACATTTTTAAAGAGACAGTAATTTTACAACAAACAAAATGCGTATAATTTTATCATTATAGGAGTAGCTAAAGAAAAATATTGCTTGGTGGCCTACTACAGAGACAGCAAGGAAAGCCTTCAACATTTATGCAAGTTAATAAAGGCTGCCAATATATTCAGATGTTGACAGCAAATCCAGTGTCTCTCTGAAACTACTCTTATTTTCCTATTACTCTTATGTTCGGTCACCTGAAACTATTTCCATTTCCATGCTGGAATCATTTTAATGAAAAAAAAAAAAAAAAAAATCTGCGGGATTACCTGTCAGTATGATCTACTTAACTTATTCTCTTCAAGTAGGCTGTATAATTTTCTAATGTTAAGAATATGCCTATACAAAAACACACAAAATGTAATAATTTAACAATTTTGGGGTTAAATTGTGAAAATTACTTTCATTAGTCATTCACATTATACTTTTATATAACTTGGAGCCAATCAAAACATTCACAAGAGATAAAGCCATTTACTGAAAGTGTTCCAAAATAAAACACACAATTTAGCAAGTGTCAGAATTAATAGTGTGGTTAGTATCTTTAAATAAGCATACAGTCTCTTTTTTCCAGCTATACTGGGGAGGTTCAATCTTGCATCTGAATTCCACACACAGTTTAAATCCATGTCTCAATATAAGCCTTTAACCGGCAATTTTCAATCATAGACTTCATTTGTATAATCCTGGAAGGCAGTCATGGTGCACTCCCATGACCACCAGTTATGTAACATGACATACCCAGTGGTTTAGTCCAACTAGTCTGTGTGCATGTGACAGGACAACAAATGAGTACTCAGCCAGAAGTTGCAGTGCATATGACAATAAGGAACATAGGTATTTGCGATCTCACAAAACAGAAGATGTTCACCATTTTACGTATAACAGAATGGAGGGGAAAAGGGCAGATACTTTAGGTGAACTTGCTGTACTTGCAAAGTAATCACATGGGAACAGGCTCTGTCAAGCATCTTGGCGGACAGAAAAAGGGCTAGCATATGATAGTTTGGTAATGTGAAACTGTGCTGTAATTTGACATGCCCTGTGATTTATAACCATGTGAATTGACACTTAGAAAATGAGATCAGCAACTGCTGTCATCAAGTTTGTCGTCCCCCTATGACCAGAAGTCATGTAATGTGACCTCAGCTTTAAGTAATTTTTACCTTTTGACTGAATTTTTTCCAGTATTCTGAAGATTGTACACTATATAGCATTCAAGCCTGAAGCTGGAGTTGTGTCAATCTTCACCATGGCACTAACCTTAATCAGCACGCTTTTGGACTACCATCACAGGTACCAACTACACACAATCTACTGCAAATGACTAATGCATTAACATTTTGATTCATTACTTGATGTTTTGTCAGCAACTTCTGAAACAAAATTACAAAACTGTTGTAAAATGTACGACAACAGTAAAATAAAGTATTTATAGCAGTGTTATAATCCAAATTTCAAATGATTTGGAAAGCTTTAAAAATATAAAAACAACACTTAAAGAGAATGTAACCTAAGTATATACAATTTCATAATAATTCAGGAGCAAAAACTTTTCAATTTGACTACAAAAATAAATCGGGGGGGGGAAAAAAAATGTCATGGTTAGAGTACGGAGAAGGCCCCAACATTACTTCTAAACCTTGAGGCTGCTACAAAAGAAAAGCAGTAAAACAACAGGGAAGTGGACTACTTATACTGTAAGGTGCTGAAATAATGAATTGCTTCAACAATTCAGCTGAATTCAATGAATTCAGCTTCAACAGAATCTACCTGTTTCAGTGCACCAAAAGGGTACCATAAGAACACATTTTTTCCCCATTCATTTAAGTTTAAAAAACTGGCACAATTTAAATTTTAAGCTTTACTACTTCCACGGTTTAAGAGCTAAAAATGTCATTAAATATTACCTTCATTAGTATTAAGCATTAAACTACGGTTATAAAAAGATGATAAATGCTATTTTCAGTTTATAGTGTGAAAGTGTCTTCCCCCATTCATTTTTAACATTGCAAAATTTTCAGTGAACCTCTTCCAACAGATGCGGATTTCTACACAAGGAGCAGGACGGAGAGATAGCTAAAAGCTGAATATAATGTGTTAAGCTTATTCACACATTTTCACTGTTAAATTTAATTCAGTAAGTTTCTGAAGATCAATTACTTCAAAACGTAGACTACCATTTGATAGGCTTGGCTTAACTTTGTCCCTTATCACATGAATGATGCCAGTACATATGATCTACCAAAACAACAACTGAGGTCTACTAGTCTGGAAAAGGTTAAAGCCATTGCCATTAATGGAGACGTGTATATTTATATAAAAAAAATAAATAAATATAAAAAAGTCAGAGCAATACCACTAGAACTGAAAAAATACTTGAGATGGAGTTAATCTTCCCATGCAGGACTACATTCCCCAAATCTCAAATAGGCATACAATTCTGCATGAGGACACAAACATTAAAACATTATATAGGGATCTGCTGGTATTTCTGGTCTAGTCCAAGGCTTGTGGTAGTTGTGTCATGGCCTTAGGATAGTATGCTGCATCAGAAACTGGCTATCTTGCTTTAAAAAAAAAATGGTGGGCCTAAAACCACACCACTGCAACAGGAGACTTACAAGGAAAGAAACCATCTGATTATAGTTTTTGCTGAAAGAGTAATGCAAAGAACCCGAATCAGCAATTACTTTCGAAACGGTCACTTCAATGTTCTACTGCTTGAAAGAAATGAGCGTTAGAAATTACTCATTTAAGGTCCTTTGACCCAACTATTACATTTCAGAAAGCCGGTAAAAACCATGCCATACTGCAGAAGATTAAAGTGTGGTCAAAATATTTTCCATAGGGATACAGCATGATATGTTTAATTAAAATTTAAAAATCACATTTTCAAAATTACTTGTAATAAAAATGGCTAAATAAAGCTGGTAAAAATCAGCATTTTGTCAAAACCAATATAATGTATAATTTGGTGATAAAACTGGTCTTTAAAAGCAAATTAATCCATTTTTAAACATCTAAGTGGGCACCTCTATAGCTATAAAAGTCCTAACAAAGCAAAATGACACTGCTTTGAAACTGCCAGTGAAAATGGAACAATTAATCAACACTTTATAAGATTTATACAGTAAGGATAACAGATATAAAACCCACTGCTTAATTAAAAAAGGCTAAAGTAAATGTGAATTTCACAGCACTACTGACAAATGCTTTGACTGAAGGAATTCAAATTCTCGCAAAAACAGAGGAACATGACAGTAATGCCCTGATTTATCAATTTCTAACTAATTATTCAGGTAACATTGAATGGTGGTGCCATAAAATAAAAAGTAACTACTTCTAACAATAAGCCAAGCTGTAAGCTTTACAATAGTTTGTCTTCAATACTGATAAAAATAATTCTTTATATATGTTAAAAAGAGTAACTTCTTTGCCATTGACTGTTTCAAAGGAAATCCTCTACAGTGTACAAAACAGTACAACATGTAAAACACCTCCCTAGCACAAAACAAAAAATACAAGCTGCCCTTTGACAAAGGGTCACAGCTCCCCTCGCCCCCCAAAATATTGCAGAATAAATTGGTTTGCAAAATAAGTTTTAATTTGCAGAACTGTCAATCGTCATATACAAAGTCTCTTAAAGGATGAAGCGGAATATACAATGACAAGCACAAGAATGGCATTTTGGTACAGTTACTTTAGAATAAACTCTTACATACTGTGCTGAACTTTATTTCATGGTTTGTGTTACAAAGCTCTGATGCTCATAGTATGCATGTCCTCGCACACATTAATTGATTTTGACAAGTTTTGTAGTGAACAATCCAGAGATCAATTTTAATAAGGCTCCATTATGACAGATTCAATGGCTATGTAGGAGGTACCGCTTGGGGCTTAACATGAATAGTGCATTAGACAGATATGCCCATTTGTAACACCAGTAGCAGTCAGGTCATTTTACTCTGCCATTTCATTGAATAGACGCCATCAGTTCCATAACGCCATCCTCTCATATCGATTTCATTCAAGGTTTTGTAATGATACACTGATTAGATGAAGCTCAATGTGCCCTCAAACAAGATACCAGCTGTGCCAGGTTTTACCTGTATAACAAGTTATGAAACATAACCGATTTCAAGGAGAAAATGCCAAATGGGGTCCAGTGCATCACTGCTGCCACTGAATGACCTGCATGAGAATTATGAAACTCCAAAATTACATAGATCATGAAAAGTATTGGCTAGCCCTAAATGGTGCTATTTTTCCAGTCCAAAGTATGGCGCAAGCTACATTGACAGGATTTACAAATTGTTGTTTAAGTTTCAATCATGTCTTTACCTCACCACAGTATGACAACCTTCTCAACCTATCCAGGAGCCCACCATAATTTTAGCTTGAACTGAACTTGCCAATCAAGGACCTCAGGAAGCCAGCCATAAATTTGCAGTGATGGACAGTTTGTATACAAGCAACAAGGATATAAACCTGCATTTTCTAAGAATTCCCAAGCTTTTTGGTGAAGAATAAAGTGTCCTGTGATCAACATAAAAACAAAATAGAATCATTCTTTCCACAAATATCTAAGCAAAATGACACCTTTTATTGGCTAACTAGAAAGATTACAATATGCAAGCTTTCGAGGCAACTCAGGCCCCTTCTTCAGGCAAGATGTAGAAGGGGGGGCCTGACTTGCCTCGAAAGCTTGCATATTGTAATCTTTCTAGTTAGCCAATAAAAGGTGTCATTTTGCTTGGCTTTTCTCTACATTCATAATGGCTAACACGGTACAACACCCTAGTACTACACAAATATCTACAAAGTGTACGACATCATGGAACTCTACTATCAAAACAATACAGAGACTTCAAGAGAACAGCAACATGGATGACACATACATATGTCTTTTATACTGTACACTTCTGGAAAAGAAAAAAAAAAGCTGCCAGACTAAATATTTGTTTATATAATGCCAAAAGAAGCAACCCAAGCAATACCAGTGAATTTCTATGTACAACTTCATCAGCCACAAGCTTCCTAAGTACTGTATCACAGACTTGTTATTCATGAATCTTGCATTTTAACTCAAATTGGAGATTACTTAGCACCATGTAGCTAATTCGCACGTAGGACAAAGGACTGTTTAATATTGGAAGATTTCAGTTCAGCTCTCCATTTTCTTAAATTGTTACCACTTGGACAATAGAATTGGTTACCTCAAATCATGAAAATACAATAGGATAGAAAAGATCTATGAGGTTTTCCAACTACACTTCTTCCATAAACAATAAATCACTTTTAGAAATTGTTAAACTTCGATACCACCACAATACCTGAACACAAATACAGCACAACTATAGCATGACTCAGTTAATAACACAGACAATGTCTCATTCTCACTTTTTCAGTTTGAGAATTTTACTTCCAGTTCTGACTTTTGTATAAGTTGGCTTGAACAAATTCCCTTTCCCAAAGTCATGATTTTTACATACTCTGTGATGGTGGACATCTTTATACATCACTGTCTTTGAAATCTATCATGGAATATAATCTCAAACACCTAGAAAATTACTATACAGATGGATAATTGTTAAGCTTAAATGAGATATTGTGACATCTATATCTTTGAAATCAGTATCTGGTCACCTAATAATCACAACAGCAAAAAAAAAAAAAAGTGACACATGGTGTGGGGTATCGTGGATGGGAAATCATGATATTGCAATATCTAATCTTGAAGCAAACTGAATTTGTTAATTAAAACATTGTGAATTTTTGAAGGAGTACACAACAACTAAGCTATCTGTGGCGTTTACTTTTATGTGGTTGTTCTGTTCTTCAGGTATTCTTTATGTTAAATGTCTGCCAAAATGACCCTCACCTTGTGCTACATGCTGAAACAAGCTTTAAATTGCTTACGTATTACAATTCACTTAAGGTGACATTTCCACTGAATGTCAGTGAGTGTGTTTACATACATTTTAATAACCTGGTTATTCACAGAGACCCAGTTTCAAAAAAAGCCGTGTACCCTTATTTCTGTTAGTGAAACTGGGATATTGGTCTCAGAGAAACAAAGTTTCATACACAAACAGGTATTTTGTGTTTACATGTCTAATATGTTTTTAACACAATAAGCATTAAACAGAGCTTGCTCACTACTGCAAGTTTTTCCTGCAATGAGACATTCTTTACGAATATTGTTCAGTCCCTAAGTATCTTATGCACTTTGATTACCATTTTATTTTTTCCCTGAGCTATGGTCCTTTAAATTGACAGAAAAATGAGGCAGCATGTCATTGATGGAGAGAAAGCAAGGGGTTACCTTACTGGAATGCCACCATAAATTGGCAACTGGTTGGCTGGCTGACCAAACCAATGAGAAACACAAGACCATTCTCTATACGGCTCCATATGTATCTTCCATTGACTAAAACAGTGCTGGAAGTCTTCTTGCTTGAGTCTCTTCAACAGGCTTGCAGTTTCATTCTTCACTTCATCCACTGAAGAAAAAATGTGTTCCCTTCTGGTCACTTTAGATTTTCAGGAACAAGTAAAAAAAAAAAAAAAAATCACAGGGCACTAAATCAGGCGAAGAGGGAAGATGATCAAGGACAGGAATGTTTTTGTCAGTCAAAAACTGCTTTACAGAAAAAGCAGTACGATCATTTCAACAATCTGATTCGCCATTTTGATGTTTTCATCCGTCCGAGACAAGCGCGGTCGACTTGGGTGTTGAACGTCTTCCTGTCCTTCCTTGAAACGTCTGTGCCACTCAAAAACTTGTGTGCAAAACAAACTTATTTTTACACTGTTTTTATCATTTCATGAGTTTCTGTGGCCATTTTGTTCAATTTAATGAGAAATTTGATGTTGATTCACTGTTCGATTTTTTCACCTGACATAGTGGCAACTCGTGTAGTAATTGTTGTGCAAATACTGTATGGGCTATTCAAAGGATATACGTAGCCAGTCTGTGGTCTGAGAGGGCGTGTATGAGGGGATATAGTTCTATGATTCACGTTCGGCTGACCTCCAGACAGCTTTCCAGGAAAGCCCCAAGCCCCGTTCGATTTTTTTGTCTCACCTCGTATTTATGCCAGGGGATCATCTTTTATTAGTACTCACACGGTCTGGTGTTGATCCACTGCTCGTACAATATTCTTTCAGGTACACTGCAGTGGACCATATGGCTTCATGCTTGCTTTCAGATACACAGGGGCCAAGGAGGATGTTAAACTCTTTTGCACAGGTTAATGATGGAGCATTTTGTCAAGGGTTATCTCCATTAGTGAACTTCAGTATGTAAACAAGGATTTTTTGAGAATCCAGGTTTCTGCATTAACTGGTTTACTGACCTTATCCCCATTTTACATATATATGTCAACTCACTCCGCTTGATGTTAGCAAATGCAGACCTTACATGAAACATGCTCACCATTTAAAGTTGAGAGTTGTTATGAGATGTCAAGCTGAAACTACCTTTACGTGAAACAATACTACCAGGACCCCTAAAGAAAAGGTACACCTCAACTCTCCCTTTCTTTCAATAATTTAAACTAACAGAAAGCAAACAGTGTTCTGACTTCTTATTTGCAGTGTGGCGTAGGGGATAAGTCTCTGGCCATCAATCCTTGGGGTTGTGGGGTCAAATCCTGCTTCTCACAGTGTGTGACCACAAGCAAGTCACTTCATTTGCCTGTGCTCCAAATGGTGAAACACAAAATGAGACATAACCAATTATATTGCAAATTGTGTAAGTAGGGATGCTCACTTGACCAATGTTCACACAAAAAAAGAAAAGACTTGCTCTGTGATTGGTAAAATGACCTATCACAAAAGCTGATCTTTCAGACCCTGCTTTCTAAGTTTTACAGTAATTTAGTTGAAGTGCTCCTTTAAAAAAAGGTATTACAGTAGTTGAGCCAGTGCCGGCTTTTTTTGCAGCAGCAAACTTCCTGCTGTGCAAATAAAGAGCAGCAAGTCAAAGCCTGTTTTAACAGTGCGGACTCTTCCGTATAGCAGAAAATGAGAAGCAATTGGAATATTAGCCTTTACATTAAAGTGGAGTAATATACGGAGAAAAAGGAATCGATGGAGTCGCCCTCCTGTGTATTTAGACAAACAGCAAGAAAAGCTACTTTAGTGAATTCAGAATTTTTTAGTTTCAGTTTGGACTGCATGCTCATTTTAAATGCATACATTTTTAATTATAAAGTTTAAGAATTTTAAATTTCTACTTAGTAAACAATAGGCTTGCTAGCTTAACAGCAAATGCATCTTTTACTTATAAACTTAAGCATTTTAGTCTTGTATCTTGTTGATAAACAACTTATGAACATTTGATACATTTGCGGCGGCTTCAAAATTTTACACTGGTTTCATTTGTTACTGTGCGTCATACAGCACAAGATTAGGTAAGAAACAAGTACTATACAAATAAAATGGTACTCCATATTTAACACTTCAAGAACTGCAAATGTCTAGCCGATACTCTGAAGAAAAGAACCTGTGTAAATATAGAAATTGTGTATTTTAATTAATGAAATTCAGTTACATTTGTTTGGACTCTCGTTAAAAAAAAAAAAAAAAATTTCTTTGCATTATGTTTACAATTTATTACCCTATCCAGTCAGTAGGCAATGCCACATACTAGGGCTGCAAATAACTCTCTAAGCAACTACCCTAAAAATATTGGGTTTTATAAAAAGAAAAAAGAAATGTGTAAAATTGAAAGCATTTTATTTAAACAATATTTTATTGCACAGTGCTCTCATAATAATAGTACAAGGTGCTCTAAAATATAATTTGCCAAAACAGAGCATAACAAGGCTTATAAATATTAAGGTTAAGCGTCATAATCTCAAGGCTGTTGGCGGAGGGGTACAATCGTAAAATCACTTTCCAGCATCAACAAAAGGTGCTTACAATGTATGCTTGATTGTGTCCACCAGATGGCAGCGAAAACCACAAAATGAATAGAGTGTCATACATTTCAAGACTTCATTTTACAGTACAGTATTGAATACAAGCCGTCTATATCAAAAGAAATAGTTCACCACCACTCCTATACATTTTCTAGTTCTCCAAAACCACACTTGTGCTCCCACACCTAGTAAATTTTTTTTTTTTTTTTTTGATAAAAATAAGACCTTCATACAGGGCTTTATGTTTGAACTGAAAACCTGCACCTCGCTGCTATCAATTCAAAAGTACAATCCTGAGTAAAGGGGTTGTGAACAACATCCATTTTCCAGGAGTTTTTTTTTTTTAATAAACCAAAATTCTATCAAAATATATGCAAGCATGTTGCATGTTGTGACCATATGTCTGAATGACTTGACAAGTGGGTTACCCAACACAATTAACAGATTTTTCTCAAAAATTTTGACTGTTGCATAGCACAGGGTCACTACAGGTTCCCATTCTATCAGAAACGTTATCTCCATTCTCGATAAAAACATGACAATTTTTTTTTCCTCTACCATTGCAGCAAACTACATGGAGTAACATTAAAAAAATTGGATGTAGGATTCCTTTAAAGTTAACTTTGATATAACTATTAGATATAACTACTGTTCTATTTCAGCTTTTACAAGAAAGAAAATAATGGACAAAACTATTAAAATATTGGAAAGAGTAGCACTGTTATTCAAGCAAGCGGACAACCAGAATGACATGACACCCATACACATTCAGTGGAAGGACGCACATTGTTGGTAATCAGTATGCAAACTGGGTACAGCATTTCTGGAAATCTGACACCTTTCAAACTTCAAACAGAGAAAAAAAAAAACCTTACCTACTAACAAACACTATCTAATTAAAGCAATAACACACAAAACAATTGTACACCTTGCCAAAATTGATCACATTCTTTAAACAGTCACAATCCAAGTTATAAAAATTGTCTGACAACTTCAGAACCTAACTGGTGTCATGTAAGACTGACAATGCCCTGTCCTATAGAGTTTCACACAGAGTCTGGTCTCATCCAGGAAGATCTAGAGAACCATAACCAAACTAAAAAGATTTATAAAACTGGAAAAGAAGATGAAAGCATTTTGAAAAGATTAGGATTATTTCAATCGATAGTAAAAGAAACTGTTCATACATCCACCCTGTAGTTGTGGAAGGTATCAAAATATTGAGAAGTATAGACTAATTTAAAAAATTAAAAAGTATTTTTGAATTGATCTTAAAGAAAACAAGACTACATACACTCAATTCAAACAAACTAGAATTCAACCCCCCAAGAAAAAGGAGAGCCAACATCAGTACCTCACAGGCGGCGCAGTGCTAGTGCTGCTGCTTTGCAGTAAGGAGACTGTGGAAGATTGTGGGTTCGCTTCCCGGTTCCTCCCTGTGCGGATAGCGCTTTGAGTACTGAGAAAAGCGCTATATAAATGTAATGAATTATTATTATTATAGCCAATCTTTAAAAACAACAAAGTGAGTGTCTGAACCCCCCCCCCCCCCCCGATATAAATGCTTAAATCTAAGATTTGTTTAATTAGATCTTGTCATATTTTAAAAAGTTTTGAACAGATCCACTAAGTTAAAATAAAATAAAAAAAAATTTCCCCAAATAGCATTGAACATCAGTTACCGACCGATTTATAACAGATTCTTCCAGCTGAGCAAGACAATTTACTTGTTAGAAGTGAGGTAAAGGAAATTACAAGCAATTTGTTCTTCTCTACTTTAAGCACATCTGGGAGTACACCAAACACAGCTACAAATGGGTCAGGACAGACTGACATGAAGGTTGTCTGACAGGCATTCAATAATTTTTGTCCAAAATGATGTTAATTTGGTACACGGCCAAAACATGTGGCCCAGTGAGGCTGGAGCTAGATTGTAACATTTACAGGTTGAATCTTGCCCTGGATACAATTCAAACAATTTTAAACAAGATAAATGTGCTTAATCAAAGATATTAAGTTGAACAATTGAATGCTTTGCACATATGGAGTTAAGAGTATATTCTATGCATGGCTTCCTTCCACTTCTTTTCTGAAATGTTAAATGAAAGATCCTTTCCCCCATCATATACTGGGGTCTTGGAAGAGACTTTAAAACGTTTTTATATATTACTGAGATGCTGTCCGAGTTTTCAAGTCTGACTAGTATTGCCTCAGGAATTTAAATGGGTGTTAAGTGAGGAAAATTGGGCAGGTTCCTTCTAGCAAAGTTTCTGATTTGAAAGTAGTGGGAAAATTGTTGATGGGAAGTTAAATTTGAAGCATATCTGTTCATAAGATGCAAAGTCATTATCTATATACAGTTCTAAGTGCTTCAATCCCAGATGTTTTCCAACCATTAAATACTGCGTATATCTGAGAGGGCAGAAAAAGATTTTGCTGTCAATAGGTTTAATCCTGATTGCAAAAACCTATGTTTTCCTATGAAGTGCCACATTTGCAGACCTGGCGTAAGAAGATCATGGGTTCATGTCCCAGGTCCCCCCTCTGTGTGGTAGCACTTTGTGTACTGAGTAAAAACGCTAAATAAACATAATGAATAATTACTATTGTGGTAACTTTGCTTATTAACTCTAACATCTACTTGGTTTCCAATTTATTTTTTGTGAGAAACCTATGAAATTAATCTGTCCTCTTAAAAAAAGCAATTTCCCCATAGTATTCCTACAGAGAACAAGGAGGATACATTTATCTTTAAATTTAAAAAAAAAACAAAATTGAAAATAAAATTTCCTCTGAGGTGAATTCTGCAAATGTCTGCATGTCCACAGCAAAAACCCCCAGCAGTGGTGTAGTACCAATTAAAAATGAGAAATCTTATGATAGCACAAAACAGATGCAATAAACCTAGGGTATGATGTTAAGTAGTCCTCTTGGAAACAGGGGTAACTTATGATAGTATAGTCCAGATACAATAAACCTAAAATTGTTTCAATACTTATTTTTCATGGTATTGATTCTACAGCCTTAACAACAAATGCACTGGTTTGTTTTGGCTGTCAGAGTACAGCTTTGAATGCTAACAATGGGCATGGCTAGAATTGTAGCACCACTTCATGGGCCCTTGAACAAGGCCTTTAACCTGCAAATACTTCATACTAGGTATGACATTAATCTCCATCCAGCCCTGCAAAAACTTCCTCCAACTTGCTGGGAAAACTTGGGGGTTGGCGGCAGGACTGGCACTGTAGCCACCAAAAAAAAAAAAAAAAAAAAAAAAAGACACTGTTCCAGTGTGGTGCTGAGGTGTCACCCACTGCACTCAAGTCTCAATCCAGGTAATTCGTCATGTGGTAGGTGCAGAAACACTATCAGCTAATGCTCCCAAACACTCTAAATTACAGAAACATTTATCAGTATAAGCCCATAATCTGCTGATGTTGGTTTTCTACAGGTTAAAACTTTTGTTGCAGTCAAATGTTTAACGCATTGAGACAAGGGTATGTAACTATTTTTACCTATGCTGTTCATTCAGGGCAACACTCTTTAGCCCTAGGGCTCCAAAACCTCCCTCAAGTATTAAACCCTCACTGTGTCTGTAGTTTTAAAACTATATTTTTTCCAAATGTACTATATGAGGCATTACATCTCCATGTGCTCAAATACTCTCTATTACAGTAGATTCTGAATTGTGGAATGTTGGCTAAAGTAAAAGTTAACTGGATTTATCTGGCTGTTGGCCACGTCACTGATGGGGTCAGCATTTGAGCTGTATCACAAAACCTTAATACCAAGGCTTTTGACTTCTATTTAAGTTAATTCTTCATATACTTTAATGAGCAAAATTAGTTTTCATCCATGTAAAGATCTGAATGCATACACAACTGAAATTTAAATACATTTTTGATTGAGTCATATTATATACTATATTGGGAATCAAACTTTAAAGCTTTTTATTATTGTATTCAAGTTGGAAATTTTGGTAATGTAACAACTATTCTACACCAAACACACTGTGCAAGAAGGAATGCAAGAAGGAATGAAACCACTACTCTCAAAAAGAAAAACCGCTACAGGTGTCAAGTTATAAAAAGGAATCCTAAGAATATGAATTAACTAGAAAAGTTTTGTAAGGAGGAATAAAGTAAAAGTTTTACGAGTTTAAATCTAAATTAAATCTTTTGCAGACTTTAAGGTTTTAAGTGTGACGGTTTAAACAAAATACAGTATTGTCTGTGTGTTTGTTAAGTCATCATATTTGTGCATTTTTGTGACTCAGATGACAAGTGGACAATTTTATGAGAAATCCCAAAGGGTTCATGCATTTTTTTGCAACTGCAAAATCAACTGGAAAAATGATTATGAAATGGACTGTTGTGAGGGATGGGCATTTTACTTGTACCATAGACAGAACATAAGAAATAAAAGGGGGTGTGTTATCGTACGTGGAGCAAGATGCACTGCAACAAAAGTCAAATCAGTAAAGATTATATTACGGTCAAAATCTAATCCAATAGTCTTGTTCAGCCTTCAAATATTGGTGAATGCATAACTCTACCAAGTGGTGGGAGACCAGACCTCAAAATCAGTATGCAAACTTTAATACATAAGTTATGAAGGAAGTGCTCTAAAACAAGCTTACTGTAAACAAGAATTAAAGCATTTTTTAAATAAATTAAAATGGAAAATGAGTGAAAAAGCACATACTTAAAAACTAAGAAACTGAAGTGGGTGGAAACATTTTTTTTTTAAATAAACAAACCAACCAACTGGTTAGAAATCACCCCACCAAAAGTTTATAAAAGGACAGCACAATGTTCCTCCTCATAGTAATCAATTAATGAAAATAGGCGTGGAAAGCTCATATGTGAATCTTTTGAAAACTGACATTGCAGTGAACTCCTTAAATTAGCTTATACCCCCCCCCCCCCCCCCAACTGAGAATATTCTTCATGCAGTTTGGCAGTTATTTGACTTTTAAGTTGCTTTGATTTATGAAGCAAAGGTGCATGAAGAAATATTATAACAAACCCAGCTTGCAGAAGAAAGCCCTAATGTCTGATCTAAGATGAAGCTGTTGCATCAGGCACGAGTCCTAGACATGGCAGATTAGGACATATTAATTCCATGATTAAGAGGGCAAACTTCAAGATAATTAGAAGATTCTGAAAAAGCATACCATTTTAATTCAGAATGATACATGAAGTACAACTGGCTTGAAGACAGCATAGCAAGAGATGCCTCTTTCTACATAATGTACAAACACATTTTACAGAAAACATGCTGCGGTACAAAAAAAAAAAAAAAAAAAAAAAAAACTTAAGGTGGAGTTGTGGATTTCCTTAACAGTCTAAAGACACTTTATGAAGGGTAGCTCTTCACCTGAGCTACTGGAAAGTGGCAAGTGACAAAGATATTCCTTAGCATATACAGAAATGGATAAGACAGCCAGCTAAAAGGTGGTCAATCATCCTACAGACTTAGCAAAGAAAGTTAATAGGTAAGCAAGAAACTTAAAGTACACAACTTATCATACGACCCAAGCTATGCCATATTGCAAATGAGACAAAGAAATCCTTTGACTGACAATAGCAATGTCAAATGACTATACATACAGATTAATATTTTTTCAATATATAAAATTAAGTTTATATATTGAAAAAATAACATTTCATTGTGGTTAAATGATTTTATTTTCTCTCTCAGGAACAAACTTGTATCTGATTTTGATTTCTGTTTTGCATCTATAGCTCTTTTGTCAGTCTAGGTGTATGTTATTATACATTATTAAAAAGGTAAGCAGTTAAGATAGAAATTTTTTCTCCCCCACTTCTGGTCATTAGCAACATCTGTTCGGCATTATGAACAGATTAATGAACAAACAAAATTTTATGCACCGGAAAGCTTAGTATAAGCATGTTACTTTAATGAATACATATTCAGCTGGGTTCTCTAAAACATACAAAAGTCTGTTTACATACGAAACTGATATTCCTATTGCATAACAAGTTGTGCTCACAAGGTAATGTAACTGGTAATTTTTATTCATATTCTTTGAGGATGCATTGCTGTTCACTGTCCCTCCTTTTCCACTAAACTGCTATGGTTATACAGCCTAATGAGCATGACAGCTATCAGTGTCATACCTATTTGAGACTATTCGCACTGTCTACATTTAAAAACATTTTGCCTAGGCCACTGACCGTTATAACTATGTAACTGAAGAAAAAGCAATCAGGTTTGTGGAGCTCAGGTAAAGGGAAAGCATCTAAAGAATTAAAACATTACACTGTATTCAAAAACAAGTCTGTAAAGAGGCTCATGACTGACATACTGAAAAAAGAAGATGTTGTCTGGTCACCTCAGTCAATCTCACAAAAGATACTGACAACGTGCCTTGGCAAAACTATTTACTGAATGTCTAGGACAACATGTATACACTACCCACCTTCATAACATACTGCAATGTACTTGGATCCAGAGTTTAAAATGCTTAGTGCTGCAAAGGAAAACAACCCAATTCTTGAACAGATTGGCAAAATGTGTGAGGCACACAAGACAGAAGACAACTTTCAGAAGTTTGCAGAGTTTTTTATGGGCATATCAGCATGTTTCCTAAGTTTCTATGTAGGAACATGCAATTCCTCATTGAATAGCTATTTTTCAATAGCAGTGATCAAGGTTTCATGAAGTTAAACTGAAAATGAAATGACAGTGGACCGGACTAATTTTTTTAAAAAAAAGAACTAAAATAAACTTGCAGCAAACAGCAGCACCTGGGCATCAAATGTCATCTTTGTGTTCCAGCACCATTTACAGTATATTGTTTGCTAACATGGTCAGGTGCTATCGATTGTGATGCATGGAATAATGCCAGTGTTAACTGATGTTCTTTTGTTTTAGCACTGCCACTTTAACTTTGTGCCGACCAAGACAACCGTTACAGGTGGTCTTCCAAATCCCAAGATACAATGTACTAGATCACAGTGGCACTGTGCAGGTAGTGGAAGTAAATAGTTTTTTTCTTTTGTTTTTTTTTCACTACCATGTCATTTTAAGCAAGCATGGCGGTTATGTTCTCTTCCACCCTTGTTTCATCATTGGCATCATTATAATCATGCAGATTTCATATAAACTCTATAGATTTCCTTTTTTCCCTTTATTTTCAAAGCACAGTGGACTACCATTAGGATCGCTTATGTGCCCATTATAAAGCCTTGAAATACGAGAAATTAAAATATTCCATGGCTAGAGTTCTGCCTGATCTTTGAAATGATCAGCATTCACTTTACAACTTTAACATTTCTTGAATTTTTAATATATGCTTATTATGCCTGCTTCATATTATTAGTATCAATGTGAACAATTTGTGATAATTATACAAAATCTTCGATCATAAAATATACAACAACAACATTTATATAGCACATTTTCATACAAATAATGTAGCTCGAATTGCTTGTCTTTTCATTAAAAATATTTACTTTTTAAAGCTGGTATTCTGTTCACAAAATGCAACAATCAATTAACCTACCCATTATGTTAATTTGTCATTTATATATGTGCATTTACATATTTTGTACTTAAGATTCTATGATGCAAAAATGTTGTCAAATTTATATTTTAGTTAATTTATCTGCAGTAAACTACTAATTTTCTTTGGCATCATTTATTAGAAATGGAGGGAGGGAATGGGTCAGTGGCATTTACATCTTTGCCTAGGGCAGCAAAAATGCTAGAGCTGGCCCTGGAGCTGACATTTCTTCAGCAATACTGATTTCTGTTCTATGGCAACTGGAATCTTTCCTAATCAAATGCAATGTCCAAGAAAATAAAAACTGATAAAGAAAGAAGGCAGCTTTAAAATAGATGTGAGGCAGATTATACAAGTATGATGAACAGAAAGGTACCTGTGTGTCTTGTATGTAAAGAAAAATTGTGGCAGGTTTTTTGATATATTCTGGCACACGCCATGTATATAGTGCAATGTTTGGCTCACAATAAAAACACCACTGTTTGACACCACTGAAAGAGAAACACAGTATCATACAAGTAACAACTATCATATTTAGAGTAATTCAGTCCTGCCAGCAAAAATAGTATTACTGTACACAACATGTAGTGGTAATCCATTCTCCCACCACCACAAAATACACACAAAATCCCTTTTAATCAGGCAGGAAAGAGTGCCTACAAATCCATTAAGATCACATGGTCAAAATAGATGCATCCCTTTAATATCCGGATGGGCAAAGGAAAACAATCTGTGTCCAACTGGAAAAGCTTATGGTTCTGGAAATGAGAAGAGCCTTATTAAAAAATGAAATTTCAACATAAGCAAATCTGGCAGAATCTGCATCTAGGAAGCAGAAGGTATTTGTATAAAAAACAAAAAATTAAGGTTTTGAATTGCAGGCACTAAATGCAAGTCATATCAATTCTAACCAAAAGGCCAGCAGCTGTCTAACTAAACGTGGCCTGAAGTAGATGCCTAGTAAAAGGAAGAAGAGCCATTTGGGGACAGGAAGTTTACAAACAGGTCTTTTTCCACATTTTGTTATGTTACAGCCTTATTCCAAAATGGATTAAATTCATTTTTTTCCTCAGAATTCTACACACAACACCCCATAATGACAACATGAAAAAAGTTTTTGAGGTTTTGGCAAATTTATTAAAAATAAAAAAACTGAGAAATCACGTACATAAGTATTCACAGCCTTTGCTCAATACTTTGTCGATGTACCTCTGACAGCAATTACAGCCTCAAGTCTTCTTGAATATGATGCCACAAGCTTGGCACACCTATCCTTTGCCAGTTTCGCCCATTCCTCTTTGCAGCACCAGGTCCATCAGGTTGGACGGGAAGCGTCAGTGCACAGCCATTTTAAGATCTCTCCAGAGATGTTCAATCGGATTCAAGTCTGGGCTCTGGTTGGGCCACTCAAGGACATTCACAGAGTTGTCCTGAAGCCACTCCTTTGATATCTTGGCTGTGTGCTTAGGGTCGTTGTCCTGCTGAAAGATGAACCGTCGCCCCAGTCTGAGGTCAAGAGCGCTCTGGAGCAGGTTTTCATCCAGGATGTCTCTGTACAATGCTGCAGTCATCTTTCCCTTTATCCTGACTAGTCTCCCAGTCCCTGCCGCTGAAAAACATCTCCACAGCATGATGCTGCCACCACCATGCTTCACTGTAGGGATGGTATTGGCCTGGTGATGAGTGGTGCCTGGTTTCCTCCAAACGTGATGCCTGGCATTCACACCAAAGAGTTCAATCTTTGCCACATCAGACCAGAGAATTTTCTTTCTCATGGTCTGAGAGTCCTTCAGGTGCCTTTTGGCAAACTCCAGGCGGGCTTCCATGTGCCTTTTACTAAGAAGTGGCTTCCATCTGGCCACTCTACCATACAGGCCTGATTGGTGGATTGCTGCAGAGATGGTTGTCCTTCTGGAAGGTTCTCTTTTCTCCACAGAGGACCTCTGGAGCTCTGACAGAGTGACCATCGGGTTCTTGGTCACCTCCCTGACTAAGGCCCTTCTCCCCCGATCGCTCAGTTTAGATGGCCGGCCAGCTCTAGGAAGAGTCCTGGTGGTTTCGAACTTTTTCCACTTACGGATGATGGAGGCCACTGTGCTCATTGGGACCTTCAAAGCAGCAGAAATTTTTCTGTAACCTTCCCCAGATTTGTGCCTCGAGACAATCCTGTCTCGGAGGTCTACAGACAATTCCTTTGACTTCATGCTTGGTTTGTGCTCTGACATGAACTGTCAACTGTGGGACCTTATATAGACAGGTGTTTGCCTTTCCAAATCATGTCCAATCAACTGAATTTTCCACAGATGGACTCCAATTAAGCTGCAGAAACATCTCAAGGATGATCAGGGGAAACAGGATGCACCCGAGCTCAATTTTGAGCTTCATGGCGAAGGCTGTGAATACTTATGTACATGTGCTTTCTCAGTTTTTTTTTTTTTTTTTTTTAATTTTTAATAAATTTGCAAAAACCTCAAGTAAACTTTTTGTCACGTTGTCATTCTGCAGTGTTGTGTGTAGAATTTTAAGAAAAAAAATGAATTTAATCCATTTTGGAATAAGGCTGTAACATAACAAAATGTGGAAAAAGTGATGCGCTGTGAATACTTTCCAGATGCACTGTACATCGCAAGGAGGTGCACATTTCTCTGCAGTAAGAAGTTAGCAGAATCACTGTGTCTAATCTGTAATTTTGAACGCCTAAAAATATTTAGGTAAAGACATAACTGGATAAAGCAGGTTAAAAAGGTTAAACACTGGGACGGATTAGGGAAGGGAAGTCGCTTTTTAACACAAAAGCCTAGATCATGCTATAGGAACTCTATCTAAACATTATGATTAAAAATGTTCCTAAACATTATAGCCCTACCTTGTAATATACAGTATTCATCAAAAGGCAGTGAATCAGTCCAAAGTTGTCACACACCACTATAGTCTCTCAAAGCAGCAAATTACTTTTCAGGAGAAAAACACATACAAGTACAAGCTCAGTGGATCTACCTCTTTGTAGAAAATTACACGAATACATTGCTCCCATAATCTTTTGCTTGATGCATGCTAAACAGCAGAACAATTTGTGTAAGACGGCAAAATGGTGCACATGCCTTGCAAGTAAGAGAAAAATGAAAATCTAAGTTCATGCTAAATAGTTTCAAAAAGAGTATATGAATCAGGATTTTAGGCAGGGATTTTCAGATAAACGCTGTTATTATAAGTAAATATTATATGAATGATCATTACATTTGATGGTCCTAGTATATACAGCAATATGAAAAATTCAATAGCTTTGCCAAACTATCCTTCACATCCGAAATCAATGGTTCATTTCCTAGGTGGAACTGAAGGAATCTGAGGAAGGACACTCCTTGACAATCCACATTACAGTAATCCCTCGCTACTTCGCGGTTCACTTTTCGCGGATTCACGACTTCGCGGGTTTTTAAATACAAGTGATTGCCCGCCTATCGCGGAAGTTATGTTCCAGACCCATCAGCAACAGGAGAAAATCCGCAATATAGAAAGACCATATAAACATTTTTATAGTTTAAGCCTTAAAATACCCATCCCACATGCTTTAAACACATGTAAACTTATAAAACACACTTTGTTAACACATATGATATGTGGATGTCGGGCTAAGGATATGAGTAACATCTCACTATTATAAAACATTTTAACTTCACGCAAGACAAGACAGTGAGACAGGAAAATACAAGGCTTTAAAATTATTGACACGCAGAGCAACAAGCAGCACAAAGTCCACTTCTCCTTAGCGTTCATTCAGCTCCCCACCCCCTTGACAATGCGAAGTGGCAGGAGCATATTGCGCCTCCGGGGAGGGGGGGGTTTGAGCGAATGTGCGTTCAGCCCTCACCCCCCCACCCCCCCCACTCCTCCTCCTTCCGAACGCGCAGAGCGACAAGCAGGCATTTTGGCAGAAGCAGCACAAAGTCCATTTCTGCTCAGCGCGAGTTCAGCTGCCCCCCTTCACAAAGCGAGTGCAGACACATCGACGTCTGATAGCTGCGTGCAGTGTTGGTCTGCGGTGTTTAAGAACGTAGAAAGTGTCTGCGGTGTTTAAGAATGTAAAAAGTGTTTAAGAGCATAGGAAGTGTTTATAAGAGTGTGGGAAAGGTTAACAAGAGAGTGAGAAAGGTTTATAAGAGTGTGGGAAGGGTTTATAAAGCCTTAAAATATGTATAAATAATAAAATAAATATAGGTCGCTACTTCGCGGATTTTCACGTATCGCGGGGGGGGCTCTGGAACGTAACCCCCGCGATAGGCGAGGGATCACTGTAGTTAGGTGACAAACTGAAAAAAAAAAAAAAACATGTTTGTATCATTTACTTTAATTCACATGCATTCAATTTCAAAGCAATGATAGAAGTTTTTACAAACACTTGTTAAAAAAATCTTGATCAGACAAATCCTAATCTCAAAATTACAATTCCTTTTTCTACCTTACAATGCACAAAGAGGCAGAATCTGATGGCCAACTCTCAGGATCACCAACAAGAAGGGGTGTAGAAGGAATGGCTACCAGTCTATAGTTGGAGAGTACTCATCTGACCATTACCCAGAAAAAGCAATCATTGCTTTGATTTAAAACGAAGGTTGTTCCACATGAAACGTAAGTTACACGGAACAAGAAGAGAAAAAACTTTAACCACAAAAGCATTATGTCAGAATTGTAGAATTTTTTAATTCCTGTTATTGTCAGTTGTTTTAAAACAAGATCCACATTTCAGTGACTAGATTTGAGCTTTGAGGCATAAGTACCATGCCCTCATGTTGCTTCATTTTAAATATTCTGCACATCACAATTATTATTTTCTGAAAGCCTAATCGTACAACACCAAACAACCACCCTAGCTGAACGCAATCAGCAGCTTTTTCAGCATTATGTACAACATCTTAACAAAAATTAGTAAATTAGTGTGTTCCACTTGCTCATGAGAAAAGCCCTTGGGGGGATCCCCCCAACCTTGTTAAGTGGCTTAAAATAAGTGCCCATCGGCACACATGTGTATGACATAGCATTATACAGAGCAAAGGCAGCAGCATCAGGCTGCAGCTGGTGAAGATGTATATGCAGGAGACCCTAGGTTATGTCCAAAAACAAACAAAATCGATAAAACACAGCAAGAAATCCTTCCACTAATAATGCAGTCTTACTACCCTACCTGCCTGTCTGGATCTTGCTATGCAGATTGATCTAGGAAGGACGCAAAGCTCCTAATCGGATGGAAAACTGGTGCTGTCACTTACTCTAGTCTCATGTGCTCAAGTTTGTCCCAGGACACTCCCGATTAAGCAGACGGAAATTGAGCATAAGCTAGTTGCTCGGCAGAGGTACAGCATGACAGTCTCTCAACACTGGCCACTAGGGATGGGAATCGAAAACCGGTTCTTGTTGAGAACCGGTTCCCACTGTTTCAATTCCTTGGAATTGTTTGCCATTTTTGCAAACGATTCCCCTATCGATTCCAGTCGCCTCGAATGACGTCACTGTGTTGCGTAGCGTCATTTACCCAGCAGGAAACATGGCGCCTAAGCGGCACAAATGCTCAAAACTTTGGTTATACTTTACGAGAAAGGATGACAACAGGGCAACTTGCAATACTTGCAAAGTAGATATTTCATCAAAGGGAGGAAACACTACGAATATGCAAAAGCATTTGCACACAAAACACGCGATAACCTTAAATGAATGTTGTGTTTTTGATCCGCTCCGGACTAGTGAATCTCAACCCAGCAGGAGCGGTAACGTTTGCACGTCCTCTCCAGTTAATACGGCAGGTAACTAATCAACTGACATTGCATATTATGTTAGCGCGATTTGCCTTATTGCAAAACCTGCTATTACTGTGCATTGCATTTAGATGACCATGACGAGAGAGACAGACAGAGTCTGGCTGTCTCAGATGCTGGCAGTTCTCGCTGCAGTCTACCGGTAGCTTCACCTTTCACAGAGGCAGGGAAAAGTAAAATGACACAGGCCAGGATAGACGAATGTCACCGAGCAGTGACTAAGTTTGTGGTAAAAGGCTTGCACCCATTTGCCACAGTAGATGCCCCCGATTTTCGGTAAGTGAATGTGTTTAATTGTAGGCTAAGTCAGGGAATGTCAAATTTGTGTGTTCTCCTCTTACCAGATGTTTCATCCGTTTCCATTTCTGAGCTGAAACATGTGTTGAAGGCAGCCGTCACTGCAGATGGATGGGCAAGTTTTAGTCAAGATCATTACCTCACAGTAACGCTGCATTATGTCAGGAATGGCCAGGCTCAAGAAAAAGTCCTCAAAACCAAACCAGTGTACCAGGCACAGACAGGGACAGCTGTAGCAGAGGAGACTGATGAGATCTTGGAGGAGTATGGTATCAAAGACAAGGTTGTGGCAGCCACTGTTGATAATGCGGCCAACATGGATGTAGCTGTCAAAATAGTTGATGGTTGCAGAATTGCACTGTACACGGTTCCATTGGACTTGAGTTGATTGTATTTGTTGCTGTCTGATGTAGTTTTATTTTTGAGTGCTCAGCTCATATATACTTTTAAAAAGGAGAGTGTAAATGTTACTGGACATTCTTGTGTAATTGCCACAGAATAATTTATGTTATACTTTGTTATTGCTACAGAAGAATATTTATTTTATTATTATTTTACATTTACACATTTTTTTCTGGGGACCCCGTGGCACCCCATCGAGGAGCCGTAGGCTGTGGATCTCTTAAGATCTCACTGTTGGGTTTGTAAGGTCATGCTACTCCTAAATTTCTGTCTTGTTTAAAGATATAAAACAAAGTTCTAAGTTAGTCGACCTGTGTGTTCTCCTTTTTTAAAAATAAGAATCAATAGGAGAATCGATAAAGAATCGAATTGTTAAACAGAATCGAAAATGGAATCGGAATCGTGAAAATCTTATCAATTCCCATCCCTACTGGCCACTAAAAAAATTCTGTCTGGAAACCAGCCAAAGACATTCTCAAGAACATCCACCATCCACACATCTTGTACAGCTCATACCCAGTAATGAACAGTTTTTGACAAGTCAAAAACTCCTTGCAAAAGGAGGCTATCCCAGGACCTAATTGTGTCAAAATGTGTGTACAAAAGGACACCAGAAAAGTTGATCTGGTAATTTCCCAAATCAAGACTCCATATAAGACAACCTGGGAAATTCTAGGAAATAAGTGAACAAAGTCAGAAAATTGCCTGGTTAAAGCTTCATAACATTACGATGGACTGAATAGGCTTCTAACGAACATTCTAAGAGGCTTGGGCACTGCGTAAAAGTTTTAATGGATCGTTTAGCAAAGCTTTCTTAAGGTAGCTATTAAAACCGAGCTCACTTATTGGCACACACAGCTACCAGCCAAGGGAGAAGATTGCCCCAGAAGTTATGGAGTATGGAAGAAAATGCAGAGAATGCAATACTGTTGCATATCTCATGTAAATTCTGCTTACTACAATTTTCTAGGACATCTTGATAAAATTTCTTCAAATTTTTTTTTAAATTTCCAAAAAGCAGTATTGCTTGTGTCAGACATTTTTTGATTCAAATACATTAAACAACTCAATACTCATCCTTTGCTGCTCAGCAATGCATCGTCTTTAGGAGGTGGAGGAGGAAGGAAGAGGGGATAAATCAAGGGCCTTCTAAATGCCTGCATAGGTCCACACCCATCACCTGGGATGAGAGGTTAATGTGGGAATGCTATTGACCCAGGAAATTGCCAGTGTGCAAATCAAGCAATGGGTAACTCAGAAACCTCTCAGGTCACATAAGTACAGTACATATGTAAAAAGGAAATATCAAGTGATATAATCGGTTTCATGATTTGTCCCCACTTCATGTAAAACACACATTGTTTTTATAAAATTTGGAGAGGGATTTGCAGAATACCCCGACTGAGAATATATAAGCAATTAAACATTTTTTGTCCAACATATTAAAACAAAATGGCAGCCATGAATAGATAATGACATACTATTTATAAAAAAAATAAATAAATAAAAAAGGCAAGCACATTACTATTGGTGTTTACTTCAATTGAGAATACCCCTAACGCTTTACCCTATAGATGGCATCAGGTACATTAAATTGAAACCATTTAACGGGAGGGGGAAAAAAAAAACTACCATGGGGCAGACTGGATGTCTGTCTGAAAAATGACAGGCTTCTAACCCTATTAAACATATAATCTTAAGGCTGTCAGATTGAACTTCACTATTCGAATGTAACTAGAATATTTTTGGAAAAGGTCTAATTCAAAGGAAAAAGGCTGACATTCGATTGTAAATAAATAGTTATTTGGTTTACCTTATACATTGTGTTACTCCAGACACTCGTTTCAAAGATGCAGTATTTTGCAAATTTGGTTTTGCACATCGACCTTAAAGGTGAATTGTAAACTTGTCTTCTTTAGTAACACTTACATCCACTTCATCTCACAATGTAGTTTGAGACAATTTTGTCCATCTTACTGTCGGGTTCTTGATTAACAGAGCAGTTTTTCTAAACATGTTTCAGGTATCTAGAAGCATTTGTTCTACTCTTGATCTTGTTGTGATAGTGATCACAGGTTTAGGAGCCTAACTGTTTAATGCTATGACATTCTCATTAAATGTATGTGGAAAAGAAATGGGCATCATTCTGTTTTTCTGTTCATTATTAGAATATAAAATCTTTACTGTAAAGAGCTTCTTTAGTATTACCAACTTTTAGCTATCTCAACCAGTGAGCAGTGTCTCCATCTCATATGGATGCTCGATAAATCATGTATAAAACAAAGGTGTAATTGAAAATACTGAGGACATATTTATTAAAAAGTTTTGTTGCAACAGTAAAGAAGGAAAACACCTTATTTTAGTTTAATCCAGTCTGCTACTCATTAATGGCTAGTCCCTGCTTGCAACACTGAACTGGCTTTCAGCACTAAAAAAAAAAAAAACCCTACAAGTCTGTCTTTTCACACATCCTTTCATTTGAAGACTGCAATATCCATGTAACAGAGTCATAGTGCACCCACAAGCAATAAGGCACTTTCGACTGAAAAAAATAAAAATGCTGAAGTAGCAAAGCACTTTGCTAGTGCACGTTGTTCATAAAGATTTAAGCTCATTTTTCGTGACTGATTTCATTAATGGCTAGCTTCATCATCATAAGCAGTAAAAAGTTTAGAAAAGCGCTATATAAAAGTAATTATTAGTCCCTAACCAAGCGTTCAATTCTAGACAGAAGACAGCTGTGCACATTCTTTCCTTTCAGAGGATGCACCTGCACAGGTGGCTATGATGGACTCTTATATTTAAAGAGCAGTTGCAGAGTACCGCTAGGAATTTTTCCTTTTGCTTTTTGTTCTTGCTGTAGCTGCTGCCATGGCTATAATATTAATGTATAAAAAAAGTCACACAAATGTGTGTTGGCTACCTAATACATGCTCAAATATTTTCTTATATATTTTTTTAATTTAAATATTCAAACCTTAGTTGTTGGCTAATTTGACAGCCCTAATTAAAGTCCTTCAAAAGTTTACAATAGAACAAAATATTAAGTTAGTTTTAACTTAACCCAACATGGTGGACTTGTTAGATACTTTAACTCTTTTAGGGCGGATGTCGACTTTTGTCGACAGGAGGGGTTGAAGGCGAATGTCGACAAAAGTCGACATCCAGGGATAGAGGGCGACAATCAGCTGTTAATGGCGACAAATCTCACTGTCACGTCACAGGCATTCCCTCTGTGCTTGGAGGAATGCTAGACTCGTTGACTCGGCAAATAAACATTGCGTGTGCGTGAGTTGCGAAATGTAAACAAAGGCAAGATGGCACCGACATGTGAAAAGGCAGCGAAGCAAGTGCAGAAAAGAAAACACTTGGCAGACTTCGTTTTGCGCATTATCGCGGAGTCGGACTCTTGATTTTTCAGAATCGGACTTTATTGGCAGTGATCAGGAGATCGAGCAAGAGAGTTAGAAGCAGGCATCAGCTGACCAGACACCAGCCGATGCCGCGCCAGCGGATCTGCTGCCAGTTGAGTGCCTTCGCGCAGCCGATGCATCTACGGCAAGGTTCGCATGGGATAAATACACATACATTGATCCGTTGAGAGCCGATCTGGCTACCGGAGTTTACAAGACGGCATGGCTTGCTTTTGGACACGACAGATCACCAGCTGCTGTACTTCAGGCTGCTCTCTCCTGATGCTGCTTTTCAGCTACTGTCAGACGAGACAAACAGGTAGGCAGAGATTTTTTTTGAATCGCGGGCTGCGTTTGCATCGCATTCTCATTTTTCAAAGTGGAAACCCACAACGAAAGACGAGATGAAGCGCGCTGTGGCATTACAAATAGAGATGGGACAGAACTGGTGATATAACTTCAGGGAGCATTGGTCCAAATGTGTTTTGTCCCCTGGTGGCTTAGGTACGTGCTGCTGCAAAGTTTTATTCACTTCTGTAATAAACAGAAGCAAATCCCATGGGGTGAGCCAGGCTATAATGCCATACATAAAGTTCATAAAGTTTCAGAAGATGAAAAGAGGTGACAATACGGTTTTCATGCAGGCAGAAAACTTGGTGGCAGTGGCATGGCACGATGGCAAATGGGTGACTTGTCTCTCTACAGTACACACTAACAATATATGTTAGAAAATGCAGCAACAGACAATTGAAAAATAGGCATCAAAACAACACATATTGTAAGGAGTGCAATGTGGCAATGACTGAAATTGGCTGCTTTGAGCGAGATCAGACTTTGCTGTGTAAAATGTATGTGTTATGTATGTGAAATCATAGAGTATGCAGGCTCATACAACATGCAAGACAGTAACATTTGTCAAAAGTAAATATTTTTTGTAGATTTGATATGTTAAACAATTGCTTTGTGTTCTTTTTAAAAAAATGTTAGTTTTTGGAAAAATATTCAGCCCTGGGAGAAAACAAACAAAAAAAAAATTAGCCCTAAAAGAGTTAATATCCATACTCAAATTTAAATTTGTCTCTAGTTTTCTATTTGTGTTTGTTTCACTAGTTGTATTAATAAAACACAAGAACAGCCTTTGGGTGTGCGGTCTTCAAATGAGCACTCAAATTTTACCAGAAATGCTGCACTTAAAATGTGACATACTATGAATCTCTCCATTAATGCCATGTTAGTTACTTCTAATATTTAATAATTTACCCATACTCAAGTGTTAAGATTAAAACAGACATCTAAACACACCAAAACTCCAAGGACCACAAAATGGCCGACAATATATGGCTTAAAAACTGAACTGACTAATTATATTATAGAACATGAAAGACACAAACCCTTCAGAACGTGTTGCATCATATGTAAAATTAAAATGATTACCAATTATAAAACGTTAGCCTATAAGTCAATCGGTTTAAAAATTAACTATAACAGTAAATAGAATTCCTAACTAAATGCCTAAACCACAAGTGCTGGATCATAACCTGTCTTAATGAACGGACAGGATAGCACAGAATGAAAACAGTTTGGAAAAAGGCCCTTCTCAAATTTTTAAAAATTCTTTGAGGGGTTATAAAAAAATAAAATAGCAAAAAAAAAAAAAAAAAAAACAATCTCTGGTAGCATTCCAACTGAACCTTATTTATGGGATATCTAAAAAAAATGAAAAATAAAGGCCCACTTTAATTACTCTGGATCAAAGGATATTAAGGCTATGACTGAGTTTTGAAGATGTGCAATTCCACAAAAACCTTCCTTGTCATTAGAGAAGAATGCCCAAGTTGAACAAAAAGTGGAGATGATATGCCTCAAAACACAATGAAGCCTCAGTTTAATGCAAACATAACCAATTACAAGAAAACAATTTAAACAATTTCACAACAATTACTAGTGAGACTCTGCATGAAGTGCATGTTTATGGATGACTTAATTAGCATTGCTGAATTCAATTTCCAATTAAACAATCTGTTTGCCTTAAACAGTGCTGCACCTTTGAGGTAGGGGCAGCATGGTATAAAATCCATTTGCCACATTTCTTTTCAAGACAACAGTTGGTTTTTCATGTGTAGCAAACAGTCTCTGCAAAACTAAATGACAAGATCTCGTGACTCAGTAAGCACAGCTTGCTCTAACAGTCCCATAAACAAAAACAGCACAAAAACTGCTACACACACTTAAACATAGCCCAAACATTTAACAAGCAGACAGTTGGACATGAAGCAAGGACTAAAAATGTACCACATGCAAACGAGAACAGGGTGTCTGAAGGCAAACCACCTGCCCCCTTCACAAATGAAGTGTTTGCTAATTACTAACAAAGGGAGCACAATGAGGCCAAATGGTCCACTGCTTACCAAATCACCCTTTGATTTAGAAGCGCCAAATTTTTGCTTGAAAAGGATGACTAAGGATGATATACTGCTAATAAATCTCTTCTTTCAAGCAACAAACATCTATCCAAACAAGACACAAGCAGTTTAAAACAGTCTGGCAAAGAATGAAAATAGAACAAATTGCTTGATAAGATTTTTGAAAGCCTGTATTTTTAACATATCAAGTCAAAACAGGACTATTGCTTTCAAAAACAATACTGGGTGGTGGGGGGGTCCTTTCATTTTAAACAATCAGCAACAAAGTAACCTTTGCAAATTTTCTATAGCCTTCCAAGTCTGAGATTTAAGCACTCAAGCTCCACTCACCTGTGGGATAGGCACTTTCTGGGGTGTAGGTGGAGACTGATGTTGCTGAGCCCATGGCTGATGGTGAGGGTGCTGGGGAGGAGAGCTCTGAAGATGCAAGCCTAGATGTGGCGGCTGTTGCACAGAATGGCAGGTTGTCATCTGTTTCTGAAAAGGCAGTGGTGGTGGCAGTTGTTGTCCAGGGTGAGGCTGTGGCTGTGGGGGGCCCAATAGAAGCCGCTGATCCTGCATTCCTGGCGGCTCAACGTGATTGTTCCCCAAACCTCCAGTGGGCCTTAAAGCCCCAGCCATGTCCCTCTGGCTAGGGGATAGCCCCATGTAGGGCTGTGGAGGTGGTGGTTGCTGTTGCAAACTCCTGGGTCCCACGGTTCTTTGCGACAACCCCATGGCTCCTGGTGGCTGGTGAGGCATGCTGGGATAGCCACCTACCTCTAAACCAATGCCTGCACTGCCAGGCCGCACCTGCTGTGGGGGTGGAGTACCAGCTGGATTGCTCATAGCCTTCATTGGAGACATTGGTGGTGGAGACCCATAGGATCCCTGAGGCTGCTGCTGTTGAGCCGGCTGTTGCTGAGATGGATGCATAGGCTGGGAGTTGATTTGGTTCACATGCATGGACTGTTGATGCATGAGCCCCTGAGGAGCTCCGGCTGGAAATCCAACACCTGTGTTTGGATAATGTGGCACCACAGACCCTTGAGACATGGGTGCATTGTTGCTGGTAAGGCCGATGTTGGGACTCATGCCTGTATTATTCACTAATCCCTGATTGAGATTGCTATACGGAGGGTATGGAGAATACTGCCCTGAGTTATTTACAGTCGGAGAAGGGACTGTCTGATTTCGTGAGCCAAAGCCAAGACCTTGCTGTGGTCTGCCAGCTACTACTGCTTGCTGCTGCTGCTGCTGTGAGGGACTGGGAGAAAACCTGGGGCTGTGGGCTACTGTGTCAGGGTGCAGAGCAGCTGGAGAAGGTCGATGGTGAAACTGCTGTGGTGGCGGCTGCTGTTGGACTGGATGTCGCATAGATGGACCAACCATATTAGGGTTCTGTTGGGGGGGCATATGTCCTAGAAAGTGGTTAGTCTGGGGCCCCCTGCCTCCTTCCTGTGGTGGGCCTTGAGAAAACTGGTTCATTCGGGGAGGGGTGGGTGCCTGGTTGTGCGTTTGCATGGAGAAATCCCCTCGAGCCATGTATGGGCCCATCTGCTGTACATGACCTTGAGGACCAGAAGGGGTAGGTTGCTGTGGAGGTGGAGGTTGCTGTTGCTGAAATGAAGCTCTCACAGGCTCAGCCCTGGGAGCCCACAGAGAACCTCCATCCACAAAAGGCTGATTATGCCTTTCACTCTGAAGACCTGGGTAGACTCCAATCTGCCCCCCACCACTGTGCGCAACAGATGGTGGTGGATTGTGGTACTGAGAATGAGGGGATGACATTCCATTTCCAGGGGCATTCCCCAGCATACGCCCTCCCTGTTCCATCAAGTGCATCTTCTGCTGCTCATACTGGCTAAAATGGTCAAAGTGGCTCAACTTGGGTTGTCCTTGGTTAGGAGGTGGCTGCTGTGTGTGATGTAGAGATGACTGAAGTGGCCCATATCCCTGGTCAATTGAAAGCTGCTGTCCCAAAGGGTTGACCTGACCCTCTGTGAAGCCACAATCACCCAGACCTTCTAGCCCTTCACTGAAGAGATTTGCATCATCGCCAAATAAGCTCATCATTCCAGGGTCAGCCATACTTCCTTCCGGCTTTTTGGCCAGTGGCTTCCCTCAGAGAAGTTGATGGTACAGGCGAGCCACTTGAAGGGTCGCCTGCACTGAGGTGTGCGTCCTCAAAGCTCTTAATCCTTTAACTAATCTCCTGCATGTCACTCCATATTTCCTTAATGAATTAGGACAATGCAGTGTCAGGCAAAGCCAGGTTACAGGACCTACAAAGGGTGGGGGGGGGGGGGAGAGACTGGGGGAGGGATGAGAGAGAGAGAGAGAGAAAAGAGAAAAAAAAAATTAGTGGAAACAAAGCTCACATTTGTCACTCTCAGTAAAGAGCCAGCTAGTCATAGAAAAGCTTGAACCAAATAGTTGTTTTCTAGTAAAGTTAGCTCAACTACCCAAAGCTGCTACCCCCACAACCCCCGCCTTTCCATTCCCCCCAACCCCCAGCTTTTAGACAATAGGTTACTCACAACACATGCAGGCACCAACCCTAAATTAATTCATTCTTTACAATCCTTGGCAATTCATTCTTGGATGGAAAAGAACAAAAGAGCCCAAAGTGCGGCAGCAGCAGCAGCTGCCACACCAGGCAAGCAGATGTATGAATACAGCCAGGCAGCCCATCTGCTGAACCGAAGCCCTGAAAATGCTCTAGTTACCACCAGCCTCGTCCTTAACCTTATCCTCCCCCGAATGGCATAATCAGATGAGCAAGCTGCATTATCTAGATCTGTGATAAACTGAGTGGACAGGAATTGTGGTGTTGGGAGGGGTGGGGGTTAGTGAAGAGTCAGGGGTGTCAGAGTAGGAGTTCTGGCAGGAAGCAGAGAACTCCCATCAAGCCCTTAGGAATGCACCAACTCACTTCTCTCACATTTCAGCTCCACTACAAAGTGCATAAGAGCATTCAGCAACCCTAGCCCCATACTGCCAACCCCCTTAACCCCACCCCCCACCTTTATTTAAAAAAAAAAAAAAAAAATGCCACACAATCAAGAAGGCGCTCAACATTCCTTGCTAAAACAAGAGAAACCTTTGATTTTCAATTTTAAATTCATCATCAGTGAGGGAGAGAGGAAAAACAATAGTAGTTATAGGAAAAAAATAATGTTACAAGATTTAAATATTTACATATACAAACAATATTATAGTTACTTTAATAAAATGCTAAGAATATACATTATTAAAAACTAAAGAATGACCTTGGAATCAACTTCTCAAATAAAGTGTCATCTGGTAATGTTGGCAGGCTGTTTAATAGACTATTAGGACTTGGCTCATTTACACTTTCTCCAACAAACGATACCAGGACGACTTAAATACCCAAGCTGCAAGCAGAACTCTAAAAATTGTACTTTTTAAAGCATTAATACAACATACATACACACCTGTCACATTTACACTTACAAGGAAAGGGCTGGTGTAAAACAAGTGTGGCGCAACGACTTGCAGCTGAGTACTCTGCTTGGCTGCTAAGAGTTTTCAGCTGACTGTTTGCCTAATTCCTTCTCAACCTGACAACTGTGGCTCCATGCCCACAATGCTATGAGATCCATGCCAGAATTTACTACTGTTAGAAAGAGAGGAAGTTCAGTGGCTAGGTTCATCCCTCGCCCTGAGGCGAACTGATTACCCAGTGACGTCTGTGGCTCCTTGTGTGACTAAGTGCAAGCCGACTCCAGCTGGAGTCTCTGGAACACAACTCCTCTAATACGTTACCAGCACAAAAAGCAAAACAGCAGGACAGACATTTACTACTGCATCTCTGCTGCAGCGCAGTCAGAGTCATTACTGGCAGCCACATGCTCCCACGATTCAAGCGAGCCAGAGGCTCTCCTGGGCTGGCTGTACAGTGTTCAAATTGTACAGTCTGAAAGTGGGCCAGATCTCATAGACGCTAATAGATAGATATGCAAAATTAAACTGGATACACTGCAAAAACTCACTTTGAACATATTCTTTGAGTTACAAAATTAACACTTGGAGAATGAGATTCAAAGCCGATAGTAATAATGATGGGGAACCTAAAGTTATGATGGTCAAAGAAACAACTCAAATATTCTGTTGGTGACTGTTGAGGGCAAGAAAGTAAAGTGCCTAATAAAAAACTAAACCACTTAATGGCCCAAATTAAAAAAAAAAATGGACATCTGAAAGAGTGCAATTTCTATGCCACTAAATTGTGAAACATTTCTATATAACTGCTCCTAAAATTGTTTATATCAAAAATACCCACACCAGAACAGATTTTTTTTTACTTCCATAGAACTGAAGAGCTGTGGGCTTCCTCCTCATTTCAAGCCAAATACCTGTCACATTTATTTTTATCACCACCACCACCTTTACAAATACTCAACGGAAGCTTTAGCCAAAATAGTACTTCATAGATAATGATAAAACACGAATGCTGGTAGCAGGACATAATAAATTTAAAAAAAAATGCATAAGGTGCCACAAAAAACTAAACATTAACTTTAAAATGTCTACTTCATTCACTTTCCACACCTGACATTTCTATTATATGACCAAAACCGAAGACTATGGTAACATCTGTCACAAGATGGGAACCACCATTAGGCAGAAAACCACTATCACAAAGAACAAACATAAACCCCTTTCTCACAGCTGGGAAATTTAGACACAAAGGTCTCTGTGAAAAGCAATGCTGAGGACATAATTTTATATTTATATATACCCACATGTCTGGAGGGATAAGGTAGCAATTCTATCTGCTATACTCTGCCATAACCCACTTAAAGGCTTAAGAACTTTTCTACAGCATAAGTGTCTTACAAAATCATAAATATATAATTACAGTATCTTATGATGAAACCATTTATATATTTACAAAAACACACTAACTACATAACACCCCACACATAGGTGGTCATACCTTTAAGTGTAATTTGGAGAAAACGTGACGGCAGATTAACTATACGCTTTGACAATTGTGGAGAACATCAATGCAGCTTCCTTAGCATCACATTTTTACCTCAAAATAAACATGTAAAAAGTGTAACTTTTTGGCTTGAAAAAATTACATTTATTAAATCCTATCTATCTTTCTACTGTAAAACGGGCAAAACACTAAAAGTACAATGTCAGAACTGTAGAAAGTATAATGATACAAAACATGGTGAATAATAATATGAAGAGCACACTGCACATGTGCCAGTGATGCGAGTGTCACTTTGATTCCCAGAATCACTTTCGGTTTGGTTCTGACAGTTTCAATTTCACTGCCTGAAAACAGAATCACCTTGTCATCACTGCTGATTAGTGGTGTTTCTTACCAGACGTCATTATGAGGCTAGGAGAAGATGTGTCTACACCGTTGCCCAGGTAACACTCAGGCCTGGCGCTTTCGCAAAAACATACCTGTACTGTTGTCCAAATAAAGCTCACCGTTGGCACTTTTACTTCCCGAGTAAGCCTCAGGTCTTAAACAATGCAGCTACACAGTTTGCCCGAGTGACACTTGGGACTTCCACTAAGAAAGTTAAAAGTCAAAGCAGGCGATTTCTGTTGAACCAGGGGTTTTGTTACAGGAAGCATCCAGCATAAAGTTTACAAATAATTCAACTCAATCTTCTTTTGAATTAATTAGTTTCTGTGCCAGTCCATTCTCAGAAAAATCAAGGTATATGGTCAACACAATCCAAACTAATATTTCTTCAATGTCCATCTGCAGGCAGACTTTTTCCCCAAAATTCAGCGGTCATGAGTTCAGAGTGGTTGTGGCATATCATCTCCATTACCAGGTTCAGCAATATATTCCTAAAACACACCTACAGAATACACTACTCAGCCAGTTTTCTGCCAGCCCTGGTTACTCCTATATCTCATGGTGGAAACTTTGTGCTCATTATGCCCATCTTTCATTCCAACTGTTAAACCACTCATTTCCAAACTCACTCTTTTATATCTTCAATGGACTTTATTACATCACGTGGGTAAGATGATTTTTTTTTTCTTTCTTTCTATTGAATGGAATGCACAGGCTGCTCTGCCAGTCTCTAACACATGGATAAACATGCCTACACTTCTGGACTGACCCAAAAGTTCCTAGACATCAACCAGAACTACAATCAAAGGTTTTTTCTTCAAGAAAGAACCATAGACCTATGGAATAAAATGCTAAGTACTAGAGAAAAATGGTATTTTTAGGGTCCCTCATCTCAACCTGATGCTACTTTAGACAAGCTATGTAAATATAATAGATTATCTTGTTGAGCTAAAAAGCTTGTTCTCAACACAACCGGTGTAATTTAATGATGTAATATACAGCACATTAAAAACTTAGTTTCCTTCTGAAGGAGGATGGTGCTTTGCTTTAAACAACATTGTTCTTTCAAAGTTTCAGCAGAGTCTACACAAGAGCCTTTCAATGTGGGAGTTGCTAACATGTAATGCTCTAAACTTCCTTTAAATTTTCAATTTCAGCTTTCAATACAGAACAAACAATTCAGCACTAGGACTATCAAATTAGCCAAAAATCAGGATCCGAGTACTCACAGCAAAAATAAGTACATATTTCAATGCAGCCCAAATAATGTTTTTTCTATTTCATAATTCACCTGCCTGCTCATGGTGCATCTCTAAAGCATTATGAGGCTATGACTAAATGCACAGTTGCTAAAAAGATGCAGGAGAAAAGCTTTCAAACAAATTATACACTTGAAAACACAGCCTTTCACAAAAATGGGATTCCCTACAAGCACAAAGTGACATGATTAAAGAAAATGAACGGGGCACAATTCACACACAAAAAAAAAAAAGATGTGCTCACAATTGTTGAAATATAACAGTCAAAAACAAACCATATGTAACAAATCAGAAGTGTTGGACCCAAACAAACTTTATATTTAACGGCACCGGACATGCAAGTTGAATGTTGTGGGCTAGGGCTGGCAGTCAATGAAATGAACTAAATGCAATTAACTGGTTACTTTATTATTTATTATGGGTTTTATTTTGGACATTGTATGTCAAGCCAACAGCCACCTAAGACAAAGCGCATGTTAAATGAAACTTAATAGGCATCTTTTTCATCATTCATTTGTAAACCAAGTTCTACTTTTGAATTTTCAAAAACTATTATATGCAAGTCACCTACTACATAAAGTAGTATTTAAAACATAAATATGGCTTCTTTCTCATAGTCCTAAGAAGTAGCAATGGATGTAAACACACAAGCCTGCTATGCTTAGGTGTCAAGCTAACATGGAACATCTTGGGGAGTTGCATGGAAAAAGTCTGGAAAAGCATTGGTCCATGCCTTCTCTAAATGTTGTAGTGATGGCTCACAAGAACCACTATTCTGGTACTAATTCTGCATCAAAGTAAGGAAAATGAAACAGCAACAGCTTTTTTACAGTATCTATAGTACTGAATACTAGGATGTTGTACCATGTTAGCCATTATGAATGTAGTGAGAAGTCAAGCAAAATAACACCTGAAAAGATTACAATATGCAAGCTTTCGAGGCAACTCGTGCCTGACCGCAAGTATTACTCTGGAAGGCATAATGTGTGAAAAAAGTGAGTAAAAACTACATATAAAATGGTTCACATTGTTCACGATACAGCACTGCATCAATGAATGTCTGAAGACAGCAGAGGTCATTTAAGCAAATGCTTTTGTGTTCATGCAAGAAAATTGACATATACAGTAATACTATTTTTAATAAAGCCACACACACAGGCTCACATTATAGCCATTTTAGGGCCATTATGGAATTAATTCAGAAAACAGATTAGTGTGTGCTTTGAGGGCAAAATAACATCACAGATTACATGAGGTGTCATCGTTTAACTTGTATTGTCACAAGTTTTTAAGAAAAATTGCTTTAAAAGTGTTCTACACAGCCCCAATAAATGAACAGAGGCTTCGCATTCATTCTACAATTATAATATGCACTTCTACAAATGTCAATCGTTCCAATCATCTGTCCATTTTCAAAATAGTGTACACAGTTCCGGGTCATGCTGGGGAGGCAGTTACGCATACAAGAATGTGGGATGTAGGAGAACTGCCACTGCAAACAGCTATAGCAAGTAAATATTGTCGACATTTAAATAAAGCAGCTATGTAGCCTGTATACAATCGGCGATGGCATGAGTTGTAACATTTGTTAATATTATAAAATGTAGTGGTGTCAATGCCTCGAAGGTCACGGTACATCTTTTAATTAATATGACGTGTACTGTGTTGACAGTGACACAATCACCAAAACATGCAATTAGCTGGACAATCAAAACAGCACAAGTAATTTTCAAATTCTGGATTTCTACATAGGCATAAGAAATATTTTTAATCACCTATGCAAGAAACCCTGAAAACGGCAAAAACAGTAGTACAGCAGTAGTTCTGAAATAAGGGATTACTGTAAAATAGAAGTTTAACACAAGAAGTTTTGGAAAATTTATGCACCATGAATTTGACTAACCCATTAAATATTACTCTACTGATGTTTTTAACCAAGTAATGATGCAAATATAAATCTTACAAAAACAAATATTATAAAACCAACTAATTGATTCATCAACAAACCAGCATTTAAAAGCATGTTACAAAAACAGCTTTAAAAAGAACTGGTCTAAACGGAAATGTATGGAATTATCCTGAAATTAACCAATTCAAAAATACATAAAGTAATGTTTAAATTCTTATATTTAATATGGATTTTAGCAGTAGTTTTCAGTTACCGGACAGAAAATGTCAGAACAGATTTAGAATATGCATAGGCTAAGAAATAAGGTAGTTCATGATCATTCATTACTTATGAATCCTATGTTGAAATCTTCCAAGATATAAATGCTTTTTGTTGTTATACAGGGAGGGATTCCCATCTCTGCCACACATTAATATTCAAGCCTTACCTCTTATTTTGAAATGTATGAATCCCAATACTTGTTTACTTAAATGATAGTTGGGTAACTACTTGGACACACCAGTTTAAAACTGGTGTTACTGTTGTTTATAAAGTATATTACTGGATAGGTTATATTTTATATTGCATTACAGAGAAAAGCACGGTATTGCACCCTTCAATACTGGTCTTGAATGGAATTTTCCATTTTTGATACTGAAAGGTATCAAGTATCGTAAAACTTCACAGGTATTGGTATCAAATACAAAAATTCTGGTACTGTGATGTCCCTAAACTGTTGCGTATGAGTCACTGCTTGTTAACTTCAGGAGATCTAATTTATCATAATGAGTATTGTATAGTACCATCACTTCTACACAAGCAGGTAAAGACATTTTTGGTGCACTACTTCTGTGTTCCCCTTGATTCAAAACCTCAACTCTCTGTAGAAGGGAGAAGCAGAGTAACAGAATGACAGCTGTTGGGCCAAGCAGCCAGCTAGATATTAGCTACCAAAGTTTATACCATCTCTGAAGACTCTTAGTGTCTCCTCCTGCTGGGATTTAGGCAAGGCCAGAGGTACTCTGCTGCCACAAAGGCCTTAACTATAAACAAAGCACAAGCCAAAAATTTTTTGTCACAGCATCTGTATTCATACTTTTAAGCACTTTGTATTCTGTATATAACTCACTGAATTGGTTGTTAAAGTGCTCCACCTAAGTTTGCTATGGCTGCGCAACAAGTGAATGAAACGCACAGATGCTAATTTTAGTTGAGAAATTCTCAGATAAAAGCATGTTCTTAATTATTTACATAAAATCATCTATCCTTGGTTAGTGATCTTGTTTTATACATGTATAAATCAGTTTTTAATGTACTGCATTTCTCCAACAGAAGCTTGACACAGTCTATCAGAATAAGGCTATTGAGACTCTGGAAAGAATGGAACAATCAGTTAGGGAAGAAATGACATACGTGGAGGAACTCTAGAATTTTAAATCTAGAATGTGCAATGGAAACCAACAGGACAACTACAAACTATATCAAGATATAATAAAAATACGTTAAGACTTCATTTTCTAAATGGGCATCATTACTCTCAAGGAGTTTTGTAAGGAATCACCCAAATGCACCACCATGAACCTACGTATCTAATAAAATACACACCACAGAAGCAGAAAGAAATTAAAACATTTTCTTCAAACAAAACATCATGTAAGTGTCCTACTCCAAAGAACTTCAGAAGACGACTTATACACCTTACACACAAAAAAAGGAATTATATTACTGCTATGCAAGGGTCAATTCTGTCAAATGTGATGAAACCAGGAAGCCATGAACTTCGTAAGTGCTACGTGGCCTTGCTTCTTCTACTTTCCCTCTCCCGAATGGTTTTACAAAGGCAGCTTTCTTCACACTCACATCAACAATAAAAGCTTTGTGCCGCTGGGCCCAAGACTGGGTGCTCACAGCCGAGACTGAAGGATGAACCAACTGTGAAAATAATGAAGGGAGATATGGGGAGGTGGGGGTGGGGGCAGGGAGGAAGGTTATATTATTGCCATCAACCATCAAGTGATCTCCTGGCAATTACATTCTCTACAAAGCAGACTAAACCACTGGAGGATCCAAGAGGTGGGGCCCCGATGGCAACATGCTGGGACGCTGAAAAAACACTGAGCGCAACTGATTGCTCTCATTAACACCACTGCTTTGTGCGCCGAGCATAGTTCTTAACGATTAAATGATTCAACAGCAATTTACACTCATACGCATTTAATAAGGCTTTTAAATAGTGAGGGAAGAAAAAAAAATAGAAAAAAGCACACAAACACAAAACCTCAGACTAGGACTTTGTCTTATTGTCTGCTGCCTGCAGGACTGTACCCTGCCCAAAGTATCCCATGCAGGGGCCCCTGTTCAAACAGGCTTCTCTTATGCACACCACCAGCATTCCTGCTTTCCTCTGCTCTGACTGCAGCTGAAAATAATTTATCTGTTCCTCTTAAGAGTGCTCAGCATGTGTGATTGGGGGGTGGGGGGTCTTATCCATCATGAATAAACTTGCACAAAGGCAGGCAGAGTGTCACAGGATACAAAAGGGCAGAGGTCACAGTGGAGGAGCCACAAGGTTTGCACAGGGCTCGGGTTGCATTTATGCATGGCTGGCTCACTTATAATGCCACATGCAAATTCTGAGAGAGAAGCTGCAAGAGACATCTTCCTTATACACCCCACTGCCACACTTTGATGGAATGTATACACGGCCCCTAAAAAGGAAAGTCTCAGCCATCTTTTTCAGTATAAACAGTTTTGGTACAACATGCAGTTTGCAACACTGACCAGCATGGACATAAGCACCTGTTTTAAGCGTTGACACAAAAGCACAAACCTGTTATTCTTCACCCAAAAACCCAACACTGTCTTCTTTGCCTCCTTAATTCCATGCTGTCTAACCTAGTTCATTCCATTAATAAAATTCTACTTCTTAAGGAAAAATAAAAATACTTATGAAAGTCTGAATGCGAGTAATCACAACCATTCTTGCTCTCAACTTTCAGCTAAGTACATTACGCACAGCTGGTCTTATACATCTTGCAGTAAATCTTTTAACCTTCAAATTAAATAGAAAAATGAGACAAGGCCTTTTCCCTAAGAACTGGTATACTTATTCAACTCACTACCAATATTTTTTTCCATTTAACACCCCTTTAAATATACCACGAATGGAGCCAAAGGGTGCATGTACATCAATAAAAATTTACCATCTTCTTAGTAAAATCCTGTTGAATGATATCTAGTATGAAGAGTGATACACCCTATATTTAAAAGAATATTTAATCACTTTCAAAATCAGTGCTCCACGCAATGAAAGCCCAAGCATCTAAAAAACACACCAGCAGTATTTGTCCAATCTTTGGCTATGTCAACATTTTAACAAAAATTGAGTGATTGAATTATCAAATGGGTAACTAAATCATGGATTAAATTTACAATTTACAGTTAACACACTGAAAAAGAAATTACATATTATGACGACCACTTTTATCTAAGATGACTTACATGACCAGGACATAGGATTTTTTTTACTCCTGCTCTAAACAGAGCAAAGGCAGGTTAAGTGATAGCAAGTCACACGTGGGAATGGAGCTGGCAGCTTGGCGGTGTAAAGTCCAATGCCTTGGTAAAAGCATTTCAGCACCAAGCCTATAAAAATAATTGTCCTTACTAACAAAGCTCAAACCCATTTATTATGATTGCATGAAGAGAAGACAAACTAAAATCACAAGCATATTAATTGTATTTACTATCATGATTAACCACATTAAAATTCTCTGTTCAACTCATGCACCACAAAAATCTTTCCAGTGAACTTGTGTACCTTTGCTGCCAAGTGCCATGTTGCATCCTGAAAACTTTCATAACCGTGCTTGGGTTATTACAGTACTATGCTAGACAGGCTACCCCTGTGTCAATGAAATCATTCAGGGACTTAAAAAAATAATAATAATAAAAACACATACCACACACTCCACTCACATACTGTACACGCACGCCATGTTGCAGCATGACCTCCCTGCTAAGAAAGCACTGTTCCTCTTAACTTTATCTAGAGGAAGAGGGAAGGCCTTTCTTCCATTTTAACCCAGTACAGAAAGCACATTATTGAGATTTAAACAAAAGGCATATAGCACCTGTACTGTATGTTTACAGATGAACAACAGTCCAATTAGATCAACCAATGATACGCACTCCAGAGAGTGAAATTTGATCTTCACAATGTTAAAAGAGGAAGGGGTGGGTTTGGGTGGAATGTTAAAGAGGTCATTCTAAAGAATCCCTCTGGCACTAAAATTAGAACTGCACACAAAATATAAATGTCCAGTTACAGTACGCACAAAGGATGCTCCAAGCACACTGAAGCAAGAAGAAACATTGCATAACAGAGGTTAGTGTTGCTAGTTGTGTTATTCCATGTAATTCAGCCATATAAAAAACATGCAACAGTAAACCTGAACAGGAGGACACAAAATTGTTAGTCCTCATAAAATATCAGCCATAAATTAATACTGCATGCAAATGAAGACACTCCGACATCTCTCCAAGGTATAGATGGTGGCACTGACAGGGTGTGCTTGTGTTTGAAGTTTACAAGTTCTTCATTGGCTTCAAAGATACACAGCAAAGCAGACATCGGTAATTTAACAGGTACCAGAAGGCTGAGACTTACGCCAATGGGCGATTTTGGCACCAATCAATGACTGAACATTTACACCACTAATTAAGTTACCTTGCCAATGATGTGGACCACATAACAAGAGCATCTTGTAAATGTTCTAATTATACTGGGTACTTGCATCCCAACTGTACATGGACAGGCAAGTAAATGCATTATATTTACACTAGAAACTTTAAATGCATCTTTAGCAGGCAAAATGCGTATCAGCAGTGTGACAACCTCATTTGACATATGTTCATACCATGTTAAACCCAACAAGTTTTTTTTCCTTTAATCCTTTATGCCTTCTAACTGATGACTAAGGCCTATGGAAGAAGCCTTCTGTGGCATATTATTAAGAGGACAGTAGAGGTAGATGTTGTATAATGTTGCAACTGTAACAGCACGTCAAAGACTGACATTTGCTGTGGTCAATCCGGACATGTGAACAGAGTCAAGACTGGTGGTATAAAATGCTCCCTGGAACATTCATTAACTGCCGCTTGCTGTTAAGTCTCAGTACACCTCACATTTTTCTATATTTGCGCAAAGCAGTAGCCTCACTTAAGAAAATATGAAATTTCAAAAAATATATACCCATCAAAAAGCACAATGCAGTGGCATTACATCTTACAACTGGTGTTGACCAATATTTTACCCAATCTGTTAAGAACAAGCAAGCCATCAGCAAATCCGTGCGTTTCAGAAGTGTGTTTTGCTCTCCAATTAGTACTGCTGGAAAAATATACAGGTCTACAAAGGAAGCAACACTATGAAATTGTGGGTGGCTTTGAAAGGAGATTAGAATTTCCTTAGTGCAGCAGTGTTTTATAACTAGTCAGGTATCCCCATCATTGGCACAAAATAACTTTACAACCAAAGATAACAACCGAAAGGGATGCCAACTTAATTTCAATTACAGGTTATAACCGATAAGTCTTCCGTGCTGTAAGTTTGTCATTTGAGGGGTGAAGGCGACATATGTGGATTAAGTAAGTAATTTACTCATTATGCCTTAAAAATGACACCTTGCACAGAATGCGTAAAAAACATTTATTCACCCTTATAATGTTAAGCAGCTATATATAATACATGGTGCTCATCTCTAACTGCCCTGCTCATTTTCTGCTTTTTTCCAAAATAGAGGGCCCATATGGTTGGTGAGACAATACTTTTATCACCTGTATTAACAGCATTGCCTAAACTTGAGTAGTCAACTGTATGGTGTATACACAAAACTATGCAAATTCGTTGTAGTCACAAAATCTTCCTGCTTGTTCGACAAATTGATTATATTGTTTGGTTAACCATGCTCATTTGCTTGGAGGCCAAAGTACTGCCAAATTTTCAAGGGTGACTTCTCTTTAGCCACTTATTATTCCCTATTGTGCTTTTTGATATTAAACAAGTCCTTTTCACACCTTATGATAGTGCATGGCTATTAACAAGGACACACTGTGGCCAAACTGACAACAGGAATTTTACAACACCCTTTGCAATAACTAATCGACAAGGTTTAACAGGATGATTCACCAACCCAAGAATTTTATATATTGACCAGCTTAAGTGAGGTTTGACCACATAACAGAAAAAGTAAGATTATAAATTTTAAAAAAAATGACAAAAAAAAATAAACACACCACATTATGGCCTACCATTCACACTGAAATGCCACCCAAAATTTTAGAAAAACTTCTACAAAGTGCAAAGATTTTTAAAGTCCTGGCCTTGCACAGCAAAAAAGATGAATAAAAAAATGCAGCATTCCAAAAATGCTGACATATGATCAAGCAATCAGGCACAAACTTCACTTTTGTTGTGATAATGCCCTACAGTGGGGATAGCTCGTTTACTAACTTCTAAATATTATGTGAACCGGTACAGCACCTTGAAACCCTTGAATATTTCACTATATTTTAGAAGGGCACTCGGGTCTATTTTTACATGGATGTTGCCAACTACAGTGGAACCTCGGTTTGTACATGTTCAGTCTCTCCCTATGCAGCGAGCAAGAGAGAGAGAGCGACACACACACACACACACACACACAGGCAACACGAGACAGAGAGAGCCGCGCACATACACAGGAGCATGCGTGAGAGAGGCGCGCACACGCAGGAGCACTCTCGAGAGACACACACACACACACATACACACACACAGGCGCTCCAGGCTCACAAAAGAGAGACGCACGCACACACACACAGGCGCGGGAGAAAGAGAGAGAGTGAGCGAGGGACGCATAAGGTAGAGAAGGCTTGTTTTTGTTTTCAGTTCTATTTACAGTGATCGGTTCGTAGCCTGCATTGTTGCAATGTTACTTTTCTTGGTGGTTTACTAAATTACGGGTTTTTCAAATGTTCATTTTTTCCCCCCTGTGCTTAAAACTCATTAAAAAGTGTTTTTAACAAGCGGATACTAGCACTATAGCGCGAACTATTGCAGTGTTAGTTTTCTCTGTTGTTCAAGGTATTCTCAGTGTTATTCAATGTTTTTACATTTAGTTTACCATTACGCTGTGCATTCTATGGTATAATTAACTATTTGTGCTTAAAAACTAAAATATATATATATATATTTACATACAGTTCGTACGGTCTGGAACGGATTAATTGTATTTACATACAATCCTATGGGAGAAATTGCTTCGGTTCACGACCAACTCGGTTTACGACCAGAGTTTTTGAACGAATTATGGTCGTGAACCGAGGTTCCACTGTATTCATATTCATTTGCAACCTTTAAAAGAGTGTGAACTCATTTGGTAGAAAGCGTATATGTACCCTTCAAATTGCAGCTCAGTACAGACATGCATTCAAAAAAACTAGGCACTATCACACAATTACGCCAGCCAAAGAATTAGCCTGAATGTATCTAAACATAGATTTCTTAAATAAAAGCCAGAGTCAACATCCAAGGAAACTCAATCCAGTAATTTCCAAAGTCAAAATCTAGGATTATTACCAAGAACACGTCAACTCTTCTGTCTGAAAAATAGCCATAAAATTGTCAGGTCAAGCAGCCAAATACCAAGACAGATTGACATTGCAATCTATCGTAAGAGACTCTGGTAAATAATATGCACAACTAGTCAACGAATAATGAAAAACAAGCACAAAAAAAGCAAGGCAAGCTACAGTATTTAAAATCTGGAACGAACAGATTTTGCAATAAACAAAGGATGAAATGATTAATACAACTTTCATAAGGAGTAAAACACTGACAAATTACCAGTTTGCAAATGCTCTGAATAAGCATGGCAATAAGACAAAATATTGTATCATAAAGTGGATTTGGGTGTTAAACAGTTTTCGCAACTGTAAGAATCTGCTCCTTCAAGTACACAAGAGTGTAATAACCAAATACCAACAAATTCTTGAAAGAGTTAACCCAGGAATAATTTGGTCCATTAATTGAAACACTAGAGTTGAGATATTCTACATACACTACACAAAGACAAACAGATTAAAGGATATACTTTTTTTTTTTTTTTTTTACTGAAATACATTCACTTTCAGGGTAGCATCCATTTGCAACCTGTGTGAACTGTATGTTTCTTACTCTCAAAGCCATGAGTGTTAGGTTAAGTGGTATTTCTAAATTGGCCCTGTGCAAGTGTGTATACAAGTCAGTTCTCCAGTGGACTGGTTTCCCTTCCATGGCTGGTTCCTGTTTATTGCCTATTGTTGCTTGGATGGGCCACAGTCAGTAAATGGCTTTTAGAACGTTATAGACCCTTAAGGATAGAAATTGAAATCATACCAACTATCTAAAAAACCATTACACACATATACATTGGCAGTAAATAAAAAAAAAAAAAAAACAATTAGGCATTACCAGCTTCCCCTCAAGTTGGTGAGCCGGAGATCATCCAATAAAAAAAAAAGTATGAGAGCAATGTTTTAGAGAACAAAAAAGATACACAACCAATTTGCCTAGATAAAAGTGGAAGAAAATGAAGGAAATTAACTATCAAGTAAGTAAATACGTGGTTATGCTGTGCTACAGTGTACGCTCACAACCAGGTACATTACACAAAATCTTCCTACAATATGGATTCAGTGGCCTACTAACATTCACTAGATTAAAAAAAAAAAAAGTGTTTAAATGTTTGTATACTCAGTCATTTCAAAGCTTTTTGTGTAAATGTGTGGATAGTTGATGCTTTTTGTCCGAAGTAATATGCTCCATGAATGGAAGGTCTGAGTGGATAAAGTCCAATGTCTTCACTTGGGAGGTACTAAGACATAACCCAGTTTTACAGGGAAAAGCAAATAAAAAAAAATATGTCACCATGGTTCACAAAGTTAAAATTGGGAAGGGAATAAAAAGCAGGAAGTCTCTCAATCATTGCAAAGAAATTAAATAATAAAGTTACCACACTACACAAGACCAGACACTTATTTTGTTCACCAGACTTGACAATTTAAAATTTTTTTTAAAAAAAATCATATATAAAAGGCATCAGCTTCCTCATTTCCTAACAGCTACATCAGAAAGCAACAAAGCACAATAAAAATGATAGCAATACATGTTCCTTCCAAACTATCTAGTATACCAAGTGTTCAGCAATATTGCCTTTTATAAGAAAGCCCGTTAAGGAGACAACTCCTTTAAGCAACACCCCACCATAGCAAAAATATACTGCAACATCTCAGTAGAACTCTTTACAGTGGTTACAACAGAGTTGGCCACAATAATAATACCTTGTTGGGTTTGTGTCAAGCTGTACCACACTGAAGAGATTAAAAACCGAGCTGCTTCTGCCAACAATGGACTAGAAGAGTGACACAAAAATCAGAACTTTCATTTTACAATTGAAAATTCTTTTAATCCTTCTGTAATTATCCATTAACTTTAAAAATATAAAGCTACACAACTAAGACTTCTGAACTCTGTCACTAACAATTTAGTTTGTTACATACAATAAACAAAAGGATTCAGGCAAAGCAAACTGGGTTTTAAAGAAATGGAAAATTTTGAAAATAAACAGAAGTATACTTCATTAGTAAAGAAAGTTCATACATATTCTATTTGGCTTTTAAAATTTACATTGTACATTACACAAAATGAACTGGAGAACACAATTAGACAACACATAAATGTACACATTTGGTTAAATGACAACCCTAAAATGGTTCCAGAGTGTATATGGTTTCAAGTCCTGCAATGGATTGTGCTTGTGCCAATTTCATTCCCACCTTGTTTCCACAACTGCCAGGAAAGGCTTCAGACACCTGTTACTCTAAACTGAGGTAATGTGGCTAGTGAATGCATTGTCTTGATAGTTACAATTCGACTAAGGTTTACTCAAAGCAATGTATGAAACTGACCAGATTTAGCTTTCTCTTTTGCTGTTGCTGTGCAGATAGGACAAAATGAACTGGACCACCAAGCTTTCACCCAGATTAACTTTGCAGACCTCAAGAATCTGTTCACATGGCAGCAAAGCTTGCCTGGTCTAGACTAAGCCAAACACCATTCATGCATATAAAAATCTTTCATACTTAGATTTTGCTTTCAGGGCACAGATGATCTCACCAACCCATATTCTGGCAGCTTATGACAAGTCATGACAGCCCAGAAATTTGATGATTTCCCCAACAGATGCATATGCACATCTCTCTATTATAAAAGAAAATCTTCAGATAAGACTTTTTGTAAGAGACGTTTTAAGTACCACAAAACAAGACTTTTGCCAAGAGATTGTGTCAAGTCCCGCCCTTCTGTCAACCATTTACAACCACGGTCCTCTCACTCATGTGAATGCTTTTGTCAGACAGTTCCTGCGCTCTCAGCTCATAAATTGTTACGTTTTCCTCACTAAGTTCCCTGTAAAAGAAGGCTTATTATGTCCAAATCTTATAGATGAATTTCATCCCGAAGGGTTATCAACAGAAGAAATGAGTACATGGGCAATCCTAGCACCGAGAAACGAAGTCCAACAAATTAACGCGAAAATTGTCAATCAATTACACGGCAGCGACGTAAAATTTTAACAGGCGACAAGGCAAGGTTAAATAATGTAGGAATGGTAATGTAGTTCATCTTCCGGAGATAACAGACACCAAAGGAGATCTTGATATACCATTCATATTAAAACGTTTACAGTTTCCCATTACAATATCTTTTGCTAGGACTGTTAAATCACAGAGACAAACATTCGAAAACATCAGTTATACAGTATGTTGCGTTGTCACGATGCAAGTCCAAACATGGAATCAAAATTTAATGCGATATTGACAAAAAGTTAATTGAAAAAATAGTTTTTACTTAAGTTTTACAGTAAAAGTGTAAGTTAAAGTATTAACATGTTCATTTCAAAGCCAAAAAGAACAAAAACGTCTAATGTAATGAATACCTCTAATGCAACATGAAACTATTTTCTTTCAATTTATTACATTTTACTATGGTTAATTACTCGCTGTAATGTAAAATAGATAGCTCCAGTAGGCATATGTAACACTTGCGGCCACATGTCCTGAACACTCGGGCAAAGAGAGGGGTGGAACTGCCAACTGATCACCACCTGGTGGTGAGTTTGCTTCGTTGGTGGGGAAGGATTCTGGTCAGGCCTGGTAGGCCCAAACAATTGTGAGGGTCTGCTGGGAATGTCTGGCAGAGTCCTGTCAGAAGTAGCTTCAACTCCCACCTCTGGCAGAACTTCGACCCTGTCCCGAGGGAGGTGGGGGACATTGAGCCTGAATAGGCTATGTTCCACGCCTCTATTGTTGAGGCGGCTGACCGGAGCTGTGGCCGTAAGGTAGTCGGTGCCTGTCGTGGGGGCAATCCCCGAACCTGTTGGTGGACACTGGCGGTGAGGGGTGCCGTCAAGCCGAAGGAGTCCTACAGGACCCTTTTGTCCTGTGGGACTCCAGAGGCGACTAACAGGTACCAGCAGGCCAAGCGGAATGAGGCTTCGGTGGTTGTCGAGGCAAAAACTCGGGCATGGGAGGAGTTTGGGGAGGCCATGGAGAACGACTTCCGGACGTTCTTCGAGGAGATTCTGGTCCACCTTCTGGTGTTTCAGGAGAGGGGAGCAGTGCAGTGTCAACACTGTATATGGTGGGGATGGTGCACTGCTGACCTCGACTCAGGAGTACTTCAAAGACCTCCTCAAACCCACTAACATGTCTTCCAATGAGGAAGCAGAGCCTGGGGTCTCGGAGGTGGGCTCTCCCATCTCTGGGACTGAGGTCACCGAGGTGGTCAAAAACCTCCTTGGTGGAAGGGTCCTGGGGATGGATGAGATACGCCCGGAGTTTCTCAAGGCTCTGGATGTTATAGGACTGTCTTGGTTGACACGCTTCTGCAACATCGCATGGACATCGGGGACAGTGCCTCTGGATTGGCAGACCGGGGTGGTGGTCCCCCTCTTTAAGAAGGGGGACTGGAGGGTGTGTTCCAACTACAGAGGGATCACACTCCTCAGCCTACCTGGAAAAGTCTATTCGGGGGTCCTGGAGGGGAGGGTCCGTCAGATAGTCGAATCTCTGATTCAGGAGGAATAGTGTGGTTTTCGTCCTAGTCATGGAACAGTGGACCAGCTCTACACTCTTAGCAGAGTCCTGGAGGGTGAATAGGAGTTCGCCCAACCAGTCTACATGTGTTTTGTGGACTTGGAAAAGGCATTCGACCATGTCCCTCGGGGAATCCTGTGGGGGACGTTCCGGGAGTATGGAGTACCGGACCCCCGGATAAGGGCTGTTTGGTCCCTGTACAACCGGTGTCAGAGCTTGGTCCGCATTGCCGGCAGTAAGTCGAACCCGTTTCCTGTGAGAGTTGGACTCCGCCAAGGCTGCCCTTTGTCACGGATTCTATTCATAACTTTTATGGACAGAATTTCTAGGCGCACCCAGCGTGTTGAGGGGATCCAGTTTGTTGGGCTCAGGATTGGGTCACTGCTTTTTGCAGATGATGTTGTCCTGTTTGCTTTGTCAGGCCGTGAACTTCAGCTCTCTCTGGATCGGTTCGCAGCCGAGTGTGAAGCGGCTGGGATGGGAATCAGCACCTCCAAATCCGAGACCATGGTTCTCAGCCGGAAAATGGTGGAGTGCCCTCTCAGGATTGGGATCGAGATCCTGCCCCAAGTGGAGGAGTTCAAGTATCTTGGGGTCTTGTTCACAAGTGAGGGAAGAATAGAGCGGGAGATCGACAGGCAGATCAGTGTGGCATCCGCGGTGATGCGGGCTCTGCATCAGTCTGTCGTGGTGAAAAAGGAGCTGAGTCGAAAGGCAAAGCTCTCAATTTACCAGTCAATCTACGTTCCTACCCTCACCTATGGTCATGAGCTATGGGTAGTGACCGAAACAACAAGATTGTGAATACAAGCGGCTGAAATGAGTTTCCTCTGCAGGATGTCTGGGCTTTCCCTTAAAGATAGGGTGAGAAGCTCGGTCATCCGGGAGGAGAGCCACTGCTCTTCTGTATCAAGAGGAGTCAGATGAGGTGGCTCTGGCATTTGATCAGGATGCCTCCTGGACGCCTCCCTGGTGAGGTGTTCCAGGCACGTCTAACCGGGAGGAGGCCCTGGGGAAGACCCAGGACACGCTGGAGGGACTATGTCTCTTGGCTGGCCTGGGAACACCTCTGAATTCCCCCTGAAGAGCTAGTAGAAGTGGCCAGGGAGAGGGAAGTCTGGGCATCTCTGCTCAAGCTGCTGCCCCCACGACCCGATCTCGGATAAGCAGAAGAGAATGGATGGATGCATCTGCAACAATTCCCATGAAAATAATCTATTTAAAAATTGTATATCAGCTTCCCCATCGTGAGCGAAGCAAGCAGGGGCAAAGCCTCCTAGTATTATATACACAAATACATACATACACAGGACTAAGGTGATTGGAGTTTGTTGAAACTTTCAAGCAGTAATCCATGATTTCCTGTTTCACTGGGGCATAAATATGAGGCAAAAATACCATAAGATGAAACCTCCAAGCCAGCATATTTGAAAGGATGCCAGAAAAAAAAAATGCCCTCTCTTTCATTTAAAAGTTCATGAAGTTTATTAAATGTTACTAGAACTTAAACAGATGAAATGCAAATTGAAAAAGTCAGTCATGTTTTACAGTACTTCATAACTATTATGCAATGTTTAACACAAGAAAAATGGTACTTGGTAAACAAATCAAGCATATTGCCACCATAACAAAACACTGTCATGAGCATGTGACAAATATATATTTTTTATATATATATCTATCTCATTCATAGAGATACAGTATATATATCTCTATGCTGTATATATATATATATATATATATATATATATATATTATCTATATCTCTATATATTATACATACATACATATACATGTATGCATGCATGCATGCATGCATGCATGTATTGGAAGCTTTGCATTTTCTTCCTAGACAGTAATGTGTGTTTTTTGCCACTCAATTATACAGGATTTGGCCAGTTCTACATAAAAATCAGACATAAGACAGTTAAAGGTAACTGGACACCTAAAACTACTTAGCCATCTCTGCCTTGTAGTCATGGGCAGAGTCATCTTTTGTTATTTAGTAGATTACTATAAGTGCTTGATTATTTCTTGCTTTTATACATTATGCATCTATTTTGAAATAGTCATTTAAACATCAGATAAAGTAAATTTATTTTTCATAAATACTGTTTAAATCTTGTAAGATTTATGTAGAGTGCATGTTCTGCCATTCCATCCCCTCGATATTCACTCTACTTAAGAAAAATAGAGCAGAGTGCAAACACAGGCACAACAAAAGATGGAGGAAGTGGGCTGACAAGATTCAGTGACACACTGCCTCTGCCCAAATAATCTAAAGTCAAATGGACATAGAAGTGTACAGAAGGAGAATTACACAAGAAGTGATTTTATTATTATTTTTACTGCTTATAAAGCTTCTCTAAAACAAAAAAGTGTGCACACACACGAACACCACTTACTGAAAGCTACATTCATTGGACAAGTAAAACTAAACTTAAAAACACTGAAACTAGAAATGTTTTAATTTGCACAAGTGCCACATATACTAAGGGTAGTCAAAGAAGGGCCATGTCAGTGTGTTATCCGCAAACAGGAAAAAAAAAAAATTAAAAGAGGTTACTCCTGCACTGAAAATGTTACAGCCAATGTTTTGGCCATGTAGATTTCATGAGGTGTTTCACACCTTACACATCTGAGGGAAGGGTATAAATGAAAACCATTTTGAAAAAGATTGTTCCTGTTCATTCTATGACACACAACTTGTAATGTTCCACTTAAAAAAATAATTAAAAAAAAAAAACATACACACACATATAGCATGATACAGAGAAAGCCAGATGCTGAATACATTTTAATGTTTGTCTCACATTAACATATACTTTTCAAAATGTAAATTCTAAACTTAAGAATAAGAATGGGTACAGGTCTACCCAACTTTTCCAAGATGGATGTGCTTTGAACAAGTCCTGCAGAGGGACATCATAATTTTACTCCCAAAACAAATCAGGTAGGATCCTCTTGATCAAGAGCAGCAGTTTTTAAGTGATGCATTCCTGCATTACAAAGCAATTCACCATATTAGAGAGACCAAGAAAAACAACTCAACAGAGGAACATTTTGGAAGTTGCATTTGGCCGGGTTCTGCTTTAGTGCATATTGGGAGAATTATTTAATTGCCTCCATTTTTAAAAGAAGGGGAAGAAAAAGGGGTATTTCAATTACTGATGGACCTCTCGTCAGAATTTCTGGGAAACTATATGTCAGGGTACTAGAACAGACTATGCCCGATAGGTGAAAAGGTGAACTTAGACCAAGGAGGTAAAAAGCAGACACCAGGGCAGTTTGTAGTAAAGTCTGCACAATGAAATGCCACCTCAACTTTATTTTGGAATGAACAACCTGAGCATGTAATCCATATTTCATCTCACATTACTACAGACTCTAAGGGAGAGTATGCATTGCAAAGGTGTTATTGCAAAGTAGCGCTCCCCAAGTGCTACTAGAAAACATATTGGCTCCCCATCATCCTAAACAGGATAAGTGGGTTAGAAAATTCATGCATGAATGGATGGATGGATGGATGGATAACTGCTACAACATCCTTTACATTCAGAGGATGAACGCAATGACTGTTCCCTTACTAGTGCTAAGCATGACAGAATTAGCCAGTAATCAATCTTACTATCATTTCTAATTCCCTCATTCACCTCTACAAAACCCAAAAATTATAACTTGATATGTTAAATACCCCATGTGTTCTGTAGTGATAGCCAAGAAAAAAAAAATAATCTCACATTTTTAATGGGAATAGAGAAGTTTGATAATACAAGCCAACGGTGACCAATGCTTTACAATGGTAAACAACTTGAAAAATAATCCAAGTCAGATATGCAGTCATTTACATGAAAACAAAACATTTCTTGCTAAATTAATTTTAAGTGGATACTTCCACAAAAATCAGAGCACACCATAAACTGGAAACGAAATTCATATGGGACTGAGTTTTTGAAGACAGGAGTCTTGGCCAATGAATGACCAGGAGGGCCAGATATTCAATTCAAAAAACATAATCCCATGTGAATTGTGCTTCCTATTTACAATGTGCACTTTATCCCCAGAACTACCCATTAGCGACATTTTAGCCAAAAAATTGTTTTGCATGTTGTGAACAAACAACTGAGTAACTGACATATGGATTATGTGGCAATTATATTGCCACTCCACCCATTAACTGTTAAACTACAAGCCAACGGTGGGCAATGATGTACAACAAACCTTTATCTCTGCTCTCAGTGTAAAAGTGACATTAAATATTTTTTTCCTGTCATCACTGAAAACATGTGGGGTATACAAAAGTACATTTTTGAGTGGAGTATTCCGTTACGGGTTATGCACTGTGGGACATCCTGAGACTTCGTGGGATCCCCTCAAGGTTGCTGGATGTAATGGCCAGCCTATACACTGGTACTGAGAGTGCTGTGCAGAGTGGAGGCAGAACCTCAGCGTTTTTCCCCCAGATGATTCTGGGGTTCATCAAGGGTGTGTTATTACTCCTACTCTGTTCAATGCTTGCATGAGCTGGGTGTTGAGCAAGGTCATGGGGTCCAGTGGCTGTGGGGCATCTGTTAGTGAGGAGAGATTCACTGATCTTGAATTTCCTGACAATACTGTGATATTCGCAGAGTCAATGAAGGCTCTGATTGGGGCTCTCGAGAGAAGGAACAAGGTGTCTGAGTGTCTGGGCTTGCAAGCGTCCTGGATAAAAACCAAGATCCTGGCCTTTAATGACCTCTTAGGCACAGCCATCAGCAATGTGTTTGTCTGCAGAGTGTTGACACCTTGTCGAGAGGTTTACTTACCTCGGCAGTGACATTCATGTCTCTGGTGACTCTTGATAGATAGATAGATGGATAGATAGATACTTTATCAATCCCACTATGAAGTCAGTAGCCAGATTAGAAGAGCATGGGGGGTCGTGAGGTGTCTAGAAAGGGATATACGGTGCTCCCGATGTCTACGCAAAAGGATGAAGGTCCAAATCTTCCTGCCTTGCAAAATTGTTGAGAGACATGGACATTATCCAGTGACCCAAGACAAACACTAGACTCCTTTGGTACTGTGTCTCTGGAGAATCCTTGGGTACCGCTGGTATGACATTTTGTTGAATGAGCAGCTGCTCATTGAGTCCCAAATGAGGCACATTACCTGCATTTTGAGGAAGAGTCAGTTCCAGCACTACGGCCATGTGGCACGATTCTCTGAGGGTGATCCGGCTTGCAGAATCCTCATTGTTGAGGACACCTACGTAACACCTGGCAGCGGCAGATAGAAGGTCATTTCCGGAGGGTGAGACTGGACTGCATGGGGGGTTTGTCAATCAGGATCCCGAGTTGTTTTGTCGTGTGGTGGGTGTGGCAACACACTGTACCAGTGCATGCTCCCTGACCTGACTTCTGTTAAGGTAACCATTTAGGATTTCAAACAAAACAATGTTAAAGTGAAGTGAAAGCTGTATCATGCATTCAACCATTTAAAAATTTGACTCATGGCTGTATATAAAAATTTCAAAAAAAAAAAAACACAAAAGTAACAGCCAACTAAACATTCAAGTACATCACACTGTGGACCAATTGTTCTCAAACACATAAAATTTGGTCAACTTCCTTCCTAACAATTAAACTGCATAAATGGAAAAGTCCAATACATCAAATTGGAAAAACACTTTCCTCCAAGAGCATAAAACTGAACACAGCAAAATAACCAACTAAGCATACTAAGTAGATCACAACTGTAACTTAACTTCCCAATACACACTGATTCTCTACTGACATTGGTCACCAAGCACCATACAAAAGAAAAGAATCACACTCATAAGTCAATCTATAGGACTTTTGACATCTACAACTGTTAGTCAGCAAGACTCTTCCAGTTCTAATTAAAACTGCCTCTAAACATAGCTAATGGTATGGGTTATAAAAAAATGGCAATTCTTAAATGACAATGACCGAGATCTCAGGCCCACCATTTCCAAAATTTAAAACAGCAATTTAAAATTAAATTAAATTTTTTGGTGGAATGGGACCAGACTAAAAATTAGGCATCTTATAAGTTGGCCAGTTACAGACCTACCTGAACAAACAGTCAAAACCGACAATCTAGTTATCAAATAATGAAATATAAATTCTTTGATAACATCTAAAGTAAGAAATGCTATGCTCAAGTACTTTTTCCTAGCCAAAACTAGAACTCAAATGCATATAATCACTTCAAATGTTAAAAAAGCCACTTAAGGCTTAATTGCTGTCCATGAAACTGTTGGGCTCTTGCAAGACAACTGTAATGCAAAACAGTAGTTAGCTATAAGTTGCATCTGTTATTTTTCTCTCACAGGTCAAAGGCAGGCACAGAAAACAAAATGGCAGAAGCACAATATGTGATGTGTAAACAAGCTGTTCCAGGAGACAGACAAAGATATTTTGGCACATTTTTGCATGTTCCAGGATAAATAAAGCTTTTGTATCCGATACCTCCAAGAGGGCTCACGCAAGGTCGTAGTTGTGTAAACATCCGTAGCAGGGGGCCTGTTTCATCACCAGTACATATGAAGGAAAAAAAAATGAAAAACCATAAAAAAAATACAACCTCATTTTTACAAAGCTCATTTATCTAAGTAGGCTCAGACTTGCATTTTAGCTTCAGTCTCCAATTACAGAAATTCATGCAGCCCACACCCTGTGTATTTCTACTAAAGGGAACTAAAGCACATATGTTCATTTCAAAAAGACCACCTTTTGTGGAAGGGTAAATGGCCCATTTATTATCAACTAAAATGTTGTACAGTAATGCACACACTATGTTCTATAATGACAGTAAAAGACAGATTTTACTGCTGCTTCAGTTTATTCAATAATTTCATTTAACTTGTGTGTTTTAGTGGGGGAATTTCAGGTGTTATCAATAATAACCTGAGTGCTGAAGGATTAACCAAGTATATGTAGTGTTGCCATTATTTAAGCTTATAACCAACAATTTCCATTTTTTCTCCAATTTTGGGACTTCAGGACTCTTATCCAACAATAGGTATTTCTATCAGATTAATTTTTAATATACACCAGACAATCCAGCCCAATATTTTTAATATTTAGATGTTAAACACCTCCATAGAAACATTGTTATAAACCAATCATAAACAATGGACACTGATAAATGACAAACTTAAAACATTTCTGCAAATGCAAACACTTTTAAATGAGAAACCAACTCACATTTAGTGGGAAGATAACTACTACTACTTAAGTTTCACTCAATATGCTGACCTACATCTAATGCCACTTTTCAACTAGCACCAGAAACCAGAAAGAGGCCAGGTGTTCTTCCATTACAAGCAAAAACTCTTGAGGTACTACTTCTATAATATTTCTTTCAGACTAATGAACTGTATGTACTTTACCACATACCTGATATTAAAAAAAAAAACACTACAGTGCAAATTGTTTTCTGCACATCAAGAGTTTCTTAGGCAGAAACAGGCATCCTTCACAAAGTATTTCAAATGCTGTAACACATGATGCTGTGTTATGGCATAAGTTTTCAAATTTGCACTGAAATAACTTACTCAGCAGTCCCATACATATATATGACACCATCTTGTATAAAAAGGCAAAATTTAAATTTCAAAAACAGTTAATGCAATTTAGGGTACATGGCAATCAGGTACAATGACATCATCACAGGCATGATGAGACATTACCAGACCCAGCAGTTTCCTCATACAGTTTAAGAGGGAAACACACCATGAAATTTGATGGTTGCTTCCAGGTACTTTGGGTGCTGGCCTTGCATGAAACAATGCAGGAAAGAGGCTGGGCCTTGAATCTTGGTTGCCTTTAGAACTGAGGAAAAAGGCTCTCAAGCTGAAAGACTAACCATAAAACAGATTAACCAGTATTAAACAACTAAATTGAAATTTAACAAAAGAATTCTTCTAAATGTTTAAGAAATGCTGATAACTTAATCCCACTCCACTCATTAAAATTAAAGGAAAAGTTCTCTTGTACCTTCATATGTCAAACAAATTAATCATATTTTTACAGCTGTATTTAAAAAAACATATGCATTATATATACACACACACACACACATATATATAACTGGAATAAAAGGAGTTACACATTAAGTACTCTCAAACAGAGTAACAGGCATTTATGAAATTACAACTCATAGGTTCATAAAAAGCAGATGTTAGTAAATTGTACATTCATTCTCTTACTAATTCTCCTTTCAATATTGTTAACAGCTCCAGTTAAACAATGTCACCAGAAGTCATCACCAAGTAATAAACCACTGTTAGATTTTAAAATTAGTGTTAACTTTTATTAGTTTCGAGAACACCTTGCAACTCCAACAGTTATCAAAATTTCACTATAATATCACTAGGAAGTCCAGTTCCTACCACATGCTCACAGAATGGCACTGAGCAAGTACGTATGCTTGCCTGTGCAATATAGCTAAAGAAATATGTACACAACTGGACTTTTGGAACTTATGTTGATTTAGATAACCGCAGTAGATTTTAAAAACTCAAATGAAGGACTTCTTTAGGTTTGTGCATCAATAAGCACGGTCTTGTTCAATAGAATGGACTAAACAACAAAATTAACAGCTTAATCTCCTGCATTAACTGCATGATCATTAGCAAGAGAGCCCACCAGTAGACTAACTGAACAAATATGGAAGGGTGGAAAGGGTACTTTTCTCTTGCTAGAAGAATAGTAAATCCATCCATCCATTTTCCAAACCGCTGAATCCGAACACAGGGTCACGGGGGGTCTGCTGGAGCCAATCCCAGCCAACACGGGGCACAAGGCAGGATTATTTAAAAACATACAGTGGCAGATTGTGGTGAAAGTGAAAAAGCCATGTAAAGACTTAATCTTGTTTTACTAGTTAACTATAAAACACTTTCCCCTTTCAGAATTAAACAAGGAGATGGTATTGCCTCCTGGCATGTTGGCACCAATTAATAAATATACCTTCAAGATGAACAGCATATAGCACGTTTTAGATGCAAAATCATTTAAAAGGCAACCATCCATTTACTGATCTCACATGCCACTCCACCCTACCCAAAGTGCAAGGTCACTAGAAGCCAGTCCCTGTCATAACAGGAGCAAGAACTGAACCAAACTTGACAGGACATCAATCCATCAAAAGGCACACTAACACAGAGAGCACACAATGGACTCGCTAAGTGTTGCTAGTCTGCTCACCAGCAAGTCAGTAGATCAGTTAGATGTTTTAATTGGCATTGTCACAAATGGAACCTAAAATCTTCATATTACCATTCATTCAATGCAGCTGCAATTTCTTTGCCAGTAAAATGCATGTCAATTTGTATAAAACTACTGCAAACAAATGTAAAATCAGTGCAAATAAAGCAAGGTGTAAACTACTTGGCCTTACGAGTGTGTGTTTCAGTGCTAAAGAGTTATACAGTATTGAAACGTTTTGCTGCCAATCTGAGCAAAAATCTTTTAAAAGTGTGTAGCCAAGCAACTTTTTTTGAACTATGCCAGAAGCTGGTCAATTCAATTTCTGCTTCTCGGCTTTCTGTGCAACTAAATGGAGTTCTTTACGTGTAAACGGACATAAGAATCCACTCTTAAGATTTTGGGAAAACATACACCACCTTTTTATTAATCCATCCCATCTATTTTTCCTAACCCGCTTAATCCATGGCAGGGTCATGAAACTGCTGGGATAGGCTTCAGCTGCCCCACAAACCTGTCTGAGTTAAGTAGGTTAGGAAAATGGATGGAGAGGCAAACAGACCCTACATTATTCGGATATCTGCCATATTAGGGGAAGGTTTGGAGCAAACTTATTGATAAATAACACTGGAGCAGGAAACAAATTCATGAATGTTTTCCAATTGATGGAATTCCAGTAACCTGTATTTCTCCTTACAAACTAGTTTCACTGGGCATCAATCATTAGGAAAAATTGATTTCTGTGCTTAAAATTCGTTGTTCAAGTCGAAAATGTGAAAGGATTCATAATCAATATGCCCTGAACACACAGTCTTGCAGCAGATCCAGTAACCAGCGCACAAGCAGTCGCTCTCAATCACACTGGCTTCAGCTCCTTCATCATCTTTGTTCGCCGAGTGGCCCGAGTCAAATTAAAGCTGCCATCTTAGGTTAAAGACTTGAAAGCCTCTCTTTTGTGTATATGGAGAGAAGGGGGGGGGGGATGAAACACTGACCGAACAGTTGCGATAGGGGAGGAGTGGAGGGGAGGAGAATGATGCTCCGGCGACAAGGGTGCTGGTGCTGCAGCTACCGCTGCCGCCTGCCCCCGGCCGTACAGAGAAGTGCAATCCATACGATACGGGACTTGAGGATCTTCTATCTTCTCCATTCTCTTCCAAGTGATGTAAAAGATGCACAATTTTCGGAAGAGAGAAAGAAAAAAATATTTCATAAGGCAAAAACGTCAAACTGGCTTGTTTCGAAACAAGGTGTTAAAACTTCCTTTTTATAAAAAAAAAAAAAAAAAAAAAGAAAGTAGCTTCCGTCGCTTTTGCCTTACTTCAAGTCAAAATAGAAAAAGTTACAGAAAGAAAAAAAAACGGGCCCCAAACCAAGTGGCCCTGGCGAGCTCGATTCTTGCGTGCTAGTTTGGAGTCACCAAAAAAAAAAAAAATGTCCCGGCTATTGTTTGTGCAAACTACACACAGGATAGAGACAAACAACAGCAGCGCGCCCCCATACCCCCCTTAAAATTAATACATAAAACCTCTAAAAAGAATAAAGGCGAGTCCCGGGCGGCGTGTGTGATTCAACGGCGACTGCTTCTCTTCCCCCCCCAAGCCCCCCCGTCTGTGGCGCTCCGGCTGTCCTCTCTAATCCCATCACGATAAATGAATGTAATTTAATGATGGCTGCGCTGCCTCTGCCTGCAGCTCCCTTCCCGTTTGAATCCCACAGCCACCTCTCGATGACCGCCTAGCTGCTCCCACACAACTAATTACCATCCGGCACGTTTTTTTTTCCTTGTTTTTAAACACCGGGAGCAGCCATGCTAGCTAGGAATTTAAAGAGGTGGAAAAGCAACGAAAGTACCTCAAACACTCAAACACAGGGGGTTCGATTCGTGTTTACGGTGTTTTCTTTCAAACGCTACCAATCCCGGTGGCCTCTTCACACCAACCTTCTTATAAAGAATGAAGCCGCGACGGCCGGCTCCCATTGTGACCACCTGGCCTCCAGCTGCCAGTCCGATCCTCTCTCTCTCTCTCTGTTTCACACTTTTCCCCCCATTCGCTTCCTTTTTTCTCTTTTTCGTTTATGTGTTTGAGAGTGGGTGTTTTGATTTCTGCGTGTATGCTTCTTGAACTTATTACTTGAAGTGGAAGGGAATCTCCCATCTCCTCGGTGGCCGTGACTCACCTCTCTTTCTTACTCTTTGCCCACCTCGTGTTTCGTTTCGCACAACTCGACCTGTTCTCCTCATCCCCACTTCAAAATTAAAAAAAAAGTTTTAACACTCATTGATACTTTTTTGAAAGGAAATGCCCGAACATGGAGCGCCGATTATTTACACTCGAACTTCCCAACATGGGCTAACATTTCCATGGGAAATAAAAACGGGAGGGGAGGGGTGTTACTCGCACCCGTGCGCGCTGCCCCGGAACCGGGAGATTAGTAAAAGGGTTATCAAGCCCTTAGATGTCTCCCACTAAGAAACCTTCTGCAAATAAAAACGAAACAAAGTGAGATTCTAAAATAAAAACCCAAAACAAACTGTACAAGAACTCTTCACTTTACCGCACCTTGTTGCTGCCAACTTGTCGGCACTGTGCGTCGGTTCCAAGGTTTACTTCTTAAATTTTCCTGCAGATTGACTTTTTTTCTCGAATAAAAATACTCAAAAAACAAACAAACAACGAGAGCTCGCTCAGCGGTCAGCAAATCGTTCGCCCTCCTCCTCTCTCGCTCTCCCTCCCTCCATTATCTAATCAACCTTAACTGAAAGAAACAAAAGAAAGACGAAAAAGGACAGATGTCCGTTTACGATGTTAGGTTCGCCGCAAGTGAAAAAAAACAACCCAACACGCGGGCGAACACACATACATCGACAGAAAGCGTCAAATATCGGTGGAAAGGCAAGAAAAGTCACTTACCCTCTTAGTTTAGGTCAGTTTAGGGGTCCGTCGCGAATTATTTCTCCGTAGTGTGTTACTTTCCAAGCAGCAATGCGTTATCAGCGCGTGTTCCGAACGGTGCGAGGTGAGCGATAGCGGTCAGTTACGGTGTCTCCGTGTCCCGTCTTCCCTGACTCTCGTTCTCTCTCTCCTTTGTGTTAATTTCGCTCGATTCAAGTTTAATCCGATCGATCCCGACGGCCGCGTTCTCGATTCCACTCCTCGAGACATTCACTCTCTCTCACCTTCCACAGAGGCGCGTTCGCGGTTTACTCGCTCACGTGCGTGCGCGCGAGCGAATCACCTCGGGCGCTGACGCAACCGCGTTATCATTACCATAATAAGATGCACGGCCACGGGGACCGCAAAGGGAGGGGAGGGGAGCTCCTCGCGGAGCCGCTGGCTGCCTCACTGTCATTCAGCTCGCCGGGCCAGGAGTGCAGCCATGGAAAAGGAGGAGGAGGAGGCGATAGCGATGGCGAAGGGGGGGTGTAATCCCACAAGGCCTTGTGTTCCCATAGGTCAAGGCTGTTTGAAGCGACGCGGCCATGCTGGATGGCCGGCCTTGTTTGTGGAATTCACCAGGCGCTGTGGAAAATAAATACCGGCCTGCTTGTACGTGGCGAAAAAGTTTCGAGACATGCAGTGACATTTATAGTCAAGATTGGAAAATAACATTTTGGCTTTGTAAATCGGATGCATTTAATTGTAATGATTAAAAAATATTTAAATTTAGTAAAAGTTTAACTTTTTTTCTGCCAAAGTTATCATTCATTTTCTCGGATAACATAAGCCATATTATGGCCGATACAAAAGGTCGGGTGCTGAAAAACAGACAGTAGTGGAAGTTTTTTTTTATAAAGGGTATACATCAGCTATTCTGTTTAAAAACTTATATGTTTATGCCTTTTCCTAATGCATACAATGCATAAAATGTATCAGGACTTTGACCTTCATTTTGCATAGGTGCATCAAGTCCATCAAATATAAATTAAGTATACACTGACCAGGTTGTGCAGCATGAAAATGGTTAATGGGGCTCTTGTTCAAAAAGCAGACACCACTTGTTTTTAAGATTAGGCACCATTACACTATTGTAAGATTAGGGACCCTGGTGTACCTGGCCTTACCCCACGAACCTTAAGTTCAGGGTTTGTAGTAGGGGTAGACCAGTCTAAAACAACAAGAAAGAGATGGTGTCCCCATTTTTGAACATGACCCGGGTTAACAGTTTATTGTAAATCGGTTCTAATTCAGATGATTGCAAGGTGTAGAATAAATACAAATCTCAGAATGTTTATAAATAAATTAAAAATTTGCAATGATGTTAATGGATCTATCTTCTACTATATAATAAAACACTAAGGTTTGTATGTGTCCAGTTCCTACGAGCAATCTGATTGGTCAGTTTGGTTTTGGCAATGAAAAGAGTAAGGCATAGGAGGCACGCTAAAAGTCACATTCAAAGGCAAGAAGTATACTGTAAAAGCAGACATGAAACAAGCAAGGTGCTTCAAAATGACAGAGTCTGAGAAACAGGAGTTTTGGGCTCATGCTCAAGAGAGGCTCAGACTAAAGAGGATACCAAGTAAAGGAGCTGAAGGTACATGTAGTGCAAGATATCCATCCGTCCATCCATTTTCCAACCCACTGAATCCAAACACAGGGTCACGGGGGGGCTGCTGGAGCCAATCCCAGCCAACACAGGGCACAAGGCAGGAACCAGTCCCAGGCAGGGTGCCAGCCCACCACAGTAGTGCAAGATATATTAGATTTTTTAATGTATTCTGTTACCTGTCTTTAACAGGTAATGTGGCAAATATGTAATAAATGTGTCTGTCCTGACCTCCAAGCGAACTGATTGGTTAGTTTGCCTTTGGTTTCTCAGTTAGACATGATTAAGAGGGGAAGCGCCAGGCAACAGAGGTTGAGACACACAAGGTGTAGGAGTAATGCTGAGAGTTGCCCTCAAACATAGGAATTACTTAAATGAATACAAATAATGTTTTCACAGTAGGTCATGGGGAGCCATCTACCTTTGGTGATAGTCAAAAATCAGACAGGTGGCAAGCAGAGACAGGTTGAGGCACATGAGGAAACCAAAGAAAGGTATAGGACGAACTCTGATGGTACACATAAGGCAAGAGACATCAAATATTTAAAATTTTATTCCATTACTTGTCTTTGACAGGTAACGTAGCTAGCTGTAAAATAATAGAACATACAAAATTTGATAAATGAAAGCAAACCATTCAGTCCATCAGGCTTGTTTGTTTTAACTAATAGCTAAGCTGTCCCAATATCTAATGCAGGTACTTCTTAAAGGTATTGAAGGTTTCTGTTTCAACTATATGTCTCAGGAGAATGTTCCAGATAGGTCACCATAAAGTCTCCTCAGCTCGAGACTAAACAGATTTAATTCTCTGAGGAGTAGGACATGCCCTTAAGTCCTAAGATGCACTTGGTTGATCTTTGCTGCACAGCTTCAAGTTTTGTTATGCCTTTTATAGAGTTTGTCATGGACTAGGAGTCAAAAAGCATGTAAGTCCACATAAGTTCGAAAACATTTCCAAAAACTGCCCATTAGATGGGGATATCACAGTCGAACCTCAGCTAGTAATAAGGTCAAACATCAAATTTTTATAAAATGAAAAAAACTTATTCTCACAAGATGCTCTTCAATAACAATGAAGCTCCAGGAAGCATAAGAAGCCAAAACATTGCTCAAAACCATTAAGGTAATCCAATGCAAACAAAGTCCTAATAGAGAAATATAGTTAAACACAAAGCATGACGGTCAAAATTCCAAAATACACCAAAAGCACAAGTGCAGTAAGAACACAATTAACTCGCCGTCTCCAGAGCGCATTCACTGAACTGCCGGGAACTGTGGAAGACCCTCCAGATTTATAGGGCAGAAGGCAGTTCCTGGCAGTGATTGGTAGGTGTTCCAACCTCTTGGGGGACCATCCACAAAACCAATGGAACATAATCAAGGCATCTTATATTCATAGACAAAACCAAAAACAAAGAATGATGCACATAATCCACATACATTAAAAAATCAAAAATGAATGAAAGTGACATAAAATGTGAATTTAAATTGGCTGAGACATTAAAGCGTGGTGACCAGAACTGCACACAGTACTCAAGATGTGGTCTCACTGTTGCATATACTGTAATAGACTGAGCATAACATCCCTTCATTTATATTCAATAGTTTTTACAACATCATCTAATATTTTGTTTTCCTTTTTAATAGCTTCTTTGCATTTCTTGGATGATGAAAATGTTGTATCAATGTAAACCCCTAAATCCTTTTCAGAGTTTGTTTCCTTTTAGGACAGTGTCTGCCATCTTGTATTTTTAATCGACATTCCTTTTGCCCACTTGTAGCACTTTGCACTTTCCTACATTAAGCAACATTTTCTAAGTGTTCGCTTGGTTCTGAAGCTTGTCCGAGTATTCTTGAAATTATTTTTGCTGCCTCCTCAGTGTCTGCTATTCCTCCAATTATAGTACTGATCAGTTGACCACATTTGTGCTAATTCATCCGTCACTGGACTCGCAACACATCCGCAGTTGGTTCCTGAACTGGATGGTTTAGAAAACAGATTGATTGTTGGCTTATGTGGAGCTAAACATGCTGCTTTTACCCACTGTTCCCAGAATAGACTATGATTATCGGTAAGTCTGAACTTAAGCAGATTTAAAAATATTATGGTATGTTACAATGTTGCCCTTAGGAACCACATCATATCACATGCGAAAAGCTCTTTGATAAACTTTTACAGGTGATCCAAAGATAAATGCAGGCAATATACCTGGAACATCACATTAGAAACATACTGGGTTTGCATGCTGGTTTGTGATTCCTGTCATGGAAGGTAACGGTACTTTACAGGTTTTTTATATTTACTTATTATAAATCTCAAAATGTTTACAATTAATTTTAAACTTGATAATGTCATTAATGACACTATGTATAATACATTCACGTTTACATTTATTTGCTTAGGAGACACTTTTATCCAAAGGGACTTATTAAAAGAGGTCAACATAATCAAGTAAACAGTCTGGGGGACTGTTTGGGAACAAGTATTAGAGGATATAGGTTATAAAATTGAGAGCAAAATGCAAAATAGTTGTAATTCCTAGGTTACAAAAAACTAACTAATATCAGTTAGACAGAAATTCACCAAACAAAACAGTCTTGAAACGTTTCTTAAATACATTAAGGGAGTCTGAATTTTGAATCGAGGTAGGCAGCTTGTTCCACCACCTGTGAGCTGCACATGAAAAGAGTCTGAATTGAGGTTTGATGCCACAGAGGTGGCATCACCAGACTCCATTCATCATTCGACCTGAGTAGTCGAGAATGAACATAGAGTCTCACAAGTGTCTCTACTGTATATACATAGGTGCTGAACTGTTGACTACTCTGTAGGCAAGCATCAATGATTTAAACCTAATACATCCTGTTAAAGGGAGCCAATGTAATGATCTGAAAACAACAGTGTCATGTGCCTGCCTCTGTTGGTTGAGCACTAGACATGCCGCTGCATTTTAAATCATTTGCTATGGCATGGTGACATATTCCACTACCCCTGCCAATAAAGAGTTGCAGGAGTCCAGACATGACAAGACCAAAGTCTGGATCAGGAGTTGTGCTACAGATATTGTACAGAGTACAATATCTGCAAGATCAAGAGTCTGTTGCAATATGGTTAGTGAAGGACAGATGGTTGTTAACAATAATGAGCCAAGCTGAACAGAGACGGGGTGATGAATAAAACGATGACCTGGGATAACAAGGTCTGCATTTGCCAGGGTGATCTGGAGATGGTGTTCTTTCATCCAGGTTGAAATATAATTGAGAATTACAGAGACTCTATCTTATGGTCTTCTGTAGGGAACAACAGGTACAGCTGTGCATCATCGGCATAGAACTGATAAGAGAAGCCATGGGATAGGATAACAGTGGCTAGTGAGAAAGTATAGAGAGAGAAGAGAAGAGAGTTCAGAACCAATCCTTGGGGGAACCCCATGCTTGCCTGGAACACCCTTGACATCTCTCTTGACAGAAGGATCTGCCCAAGTGGCAGGACTCAAATTACCTGAGGGAAGTCCCAGTGATGCGATGGTCAGAGACGATGGCAAGGAGGATCTGGATGTTGATCGTGTCAAAGGCAGATTAGCGATCTAGCATAACGAGGACAGATGACATGTTGGTAGGTCTAGCCAGCGTTAACACATTGACAAGGGTAAGTAGAGCCATCTCTGTAGAGTGTTCCCTCTTGAAGCCTGACTAATTAGGATCAAGTCTGTCTGTGTTGGCTGGGATTGGCTCCAGCAGACCCCCATGACCCTGTGTTAGGATATAGCGGTTTGGATAATGACTGACTGACTGTTCTGTACAAGGAAGGAAGACCAACTGACTACATATGGGTTACATTGTCTATCAGTGGCCTGGCAAACCATTTTTGGTTTGTTTCTGACATGGATACATGGTTTAGAAAATTGATGGATTAATAGTATATTGTTGGTTTATGTGGAGCCAAACATAGAAAATGATTGGAATAAAATTTTTATGTGTCATATAGTTTTCATCCTATGTGTTTTACTTTATTTCTTATCAGTAAACTTACATCCTCAAAGACATGCATGGTAGATGAAATGACAATACTAAACTGTTCCAGTGTGAGTGTGGGTCTATACATGAGTGGGCACTGTGATGGATTGATGCCCTGTCCAGGACTGTTGCTTCTTTGTACCTACTATTTTGATAATAGACTATGACAATATGTGAGCCTGAACTGGATTAAGCAGATTTAAAAATATTATAGTATAAATGTTACAATGATGCCCTTAGCAACCACATCTTGAAATATACAAAAAGTCTTCGATCAACTTTTGTAGATGATCCGAAGATGAATACAGATTTCCATGCTAGTCTGTGATTCTTGCAATGGAAGGCAAAGGCACTTTGCAGATTTTATTTACTTACTTATATTTGTAACCTGACCTAGTAATCAACTTTGCCAGACTCTGTCACTGCCATTATGATAAAATACATCTCATGACCTTGGAAAGGGACTTCAGCATCCATGTGTCATCACATAGTACACACCCAGCATCATATTATTTTTGTATTTCACCAAAGTAGTAAATATTTGTCTGCACCATGGTATGTTTTATAATGCTTATGAGGAACTGGATGACAAGTTGGCCAAGGACGGATTAATTCTGACATTCTATTTTTTACCTAAAGACTACAGGAAGCCAAGGTTTATTTTTTCTGGAACAGGCTAAAATTTTGTTTTTTTCTTCTCCACTGCTAACCAGACCTAACCTGATGAAGAAATACATTATCATCCATTTGTCCCTCATTGTATGCAGTTAACCCAGCTCATGATCATGAGAACAGGAACCTGCCCTGACAGGGCTAGCAAAGCAAGAACCATTTAGTGGATGAGGGATTAGTCCACTAGCAGAGTACATTCATACACATCCACACTCATTTATTCAGGAACAGTTTAAAGTTTATACAGCTAGAAATGCATTCAAAACTGTCTGTAAGGGAGTGGAGTAAAAAACATAGTGCCCAGAAAGACAAAATGAGACTTGTATGTATAAATGTTTTGGTGCTTTCAGAACCTAATCAAACGTTTCACAAATACTGTACATGAAAAGTGACATATTTCTAGGTAAATACTTTAAGGCATTTTTGTGTTTTAGTTTATGTTACTTTGTATTTTATTTTAATTATAAAATATTTATACAATTAAGGAATCTGAATCCTAAAAAGTAAGTTGATAAAAAAATTAAAAGAAGTATGTTCAATTAGTTACTCATATAGATAGATAGATAGATAGATAGATAGATAGATAGATAGATAGATAGATAGATAGATAGATAGATAGATAGATAGATAGATAGATAGATAGATAGATAGATAGATAGATAGATACTTTATTAATCCCAAGGGGAAATTCACAAAGTGGCTAGAATGAAAACCTGCAGTCACTGCATTGCTGAATAATCTGAGGTTGACACCTGTGGCATAAGAAGGTTTAGGCATGGGGGTATATCATACATAATGCATTGGTTTAATCACTAGCGATGCATACAGTAGACTGAGCCTGTCATTTACAAGCTTAAGAATTTATTCAAGGTGACTTAAAAAAAACAAACCAAAAATAAATTGAGTGATTACAAAGTTAAAAATAACAAAGAACAATTACAAGAAGCATATTATAATACTTAGTCACCATTCTAGAATTTAAACAAAAAAAAAATCAAGGTTTTTAACAATAAAGTCAGTTCAACTGTTGATAACTAAAATAACAGTAGACTGGAAGATGGTCTAAACAGTCCAAGATGATTTGTAAAGAAATATGTCTTCAAGAGGTGGTTGGACGTTGGTAGATTAGGAACAGATCAGATGTTTGTAAGAAGGTCATTCCAAAACTTAAGCAACAGAAATAACAAGCATTATCCAGTTTTACCATATCTGGTAAGAGGAGGGTTAGTAAGCAGGCATGGTGATGCAGAGCAAATCTCTCTATTATATAAAAAAATCCTGGGACAAGACAAGACTTTTTAGCTTGGGATGAGACATGACTTTTTCAGAGAGATACTTTAACATCCCACGATATGGAGAGTTTGTGCTAAGAGATTTAACCACACCCGGGGCCGGAAATAAAAGACAAAGAGTAGATGTCAAAGTAGAACGTCATAAATAGGTTCAAAAACGTTGCCGCAATACACATGCAGGGCAGGTTAGAGATAATGGAAGTACTAAAATTCGAAAGTCTCAAAAAAATGATAGTAAAGATCTCATTAGCGCAAACAAACAGAAATTATTACTCAGTGAAATAACGGAACAGTGAAAAGAGATCGAATATATTGATCAGATTTAAACTTTAAGTTAGAGACTTGTAGAACGTCTAATTCGTGTTGCCATCAGGGAAAAGTAGAGTTTCTTCCCAATGAAGAGGCGTATCCGCAAGAATTAAAAGATTTGTTGTTTGGTGAAAGTTAAATCCACATACAGTCATGGCCGAAATTATCGGCACCCCTGGAATTTTCCCAGAAAATGCACCATTTATCCCAGAAAATTGTTGCAATTACAAATGTTTTGGTATACATATGTTTATTTCCTTTATGTGCATTGCAACAACACAAAAAAACAGAAAAAAAGCCAAATCTGACATAACTTCAAACACAACTCAAAAACCGGGCTGGACAAAATTATTGGCACCCTCAACTTAATATTTGGTTGCACGCCCTTTGGAATAAATAACTGAAATCAAGTACTTCCTATAACCATCAACAAGCTTGTTACACCTCTTAACTGGAATTTCCGACCACTCTTCTTTCGCAAACTGCTCAAGGTGTCTCAGATTTGAAGGGAGCCTTCTCCGAACAGCAATTTTGAGATCTCTCCATAAGTGTTCAGTCGAATTTAGATCCGGACTCATTGCTGGCCACTTCAGAACTCTCCAGCGCTTTGGTGTCTCAGATTTGAAGGGAGCCTTCTCCGAACAGCAATTTTGAGATCTTTCCATAAGTGTTCAGTTGAATTTAGATCCGGACTCATTGCTGGCCACTTCAGAACTCTCCAGCGCTTTGTCTTCAACCATTTCTGGGTGCTTTTAGAGGTATGTTTGGGGTCATTGTCCTGCTGGAACACCCATGACCTCTGATGCAGACCCAGCTTTCTGACACTGCGCCCCAATATCTTTTGGTAGTCTTCAGATTTCATGATGCCTTGCACAAAGTCAAGGCATCCAGTGCCAGAGGCAGCAAAACATCCCCAAAACATCTTAGAACCTCCACCATGTTTGACTGCAGGTACTGTGTTCTCTTCTTCGTAGGCCTCATTCCATTTTCTGTAAAGAGTAGAATGATGAGCTTTACCAAAAAGCTCTGCCTTGGTCACATCTGTCCACAAGACGTTCGCCCAGAAGGATTTTGGCTTCCTCAAGTACATTTTGGCAAACTCCAGTCTGGCTTTTTTATGTTTCTGTGTCAGCAGTGGGGTTGGGTCCTCCTGGCTCTCCTGCCATAGCATTTCATTTCATTCAGATGTCGACGGATAGTTCGAGCTGACACTGTTGCACCCTGAGTCTGCAGAACAGCTTGAATATGTTTTGAAGTTGATTTGGGTTGTTTATCCACCATTTAGACTATCCTTCATTGCAGTCTTTTATCAATTTTTCTCTTCCATCCACGTCCAGGGAGATTAGCTACAGTGTCATGTGTAAACTTCTTGATTATGTTGCGCACAGTGGACAAAGGAACATGAAGATCTCTGGAGATGGACTTGTAGCCTTGAGATTGTTGATATTTTTCCACAATTTTTGTTCTCAAGTCCTCAGACAATTCTCTGCTCTTCTTTCTGTTCTCCATGCTTAGTGTGGCACACTCAGACACACAACAGAAATGTTGAGTCAACTTTTCTCCATTTTAACTGGCTTCAGGTGCGATTGCTATATTGCCAGCAACTGTTTCTTGCCACAGGTGAGTTCAAATTAGCATCATATGCTTAAAATAAAATGATTTACCCACAATTTTGAAAAGGTGCCAATAATTTTGTCCGACCCATTTTTGGAGTTCTGTGTGACATGATGTCAGATTTGGCTTTTTTTCTCTGTGTTTTTGTGTTGTTCCAATGCACATAAAGGAAATAAACATGTGTATACCAAAACATTTGTAATTGCAACAATTTTCTGGGAGAAATGGTGCATTTTCTGGGAAAATTCCAGAGGTGCCGATAATTTCGGCCATGACTGTACACAAGCGGCAGAGATGCGAAGTGGCTGGTGCGTAGTGCATGCCGGGGGGTTGGCGACTGAAGTGAGCAGGGAGAGAAGCCCCCTAGTACTTTCTATAATTACTAGAGACTGGATGCATTGAAGAGAGACTTGTGTATCATGGCAAGAGTTTCCTGAAAATGATCCTTTCTGAAAATTGGAAGCTAGTGGAGACAGCAAAGCAGAAGGGTAGTGTGGATAAAATGAAGAATGCAGTACACTGGTCTAGCAGCTGTATTCTAAAGGAGCTGGAGAGGTCTCATAGCAGCTGATGGGAGCCCTGCCAGGAGACAGTTGCAGTAACCCAGCCAAGACAGAGAACAAGGGCCCAAACAATGAGTTGAGAGGCATAGATGGTAAGGAAGTGTCAAATCTTGCAAGTGTTCAGAAGAAAGAAACAATAGAGATAGTGACTTATAAAAGTAATGACATTTTTCTTAGAAAAGTATAGATATGAGTTAGTGATTCAATCCTGTCTCACTTACCAGCCTCATAACACATTTAGTTAAACATCCTGAATGTCCCATGGAACAAATGCATTTTGCTAGCAGCAAAGGTTATAAAGGTCTTTCGTTTAGGAGTCAGTTGGAGAATAATGAGGGGACAGCATGAGAGTTGGTACAAAAAATTCATTAGATATCTTTTTACTAGGTATCAGGAATGAAACAAAAATAAACTAATGATAAAAAAAAAATATTGGGCAAGACCAAATTTTTTCTTTCTGTAAATGCTTTAATTTCTGATGCTGCTCTAAAACAGTTCTGAAGTTTTGTGGTGTGTGCACCTCCTTCATTTGTCACACATTGCCAAGCAAAGTGCTGCATCTTGAAGCACAAAAATGGTGGAGTCCGTGACAAAAACATGAAGAAAATCAAAACAGCAAGAACTAAAAATTAGTAACAGATCAAAACGAGAACAAAAGGAAACTTCATAAATGAAATACTAGTATGTTTCCAATCATAATGATATTGTAATAATGATGAAAAACAATAACAAATGGGAATGCAAAATTATTAGTATAAAGAAGCAAAAAAGTTTCACAAAAAAAATAATCAAACATGCATTCCTGACACCTAGGAGGATGCAGATTTAGGTACTAATACATCGACCTGTAGATGCCAACTGTGCCATATGACCAATATGCATATTTCATGCATAACATTCAAATATTCACACGGCTTAACTTAAAAGGCAGTCTTGAAGGATTTACTATACGTCAGCCAAACCCTAAGTAGAAATGCAAAATACATAGAGAAAAGAAAAAAATATAATATCAAAAGGACTCCAAGAGTGCAATGTCCCCTGAAACTACTGCCTTGATAATGCAGTTGAAATTCCTGCATCTTATTTGAAGGGGTGACTGCACTTGCTTTGTTACTCAGCAGACACCAGCCAATATACTGTATTGAGCTGAAAAGTACTACAACGTGCATCCATCCATCTATCCATTTTTATAAAGTACCCAGGACTAAGCAGTACCAAGAATCCTGGCTAACGAACAATATAAAATAGATGCAATTGTTATATGTCTCACCTGAAGCACACACAGACATGGTTATAAATAGCAGAAGTGCTCAAAAGAAGGACCTGTTAAGAAATTTTTTATTCCATAAAATATCATGCTCTGTCGATAGACTTTTGCAGCTAAGTTGTCAAGGCATGTAAAGAAAAAAGGAACAAGGCTACAATCTGCTGTGGAGTGGAATGGGAAACATCCAAACAACCTCTGATGATAAGGATTCTGAGCTGGGGGCTGGGTCTTTCTTGGCAGTTTTCCTAAAGTTTTCCTATGTTTGCAAGGCTTTTCTCTAAGTGGTCTAATACAGACATAAAATTTTTTTTTTTTTTTTTTTTATAAGATTAAGACATTCCTTCTTAAGTTGCTTGCAAGTTTCAAGTGATCTGCCTAAACATCTATAACTTTTCTGAACCTATCCATCCATCCTTTTTCTAAAACAGTTATTTTTATGACAGAGCTGCAGATGCTTACTTTACATCAAGCTGTGAAACAAGTCTGGATGCGAAGGAAGTCCACACAGTAGACTAAATTAGAGACATCAGTCTACCTAACACACTTATCTTTGAATGAAGGAAGAAATCACAGTACCAAAAAAGAGTTGCGGGCTCCTTCCAGACAAAGACCTGCCTTTGATATTAAATCTAGGTCCCTGGGGCCATGAATACACAACACTAAACAATGAACTACCTTCAAGCCATGTAATTGTTTTGAGTACACAGAACTTGACACATGATGCATATATCAAGGAGGTCTCAGTTCATCCTGATCTAACTCCACTTGATTCGTTTTAAGGCCTATTTTACTACTATAATATGTCAAGTCAAGTTGGGGAGCATGCACTGGTACAGTGCGTTGCCTCACCCACTACACAACAAAACAACTCGGGATCCCGGTTTGCAACACCCCAGGCAGACACGCGGTCCAGTCCCACCCTTCGGAAATGACCCTCTATCTGCTGCAGCCAGGTGTTATGTGGGCGACCCCTTGGTCTGGTCCAGCCACTCAGGTCCCTAACAATGAGGATCTTACCAGCTGGATCACCCTCGGGGAAACGTGCCACATGGCCGTAGTGCGGTAACTGACGCTCCTTCACAGTGCAGGTAATGTGCCTCATTCGGGACTCCATGAGCAACCGCTCATTTGACAAAAAGTCAAACCAACGGTACCCAAGGATTTTCCGGAGAGACACAGTAACAAAGGAGTCCAGTCTTCATCTCAGGTCACTGGATAGCGTCCATGTCTCGCAACTATATAGCAAGACAGGAAGCACCAGGACTCTAAAGACTTGGACCTTTGTCCTTTTGCATAGATATCGGGAGCGCCACACACCCCTTTCCAGCGACCTCATGACCCCCCATGCTCTCCCAATCCGTCTACTGACTTCATAAGAAGAGTTACCAGAGACATGAATGTCACTGCCAAGGTAAGTAAATCTCTCAAGAAGGTCAACACTCTCTCCACAAACAGACACACTGCTGATGGCTATGCCCAAGAGGTCATTAAAGGCCTGGATCTTGTTTTTTATCCAGGACAATCGCAAGCCCAGACACTCAGACTCCTCACTCAGTCTCTCGAGCTCCCTGATCAGAGCCTCCATTGACTCCACGAAGATCACAGCATCGTCAGCAAAGTCAAGATCCGTGAACCTTTCTTCAGAAACAGATGCCCCACAGCCGCTGGACCCCACGACCTTGCCCAACACCCAACCCATATGCATTGAACAGAGTAGGAGCAAGAACACACACCTGATGAACCCCAGAATCAACTGGGAAAAGCACAGAGGTCCTGCCTCCACTCTGCACAGCACTCACAGTACCAGTGTACAGGCCAGCCACAATATCCAGCAACCTCGAGGGAATCCCGCAAATCCTAGGGATGTCCCACAGGGCAGTTCGATCAACTGAGTCGAACACTTTGCGAAAATCGACAAAGGCTGCAAAGAAACTCTGACGATATTCGTGTTTGCACTCCATGAGAACCCTCAGTGCCAGGATGCGGTCGATGGTAGACTTCTTAGGCGTAAAACCAGACTGTTCCGGTCGCTGGTAGGTGAGCAAGTGATCATGGATCCTATTGAGGATGATCCTAGCAAAGACCTTACCCGGCACCAAGAGCAGTGTTATCCCCTTGTAGTTGCTGCAATCCAGGCGATCACCCTTCCCTTTCCAGATAGGAACGACAAGTCCCATTTTCCAGTCAGTTGGGATAATGCCAGTCTCCCAAATGGAAGTAAAGATTGCTTGCAATGCCAGGAGGACAGCCTTACCCACCAGCCTGGAGAAGTTCACCCCGGATACCACAGATCCCTGCATCCTTTCACCCCCTCAGCTGGTTTACCACCTGTGCAATCTCAGTGAGACTGGGTGGTTCACAGCTAATTGGAGGATCAGCCTCAAGAACCTTGGACCCAGAGATATCCAACGTCCTAGCCAGAGGATCAGCTTTGAAAATCTGCTCAAAGTAGCCAGCCCAGTGGGTCACAACTGCAGTGTCATCCGTAAGGACCATTCCATCAGCTGCCCTGACTGCAACTCTCCAAGGAACAGATTCACATGTGCGTAATGCTTCGATTCCTCTGTAAGCAGGATGTGGGTCGCTAGACCACAGATGGTGTGTCACTTGCTCACAGATTCCTCTAACAAATGCCTCTTTATCTGCCCTCAGAGCCCTCGCAGCCATCCCTCTCAATTCCCGGTACAGACCAGAGTTTCCCTTGAGCCGTGCCCTGCGACTCCTCTCAATGATATCCAGGGTGCCCTGCAAGATGAAACACCTCCTTCTGGGAACACCGTAACACCAACACAACCCTCAGCAACCTTCAGGGTCTTGTCACGGAAGGTCTCCCACATCACATTAGGATCGGCATTCGTACCCAAATCTGAAAGTTCCTCACACAAACTGTGTGCAAACTCATTAGAAACAGCATGGTCTTGGAGTCTGGCCAAGTCCAGGCTCATTTTCCTAGTAGGTGATAACCTACTGGACCTAAGCTGGATCCTAAGAGTAGCAACAACAAGTCTGTGGTCAGAATTCACAAACTGGGCACTTCTGTAGACCCTGCAGTTTTGCAAGAGCCTCCAGTGTCTGCCCACGAGGATGTGATCGATCTCCTTCACCACACCACCAGTATTGGAGTACCAAGTCCAACGATGCGGTTCAGGGTGCTGGAACCAGGATCCAGCGATTCGCAGCCCCTGACCTTTTGCAAAGTCAAGGAACATGGAGCCACTTTCACCATGGTCACCAGACCCATGGGGACCGAGACAATCCTCATAGCCAGCCCTGTCAGTGCCAGTGGCTGCACTGAAGTCACCCATGACCAGAGGAGTGTCACCTCGCAGGCACCCATCAACCACAGAGCGAAGCTGCGAATAAAATGTCTCCCTCACCGAGACATCACTCACCGTGGTCGGAGCATACACTGAGACAACAGTGGAACATTGGGACCCGAGTGCTACCGTGCAGCGGGCGACACCTCAGCACCACATCAGTTCCGATCCCCAACAGACCTGACCCTATTGGCTCTCCAACGGTTTCGACTCTTCCGGGGATGGGGCTCCCAAGGGCTTTCCCCCATCCCCTTCATGATGCGAGCAGCCTTCCTATGGGCGGCTGCAGCAGAGCTACTCCCACGGAGAGCAAAAAAGAGTCCTTTCTGTAGTCTCGGTGCTTTGTGAAGTTTTTTTTTACGGTGGCTGGAGTGCCAATCCTGCCACCAAACCCTATGATTTATCTGCAAGTTGGAGGACCGGATGCAGTTTAACGTCATACCCAGGACATATAATGTGTAAACGACTTATTTCACATTCAAAACATGTTTCCAAAATTACTAGAATAATATATTACACATGCTGGAACATAGATACTATATATCCACTGTTAATGCATGTGCAACTGGAAATCCACTTCAGGATTTATTTTTGAGGTAAGCAATATCACTCCAGTGTGAAAGGGGGTGCTGTTCCTAAAGTTATCTTCTCTTTCCACCACAGCCCTGAGAAGACACCCAATGAGGCTCTACACAAACAACAGTGACACTCTTAGCAAGCCCTGTCCCTTCCAGTCAGAATACCATAAAAAGGGATAGCCCAGCAGGTAGCATCTAATTTCTGACCTGGACTTGAGTTTGAATGTGCTCCTGATCAAGAACCACAAGACCGCAAACATTGCAGAGAACTCTGTACTGGCTGATTTTTGGTCACCGTTGTTTCAATTGTACCCTTTTGTTCACTTTTGTATGAGTTAAAACAGTGATTACTTGGTTGGTGTCCTAACAATCTTTGCCATTCTGAAATGGTTCCCTACCACCAGTCACATCACCCATTTTCTCCACCTGCTTTTCCTGCGTAGGATCATAGGCAGCCAAGTCTCCTTCCACTAGCAACAGGTGCAAATCAGAGCAAAGGACAGGATGGGCACAAATATAATGTAGGCTACATGTAAAAACAGCCACTGCTTCAAACACTTTTACCTCACAGTTTGTAGAACTAAAATATAAGGGCATATGTGTATTGATACATATGATACAGGATTTACATATCTCAGACCATAAATGCTGTATATCTTTAAGTAAATAACTATAACTATTTTTAAATATATAAAGAATGCGTGTTTTTTATCTTTTTTGTCTCAACCTTTTTAAAAATACTGTTATGTCTTAATGCAGAGAGAGATGAAGCACTAAAGTGTAATTTAGAATTACATACATACCTCCATTAAGGACTCTCCAGTCTAGTTGTATTAAAAAAAAACAATAGAGAGTCAAAAAACAGAATTTGTGACTATAGAGCAAAGGGCACCAAATAATCTTAAAGTACAAAATTATATAGTGCATATTCTTCTCTTGTTTCCCGGCCATTCTTGGTTTGTCTAAAAATCTTTTTTTTTTCTGTAATGTCTCAGATGAGCAAAGATTAAGGCTGGGATCTGAAATTTCATGGAAGTACAAAATTCCAAGCCGGCATGGTAGCACTGCTGCCTCGCAGTAAGGAGACCCTGGTTTTTGCTTCCCGGGTCCTCCCTGCGTGGAGTTTGCATGTTCTCCCTGTGTCTGCATGGGTTTCCTCCAGGTGCTCCGGTTCCCTCCCACAGTCTAAAGACATGCAGGTTAGGCGCATTGGCGATTCCAAATTGTCCCTAGTGTGTGCTTGGTGTGTGGGTGTGTGTGTGTGTCCTGCGGTGGGCTGGTGCCCTGCCCGGGATTTGTTCCTGCCTTGCACCCTGTGTTGGATGGGATTGGCTCCAGCAGACCCCTGTGGCCGTGTGTTAGGATATAGCAGGTTGGAGAATAACTGACTGACTGACAAATTTCAAGGTACACTGATATTGACCATCTGTGTATTCAAAACTGGAAAAAGTACTTTTCAAAAAATATACTGAAAACAGGATAATGGTCAAATGGGTGGAAATGCTGCCTCCCAATTCCAGAAAAGAAAATTCAATTACCCACCTGGTCAATGTCTGTGTGTAGGCTTCACAAGTTACTGCTGGATTTTCTCTGTGTACTGCAGGTTCTCCCCACATCTTAGAGACAGGCATGACAAGTCTGCGTATCCTTCAATGGACTGGTGTCCTGTCCAGAGCTGGCTCCTGCCTTGCATCCAAAGCTGCAGGGATGGACTCTTGGTTACACTATCAATGATAAAGCACTTTCAGAAAATGGATGAACAGACAGATAATGGTGAAATATTCAAAAATGTAAGAAAGAATGCAACAAATTATTACATTTAGCAGTGATGTAATATGTGAAGTTAAATCAATTATCTGCACTTTTGTGAGTGGAGCACCCTTGTTTACCCCTAGAAAATAACAAGAGAAACTGACTGGTCAAGGTCAAAATTTGAACATTATGACCAAAAGCACACCATGTTTCCACATGTGAGTGGGAGAAGCCGTACAGCTAACCTAAACAAAATTATCACAAATGTGCAGATAATTATTGACTTAGGCAAAATATGCAAAAGCAGGAATGTGTTCAGTGTTGGTATGAATGTGATGACTTAAACTACTACAATTACAATACATAAGATTTTGTGTGTTTTGTATGCAGCCATTTTGTGCACACACTTGACTGTGTCCACTGCTCTGCAAAATAAGATGGACCATGGAGGACAGGAATAAATAAAAACAATAGATCACTAACTTTTATATAGTTTAGTCCTCAGTCATGTCTGGGGATGCATCACATTATATAGCAGTCAGTATCATACAGTAGTACAGTAACATGATATACATTTGCACAACCTGCAAGTAACTTAAAATGTGTGAAAAGTGTTCTTGTCCATTTATCTACTTTATTATTATATCTTTTTAGAATTTATAAATCAGTACAATACAATGCATTCACATTTACATCATTTATTAATTTTTCTTTATTATATTTATTCACTAATGACACTCCCCCGATAAATAGTCTAAATTTAAGTGTAGAAGAAAATGTCCAAGTCTTTCCTGAGTGTTTAACAAATAGAGCTATAACCAAAAAAGGCACACATATTTTATTGAATAGAGATCGTTCCAGCCATCGATGTTTTAGATGTATTTTCATATAATGTGAACAGCACCTAATATTATATCCCTGTCCATATGGAACAACCTGAATCCAAGTGGACCAGCTTTGTTGAGATTTGTCAAGTAATTTATTGCAACAGTTGTATTTTCATTGAGATTTCTTGAATACTATGCTCTGTACACAAAATCTCTGTCTGAAATGCGTTGAAAGTCATCTATTTTAAAACAGGAATATTCTGTGCAACTTCAACTACTAATCTATTTCATGTTTTATCTTGAGAGAAGTTAGTACATATTTATATATATTTTTCTTTAACTCATTCCACAGCCACAGCTGATGGCAAAATATCACTGCAGGACACAGGATGAGACAGGGTTGGATGATAAAGTTTTACTATATTAGAAACGTATGACATTAGATGTGCATTTATTTAATTCACTAATGATGATATTCTTTATTTGCTAGTGCTCAATACGATAATAATCATATTGTTTATTTATTGATTCTGGCTGGTTGAATTTTCATCATCCCTTCATCAGTATCTAACCCCTCTTAAGCCAAGTGTAAGTTAAGGTGTGCTGGGGTGGAAGCTTATCCTGGCAACATCAAGTTGAGATTAGGACATAATCCTAAATGAGGTTTCAGTCTGTCAAGGGTATGTTCATGCACATACCCAAACTTGTACATACAGGACCCTTGTCAGAGTGCAAGAGTGAATAGCAAATTAACAGTAAATTTCTTGTGAAACTGAAGAAAGCCGCAACAGAAACTTTTCAATTTTTGACTGTTGCTTACACTAAAGTGAGCATGTCTCGTGCACGCAGTTCTGAAAGGCACAAGTTGGTGCTCAAAGGAACCCTTTTTTTTCGGAAGAAGATGTAAAACTAAAAATGACTGAGATCCTGAACAGACTTCCAGAAAATGATCTGCAGAATAGCTTTGAATGTTGGCAGCTGTGCATCAACTCTAAAGGGAACTATTTTGAAGGTGATTATAGTTAATTTCCTTCATTATTAAATAAAAAGAGTTACAGACACAGTCTCATTTTTTTTGTGTTAGACCTCGTACATTGCCAATAACTGCCAATACCCAAATGTAGCATCTCAGACATTTTGTTAAAGTTTACCTTGCATCCAGACATTTTTTGAAAATAATCAGTTACCTGTACCATACATTGAAGCAAGTTGCCAGAGATGAAGATATATAATACAAGGAAACTTTTGTTCAGATTTTTCTCTCTGAATTAAACATATCTCCATGCTATTATTTTTACAGCAAGATGTCAATCTTACCTTGTACCACAACCTAGCGAAAAAAAGTAAGGTATAAATAAGTATATTATATTTGAATGACCTCAGCTGCAAAAACTTGAATGCAACAGTTTTATGCATGCTGTTATTTTCTGTATCCAAACAGATCTAGATGATCTGATAGCAATTAGGTATAAATTACAATGAACAGGAAACAAAAGGTTAAATACCTGTGCCTGATAAAAACTGATTTATCCTGTAAGTACATCTTTAAGATGTGTTTTTAATGTTTTTAACAAGACCTTGGTGTCAGTGTTGAAGACACGCATGTGTCAGGTAAGTTTTGAATTAAGGGGAACTTATTTTAACAAAAACAGTCACCTCACAACTTCACAGAACACATAGCATTAGTGGTAATAAGATGTATTGTTTAGTTTGTGTTTTTTAAATCATCTTGGTATTAATATAAACCACTGCGTTTTCCAATCCATATGGACTTAATAGTGGTTGCAATTTCAGAAATTGTTAATGGCCATAAATGGACCTTAGAGGGTTGTGAGTCAGGCCTCTTAAGAAAGGAGTTTATTTGATCATTACTTTATTCACAATAATGCAGCACTGCACAATTATTCTTAAATACCATATTGATTTAATTTTATTCAATTGTGCATTAATGTTTGAATGTCTTTCTTCTAACATATTTAGCTTACTAGAATCCTATTTGCCTCCTTTCCATATTCATCCTTTTTCTAAACTCACTCACCCTAATGTAGTGCCAAATCATTACAGAGAATGGTCAGACCAACAGTTACTTACTCATTCAGGGTGATTTAACAGTCACCACTCAGTCTCATGCCGGAGTTACATTACCATCCTGAAGTGAACTGTTTAAAATGTTTCTGCAAATCTGACACCAATCAAATTTTGGTGTAAATACCAAAAAACCACACAACATCTGATTTGTTTTCAAATTGGTTGTATGCTGCTTTCAAATGTGGTAATGAACTGCACAAAAATTTAGATTGCATATATCCAATTTAAGCTTAAGCAGTCAGACTGAATTTTTACTCAAGGATGTGTTTTAATTATATCATTTTTGTGCATTATGTTGCATAGATAGATAGATAGATAGATAGATAGATAGATAGATAGATAGATAGATAGATAGATAGATAGATAGATAGATAGATAGATAGATAGATAGATAGATAGATAGATAGATAGATAGATAGATAGATAGATAGATAGATAGATAGATAGATAGATAGATAGATAGATAGATCCTTGTCCTTTTCCTCTTTAAGCCCATCTGGGACTACACCAAACACAGCAGTTAATGGGTTAGGGGTGATTGTGACACCAAGGCTGTCTGATAGGCATTTAATTTTTTTTTTTAATTTTGTCCAGAATTATGTTAATTTTGTACATGCTCAAAAAAAATGGCCTAGTGAAGCTGGAGCTTGATTGCAAAGTTCGCAGGTTGGATCTTGCCCTGGAAACATTTTGGACAATTTTAAAAGAGCTAGAGAGAATTCTGTGCATGGCTACCTTCCACTCCATTTTTGAAATGTTGAGTAAGAGATCCTTTTCCCACTGTACTCAGGGATCTTTAAAAGGAAGGGACTTTAAAGTAGTTTTATATACAGTGATCCCTCGCTATATCGCGCTTCGCCTTTCGCGGCTTCACTCCATCGCGGATTTTATATGTAAGCATATTTAAATATATATCGCGGATTTTTTGCTGGTTCGCGGATTTCTGCGGACAATGGGTCTTTTAATTTCTGGTACATGCTTCCTCAGTTGGTTTGCCCAGTTGATTTCATACAAGGGACGCTATAGGCAGATGGCTGAGAAGCTAGATTGCTTACTTTTCTCTTTCTCTTGCGCTGACTTTCTCTGATCCTGACGTATGGGGATTGAGCAGGGGGGCTGTTCGCACACCTAGACGATACGGACGCTCGTCTAAAAATGCTGAAAGATTATCTTCACGTTGCTATCTTTTGTGCAGCTGCTTCCTGAAACGACATGCTGCACAAAAGCTCGAAGGGCACGTATTGATTTTTGACTGAAAAACAAACTCTGTCTCTCTCTATCTCTCTCTCTCTCTCTCCCCCTGCTCCTGACGGAGGGGGTGTGAGCTGCCGCCTTCAACAGCTTTGTGCCGCGGTGCTTCGCATACTTAAGCCAAACAGCCCTATTGATTTGTTTGCTAGAGATTGTTTTCTCTATCTATGTGACATTCTGTGCTCCTGACACGCACTCCTTTGAAGAGGAAGATATGTTTGCATTCTTTTAATTGTGAGACAGAACTGTCATCTCTGTCTTGTCATGGAGCACAGTTTAAACTTTTGAAAAAGAGACAAATGTTTGTTTGCAGTGTTTGAATAACGTTCCTGTCTCTTTACAACCTCCTGTGTTTCTGCGCAAATCTGTGACCCAAGCATGACAATATAAAAATAACCAAATAAACATATGGTTTCTACTTCGCGGATTTTCTTATTTCGCGGGTGGCTCTGGAACGCAACCCCCGCAATGGAGGAGGAATTACTGTATTATAGAAATGCTGTTTGAGTCTTGAAGACTGATCAATATCTCTTCTGGAATAGAAATAGGTGGGGCATGAGGAAAACTGGGCAGATTTCGTTTAGCAAAGTCTCTAATTTGGAGATAGTGGATAAACTGTGTTGATGGGAGTCTAAATTTGGAGTGTAATTGTTCACAGGATGCAAGGACATTATTTATATACAAATCCTTAAGTGATTTAATTCCATATATTTTCCAAACATTAAAAACTGTGTAAGTTCGAGAGTGTGGAAAAAGGTGATTATCATGTAGAGGTGCCACAGATAAAATAATTGGTTCCATATTCTGAGTGAATGAAGGACAATTGGGTTGTTAGTATACTGACGATACATTGTATTTACTGGTGTACAAAGCAGTAAATAGAAAGAAGTATTGCAGGATTTCTTTTCTATTGCAGACCAAGCTAGTGTGTGTTCATCTATTTGAGTCAATGTTCAGGTTTTTATAGCTTGTATGTTTACTGCCCAGTAATAAAATTGAAAATTAGGTAGAGCCATGCCGCCCTCTGATTTAGGTAATGGCAGGTCGCATTTTGAATGCATGGATTTTTCAGATTCCAAATAAATGAGGTTATGATTGAATCTAATTTTTAAAAAAATTATTTGTTAATGTATATGGGAATGTTTTGAAATAGAAACAGAAGCTTAGGGAGGATATTCATCTTGACAATGTTAATTCTCCCTGCTAAAGTAAGATGGAGGGTAGACCATATATGCACGGCTTGTTTAATTTTGTCCATGTAAACAGAAAAATTTTGTTGAAAAAGAAATTTATATTTACCCCTAGGTATTTAAACTGATCTAGAATGATAAAAGGTGAGGTGTTCGATCTAATGTGGTTTGCTAGAGAATTCACTGGAAAAGGCTCTCTTTTGCTTAAATTAATTTATCTCTGTTGCATTTTAACAGTGAACAGCCAATGGCTCAATGGTGATTGCAAATAGCAATGGTGACAAGGGGCATCTTGTTTGGTACCGCGTTCTAGTAGTCTGAAATAATATTGTTAATACAAACTGAAACTTCTGGATTGGTATACAGTAGTTTGACCCATGCACATATGTTTGGACCAAACCCACATTTATGCAAAGTGGAGAATAGGTAATCCCATTCAACCGTATCAAATGCTTTTTCTGCATGCAAAAATAATATGATCTCTGGAGTGTTAGACTTTATGGGATTATATTAAATAGGTGTCGAAGATTGGAAGCCAAATGTCTACCTTTAATAAATCTGGTTTGGTCTTGTGATATTACTGAAGGGAGCACTTTCTCAATCCTTCTAGCTAGGGCTTTGGAGGGTATCTTAACATAATTATTCAGAATTGAGATTGGTCTGTATGATGCACATTGTAATAAGTCCGTATTTTTCTTAGGAAAAGTGGTAATTAATGCTTGGCAAAAAGTTTGAGGTAGAATTTTTTTGTCTCTGGCTTCTATAAATGTTGGTAATAAGAGGGGAGCTAAGTTAATTGAATTTTTTTTATAAAATTCAGCAGGGTAGCCAACAGGACCTGGTGCTTTCCCACTCTGAAGTGAGTTTATAGCATCTAGCAATTCTTGGCTTTTTACTGATGTGCAATAAATTAAATCAATTAACTAATCAATCAATCAATCAATTAATTATACATATATACATACTTACACACATACAACCACACTATGGTCTAAACACATAAGAATGACTAAAACAGAAGACAACTAAAAAGAAAGAAAAGTTCTGACTTGACACTCACAGTCACAGTGAGGCACTATAATACAGGAGTACTGCTATTGGTATAAAGGAGTCCCAGTAACATTTCATGACACACGTCTGCTGAATATTTCTTTTGCTTGAAGTGCTCAGTGTTAGTGTGTTAGAGAGAAAATATACAGCATTTTTCCTAATTGCTCTCAGTTTTGTTTTAATTCTCAGTTTTGCTACTAATTTAAGGGGGTCCAAAGAGCATCCAATAACTGAGCCTGCCCTTTTAATTACCTTGTTTAATTTGGTGGGCCTCTCTTGAACTGATGTTATCAGCCCAGCACACCACAGCATGGAAAATCACACTGACCATCACAGAGTTGTAGAAGATATGAAGGATGTAATTTCCCACATTAAAGGAACGCAGTTGCCTAAGAAAAAACAGCCTGCTCTATCTTTTCTTATATAATTTCACTGTGTTTTGAGACCAGTCCAACCTGTCATTGATGTAGACCCCCAAGTACTTGTAGGAGTGCACCACCTCAACATCCACTCCCTGAATAGTGACCGGACATAGAGGCTCTTCAGTGAGGCCAAAGTCAATAACCATTTCTTTAGTTTTGTTGATGATAAGTTGCAGACAATTATTTGTGTACCAAGAAACAAAATCCCCACCTGACTCCTTTACTCTGTCTCATCCTTCTTACCAATACACCTCATTAGTGAAGAATCATCTGTGAATTTCTGCATCTGACAAGACCTGGATTTATATTAATAATCTGGGGTGTACAGAGTTTGTTCCTTGTGGTGTTCCAGTGTTGCTCACATCCATATTAGAAACACAATCCTTGGGTCTTACAAACTGCAGTCTGCTTGATAGATAGTCCATTATCCAGGACACCATAGGTTCATCCACGTACAAATCTGAGCTTACCCCTTAACAGGGATGGCTGGATGGTACTGAAGGCAAAAGGAGAGAAATGATTGCATCAAAAGTTATTCATCTCATTGGAAGGATCTCCAGCCACCAGAAGTCATTATAGCAGCTAACAATGCTGTCCCACATCTTCTGACTTCTGTTGTGGACCAAATGCTTCTGTTAATGGAGGTTGTATAAATCATGACAGAAAATGCTATGGTATATAATACCATGCATTTTCTGCACACAATAACCATATTTAGAAGATGAGTTCTACTCCTAAAACACAGAAAACTGAGGAGCACCAGTAAAAGAAACATGGGATTCTTGTTTATGCCTTACTTCCTTCACAATCCATGCATTGCACATAATCTTAATGTGTATGTAAATGCTCAGGACACATGTAGATCGTGTTATGTAAATACCACAGACATCAGATTTTTTTTTATCATTTCCGATGCAGGCATCAAGACCTGGTAGTGTAAATGTGGCCTCACAAATGTCCTCAGAATATTAAAGGACACTGAAAAAACTAACAGAGTTAATGATTTGTGATTTTCACACAGGTCCCATGAGTAGTGCCTTCTGCAATGGAACATGATGATTAAATATATAACAATTCTCATTTATGAAAACATTTGCTGTCATATTCCTGCTGGAAATTAAGCAATATATGCAGAGTTATAAATGCAAAATCTCTGTAATATTTTGTAATGGACAGATACTTCTGAAGAAATGGCTTCACACTTAGAAGACCCTATTGAGATCATGAAATGAATACTACAGATTCAGACATGCTGTAAGATGAATGTGATTTAACATATAGCCTACTAGAGAGCAATTTTATGAATCTGACACACTCTAGACTATTGGCTTAAATATTTGACTTCAAAGTTCATTGATTCAGCACACCTCTAACTTATGCTGTGATCCGCTGCATATCATTCTACACTGTCTGTGCTCCAGGTTTAGAATTATGTAAATTTAACATAGAAGTACTTTGGATAAATGCATCAATGATACGAATTCTTAAAATATAACGCCAAGTAACATTTGTAACAGAAAAACTATTGAAGTGCCACAAACAATTAAAATGTTATATCACCATTAAATTAGTTGAATTATTGATGATTTTGATGATATTATATTATACTCTAAATGGTGTCACATGTCAAATATTGTCCACTTTAAAGGCAGTTTACAAAACAAAATACAATAATGAAAGTTATAATAATCAATATGCAGTAGGGAAAATGAAAAACTTGCAAGCAACCAGTGTCATTGTGAGTGTCTGAAACAAAAAAATGTTTAAAGCTTCTTGCATTTTACAGACCCACTTTAATATGTGTGGATGCTATACCAAGAAAATAGGGAAAATAACTCCTCAAAAAAGGGTGAGACAGAAAAAGGATTGCTGATGCATATTTTATATATACTAACTGTGTTTTCCGGCTTCACCTGGGAAATTTCATAAGACCATAAGAATCAATTATAGTGCCAACAGTTCAGCAGATGTAGTTAGACGTGTACGATTTTCAGTTGTTTGCATCATTAACTGAAGTATTTCTGTTGGTGGTATTTATATTTTTTTTAACATTTGTATCTGCAAGGTTGCCTTTTTTATGGCAGACAATAAAGTTCTAACATATTGCATTGTACTTTAACTTATTAGAAACAGCATTGACATTTACTGGCTGCACATTTAAGAGGTCCTACATAAGGAATTGAATGTTTGTACATTTGGGGTTGTTTGCTGTAGTGGTTGAAGTGGAAGAATACTGATGGTAGTATGTTTTGGAGGTTTCTTAATTGATGTGGGGGTCCCTGTTTAAGGTCCACAGATGCAAATGAACATGTAAAGAATTTTGGAGAGTGGTGCTGTGTGTGTGTGTGTGTGTGTGTGTGTATGTTTAGTCTGGGATGCATCCATTGCCAAAGTAAGTAGACACTCATGTAAATGTACAGTAAATGATTTTAGAGACTGAAGTGGGGGTCCTCTTTCAAAGTCTGTACATGTGAATGTATATTACAATGGAATAGCTTGTTTGGAACCAATTAACTTTAAAGCTATGCAATCTGTCCCCCTTACTTTTGATCAGTGGATACCAGTTCCACCTCAGCTTCTCTCTCCCTGCCTTTTTGCTTCTAGCAAAGAGAAACCAATACTCACAGCTACGGCATCTGGAGATCTGTAGGGTTTGGCAACCATTGAACTCTGCATCTTTATTAAGGTTCAACAAACTGTGTCTTTATATTTCACATCTCACTGTATAAGGTAAACACGATTACCTCTGTTTTTTTTCCAACTTCACTTGTCTGTCCACAGTATTATTCAGTGGTACTGTTCAATCGCCTGTAATGAGCTCATGATTTGCATATATTATCTTATCAAAAGGCACAACATACCTTATGAATTTGTTTTGAGGCTTTAGAGTCTCCAGATGAATTAGGAGTCCAGTTCAGTTCTTTTTAGGCCAGTAATTTTCTTTCTGTTTTCTTCAAGCACAAATATATTGTCTAATTGATCAGTTTCAACTTGCTTAATTATATTCACTTTACAAAAATTATGATAAATTAGTTACCTGTTGAAAGGTTGGGCCCATTTGAGTGCAACATTCTGTACAATAATAGACACCTGTTGAATACTCATTGGACAGCTTTTTGTTCTCTGCTGTTCAAACTAGAAACAAAAATCTTGTTAGAATAGGACAGAACTACCAAGTTACACTGATAGATATGTTTCATCCATTAGTCAAAAAAGCACTTTCTAGGCAGTTCTTGGATATTCTGGCAAATATGGATGTCCCATTAATGAGAAAATAAGGAAATCTTGGGGCATCTATGGAGACAACACCAACAATCAATCTATGAATTAATACAGTGGTGCGCAAAACTTGAAAAAGAGCAGTCTGTCCCAGAAAACTGGAGCCACATGATCATCCAGTTCTATATGATTACTAGCAAGTGTCAATTTCCTTTCACTCTGTTTACAGAGAATGGTGTGAAAGCTGAATGAAGATATTTGGTAAGTACAGCCTTACCCAGCCTATGTGGAGTGAAGCACAGAACAATCATTCAAAATAAAGCACAGCTACATTTCAGCCGTCCTAAACCAAGTTGCTTTTCACAAGACTGATCTTAAGAAATAATATTTACATACAGAAATAACACACTTAATTTATTTTATTAACTTTAAAAAAGTATCATATGTTGATCAAATACAAGTAAAAAATAAATGAATAGATTAAACAGTTAAAAAAAATCTATAGGCAATCACATTGAACCAAGTATTGTCTTAATAAGAAAGTGGTAAAGTGCTTTGCCACTTACCGAGATCTTATACTGGAAAGTCATGTATGACTGGATTGTAATTCTTCTCAAATCTAAAAAAAATGTTTCAAAAGAACACATAAACCCCACTACCTACAGTTATAAAGCCAAGAGAATGGCAGACCATCCCAAAAGCAGTAGGAACAGTGCTGAAATCAACACAGACTATGAGACTATCACAAGCTACACTTAAACCCCATTAACAACACTGTGTTTTTAAATGTTTTCACCTTTCGTCCTCACAACCCCAGCATTTTTGGAGACTCTGAAAACACTCTCCAGCATTGTATACTTTTGAAAATGCACTCTAAGTCTTGTGGTGTGGACAGACAAAAACACAGATTCTTGAAAACACAAACTCTCAAATTTGTTTGTGCTTATTACAAAGCCCTTCCCCTATTGGATACTACTCATTGCAACATCTCATTCCCTGACTGGTTGCCTTTCATGAAAGAAAAACATATTCCAACATAAGGGATGTAAAAGAGTTGTTTCCCATGGCACTTTTTGTGTTGTTTACCTGTATGCACCTAAATTGCATTTTGTACAGTTTGAATGCTGCATACATGCAGAAAAGGCAAAAAAAAATCCTGTTTGCTATAGTTTTTTGATAATGTCCCAGTTATTGCATTTGTAAAAATTGTGACCAAACCCTGCTAATCTTAAATTTAATAATAACCACTAAGTTCTGTGACTTATAATTTGATAAACATAAATGTAGTCATTTCAGTGTCCATCAAAGCAAATCTCGATTTTTTTTACTCTTTACTCGCTATTGTATCTCAAAGTACTTTAATAATTTATATCATCATAACCAAAAAGAATTATAAATGTATCTAAAAATGATATAACAATATTTGTTTTAAAAATTACACAATGATACATATTTAGATACAGTAAAAAACAGCTAAAAAATGATAACTGTAAGCAAAAATTTAAAACAAAATGAAACACACAGTAGCAAGGGTGTTGGTGGCCAGGAAATTACCTTTAGAAGCAGCAGAGACAAAATGGCTCTCTGTGATGTTGAAGGCCTTCAAAGCCTGGCTCACCTGGAATAAGTATTTCTGTTCAGGTTGGAATATAAACTGAGCAAAGGAAACAAAGAAGAGAGCTTTGGGGATGAGAATGGAAGCAGCACTTAGTAACATGTTGAGGGGCATCTTGTAGAGATATCCAGGTGAAAGTGTGTTTGTTTGCCTTTTATGCATGTATGAGGGGTGACAATATATTATGAATATGTGCATGTTTTACTGTTTAGTTTTAAAAGTACACATACTGTACAACTGACAAATGACTCTACCTATAACAGTAACATTTGTCGGTCTTTCTTAGTGTGTGCCCATTTATTCATTCATTTATCCATCCATCCATGCTTCAGTTTTCTAAACTTGCTTCAGTAAAATTTTAGTGTCATGGGTCTCCTAGCCTATCCAAGCCACATCAGTTATAAGGCACCAACCACTGTTACAGTGCAAATTGTAAATATGAAAATAATTTCCAAAATATACACTTTGAGGGTTACTACAGTTTAACACTGAAGTTTTGATGTGGAGGAGCCAATCATGGAACACACTAATGCACAAGTTCAGAATCACTCATTCAAGAAGAAGAGCTGCTTTCATGGTGCTTGTTGCGTTGCTTACTTGTATGCTTCTAAATTGTTTTTGTACAGTTAGAATGTTTTGCACTGTGCATGCTAAAAAAGACAAATAACTTACTGGTCACTACTTTTTCCACCAATGTGCGAATGCCCAATGTAGGCAAACATCTACGTCATCTGCATTTTCAGTCATTTTAGTGTGGATGGCGATACTTTCGTAAACAGCATGAAAATGTTACTGTGGACAAAAATCAATTTTGTTTAAAAACGCCATTTTTAAATAAAAATGTTGTAGCGTGGAAATAGTCATAGTCTCTTCTTATGTTTAATTCCTGTGGTTTATGTGTCAATGGTGACTGGAAGTGATACAGTAATTCCTTAATAATAATTATATTTATATAGCACCTTTCATACATCTGAATGCAGCTCAAAGTGCTTTACAGAGTGTGCAAATAACAAGATAGAAGACTATGCTGAAGATTTTTAATAACTCTTTTTATATAAATTCTTCTCCATGTTGAAAGTTGGTGTACATTTAAAGCACTTCTTGTTCTAAAGGTCAATTTATAGTCACCAACAGACCTGACAACCATGTTTTCAGGATGTGGGAGGAAAATAAGAGTACCCAGACAAATAGAAAACACACAAACTCAAACACATGCTGATATGCTATAAATCCCTATGATCATCCATTTTTCAAACCTGCCTCTACTGTAAAAAATCTTGGTGTCATTTTTGATTCCTCCCTCACTTATTCCGCCCACATAAATCACATTAAGAAACTTTCTTACTTTCACCTCCGTAACATATCCCGTGTTCGCTCCTTCCTCTCCTTCTCTAATGCTGAGAAACTTGTCCATGCTTTTATCACATCCCGCATCGATTATTGTAATTCCCTACTGGCAGGTGCCCCTTCTAATCTTATATCACAGCTCCAGCTTATTCAAAACTCAGCTGCAAGAGTCCTTACTCGAACCAGCAGCAGCGAGCACATCACACCCATCCTGCTCCGTCTTCACTGGCTCCCTGTGTCCTACAGAATCGAATATAAAATCCTACTAATAACCTACAAAGCTTTAAATAACCTCGCACCAAACTACATCAGTGACCTTCTCCATCACTATGTGCCTGCCCGCCCACTATGGTCCTCTGATTCTGGTAATCTTGTTGTGCCCCTCACTAATCTACACTCCATGGGTGACAGGGCCTTCAGCTGTATAGCGCCCAGACTCTGGAATGACCTACCAAAATTAATCAGGTCAGCTGACTCCATGAATTCTTTTAAAAAACAACTCAAAACTCATCTGTTCAGGAAGGCTTTTAGCTCTACTTGACTTTATTACCCTTCTCTCAGTTTACCTCTCTGTCAAGTTGCTAATGTAACCTGTATGTGTGTGCTAGACCATCAATTATGTTGTCTGTTTTTTTTTCTCAGAATTTACTGTCTTAATCTTTTTTATTTATTTATCTGGTTTGTACAATGCTATATACTGTATATTCTGCCGTTCTTTATTTATTCTGTAAGTGCCTTGAGCATGGGAAAGGCGCTATATAAATAAAATGTATTATTATTATTATTATTATTAAACCACTTATCCAGAGCAGAGTAGCAGTTAAGCTAGAGCCTATCCCAGCAAGCATTGGGCGCAAGGCAAAAAACAAACCCTGCACAGTGTGCCAGACCATTGCAGGATGCACACTCACACAAATATATATCAGGGGCCAATTTAGAATTGCCAATCCACCTAATCTACTGTACGTGTGTTTGGACTGTAGGAAGAAACCAGAGTACCTTGAGGAAACCCATGTGGTAGAAAAGGCAAACTCCATGAAGGGAGCACCATGGGATTAAACCCCAGCCTGTTTGTTGCGAGGTAGCAGCAGTGCTACCACTGTACCACCCATATGTTATAAAATTAAGCTTATATGAGAGCCAATGTTATACAATTCTTGTTCATACTTACCACCATTTCTCTCAGCTCAATAAAACTCTAATGCAGAATAGGGCTTCAGTGATTTTATCCCTCAGTCCATTTTCTATGTCCATCTATCCTGGCTGAGGCTGTGGTGATCCAGAACCTATTCCATCAAAAATGGACACAAGGTTGAAACCAGCTCTACAAAATGCATCAGTATATCACAAGGCACACCAAAATCCACTTAGAGTTGCCAATTAAGTTGACTTTGGAAGGAAACTGGAGAACACAGTCACTAAACAAAAAAAGGTATCCTCTCTGGAAAATCAAACTGGGTTCCAAAACTGTGAAAGACCAAAGCTACCTGCTGCACCAACACTAACTTATGTTACAATGCAACTTCTGTTTAAACTCATTTTTAAATTGTTCATACATATTTCCAGAGTAAATAATTTCTATATTTATTTTATTAGGCACATATGTTTTTGAGTTCATGTGTATAAAATGGGCTTCTGTCAGGCTTTAGCCAGTCCATTAATCTAATTGCAATCAGTAAGAGTCAACAGCAGTAAAGTTAGTTGTATTTACTTTAAAATACAGGCTTACTTTCAGCTGATTAAAACTTAGGTTGCAATCTGAAAACTTTGTAAAATAATGACAAAGCATTCATGTCAACAATGAAAGCCTTTTTTCTGGAAAGCACCCCCTATTAAATGATTACACTTAAATTTTTATCCAGACTTACATTTGTAAAATGTACCAAACATGGCACTCCAAATATATTCCAACAATTTAAGAAATAATGGGCAGGTCTCACCGACCTTTCTAATTTAAGAATTTTTGGGGGCTAATCTATATGGCAAGCTCCTTGGAGAGTTCTACCAGTTCATGGAGGACAGTGTTGCTATTTTACACTGTGCTCTGCTGAAAGAGTAATAGCAGATCAAGAAACAGTAAATGCATGAATAAATTGAACATGAAGACTAGCTGCATTATAGGACTGACCTGGACTCACTAGAAACAGTGACAGAAACGAGAATGATGGGAAAAAGTAGAAGTTTTTATGGCTAATGCTGTTCATTCTCTCCAATTCATGCTGTCCTTAAGTCACTGGTGCATTCTGCCACACTATAACAAAAGGTGCTACTGAGGCTCTGTTTTGTGAATCAGGCAATATAATGTCATCTGTCCTCATGGCCAACTTCACCAATACAAGTAATATTAAACACATTGGCAGAACATTTCTTTAATTTATTGTATTATTATTATTATTATTATTATTATTATTATTATTATTATTATTATGTGTAGCTCTGGTTTTAATGTTTAAGTTAACAGTTTGCACATTGTTTTGCACTGTTTTTATGTTCCATGTTGCTGCTGAACCATTTCCCTTTGGGGATAAACAATGTACTTTACTAACTAACTAAACTATCAAGTACTCAGGCTTGTAGATTAAATTTGCCAAAAGACCCCATATTGAATGAATCCCGGGGCTAATGATGTGACAATACTACCCAAGCATCATCATCAAAACCCATTTAAAGCCAATTACAAAAACACCACGCTGACTATGTTTCCTATATTATTTTGCCTCTCACTGTATATGGGAACTGACCTGTTAAAAACAAATCAGACCAACTAATTTGCACATCCAAACGACAAAAAAAATCACAGTAGGAATATTCTCCATGGGTCACTACACTTTGATTCTGCATTATGTGGGTTCCAGCAGAAAAAAGGCATTAGACTCACGAAGTACAAGGAAAAGTCAATCAAAGAGTGTTTGATATAACACCTTTCACACAGCAAACAATTGGAAGGAATTTACAAAGTAAATGGGCAAATCAGATAAGAAGACAACTGAACTACAGGGTCATTGAATGCACTGCAAATTACAAGGAAACACATTTTAGAGGCTAAATACGAAAAAATAAACCGATCATTCCTGGCAGTATATTGGCAATATGAGGAAACACTAGAAAGGTACACTTAGTAAAGAGCAGTCAGTTATGGAATAAAATTACAGGTATAGACAATACAAATTAAACAGAAATAACAGGACTTTGAAGCTCTGCTTGAATTTGACTTCTAATGAAGCTTTATGATCATAACTGAGAAAAGAGTTCTGGATTAGGAGGCATGATGTCGAATGAGCACTCACAGAGAGCAAATCTTTGCTGAATGAGAAGGATGACGTCAGAGGATCTTGGCTGCATCTCAAGTTGGTATGAGACAGGCAATGAGGAGAGGTAATCTTAGGAATTGGAATGGAAATGACATGGAGGAAAGTCAGTGTGACTAAGCCAGTTGATGTGTTCCAAATAACGTGTTTATCACTCTTAGTTTGTACTAGGACCCTGTTATTTTGATCCAGATGCAATCTGTTGACACTTTTAAGAAAAAAAACACTGAAAACTAAATTGCAATAATCCAATCGAAACCTGATTTAAGGAATACTTCACCCAAAAAAAGTTTTATCTTTTTTTATATGTTACTTACGAGGTGTAGTTTGTAGTGGTGACTGCAGTTTTTCATAGAAAACAGCGATAAAAAAATGTATGATATAATACAAGCCAGCGGTGACCAGTGCTGCATAATGGCAAACAATATGAAAAATTTAACATTTCTTGTGTTGCATAATGCACATGACATTTATCCTATAGTATACTTAAAACATGCAAAACACATGCATTTTCTGTTACAATATTACTAAACACAGTAGATAATTCAGGAAAAATCGGTGTAGATCACAAACAGGAAACTAACGTCACATGGGATTGACCTTTAAGTCAATGAATGAGGAAAGGTGGATATTCAATTCAAGTCAATCCCATCAGTTTCCTGTTTATGATGGCTGCTGATTTTACCGGAAGTAATCTATTTTATAATATTTTAGCAAAGAATAAAAATGCAGACAATGTTTTGAACATATGACTGGATAATTAACATGTGGCTTCTGTGACATGAGTAACGAGATTTTTTTTTCCATGGATGTTTTTCACATCGTGCAAAGATGAACAGAACAATGCTTACTGTGAGACCAGTCTGAAAGGGCTGGGGAGTAAAAAAGTAAACATGCAAAACTCATTGATGGTCATCAAAATGGACACCAAGTGTGTTCTGCTCTCTGAAAATGAGGTCTCTCTCAGCAAAGAACTTGATTTCAATGCTAATTTACATTAAGAAATGGAGCTTTCATACAAATCTTTCCTACACTATTACATATGTGAGCATAATTTACACCCTTATCCAGTATAGTTCTCTAGTTTTAAGAGTTTTATTCCAACAATACTAAAGTCAGTACACAGGTGACAAGGAAGAAGTGCAGAGGGAGATCCAGTGCGGAAACCAAAGTCCTCCCAGAAAAGATACAGGCATAAGGTTGTCAGTTATGTGCCGAGTTATTGAGAAACTGGGGATTTGAAATTGGAATGAATATGGACAGTAAAGAAACAAGAGGCAGACTAGGGACAGATTAAACATTTGTGCAATGAAATAGTAAAGAGGGTGACAAAAAACAGGATAGTTGAGTGCCATCAGGTAAGTTGTTATCATGCAATTCCAAGACTTTAAAGACATCAACATGAAGACCTGCTAATCTATTGACAACTGTGTCACCAAGAGTCAGAAATGGGTAAACAGAGAAATAACACACTATCCTTAAATCTGCTCAATCCACTTCAGGGTCTCCAGTTGGGGTGGTGGAGTCTTTATAGACAGCATTGGGTGCAAAACATTTACCATTCATGCACAAAGTGCCCAGTCTTACACTCACACACACACCCATGCAGAGTCAATTTAGAGTTACCAATTAACCTAAGCACACTGCTCTGTGGTGTAAGACATGAGGAAACATACAGACATGGGAAGAATGTGCAAACTCCATACAGAAAATAGCCAGTCGTAGCATTCAAACCTGCACACTGGATCTGTGAAGCAACAGCGCTAAACATGGAGCTATTGTGCTGCCTAATGAACAATTCACTAAATGGTCCTTGACATGAAAGCCACAAATGTGCTTACCACTTCTAGTTTTACTGAATACTGTCCACTGCATGCCACTTATTGGTCAAAACCAGTCATTTTCTTTGTTGAATATACCACATGATTTGGACGAATTGTTCTGAGCTACATATAAACAACAGAATTCATTCAATAAACCCCTGTGGACAAATAAAGTTATATCTATCTAAATATTTGAAATTCAAAGAAATAATGTCAGCACACATTATTTAGCTTTATTTCGGGACCCTAGCTTCATTTCACATCTTCAACATACACTATTAAATGAAGCAGGCTTGCATGAGTACAAATGGTTATGGGGTTTGCACAGACAGCCCTCAACTGTAACAAGTGGAATTGTGCCCATAATTAGCTGTGTTAATTGCTGCATTCAAAAGGCACGTGAGATGTTGGGGCTAATTAGGGAGCTTAGGGCCACTTGTAGTCCTTTAAACAGAGCATCTAGGAGATGTGAAAGGAGCCAGCAGACACGGGGAGAAGTATAATGAAAACAATGACAGAGTGGCTTTATTCAGTCCTGGCAAGAATCAGAAAGGGCAGGCATTCATCCATGGGTACAGCTTATTAGGGCAGGGTATCAGCCGGAGAACTTATGTATAACCTAAAGAAGGCGACGGCAGCACAAAAGAACACTGTAAAGTCTCAGTAGCACTTTTACATTGAATTACTGCAATCTTAAAATATGATAAATAACATAACCATCTATTTATTGGTGTTGAGGTGTCTGTCACCCGTTGCACAGCTGCGTTCAGGGATCTTGAGGTGATTCGTCGTGTGGTGGGTGCAGAAATGCGCTGTATCAGTGCAAGCTCCTAACCTCTCTGTCTTTCTCTATTTACTGCCGTCCTGATTGATGTCAGTTCCACTATAAATGTACCTTTAGCCATAGAGTACTCCAGGCTGTACATGAAAGTCTCCTGCTTTATATGCAAGGCAAAAGTAATGCAGCCACTTTTTTTTTTCTTTTGTGGTGTACATGTTTTGATGCAATCAGTTTGTTAAAATTAATTAACTTTACCCCATTCTCAACTAACGTTTGACCTCAACAGTCTGTAGACACTATATAGCTGTTTTGAGTTTAAGGCATTTTTCATATTATTTAAGACAAAACCATTTATCAGATCAATTAATATTCACAACCAAACTGTGTTAATCATAATATTGTGTATAATTAATATATTAAGCTCGTTTTGCTTGCCAACCCCCATGCCTGCGCTAAGCGCTAGCCTCTTTGTGGTTCTGTCGTTTGCGTATGGGGATGCGGATGTACAATTTAAACAGATTTTTATTTTCATGGGAATTGTTACATATGCATCATAGAACTATTTTACATTACAGCGAGTAATTAACCATATTAAAAAAGAGTAAAACAATAATTTGAAAGTAAATTATGTTTCATGTTGTGTTAGAGTTATTTGTTGTATAATATGATTTTGTTCTGTTTGGCTTTGGAATTAACACACAAATACTTTTTAAATTTACACTTTTACTGTAAAACTTCAGTAAAAACAATTTTTTTAATTAAAACTTCGTCAATATCGCATTGAATTTTAATTCTGTGCTTGGACTTTCATCGTGACAACGTAACATGATTGAATTTTGTTTCTTTCTCTCTATTAAATAAAACAACTTTTTCAAATGTTTGGCTCTGAGATTTGTTAATTGTCTTTGCAAAAGCTATTCTAATGGGAAACTGTTAACATTTTAATACAAATGGCACATCAAGATCTCCTTTGTTGTATAATGTTATCTGCGGAAAATGTACTACATTACCTAACTTGGATACATCCCAAAGTCTCATTTTGTGAAAACATCTCTTCAAAAAAGTCTCATCTCGTTGCAGGATTTGTTTAATATAATTGAGAGATATACACATACACAATATACTGCATATACAGTATAAACATCTATATACCACAACAATGAAGATCTAAGCCTGCAAAATGATTACCTCCCCAACTCCATTTGTTTCTGCATGACAGCCTAATGACACAGAATGAAGTAGAGACAGATATTCCCTTTCAGATATCAACAGTAACAATTCTTGCCTTGCACCTTCATGCCTCAAGAATTTTAAAATGAGGTGTATACTAGCTATTGCTACTGTTTGGGTGACTGACTTGTGTTAAATCTACATGACAACATGAAACTTGGTGAGTCACCTTGTAGCACCAGATCTCTTCATGTTGTCTTTGTAGATTTTAGTGTATCCTGATCTTGTAGGCTGCTTTTCATAAAGGTGTGGATCACACATTTTGTTTACATGTCTCTCTCATTTTTATATATGGATATTTTTATACTGAAAAGCCAGCAGGTGTAATACAAGTCCTTTCTTCAGTATCTACATTTAAAAACCAACTGTCATTTTCATCTAATGCTGCTGTATGTGAAAAATATTTGAAAAAACAAGGAAAACAGATGTTTTTGGCATTTTCAGCAAAGCAGAACACATGAATCCTATATTTGCCATAACCCTCTTCCCATCTGAGGTTAACATACTGAATTTAAATTATGAGAAGACGCTAAACTCTTCAGAACTGAAACCATAGCAGGATATCATTTTCTTGGAAAGAGTAACTTGGTACATTTAAGGATTTCAGTAAAATGAATTGTGTCATAAGTCAATTTGTCTTTTTTTGCTTTTGTGAAAGCTGTTGCATGCATTGTATATAAATGGCCATCTGTTAGAAGGATACAGCAAAAGAGTGTGCAATTGGATAGGAAACAGGCTGGGAATCAAACCTAGGCCACATAAAATGTGTGTCAAAACTAGTGATTGCTATGCCACAATGCTGACCTTTTATATAAACATTCATCTATTCATTTTATGAATGCTATTAATAGGTAACTAGAAGATGGAGCCAGTCAACATAGTACTGGATGCAAGTGAAGAACATACCCTGATCAACACAGTAATCTCGATCAACACTGGACATACTCTCAGCTTTAACCACATGGACTCAACTGTCTTCACAACTTCAGTAATGCCAGGAAACCTAGCATATGCATCACTAGGCTGTAAAGTGAAATTAAAGTAGTTCAATTAAAATAATATTCACACATGTAGCTGCACATATTTACAACTTTAGTGCATTAACATTAAATTTCGAAACCATATTACACCTATATACTGTACATACGCAAACACATATATTAAAGGATAAGTATGGTATTTTTCAAATTGAACTTATTTCTTCAATGTATACTGCATTAATATATATTCATTTGCCACATGAAATTGCATTCTAAAGTGAGGCATTGTTATATATTTTTAAAAATACACAGTCTGCATATGTGTTTATAATGAATGTTAAGGGTACTTGTATCCAAGAGTGAAAACAAAAGCTTTAAAACTCACCAAATTCCTCCATTTTTCAAGACAGATTAAGCAATTTTAAAAGGAGACTGGCTGTGCACTTCACCTCATTGCTCGCCTTCCTTTCACTGTACCTTTTACCCCTAACAGAATGGTTTCCTCCAGCATATACTTTTCATTTTGTAGATCGTCTCCAAGCGATGTTATTGACATTACTGAATGTTGATACTCAAGTGTAAATTGATGTCATTGTACTGTAGACAACTAGACAATAATCCCAGAAAAAAGTCACATAATCACTCACAGCCTTTTCACTATACGGAATCTTATTCCTGCCATTAAAAAAATGCATTGTATTATTGGCTCCAGCAGACCCCCGTGACCCTGTGTTCAGATTCAGAGGGTTGGAAAATGGATGGATGGATGGATTTCACACAGATATTGTGTACTGTCACTGGTATCTTGCAATCAAGTGAGAAAACTGAACAGACATTTTAGGCCTTCACTTGGTTTTAATCAGGTTCAACAACAACAACATTTACTTGTATAGCACCTTTTCATACAAATGATGTAGCTCAAAGTGCTTTACAAGATGAAGAAAAAAAAAGAAAAAATGTAAAAATTAGGCAATACTAATTAACAAAGAATAAAGTAAGGTCCGATGGCCAGGGAGAACAGAAAAAACAAAACAAAAAACCCAGAGGGCTGAAGTAAAAAACAAAATCTGCAGGGATTCCAAGGCCACAAGACCGCCCAGCCCCCACTAGGCATTTTACCTAACATAAATGATCTCAATCAGTCCTCATGGTATTCAGGCTTCACATGGAAGAATTAGAAGATGATGGTGTCACGCATGTGCGAGGAAGAGGACGTTGTATGGATCAAGCGAAGGTAATTTCACGCCAGGCCAGGGGGTGGCGAGGTACACTAAACCTTCTCCTGTTGTCTCTGCAGACCAGCCGAGGGAAAACCTGTCTGACTCAGGATGATGTCACTTCCGGTTCCAGCACCCAGGATGACGTCATTTCTGGCTCCACCGCCCAGGATGATGTCAGAAGAAGGTCACGTCTGGTTCCCCTATGTCACTTCCGCTTTGAGCACTTAAAACCGCCATCTTGCCAAACCCTCGGCAGTTCATGTCTAAACTCCAACAGAGACACTAAAACAAAACCGATTGTAGCCAGAGATAATATATGGGTCGTTGCCCCAAGCCTTTTTAAGTGTGTCGAGTTTGATCTTTTCACAATGGTTATGTGGTCCTCTGACCTTCAATCCATCAATGTAGGGACTGCATGTTGCTTTGATCTGGTGGTGGTGGCGCAGACAGAAAACCGGAAAAAAGAACAGCAGAGAAAGTAGGGGTTAGTATGGATTTTGGAACCATGAAAAAAAATGATAATTAAATGTATATACAGAATATCAGGGTTATACTAAAATGAAGCTACGAGAAAGCCATGTTAAAGTAATGGACTTTTAGCAGTTTCTTAAAGTGCTCCACTGTATTAGCCTGGCGAATTTCTATCGGTAAACTATTCAGGATTTTAGGTGCATAACAACAGAAAGCTGCCACACCACTTATTTTAAGTTTAGTTCTTGGAATTATAAGCAGACACTAATTTGAAGATCTAAGGTTACGATTTGGAATGTAAGTTGAAAGGCGTTCCGAGGTATAGGATGGAACAAGATTATTTAAGGCTTTGTAAACCATAAGCAGTATTTTAAAGTCAATTCTAAATGACACAGGTAACCAATGTAGTGACATCAAAACTGGAGAGATGTACTCAGATTTTCTTTTCCTAGTTAAGATTCTGGCAGCTGCATTCTGCACGAGTTGCAATCGATTGATGTCTTTTTTGGGTCTTTTTTTTTGAGAGGAGTGCGTTACAGTAATCTAGTCGACTAAAAATGAAAGTGTCAACTAATATTTTAGTATCTTGCAAAGTTATAAGGGGTCTCATTTTTCTTTATTTCTTAAGTGAAAAAATGCTGTCCCAGTACTCTGATTAATATGTGATTTAGGTCAGAGTGAATAATTACCCCTAAATTATTTACCTCTGTCTTAACTTTCAAGCCTAATGGATCAAGTTTATTTCTAATACCCTCATTATATCCATTTTTGGCAATCACTAAGATTTCTGATTTCTCCTTATTTAGTTTGACAAAATTACTACTCATCTATTCAGAAACACAAGCAAGACATTGTGTCAATGAGACAAGAGAGTCGGGATCATCAGGCGCTATTGATAAATACAGTTGTGTGTCGTCAGTATAACTGTGGCAGCTCACATTATGCCTTGAGATAATCTGACCTAATGGAAGCATATAGATCAAAATGAGCAGTGGACCCAGGATAGATCCTTGTGGAACACCATATAGAATATCATGTGTCTTTGAAGTATAATTACCACAACTAACAAAGAATTTTCTACCTGTCAAGTAAGACTCGAACCAATTTAAGACACTGCCAGAGAGGCTCACCCACTGACTAAGGCGATTTCTAAGCATATTGTCATCAATGGTATCAAATGCGACCCTCAGATCTAAAAGGATGAGAACAGATAAATGGCCTCAGTCAACATTAACCTGTAAGCCATTTACTACTTTAACCAGTGCAGTTTCTGTACTGTGATTTGTTCTAAAACCTGACTGAAACTTGTCAAGAACAGCATGTTTATTCAAGTGATCATTTAGCTGTGTAATGACTGCCTTTTCTACTATTTTAATAAAGAAAAGCAGGTTAGAAATAGGCCTAAAATTGTCAAAAACAGAGGTGTCGAGATTATTTTTCTTGAGAAGGGGATTAACAACAGCAGTCTTAAGACAGTCTGGAAAGACCCCCATATCTAATGATGAATTTACTATGTCAAGAACACTCTCAGTTAGCACATCAGATACTTCTTTGAAAAAACTTCAAAGTTCAAACTTCAAGTTTAGCATAAACAGATAGTGTGGTAGTATAGTGCTGTCATTCCTGCCTCACAGTGCCAGGGTCTGCATGGAGTTTGCACCTTCTCCCTGTGTATTTATGGATTGGCTTCAGTGATTGTCAGTTAGTTTACACACTCAAAAATGTTGTCTTCCTTACTTTTATTACCATATTTTCAGCAAAAGTGACTCAGCATAATCTACAAAATTTGATAACGGATGTTCAGTATTGCGGTTCAGTTTGCTTTATTGTGGTTTAGCTCTATCACTTACTCTGCATTTTTCATTTTCTTAGTATTTTTTATTGTGTGTGCGCACAACATGCTTTGGAAAATATGCAATGCCTAATGTTGATTGACACTGTAATCTTAGTAACCACTTGCAGGCAGCCTGGCTCTTACAAAAATCTGAGGCTTTTTAATCAGAGCAGTTCAGATTTATTGTAATGTGTACAAAGCACAATGAAACTCATATCGGCACTCTTCACCACCATGCTTTCACTTGAAATGAATCACACTCTGTAGGTTATATTAAGCTATATAAAATAACAAAACTGAATGTACAAGGAGAAATGTAGGTGTCATTTAGGGAACAATAATCATATCATTTAAGTGCATATCCACCTGTTGCTACAATACATGGCAGAACATAACTGTTGATAAAACAGAATTGCATACATACACATGGCCTGAAGCTTTGGGAATTTGACGAGGGGGTGTGCGCGACACCAACTGTGAAAATAGTACCAAGAATCAGTGATGAAATGTATTCACAGAAATCACATTTCTTAAATCGAAACATTTGATGCTTTAAATAGGACATATTCGGTAACTTTGAAGCCGTTAATATTTATGATGTGACCATTATAAATGCATGTGCAGGGTAGATGTTTTTTAAAATGTATAAAAAATGTTTCACTTCAGAATGCAATTTCATGTTTCAAATTAATAAATACCATGATTGTGAAGAAGTAACTTACTTGAAAAATATTAGACTCAAGTTGAAATATTGAATATCCTTTAATTAAGCAATCATTAAAACTAGTATTAACAAAAACAAATCATGGTACACATTGCATACTTGCATTACATTAAGATATGGTGTAACAAAGGCGCTACATAGGCGCCTGACCCGGCACAGAAGGACAAAGAGGCACGTATAAACTAATACAGACTTTTATTTTCTTCACCCATGGGCACACGTCTTCCCTGTGACCCACAGGCAATACACAGTCCAAAAGTTTCTCCCTTTTACCACCACTCCTCCTCAAGCTTCGTCTCCTTCCTCCCAACTCTGGCCTCTTGAGTGGTGGTGGCTGGCCCTTTTCATACCCCACCCGAAAGCGTTCCAGGTGCTTGATCACCTGGTCCTAATTGCATTTCCGGGGGGGGGGCTGAAGATTCAACCAGCCGGGCTGCAGACTCCATGCAGCTCCCCCTAGCGGCCATCCGAGCCCCCAACCAGGCTGTGAAGGACTCCATCTCCCATGGAGCCATGCGCTAGGTTGGGGAATCATCGTCCACCAGGGAGGCTGCCACCAAGCATCCCGGGGAAGGTATTGAACTGTCCATGGCTGCTCACCCAGAACAGATGCAGCAGGGGCGTCCCTGCCGGGCATGGGACCCGGCTGTCCTTCACAATGGCTAGTTGGAGAAAAGGAAAACTAACCTCCAGGTAACAACATTTTTTGTAAAAATTAACTTCTAGAACTTTAAGTCACAATTATCATGATATTTGGCCTATTGACCAACCTTCCTGTCCTGGGTATTCTACAATATAACATTCCATTCAGATGGCAAAGAGGACAAGAATAGAATTGAGGTCCATGTACCTGTGAGCTAGAAATTGTAGTTTCCATACAACAATGTTACCCTTTTAGTGTACATATATTTATTGATAACACAAACTCTGAAGGCCTGATAGTCAACAATAATGATACAGCTTACAGAGAAGAGGTTTGATTTCTGGCACAGTGTTAGCAGGACAACAATGCACTGCTCTGGAGAGGATGCTGTGGAGAAGGTCAACAGTTTTAAATTTCTTGGAGTCATAATCACTGATGACCTGAAGTGGGCACAACTCATTTTAGCTAGTGTCAAGAAGGCTTACCAACACATTCATTTAATTAGATGTCTGAACAAACCCAGATGTCTTCACTTATGCTCACCAGTTTTTATCGGTACTGAGTGGAGTCCGTCCTCTTAAGCTGTATTACATAATGCAATGGCATCTTTTCAGCCTAGCACTACCAAAAATTTCAGAAAGTGGTAACGTTGTCTGTGAAAAAGACTGACACGTATCTCTCATTCTGGCAAAGAGTTGAGGACCATTACCACTTGTACCAATCAGTTCTGGGACTATTTTATTTTTTCTCCCATCAGATTATAAGGCTAGTCAAACTGCATGGAGAGACCTGATGTGAGTTCTTACAGCTGTGCTTGAAAGTTTGTGAACCCTTTAGAATTTTCTATATTTCTGCATAAATATAACCTAAAACATCATCAGATTTTCACTCACGTCCTAAAAGTAGATAAAGAGAAACCAGTTAAACAAATGAGACAAAAATATTATACTTGGTCATTTATTTATTAAGGAAAATGATCGAATATTACATATTTGTGAGTGGCAAAAAAAGTATGTGAACCTATGCTTTCAGTATCTGGTGTGACCCCCCTTTGCAGCAATAACTGCAACTAAACGTTTTCGGTAACTGTTGATCAGTCCTGCACACCGGCTTGGAGGAATTGTAGCCCATTCCGCCGTACAGAACAGCTTCAACTCTGGGATGTTGGTGGGTTTCCTCACATTAACTGCTCGCTTCAGGTCCTTCCACAACATTTCGATTGGATTAAGGTCACGACTTTGACTTGGCCATTCCAAAACATTAACTTTATTCTTCTTTAACCATTCTTTGGTAGAACGACTTGTGTGCTCAGGGTCGTTGTCTTGCTGCATGACCCACCTTCTCTTGAGATTCAGTTCATAGACAGATGTCCTGACATTTTCCTTTAGAATTCTCTGATATAATTCAGAATTCATTGTTCCATCAATGAAGGCTAGCCGTCCTGGCCCAGATGCAGCAAAACAGGCCCAAACCATGATACTACCACCACGTTTCACACATGGGATAAGGTTCTTATGCTGGAATGCAGTGTTTTCCTTTTTCCAAACATAACGCTTTTCATTTAAACCAAACAGTTCTATTTTGGTCTCATCCGTCCACAAAAAATTCTTCCAATAGGCTTCTGGTTTGTCCACGTGATCTTTAGCAAACTGCAGACGAGCAGCAATGTTTTTTTTTTGGAGAGCAGTGGCTTTCTCCTTGCAACCCTGCCATGCACACCATTGTTGCTCAGTGTTCTCCTGATGGTGGACACATGAACATGAACATTAGCCAATGTGAGAGAGGCCTTCAGTTGCTTAGAAGTTACCCTGGGGTCTTTTGTGACCTCGCCGACTATTACACGCCTTGCTCTTGGAGTGATCTTTGTTGGTCGACCATTCTTGGGGAGGGTAACAATGGTCTTGAATTTCCTCCATTTGTACACAATCCATCTGACTGTGGATTGGTGGAGTCCAAACTCTTTAGAGATGGTTTTTTAACCTTTTCCAGCCTGATGAGCATCAACAACTCTTTTTCTGAGGTCCTCAGAAATCTCTTTAGTTCGTGCCATATGATACACTTCCACAAACATGTGTTGTGAAGAGCAGACTTTAATAGATCCCTGTTCTTTAAATAACACAGGGTGCCCACTCACACCTGACTGTCATCCCATTGATTGAAAACACCTGACTCGAATTTCACCTTCAAACTAACTGCTAATCCTAGAGGTTCACATACTTTTGCCACTCACAAATATGTAAAATTCGATCATTTTCCTCAATAAATAAATGACCAAGTATAATATTTTTGTCTCATTTGTTTAACTGGTTTCTCTTTATCTACTTTTAGGACTTGAGTGAAAATCTGATGATGTTTTAGGTCAAATTTATGCAGAAATATAGAAAATTCTAAAGGGGTCACAAACTTTCAAGCACAACTGTATATACAGCTTATCATCTGATGTTGGATTCAAGGCATATTGTTGTATTCATTGGGTATTCAGACTTTTAGGACTTGAGTGAAAATCTGATGATGTTTTAGGTCAAATTTATGCAGAAATATAGAAAATTCTAAAGGGGTCACAAACTTTCAAGCACAACTGTATATACAGCATATCATCTGATGTTGGATTCAAGGCATATTGTTGTATTCATTGGGTATTCATTTTCTGCTGTTAGTCTTTGACACTGATGTGTGGGATATAAGTAATAAGAATTAACTGTTCTAACCATATTTGAGCATGAATATCCATTTCTATCCCATTATTCCATTACAGGGTTGCAATGAGTCAGTGCCTGGCGATATTGAGCAGAAAGCAACAACCAACTCTGAACAGTGGGTCACTTCACTGCACACAAAGAAACTCAGTCACACTCACATACATTTTTGTAATGAATGAAACAACAGGGTACATGGAAAAGATGGGACAGCACTCTGGGAAGGAAGCTGATGTAGGCAAAAATGTGGAGGGCTGAGCCACATGCAATGTATGATTGTCATGATTTGGTGTTATATAGTATTATCTAGCGCTTGAACAGGTGGATTATAAGTTCAATTATTCTGTTTCCATCATGTTTACTCAGAATTCTTTAGGGTTTACATGCTGTGTTTTGTTTTTGCATTGTGTTGGATGCCATTTTAGGTCCTTACTGCAGCCATATTGAGTTCCTATCATTAGACCTGCTTCCCCATGTTTCTAAGGGGCTAGGCTTCAGATTTCATGATCAGTTTGTTATTGATGTGACGGATTAAAAGGACAGCTAGGGGTTTGTTTCCTTATCTGATCTGTAGATATTAAAACAATCAAAAAAAGCCCTGCTCTAAAATATCTTGTGTGTTTCGTTAGGTTTTGACCTCTTTCAATTTTGTCTCATTAATTAGCTTTGTATCCTAATGGAATGTCCCAGCTTGCCCTTTTATTTGCTTATGCACATCTCCTGATGCTACTCAAAACATTCACCGGTTATTTCACTGCCAGGTCAATGATATGCACCTCCAGTCTAACTTCAATACACGGGGCAAATTACACATACCAGTTTACTCAATATGCTCCAAATTTAGAGTCTTGGAGGACATTTTTAGTAGTTATTCCAGGATACTAGGAGAGGGAAGATACTTATGGTATCATGATTAAGTCTTCAGGGTAATAACAGAAACCATCAGTAAGAGGATTAAGTGGACAAAACAGACTTGCTCTTCTGAAGTGGCCATCACCTTCATTAAAGTTGGTGACCAACCAAAATCCCTACCAAAAAGATCTGCAGGAATCTTGGCCTCTGCAAGGTACTGAAAATTGATTGTGGATCTGGAGAGATAGCTGAAGTTCTCCCAGCATATTGCAATCATTACCTTGAGGCCAGGTATTGCCTTACCTCAGAAGCTATGAAACAGTCGTTCTGCTGGAGCTGACGGTATCAGTGGAGGATCCTAAGGATGAAGCTTGACAGAAAACACATTAAGTATGAGGGACTGATCAGCGAATACAGACAAGATGGTTGAAAAGTAAGGTGCCTACATAGTAGAGGTTGGATGCAGGGGTTTCACAGGCCAGTCCTTGGTCAGATCCCTCAGGTTACTGGACATCAAAGGAGAGAGGAGGAGAAGATTTTTAAAGGGCAAACCAGGCAAGAGATGCAAAACATAAAAGGGTTAAAACCAGCAGATTGAAAAGTGATGAAATCCACGAAGCAAAAGAAGGAGACAAAAATCAAGGTCAGAAGAACAAAATGAAAGTCAGGGACACAAGAAATTAATTCGGAAAGCAAGAAACACTCGCAAAAGGTTTAGCAAAGATTTTTTTACCTGCAGCTCAGATAAAGGCAATGTGAAGTGGGTGACACTTTAAACCCACCGCTGTGATTACCAGCGGGTGATGAACCTGGAGGCCATGCCCCACAACGAAGGGAAAAGGTTACCCTGGCAACTGGAACAAGCTGCAGTGCACACAAGGCACATGAGATGGCCACCAAAAAAAAACAAAATTCAAAAACATAACAACTGAAGTGACTAAGAAAGCCTACAAATGGCTGTAGTTCAAAAGAGAGGAGCCATGGGAGAGAAACGGTCTATTTGCTATCTGGTCAGAAACTGAAGAAGTGGCCCGAAGCACCACATGATGTATTTACTCGGTGTAACTTGGAAGGAAACTTGAGTAGCTAGTGAAAACCAGTGTGGACATGGGAAGAAAATGCAAGCACTGAATTCCCAGCTGTGAATCAAATCCAAGTCCCTGACACAGTGAGAAAGAATCTAATTATTTATGCCACACTCTATGCATTCACATAAGCATCCATCCATTTTCTTAACCTACTTTTTTCCTTATAGAATTGCAATCTTAGCAACATCAGCTGAGAGAAAGCAACTAACCCTGTTTTGTACCTTACTAGACACCCTCATACACACATAAACACTCAGGGCTAACTTACAATGCCAAATCAAGCTAACACAGATGACACAACTCTGGCACATGGAGAACACTACACAGTTAGCTATCACACAGGAGACCCAAGGCTCTGGAATTGTGAGCCAGCAACATTAACCACTATGCCATAGTGGCTTAATTTCTGCATAAACACATAAATGGTCATCTTTAATTAGGAAAGTAGCATGTACCTAAAAAAAATAATGTCTGAAAACACTGGAGGTCACGTAGGCAAAGTGAAAACAAGACTTCAGAAGTCACTGTAAGTTGCAAGACAGGTGCATTTACTGCAGTTACCCGCAGGGTGTTATGCAACATGTTTTGTTAAAAGTGTGTGTCCATCAACAGATGTAAAGCCATAAGGCAGCGAGTCAAGCCACAGCAAGAATGCTTAATGTGCTGCAGATATCAAGTGCATTCTCAGTTCTCCGTGACCTTTAGGATTCAGTGTGAGGACAAAGATGTAAATTCAAATCTCCAGTGATGCTTTTTCAGTACATCCAAGTAAATATGCTCTACCAATTGGTACAGAGGCACACATCTTCACACCAGGATGATTGCAGAAAAGTGGGCACATATATTGTTCTGTTTTTGAAGAAAAACTTTCAAAAGACCTGTCAGGAAGCAGAATTAATTTGTAAATTTCAAATTTGCTCTTTCTATGTTTAAGGGCTTGCTCAGATATATAAGATTAGAAAAAAAAGTTTGGAATAGTAGGGTGTTGTACTGTGTTAGCCATTATGGATGCAACGAGAATTGCAACAAAATTACACCTTTTATTAGCTAACCGAACAGATTATAATATGCAAGCTTTCGAGGCAGTACAGGCCCCTTCTTCAAGCAAAAAATAGATAAGAATGCAGATGTCTTTTCACTCAACACACGGCTTTCTGTGGAGTCCTGAGACAACAAAAACAATTGTTTGAAAAGTCTGCAGCAGGCAAGTTGCACTGGCCATTGCCTTTTGTTTGTAGAAAGGTAAATCCAGTCAGGCCCTAAGGGGAGATCTGTAGAGAGAAGGCTGCATGATTCTATCAATTGGCGCCAGAGGTGGCGGTGGGGGGGGATGGGAAGGGGTGAACTGCCCTCCCCACTTGTTTACTAGGCTCTGAATACTTTCTGATGACTATTTTCTGTCTTGTAATCGTGTGCACTTCTGCTGATGCCCCCCTCCCCCAACCACACACACATTTTTTCTTTTCATTAATTGCCATGTGAGCTCTTTTGAATGGCTGACCAACTGCATTTCTTAAACAGGATGACTGACAAATTTTCACTGGCGATTTCCACACCCCTGCTTAAGGTTAAAAGGTCTACAAGGGGATCACAATTGCAGCAGGCCTTCCTGGACCTTAACCCCCCCCCCACCCCACCATCACCACATCCTTCTAAACCTCCCTAACCTATCAGTGCAACTGCCTGTCCAACCAGTGGGTGACACCCAGTCTTTCCGCATTAGCATAGCTCTTCCATTATTACATTAAAAAAAAAAATCACCAATTCATTTCATTACAACTGAAGAAATTCTTTAGGCAGCCACATGTTAGGAAATTGTATAAGCTAACCAGTTTGGCATGTTTTGACAAACAAATATTAAACACAAACCACTTTAAATATTAGAGAGGAAAAATGAGTGACTCTAAAAAAAAAATTTTAAGGAATGTGACTGTTTAGTGTAAAAGCTTTGAAGCCATGGAGAGGAGCCGTCTTCTTTGTGAACAGTGTCATGGAGGTCATCGCTAACTGCCACTTGGATACAGCCAGAGCCGGTCTTCAGAGTTATGAGGGCACACTTATCTTGCGAAGTGTCAGGCTGAGCTGGCAGTCTAGTGAATCTTTACTGCGTCCCTGAAATATCAGGAAAGATTTCCATACGTCGACTAGACAATTCAAAAAGTAAAGTCAGGTGGGATCACCTGGCTTTCTCACTCAAGAAGAAGACAAAGTGGGCTGTCCACCTGAAATTACATCTGAAAGTGAACTTTGTCTGCATATGCCTCAATACATTTTTAAAGTAATTAAGGCTGCCAATGGGAAGCATGGTGGTGCAGATGAAAGCGGGGCTGTGGCCTCATAATTTTAAGGGACTGTGTAGAAATCCCTGCCTGATCACTGCATTACGTTTAAGCATTCTACCTGCACCTGAAATCATTGTAGTTTTCCTTTCACTGGCCTACTGGGACCGTGAAGTATTGTCATTGCATTTTGGGTTGGTTCCTGATGACTACTGATGATTACTGCAACCCAAAAATTGGATTGGTTTAGTAACGTGGATGGATAGACAATTCAAGTACTGTAAGTTAGAATAGTGGTTAGTTCTCATGCACCATAGTTTAAAGAGCCTGGATTTGATTGATTTGAATCCTTCCTCAGTTTCTGTTTGTGTTTTGCATAATGTTCCTATATTTGTGGCTGATTTCTCTAAATACCCTCACTTCCTTCTACATTCCAAAAACCTGCTTATTAGATTGACTCATAATTCTAAAATGAACTTGTATGAGTGCTGTCATGCCATGCAGTTTTCTCCTGCCTTCATCCAGTATGTCTAGAATGTAGACTTCCTACAGCATTGAAATAGAATCAGAAGATTCCACACCTAGGAGGAAGGCTGCTGACATTTTCTTTCAAGACCTTTTTTCTGAGGCCCAACTTGAAGGTGTTTCAGCTTCATAAACTTGTAATTTATGGTATTACTGAAGATAGCAGCACTAATAAACATTACATTAGACAAGTGATTACTAGGCCTGTACTATTAAAAATAGGACCAGCACAATGTGCAACACCTTAAGGCCATGTCACATTGCACAACATCTCCAGCACTTTTCAGTCATAGCCTTCATTTACATAATCTTGGCAAGTTAGAGGCAGTCAGTGGCATGCTCCCAAGGAACACAACCAGTGAGTCACTCCAGCTAGTCTGCGAAACACTCTAATAAAATCAAACAGGTTAGTCAAAGGGACGGAGTTTGTGTGGAAGAGAGCTGACTAGACGTTCAATGCACTTAATGTTGGGGTGAAAAATAAGGAACATGGGTGTTTTGGACCTCACAAACAGGAGAGAATCTTGTCTGTCTGATGTCTCATGTTTTACATACTATGGCAGAATAGAAAAAGGGAAAAAACAGACCCAAGATTGCAGATAAACTCGCTGTAGTTGTTAGGCCTTCGTACAGTGCTGGCGCCGTTAGGCTGTGTGTTATTGACTGTCAGAAAAAGGAACAAGCATCACTGTGCTAGAAGGTCGGCACTCAATTGGTAAATTTGGCCTGTATATCAATAATCAGTTGTTTAAATAGACATGGTCCAGCAACAAGATAAGCAACTGTGGTCTCTAAATCTGACATACCACACAACTAGAAGTCGCGTAATGTAACATCGGCTTTACAAGACTAAGTCCCCAGGTTTAATTCGAGGATATGTAATGTGTACACAGGTGAACAGTGTAACTTCTGTTCTTATTGATCATCTAGCATGATGAAGAACTCCATAGTAAGAAAAAGTTAAAAAGGAGACTGGTGACATCTGATGGGACCTGATATCCAAAGGTGAATCAACAACTTTGAAGTAGAACCAACCTTGGAAAATTGAGCTGGGTTTGTGTTCTCACAACAAACTGATTGAGAAATGTGACATGGCAGACAAAAAAAGAGGAGTGGCAACATCTGCTGAGCATGAAGCAAATTTCTTAATCTGATTATGTGATAGGAAGAAGAATGATAGCCATCAAGCACAAACATCATGACAACCTGCTGGTACTCACAAATTACTGGGGATAGAACCTTAATCTTAGTCTTAATCATAAATTTATGAGCTGATACATTTTGGAAAAGTTAAAAAAAAATTGAGCTTGCAGCTTTCAAAACTAAAGAGATCAACAAAGTGATATGGCAGAAATAAAAGTGGTGCTGTCTGTTGAGCGTTTGGCTCCTTGCCAGTCCATCTTTTGATAATTCTACAGGACATGCTACAAATGTCTTTCGAATTCATATTCAAGCATATGTATTGTCTTACCAAAATGAAAAAGTTCAGCTTTCTATATATGAATCACCATTATTTGAGGACTACAGAACCTGCTTATTCTTATCATAGATCTATCATTTATGTCCACTTTGTCCAATTCAAGTTTGCATGAGCTGGAGTCCATCCCAGCAGCATCAAGAGCAAGACAGAAACCAGACATAGACAGGGTGCCAGTCAACCACAGGTCATGTACTTGTGCACAAAATGTAAGTTCACTCATACTGAAGTAATTGCACGCATGTCTTTGAGATGTAGTAGGAAAACCCAAAATACAATTTTTTAAAACTCTTTGTATCAGTATAGTGGGAGTCTTATGTCTTCAATTCCTTCCTTTATTCCTTATTATTTTTTTCTCATTTCACTTTTTTATTACAAAATTATTTCCTACAGGTAATGATATTTATTGGTTTACGACAGACACTTTTCAAACCTACAGGCTTGAAATGGAACTCTCACTGCTGGCAGTCTATGTAACAGTGAATAAGTGCCATAAACTAACTACAATCCTTCCACCATCAAACTTGCTTTATCCAATTAAGGGTCGCATTAGTCAGAGCCATTTGAATGGACCATGAAGTGCAAGGCAGAGAATAGCTCTAGAGTGGGCATCAGTTATTGCATAGCAATATATACAGTACAACCATATCCACACCAGGCCAATTAAAAGTCATCAATTAACCCAACACAAGCATATGGGATCTTTTTTTGCAAATGTATACTGAATTATGTCATCCCTAAATTTAAGTTGTGTCCACCTTGAGCTATACTTTTTAAAGTAAGCATTAAATTATTGATTAAAGATGATACTTCTGAATGAGTATTCGCTTGTAGAATTCCTTGATAGTTGCAATAGGTTGTGCTCATTAAAAAGAACTAAAGCAGTCAAATCTTAAAATTGAACTTTTAAGGAAATTCAGAAATTAAATATTTTTAGGAAAATTATTAAATTAAGACAAGTGAATTCAGTTCAGTTCAGATAGGACAGATATATTGTTAACTTGAAATAAAACAGTAAACTCCACAGCTGGCAATTATCAGCTTGGAAGATTACAGCTATCAATCAACTTGGGTTTTTACATGATTTTGTTTCAGTTCTGATCCACCATACATACTGTACATACTAATAGAAAAAGCAAATGCAACATTTTCTAGAATAAAAAAAGTAGTTATAGCTTGTGAAATCTACAAAATGTTGTCAGTTTATTTTAGATTACTAAAAAGCAACAGCTTGTGCACTGAGGCATTGCAACTTATTGAACACATGAAACAGGGCTGCTATCTGAAAATGGCTTATATCCAAAGGTATCATGCAAACAAACATAACCAGGTTCAAGGAACACAAAACCCATAAGCAAAGGAAGAAGTAATATTGTTTGGTGAGTCAACCTTTACTCCATTTCCAACATTTAGATAAGTTTATGCTTGGAGAAAGACAAGGACGGTTTCAATCCACAACGTCTACATAAGCAGCCAGCTCATAGAAGTCATTATGCCAGATGATTCTTCTTCTTCTTTTGGCTGCTCCAGTTAGGGGTTGCCACAGTGGATCATCTTGTTCCATATCGTCCTGTCTTCTGCATCTTGCTCTGTTACACCCCCACCTGCATGTCCTCTCTCACCACATCCATAAACCTTCTCTTAGGTCTTCCTCTTTTCCTTTTGCCTGGCAGCTTTATCCTTAGCACCCTTCTCCCAATATACCCAATATCTCTCCTGTGCACATGTCCAAACCAATGCAATCTCGCCTCTCTGACTTTGTCTCCCAACCATCCAACCTGAGCCGACCACCTAATGTACTCATTTCTAATCCTATCCATCCTCGTCACACCCAATGCAAATCTTAACATTTTTAATTCTGCCACCGCCAGCTCTGTCTCCTGCTTTCTGGTCAGTGCCACCGTCTCCAACCCATATAACATAGCTAGTCTCACTACTGTCCTGTAGACCTTCCCTTTCACTCTTGCTGATATCCATCTGTCACAAATCACTCCTGACACTCTTCTCCACCCATCCCACCCTGCCTGCACTCTCTTTTTCACCTCTCTTCCACAATCCCTGTTACTCTGAATTGTTGATCCCAAGTATTTAAACTCATCCAAATTCGTCAACTCTACTCCCTGCATCCTCACCATTCCTCTGCCCTCCATCTCATTCACACACATGCATTTTGTTTTGTTCTTACTGACCTTCATTCCTATCCTCAGATGATTGCTATGTACACTAGTGCCAAATGTTATGCTGGGGTCCAAGTGAAAGGTAGAGCTCAGTTAACATGACCAGGTTCACTTAATTTGTCAGCCTAACCTCCTGTTTCCCTCTTATGCTGACAAAACTCTGATCAAATATCTCTCCTGGATGTGCATCTTTTATGGAAAAGTTTATAGCCTACCTCATTTACCTCAGTGTTTTGATTTCCTCAAGACTTCCCCCTACTTAACAAACACAAAAGTGAATTATGTCTCATTGATTCACCAGGACAACTTAGTGAGCTTCACTGTCAAGGTATTACAAAACTATCCTACAGTATCTGCCACATTGAGCAAAGGTGGAGTCATATTTGACAGTAGCTTGACCATCTCTGCTACAGTCAAAACTTAAATACATGGTCTGCAGAAATCTGCCTGACTCTAATCGTACCTCTCTAGATTAGCTGATGAAGTAGTTTACATGCATTTATCACTTCACATAAGAACTATTATAATTTTCTTTTTAAATTTACGTCTTCCTGCAACTACTATGAACATGCCATAACAGGTTCAGAATGCTCCCACCAGAGTCTTGACGCAGACAAAACACTGTGACCACAAAACACCTATGCTGGCTTCCTGTTGAAATACTGCATTGTTCTCAAAAACCTCACACTTACTTACAAAGCTGATTGTTCTAAGACCCCAAAATACTTGTCTTTACTGCTTACTCCATTCATCACCTGTTGGACAGTTCAGATCTTCTGATGCTGGAGTTCTTATTGTTTCAAAACCCCTTTTTTGCAAATCTTAACAATCACTCATTGGACCTCTAACTACTTCACCATGAAACTCTCTTCCCAGGTCTATTTGTGCAGCTCCATCTGTCCCCACATTCAAATCAAGGCTGAAGACCCAGGTCAGGATTTTCATTCACTGTCCCTTCATTTACGAGTTCCATTGTCTCTTCAAGTTAATGTGACTGAAGTGTCACTAACTCACGGCATTAACTCTCCTAATTGTAACAGACTACTCAAACTTTAATATGTTCTATGACATTGCATCCTGTTTCGTAATTTGTTCAGCAGCTGTGTTTGATCTCTATAAGCTGGGGCACAAAAAGCTGTTTTGAAGTGGGTATGCAAGAAATCTTTTTCGGCCCTGTAGTGATGTATCTCACTCAGCTTATGGCCAACTCCCCTTTGATAAAAGAGAGCTGTACTTTCATCTACTGTAACCAGGAGACAGTGAGGCTATGTAAGGGCTCCCATGCATAGTGCTTTTTGCGCTTGTGTGTACATGTCTTTTTGACACTTGCTCTGTAAAATGTAATGTTAGGTATAAATCCACGATGGTTTCTAGTGTTTACTAGTGGGCTCCAGCAGTACAGCTGGTTAGTGCATGGCCTTTACATGACAGTGTCTGTGTATGTAATGCCAAGGCCAGGAGCATAGCCAGGAATTCCTTTCTGGGAGAGATGGAAAAAGTACATAATTACGTCTATGTCCAAGCAGCTGGAACTATCATAAAGTATATTTTGGGGTGGTTCAAACCTGAAATAACCCCATCTACACCTATGAATTAAGTACGGAGTTTGAACCTCACCTAGAGCAATGGATCTTGAAACCACCTGACCTGCCGTGATTAAAGTTGTAAACACTAAGAACACTGAATCAAATGACTGAAATTTATATCTCAGCAGATATAAATTTTCTTAATTGTGCAGTTTAGTGCAACAGACAATGCACTGGATCTCAAACCAAGAGTTAGTTCGTGCTTCTGACTCATTGTGCCACCATAAGAATGTCACTTAATTTTTCCATACTACAAATGAATAAAGTTTATGTTTGTGCTGTATCCTTTACTTGTAAGTTCCTTTGGGTGCAGTGTCAGTCAAACACATAATAGTAGTGCCCATCTTGTACAGTGACAAGAAAAGGTATGTAAACTCTTTGTAAATAACCGCATTTATGTATAAATGTGTCCTAAAATATGGCGTGATCTTCATCTAAGTTACAATGATGAACAAATACTGTCTGGTTTAACTAATAACATACAGATTATTGTATTGTTCTTGTATTGAATACATCATTCAAACATTCACAGTGTAGGTTGAAAAAAGTACATAAACCCCTTGGTCATTGACTTCAACAAAAGCTAACTGGAGTCAGAAATTAGCAAACCTGGAATCAAATCAATGAAACAGGATTGGAGGTGGTGTACAGCTACTCTGATCCATAAAAAAGACTCAAATATTTTGAGCATGCCTCACAAAAAAGAGAGCTTAGAAGATCTAGATGAAGAATTGTTGATTTGCATAAAGCTGAGAAGGGCTACAAAGTAATTTTAAAGAATTTAGATGTTTTTCAGTTCACGGCTAGACGATTTAGTACTGTGGCTACGCTACCTAGAAGTGGGCGTCCAGCTAAGATGACTCGAAAGACACAACTCAGAATGCTCAGTGAGGTAAAAAGAACCACAGAGTAACAGCTAAAAGCTTGAAGGAATCATTGGAACAGGTTAACATCTATCACATTCTATCCAGAAAATATCATCTCAAGCGGTGAAGTACGGTGGATGGAGCATCATGGTTTGGGCCTGCTTTGCTGACTCATAACCTGAACAGCTTGCCAAAAGTAAGGGGTAAATAAATTCCGAAATATATCAAGGTATCCTACAGGATAATGTAAGGGTGCCTGGCCACCAGCTGTAGCTCAATAGAAGTTGGATGGTGCAGTACAAAAATGATGGTCAACAATAGTGTATATAAAAATGGCTTCAAAGTAAGAAAACTAACCTTGTGGAGCAACCCAGTTACAGCCCAGACCTTAAACCAATAAAGATCCTGTGAAATGACCTCAAGTGAGACGTTCACATCACACATCCTAAGAAAAATGGTTCAGCTGAAGACGTTCTGTAATGAGGAATGGTCCAAAATTCCTCCTGAATTGTGTGCAGGTCTAATCTGCAGCTACCAGAAGTGCTTGTTAAAGGTTACTGCTGCTAAAGGAGGTTCAATCAGTTATTAAATCCAGGAGTTCACTTACTTTTTCCACAGCACATAGTGAATGTTTAATGAGAGTGTTTAATAAAGATATGAAAGATTTTTGTGTTATTAGCATATTGTGTTTGTCAATACTTGTGACCGAGATGAAGATCAGAATAATTAATGCAGTAAACTAAGTCCATCTACATGGTTCACATACTGTACTTTTCCTTGCCATTGTATCTGGTACATGGGTTTATTTCTAATATTTTGCAGATTAAAGTTTATATTATACATTGCATTGTAATCGTGTTGGCCCAGTAAAGAAAGGCTTGTGATGGCGTTTCCTAAAAAAAATGTGACACATCTTTCATTTCAACTCTTAAAAGGTTTTGTTAACACACTGTGTCAGAGTAAACGTAAAGTTAACGTAAACTGCGTGACAATCCTCACTGCACATTCACCCTTCAATATACCGAACCGGCACCGCACAGTGGGCTCAGGCGACTCTAAACGGTAGTTTGCGCTGCACAAGAGCACACGTTGCAACATTTTTTTCTTCTTATTATTATTATTATCATCACTAAATTTTAAAGCACTGCAGCACATGATCTGCCATCTGCTCTTGGCAACTGTTGCTTTCGCAGGCCGTTGAACAAGTGCAGTTGGGACAGATTTGTTCGGCTAGCATTTGGAATTTTTCTATTCTAAATTACTTATCAAAGATAACTAAATATGGCTTAGTCAGTATTTGAATTTCCATCAGGTACCTATCATTACCAGTGAACTGTGGTGCGCTTACCGTTACACGCATTCTCATGTTTAACCGCCAAACAAACTTTTCAATGGCGATAACTCCAACTAAATTCCGGCGCGACCGCTCATCGCCCCTTTCTGTCTCTTGAGGCGACTCGAGTGGAGAGCAGCGTACAGAAGCACAGAAGCCAGCGGCATTTTTTGAAAGGTTTTGTTGTTGACGTGCGTGCGCGCTCACCAGTGACATCCCCGCGCTCAGCGGCCGAAGCGCGCGAACGAAACGAGGGCTCCCGCACAAAAAAAAAAAATGCCACACGGCTCGAGAGCTGGGGCAGGCGGCATGAGGTTACCCATCTTTTTCCCTTACATATTATTTATCAGAAACAATCAATGATAAAGCGATCATTTATTTTGTTATAATTTAAACTTAAAATGTAAGCGGAAACTTTGAAGAAGGTGAGAGGGTAGGCAGGATTTTAAATGAATGGTCTGTTCCCTGTTTGTGGATCCGGGCCAATCCTGTTTAACAGATGCGCGTGCGCGCGAAGACGCTCACACACGCACACACACACACCCATACACGGCTGCGCTCTTGTAACCCGGATGTCACTTTTCACCACCGTTACTCGCGTCTTTCACATTAAAAGACAGCGAAGACGTGAAGAGGGTGGCTTATTAGTTGAAAAGCTGCCGCTTGCGGTCGAACTTCGCATCTAAGAGTAGATGAAAGATTTCTATTAAAACAACGCGTGTAAAAATGCCGTCCGGTCGTGATTTAAATGTTATGCCTCATCACTAAGCCTCAGTTATGCTTGTATAAACGGTTACGTGTTTTTTTTTCTACCCCACAAGTCGTTTTGGCAGTTTTAGCCGAGAAGACTGCAAGCGATACCTCTCGACATGTAAAGCCGCTCTTGAGCTACTGGGGCTGCAGACAGGCAAGCAGCGCCGCACAGTCGGTGAACTTGAATGGAGCCGTCCCGTTTGACGACTTCTGGGGTATTGGTGGATACATTTATCCCAGGAGGTCAGTGGGGGTCATTTGGGAGGGGGAGCTCGATGTCGACTCCTACGACACTAGCACTGTTTCAGTCTTTGACTAGATTTAACCTACTTTTCTGAAACCTGAAAATCGGATTGCCGTCCAGGGTGACTACTTTGTGTTTTTGCTGTTAAATGCATTAAGTGTTTTCTCATTTAACCCATGCAAAACGATGGTTTAATAGGAGATATCCATTATGAGGTTGTACAGCGCCATATTCACTGAACACATTTATAAACTGCATCCATCTTATTTGTGTGACCAACAAAAATAATAAATTAGTAATACATTTTATAGGTTCATAATTAATACCAAGAATACGTACCATACAGTAGTAATAACAATACTTATTATTTTTAAAAAAGTGCAATGTCAAGAGGGGAAATTAAATAAAAAAGGTTGATATAATACAATTACTGACCAAAGGGTGTACAATGAAACATGATACAAAAAACATGTTGCATAATCCATCTGTCATCGTACGCTCGCCACATGCCAAAAACGTGAATTTTTGCGACAATCTTGTTAAATAAACCATTCCTGAAGAATCGGTGTATATTATAAAATAGGAAACGCAATTCATTTTAAACAGATGAGGGAACTCTTGACCAATGAATGAGGGAAGCAGACAGATGTTGACCAATAAATGGGGGAAGCAGGTGGATCTTCAGTTCAAAAGCTCAGTCCCGCTGTTTATAAATTGTGACGATTTCCCCGTAATTATCTGTTTAACAATACTAGAGCAAACGAGCATACAAGACATGGGGATTATGCAACAAGAATAATGTGTGAAATTTTTTTCCCCCATTGAAATTTTTCATATTGTTTGACATTGTGCAGCACTGGTCACCATTGACTGATGTCATATCATAAACTTTGTTTTTTGCTAATCTGTTTTTTTAATCTATATTCTACATGAAAAAAATAGCTCTAAACACATGTAAGTAAGCCGGTAAGTAGCATATAAAAAATAATTTTGGGGAGGAGTATTATTTTAACACCACTTGATAGCACATCATTATAGTCTTCAAGAAAATATAGAATTTTAATTTTTTGTTAGCAATGGTATAATAAGTATGCTCTAAGATTTTTTAAGGTAAGGAAGACTGAGGCCTTTATATATTGTGCCTTTAATGTTCACACATTGTGCACTATGAAGGCTGTATACAGTATATAGTGCTGTTTATGCAATCACAGGGTGCTTGATGAAGCATACTAGAATGCAGTTCAAAGCATGAAGGCAAAAACTGGGATATTTAATGAATAATTCAAATATTTGATAAATGACAAGGAAAGACGTTGAAGATTCTTCAGCATTTAAAAGGTGTGGAACGTACAGAGAAACAGATTATCGGAAACAATAATGAGAGGCACATGTGCGTTTGTCAAAGTACAATGTATACAAAAAGACAGATGGGAATAAAAAATAAATAGAGGAATAGGTAAACAGAGCTGCAAAAGAGAATTTGTTGAGCTGGTAAATGTGTTAGGAGATTAATACAGATGGCGCTACATAGACAAACCTAACATAAGACATGCAAAAAAAGCAGGAGCTGTAAAACAAAATGGATGTTTACCAGAATTTTCAAAACAGTACCTTTGAAAAAGTGAGAATATGAGTGTTGGAAGATCTTTGTATGGGGCAAACCAAGACAATGTGTAGTCTGGGTTGCTATAAATTGCAGCTATTTGAGAACATAACCTAGGTTTTAAAGTGTTATAACAGTAACCATTTTCAGTCATAACCACATTTCCTCTTAGCAAGCAGCTTCTCTTGAGTGGTAACTTATAAACACATATAATCATTTGTGATTACATATTTTAGCGTAGTACTTTATGTGATTCTGTGGTTAGTGTTGCTTTACGGTTCAGACACATAGGTTCAGAGTCCAGCCCACTTACTGTAGGGAGTTTGCACATTTTCCCAGTGCACTCGACCATGTTCTGCTAATACTTCAGTTTCTCTGGAAATCCCAAAATTTGTATATCACATTGATAAGGAACTCTAAATTGATCTGTTATTAATGAATGCACCATAATGATGACTTTTCAAGGACTGGTTTATGCTTTTTGTCTGATCTATTTGAGATAGGGTACTGCTCTCTGCTGCCCTTTAGTGGAAAAAGCAGGTTTAGAAAATGGATGAATTCATTTTGTGTTAGGCATGCTTTTATTTGTTCTGGTGTTCTTGTTTTTCCATTGTTTCCCTGATTCCTTGTGCCTCTTTTTGTTTTAGACTATTTTCTCCTTCTAAGCAGAAATTTGACTTAGTTCTTAAGTTATTGTTTTGATCTGATGTAGTACCAACAAACGTCTTCTGACAACATCTCCACCATTCACTTATCTGACTACTTTGGATCAACCTATGATAACTCATGACTGTATGTCACCATAGGGCATATCTTTTTTTCTTTAGGATCCAGTCCTCATGGTGACCCAAAGCTCATCTTGGGGATCCCTAGCCTAGGAATGCAATGCAAGAGATAGTTCACATATTGCTTGACCCCTTTGCCTCACATGAAATTTATTTCATGTAAGACAGGAAGTCAGGGGTAAAGTGTTTGTTGTGTTTCGTTAAATTTGGAATCTGCTGTTAATGTGTTCATACTTTATTGCAAAGGGATGTGCAGTAATCCAATAATAAATATTTTAATATATAAAACTGAATGAGTTTGCTTGGTATGCAAATCCACAATGTTGAACCTACTTCCACCATAATTTGCTCAGATTCCCCATTTGTATGGGGAAGACCTTAGGCTGTGTTTCGTTCCAACATCTTTCCCCTTGGGGAAATAGTGATCACACTTTCACTTTATTAGGGAAGTGTTTTAAGGAGTAACTTTTTGGGACTTGGCCCAAATATTCAAAGTTGCTCTCCTTGATGGGTTCAGTCAGTGAAATTTTGGTTTGTGGCCAAAATTCTTTTTCCCTGAGAAATTTATTGAGCGATTGCATCTGCTCTTCATTCTACCCCAACCAGCATTCGGTACACCTGCTAAGTGAAAATATGGCAAGTACCCTATAGGTAACAAAAAGAAGTCTTGATTGGGGCCAAGATGTCGCATTCAAAGCACAGAAATATAGTTCAGCATGACTTTCAGGTTATGTAGGATGATGACAACGATGAGGAGTCAGACTAAATAAACTGAACTGATGATTGTGTACGAGTAGCTTTGCTGAAATGCCACCTACATGCAGTACTTTCCTGTTTGAGAATGAAACTTCTAAGTCGTGTTTAAACACAACAACAAGTCCTTGCTGTTAATCTCCTTGACATGTTTAAAAAGGGCATAAAAGAAAACATGCTTCATCTACAGTCTTCTCAATTGCATTATGAATTTTCTAAAGGAATTCCCATCAGTATAGTTTTCACACAAACATTTTATGAGTGGTTCAGTGAACCAATGGAAAAATGATGGCAGAAATAAAATGGAAACCACATTTAGCCTGGTTTCTTGTGCTAGTAGAAATACTGCATAAATGATATGGTCAAAATAATGACAGTTTACTTATTGGTCCTTCCTCTGACTGAAACAAAGTCAATGACAAGGTATGTAATCATTTTGTTGCTTACATATAATGTCATCTTAGGCACTTGTATGTATGACCATTTGTTATTCCATTTTTAAAGTTTAATGTAGTTTTATATTGATAATCTGCATTTTTATAGTGTGTAATACCTCAGGGATGATTAGGCTCACACATAGGTGTACTATCACTATCATTATCACACACACACACAAAGTGTCATATTACAGTCTATTTATTAAACACAATTACTCCATTCACTCTTTTTCTGAATGAACTTCTTCCATTACAGGATCATGGTGAGCTGGAGCCTATCCCGGTAGAAGTGGACGCTGGACAGGAATGAACCCTGAGTAGGACTACAGTCCACATATGTGCTTACAGACACTACACCAGTGTTGAGGTCTCCAGTACACCTGAGATCTTATGCTTGGATTATGGGGGTTAAACAACGCATACTAACAGAACATGCATAAATAAACAATTGGACTTATCTTCAAAGATTCTGTAAGGAAATGGTTGAACTGGGAAACACATTTTCTAAAGATAAATGGAAACCAAAAAATCATAAATAGGACATTCTTTTAAAAAAATTGGCAAAATTTTAACAAACAACTACATCTAAAATTATTGCAAAGCTTGAGCTGTTGCAACAGGCTCAGAACTAAATTCAAATAAGGCATCATTCATGAAAACAGGTTTTTAATATGGGTGAATGTAATACTTGTTGCTTTAAAAGAGTTAGTTTTTCCTTGGCACCTGTAGAACAGTTTACCTCCATGTCCCACCTGCTTCAGGTACACCAAGTTTATGTACTCGTGATACACTAGATTAAAATCAAAATATAAAAGATGAGTACATGTACAAGTAAAAATGAAAAGTAAGTCATCTATCAAATGTTAATTGTATAATATGGTACAGATCGGTTTGTGTGCCTCTCCTAGACAGTGGCACCTGCATGTTTGTAGTAAGTAGGCAGTCAACATTTGTAAATGAGAAAAAAATTGCAAGTATTTTTCAGTTTCAGAATATACAGTAAAAGAAACAATTAATGACTGGCTGTAATCCAAAGTGGCACATATTTATGAAACCAATTATAATAATACTAATTTTACCTCCAAATCCCCAAGCACCACCTTCACAGATATGTAAACACTGAGAAATGATGTCAGTCTCCTTTTCCACTGAAATTTCCAAATATCTCCAGATGTCTTTGCTTTCCCCTAGTATTCTGCATTCCTACTAACAACTGGCCGTAGAGACATTACCATTAACCATCTTAAACAAGGTCATAGACCCTAGGATGCTGAACAAGCCAAATGCCCCTTTATATAAACTCCAGTATTTTCCCAGCCAATGCTGTCAAATTTGTACACTGCAACAGTTTTTGACTGCATGGTGACACTGACGAAAGTTTTTACAAGTAAGAAGACGACTGCCAGCTTCCACTAAAAGCATACAACTGTGTTTGCTGTAATTTAATGTGAGACACCCTACATTCCATAACCATTATATTTTGTTTTTTGTCTCTCTGTCTTAGATGGAAGATTTTTTTCTTATCCCTGCAAAGACCTGACAACTGTTTGTACAAGGTTTTAGAAAAGTTCACATTTTTGTATTTGCTTCTGTATCTCATTTTCTAATCTAGTCTTTCACACAAAAAATGTCTAAATAATAACTAAATAATAGAAGCTAGCCTGGGTACCTGGGACAGTAGTTGATATTGTCCTTCAGCCTTGGCTCACTGCAGATTCAGATTGTTCCTTTATGTGAAAACGGGGGTCAGGCACACTGGCTGTGTTACATATCATGAGCAAATGAATGGAGGCAAAAGAGTGACACATTTTAAGTACTGGTGTATGAGGGATCAGTCAATATGGATTTTGATGAGAGAAGATCATGTTTCACGAACTTGTGCAAAACATTTGCTCAGAGGAGCGTGTACAATATTATTTATCTCAATTTTCAAAATGTTTTTGATAAGGTACCTATAAGAGGCCAATGACCAAACTGAGGGGTGCAGGAATTCAAAGTACATCGTGCAGATAGGTGCAAAAATGGCATAAACATAAAAAGCAACAAATGCTGGTACAGGAAACTTTCTGAAACGTATGACTGTAAAAAGTGAGGTCCCACAGGGATCAGTGTGGAGGCCACTGCTATTTTTGATTTACACAAATGATGTAGATGAGAACGTAACTAAAATGGTGTTTAGGTTTGGCAATGGTACTGTAAACTCAGCATAACCTAGAATCAGCAGAATCATTACAGGGGGCCTGAAAGGAATTCAGACATGGGCAGATTTAATGTGAATAAATATAAGGTGTTGCACATAAGGCAGTAAAAACATTCAATACAATTACACATGGAGGGGTCTGTGGCTTTAAAACATACTTTAAAAGGAGGGATTTGCGGTCATAGTGGATGTGCCATTGCCAGCACCCAGAGAGTTTACTGAAGTGATTAAGAAGACTAATAGGATGTTCAGTTAGACAGCACGCATGACGTGTCGAGTACAAGTCAAGGGTGGACGTGCTTAAGCTGTACCACGCATTTCTGAGGACTCATCCATAAGTTTTAGTCTCAATATTACACAAAAAAACCACATCAGCCCCAGGGATAGACCAAAGACAAGTGGAAAGCAATCAAAAATGAAGTGGTGTCAAAACAGAAGTGTTTAACATTACGAAGGGAATGCATGTGGTATATGCCAGCTGCTACTTTAAAACAAGTTCTAATGAACATGAACACAGGCTCAGATGGAAGTTGGTTCAGTGGAATAAGTCCCTAAGCAGTGTAGGAGAGTTTGGGCACAATTGAAAGTAGTCATGATGGTTAAGTGCACAAAGATGGATGAGCTAGTTTGGATTGGATGTCCTGTTCTCGTCAAAATTCTTATGTTCTCTTAGATAGATAGATAGATAGATAGATAGATAGATAGATAGATAGATAGATAGATAGATAGATACTTTATTAATCCCAATGAGATAGATAGATACTTTATTAATCCCAATGGGAAATTCACAACTCTTGTTCAGTTTTAGTGTGCCACATAGATACCCACATGCATACCAGCCATCCTGTTAGTAATGAAGTTTGTACACACTTCTAGTTTACAAAGTTAAATCAAAAGTTCAGCCTTTGGTTTCTTTCTATCCATGAGAAGTTCAAATCATGTTTGACCGGTTATTTGTTGTTTGTGCTTCCTTCAGTAATACTTCCTTTAACTCAACTGCTGGCAAACGAGTTTTTCTGTTTGGTCATTTTACATTATTGTTAAGATTGGAACGGCATAAATGTTTTGTGCTTAGCACGACTTGCACATGGCTAGAGGTCTGAGCCCTGGTTTGTTACACAATCTCCCCTTCTAGAGCACTACACTTTTGTGTAGTGTGTGTTCACCCTGTGATGGACTGCTGCCCTATACTTGCTGGGATAGGCTTCAGACCCCACAACCCTGCTCAGTATTGGGTGGGCTTAGAAAAGGGTATGGTATGGGGGATAATGAATACAAACTGTACATTTTGGCAGAAGGTGCTGTTTTATAGAATTTAGTGGGAAAGTGCTGGGGGTTCATTGTTGTAGATATAAAGACCACCGGTATGAGGAACCCTCCTTTTGTGTAACTAAATATAAAACATGCTGTAAGTATGGCAGTTTCTTTCTTGATCCTTTTTTTTATTTTAATACAGCAAGAATCACCCTGGAGGTCAAGATTAAAGACATTTTAAAACCGTATATGTTGTGAGCGAATTCAGCAGCATCCTACAGAAAATGCTCCGTGTGTCTGGTTAGTGACTGCAGTTCACAGTATTATATAAAATAATTCCTGTTTTAATGAGATTGACAACAGTTGCAGGTTTTTTTTGTCATCAGTTTTCTTTATGAAATCAACACACTGTTCACGGATTAGTCCAAGTTCAATTCATGCACCTTCTGGATCAAGTTGTGAATCCTGCCGACTACACTAAGTGCTCTGTTGTAGAATCACACAATGATCCATAATGGAGTGGCAGTACTATGCAAAAGGTGGGGGAAAGAGTAAGAGAGCTCATCTGGCATAGCCGGGAAGAGCTACAGTAAGTTTGCAGTGCTTACAGGTAGTCCACCCACACAAGCAAAGGATCTCACTTTTGAGCTCACAGTATAAAAGGGGCAGATTCAGAGGGTTTTGTAATCCAGGCATTGCAATTTTGTAGCAGCAGTTACTACAGTGCAAGTTTCCAGACTGGGAATCTGGAAAACAGACAGAAGGAAAACAAACTGTTCAACACAACAGTCCATTGCCATTTAAGAGCTAACTCTACACAAGACTCACACTGCAAACGAAGAAGGTAATGTGAATGTACAGCAAACAAGGGATACTAAGATCAACCCAAGCAATTGTAGAGGAAAGCGTGTATGTATAGTGGACAAGGGATGTGAAGACCAAGCCAACAGTCTTAAAAATAAATAAAGTTAAATGAAAATGAGAAGATACAAAAGTATATACCATCACTTTTGATACAAGGCCCTGTTAAAATAAGAAATGCTTAAATATAATTAGTGATTAATTAAATTGAGTTAAACTGTTGTTGTACCTGCACCATCTTACGATCCACCCATTATCTGAGCTCTAGTAATCCCGGATTAATGCACACGCATTTAATTTTTCTGTGCTGTACTAAATTGGCCAGTACGAGTGTGAATATCTGTATGCTCTGCATCGCTTGGATAGGCTCCAACCTCCAGCTCTCACCTGGTCTAGGAAGCCAGTGCATTCTGTGCAACACGTTCATTTTCAAGATGGTCCAAATATGTTAAGTTAAAAGGGATAAAGATTTACTTTGCAGGATGAAATGTCCCATTTTAGCCAGAAATAGTGTCTGGATTAAAAAAAAAAAAACTTTCCCTTTGTCAGGCTGAGGCTGCACCCACCGTTAGAAGAAGTCACTGAGCGCAGAGTGTGCCAGTCGAAGGTCTACAATCGGGGAAAAAAAATGCATTCAGTTTCAAAGCTTAAGTTTGAATGTTTGAGATTTGTTTCTCAGTCGGATGTAAATAGAGAACTTGATGCCAATGTATGAATTTCTTTTAAAAATAAAAAAATTCACACGCTCATATTAATTTTCATTTACAACTTGAGTGAAATTTAAAGCAGAAAAATATTAAATAACAACTATCATATTATCCTAATTATTATTTGAACTTCTTTAAGAGTTAATTTGAGGCCTGAATTTCCTTGTTAATACATTTTAGCAAATTAGTTGTGTTGTGACAAAGTAGTGTGGTTATAAATAGCTCGATTTGTTAAGAGGCCATTATTTCACATTGTTACTAGTGGATAAAAAGGCAGAATCTCAATATAGCAAAGTGAAATTAGAGACCATTATAAGTGTACAGTGAAGGTTTGTCAATATGGAAATTTTCAAAAACATTGAAACATTCTATAAGTGCATCACAAAATCTATCAGCCCTGAGCTGGTAACCATCTCTGATGAGGACAACCACAGGAAAGGCAGAGCAAGCAGTAACGCTCCTGCAGCAAAGAACTTCATTAGGATCAGCAGCTTCCGAAATCCGCAATTAACTGCTCCTCAGATCACAGTCCAAATAAACACTGCATTTGTGGTCTATCAGCAGCACATCAACATGAACTGGTTACAGGAGCTCATCATGACAGAACCAACTGAAAAAGAGGCAAATAAGAAGAGGTGACTTGCTTAGGTCAAGAAACACAGGCAGTACACATCATCATCAAATCGGCAGTGGAAATCTGGCCTTTGGTCTGACCGGTCAAAAGTTGAAATAGTGGTTAATAACAATCCGTGTGTCTTCGTAGATTAAATATAAATGGCCTCATATCTCAGGCTTCAGTTCCAAACGCCCTCTTATTTTCAACCTTTAATAGCTCAGCAGCCTGTGCATTTGTGTGCCCCACCAATTAGCAGTGCTGCCTCACTGACTTGACTTCCAATTCTAGGCAGCCAAGTCACCAGTGTGTGGAGTTCTCCTCCTTCATTAGAACAGTCGATGAGCACAAGCCATTCTGTCCATCTCTATAATCATCTCACACTTTCAAAAAACAACAAGTTTCATCATACTACTTTGTAATTTCTTTCATGTATTTACAGATCTCTGTGTGAGGAAAAATAAGCTGACACTTGTGCAAAATCTCCCTTTAAAGAGTTAGTGTCCATGTTCTTACTGAGACCTCATCTCAAAGTTAGCTTTCCAATCCATTGTCTGGATGTGAACTGCAACGAGTCTGCTACAACTCCCAGGTCCCTGCTGTAAGGGGGATTGTCAAGTAGACTATTAACACTGTCAACAATAACAGTTGCATAAATAATACCTAACAATCTTAAATGTGATATTTACCTGCAAAAGTCTGGAAACATTTTGTCAAATTACATAATTGGCTGACATTTAAAGTGACAAATACTAAATACAACTGTGACAGCAAGCAGACTAAATAGTATTTGTATGAAAAGATTAATGTAATGTTATGATTTACTTAAAGAATTGAAAAGATGTTTAATAAAATTAAAAGTCACATTTGCAAAAGTCTGTAATTAGTAGCAACAGCCCTTTGGCAAAAATCACAACACCTTTGAGCCTTTGGACTCAAGTTTTGGAAAATTTTCCCCATTCTTCCTTAAAGATCTCTTCTAGCTTTGAGATGTTCTTGGGCAGTCCGCATGTTCTGTATAAACATATGTAATAAATATGAAGGAGAGGAAGAAGGAAAAAAAACAAAAAACGCATGTAGTTAGACACTTACCACTATCCAGTTTTCTCACCTGCAGGACACGCACACTAAAATGCATGCACTTTGCACGTTGCAGTGCACACATGCTGTCGCACCATGAATTTTTGTAACTGTACATTAACGTTTTCATATAAATGCCTTTTTTTTTTAGTTTGTTTGCTGTTGACATTATTTACTATTTTTTAACATCCAAATGTCAACAAAATAAAGTCTGCCCTTTGTATTCGCCGATTCCACATCCACCGATTCAACCAACTGTAGATCTAAAAAGTTCATAAAAAAAGTTCCAAAAAGCAAAACTTGAATTTGCTGTGTGCTAAAATCCTACACTGAACCCACCTAAATGAAATGATGTGTAGGCATACATTGCTGCCTACCTGAAAGTTTCTAACTAAAGCATCTGCAATTGTGAAGTCTCAGCCTTCTACCCTCGAAAATGCTCAGCTCTCAACGTCCACAGATCCCAACATTAGTAGTGTAGCAACTTAAGGGTTCGGACTGGTGAGGGACACGCTCTTGAGGTAGGCATGAGTTAGCCAAGAGATGGGAATACCTTGAGGAGCTGGTTATGAAGCAGTCCCGCCTGCTATAGTCCACTGAGGGTCTGGATTTGGACAATGGGCTTGGATGTTCTTACGGACAGCCAAGGGAACTGTGTGGCATGTGGGTTGCCCCAGACACATGTAATGAGGTGAAGCTGGGTTGGTGTGCATTGAGTTACAAAGGGACAAAGCAGTTGGGATTGTGTAATGCCTCTGAAGACTTGAGTGGGACAACAGAAACAGCACTGAATAAACCAAACAGTCCTTACTGGGGCCAGTCACCAGCAATCAGCATAAAAAGGCCAATTCCATTCCTGTATCTCTCACACCCGTTGATTCATTACAGTTTTACTGAGCGTCCTCCAAGGCATCAATGTCTGCAATCGGAGGGTTAACACAGTGTGCATATGAGAGAGAGAGAGAGAGAGAGAGATGATAAACTTGTCTTTTCTCTATGTACTTGTATTTTATACATTCTGTTAAGAGTATTTATCTTTCAGGTCATTAAATGCAAGTAATCTGTTAGTGCTGAGAGATAATGCTCTGTGCTGCTAATCTGCACTATGGCGTTAGGCATACCCTGGTCACGTCAGTACTTTTCATTATTCCCTAAACAATACAGTGCTGTATAACAACTATTTACATAGCATTTACATTGGATTAGAAATACTAACTAATCTAGAGATGATTTCAAGTATATGGGAGGTTACATGCAATCTCTCATTACTCTACAGAGTTCAGTTTGGTTACATTTCAGAAGGTGATAAAAGTTCCTGTGGCTGAGCAATATGAGGACACCTGTGCAGCTAATACAGCGCATGCACAGCACTGAAGAACCATCGGGGCAAATCCAAAAACTCACAAGTTACAAAGAAGTAAAATTAAAGCCACTCGTAATTTGCCCCTTTCACTTTGCAATTTTGACAAAGTCTAGGTATCAAACAATTTTTATTTGATGTTATCATCCCAATGTTGCTTTAACCACTTTGTTACTTAAACTGCTTAGTGAAGTTGTCTTTTAAAAAAGTCATCTGCTAATCACTGTAATGTTTAACTTAACACCGGTGATCAAGTAACTGTAAAACACTTGTCTTTACACACAATCCTACACGCTTGGCTAAGTGTAATGCTAACTCAAGTCCGGTGAACACAGCCCAGAATTTTGTAGTTTGACGGGAAATGATTAAAAGTACCAGCGATGTTATATGGGTTGGAGACGGTGGCACTGACCAGAAAGCAGGAGACAGCTGGAGGTGGCAGAGTTAAAGATGCTAGGATTTTCATTGGATGTGATGAGGATGGACAGGATTAGAAATGAGGACATAGCTCAGGATGGATGGTTTGGAGACAAAATCAGAGAGGTGAGATTGCTTTGGTTTGGACATGTGCAGAGGAGAGATACTGGGTATATTGGGAAAAGGATGTTAAAGATAGAGCTGCCAGGGATCTTACAAAATCTGGAACATCAGAAATAAGACTGCTGCTTCAGTAAATGTACAGATGAAACAAAAATTATTAAACTAATAACAGGTACAACCCAAGGATGTAACATTTTTCAAAGGACAGTATGAATGGTTGGACTAAGTTACAGCAGAAATAAGTCAAATGCTGAAATCATCAATGAAGTTCATTTACCTTGACTTACCAGTCTCCAATGTTTAATGCCACCGACCAACGTTGTGCTAAACACTACAGAGGATTTATTTCTTTGACAAAATAACAAATATGCAAAATAAAAAACGCATTCTGAAATGTTAAATAAATGGGAAAATGAGGTTAGCAAAAATTATTAAAAGTAGTATGTATTTTGTTGCTTTATGTATTTATTTCAATGCACAGTACACAACATGAAATACGCCTGAAATGAAACCTGTCATTGTCATCCAGCAACACACGAGGTACTTGGTGACTGATCGAGTAACAGAGACCTGCCACTTGTGGGTACCAAATGTAACTGCTCAAAGTTGTGACCATCCATATGGCATCCATGGCATATACAAGTACAAGAACGAGTTGCCTAGAATTACTGCACAAAGCAAATACTTTTATTCGAGAACCTCTGAATTTATCATCCTCTCAAGAACTTGCATCTAAATTATATGCTGTATGTGTGGTACTTGATTGGCAAAGATTCAAATCCACTCTACCAACAATTCGCCAATCAAAACACAGTATTCACTAGAGCCCACACCCTCAACTTTGATGGGTAAATCATTTCAAGGCATAATTCACATTGTGAAATGAATAAATGAAGAAACAAATAAATGTTGTTTATTTCTTTATTAACCTAGTAGATCTCATTATTCAATGAATTAATTATGCTCAGATCATATATATTTTTTTTATATTTGTCACATTTCACAAGGCACCTTTTTTCTTCTTTTGTTCAAAATTTCTCTCCGTGGAAAACACCAAAGGGCTCCCTCCTCTCTAATGCCTGTTTAGCCCTTTCAAAAGGGTTAGGCGTTAGGGTTTGGGCTGAGCTGTAATGGTGAATAGCAATGACGAACCAAACATCCATGCATGGCGAGTATTTAGTATACAACCCTGATACCACCACCACGACCCCTCGCAATACCTTGAAAATGGCCACATCCTCACACCACATCTATTATATACATTAGTAGGAAAACGAAAAGTAACCGTAACACTGGACGAGCTTAATCTATAAAGACCTTCAACACTCAAATACAGGAAGATATCTGTTCTGAGAGGGGCAAGGCACATTGCTGCACATCTATCACCAAATTAATAACCTGGTTAAAGGAATACCCCACCCAAAAATGGAACTTTTTGTGTTACTTACCCCATGTAGTTTGTAGTGGTGGCTAAGAATTTTTTTAATCGCATGTGTTCATGCAGAAAGGTTGAGAAAAACATTTGATATAATAGAATCCAATGGCAGCCAGTTCTGTAAAACTACAAACAACTTGAAAAAACGCCATGAAACTAGTGTTATATAATCCACATTGCCATTATGCACTCATATGCTCAAAACATTCCAAATATGTGCATTTTTTTTGCTAAAATAATATTAATACTTCTGGAAAACTCTGCATATACGATAAAAGAAGAGACGCATTCCCATAATATTGCATGTTTGAATTGAAGATCTGCCTCTCCCTCATTCATTACTCAACAGTCCTGCATTTTTCCTATTTATCAGACACCCTTTTCCAAAATTATTAACCATTTTTCAGGTTGTGAGGATACAAATAGATACACTTGACATGAGTTATCCAAGGTTTATTTTTATTTTATGGACATTTATCACACTGTTTGTCATTGGAAGGTTCACCATTTGGTTCAATTACATCATAATCTGTTTTCTTTTGTTCTGCATGAAAACATGAGATGAAAAAAGTTTTTTGGTCTCTACTACAAACTAAACTGTGTAGGCAACATATTTAAAAAAAACATTTTTGGGTGGAGTATTCCTTTAAATTTTTTGGAGCATACCAACAGGGACTATTAAACTGACCTTTACAATATCTTAAAGTGGTACAATGTAAAAATAAAAGTTGTTCTTGTCGAGTTCTAAAGATTCAAATGCAAGTCATTATATAGCCATCTAATCTACTGGTTTGGAACTAGAAGATGGACTGCTTATTCTCCAACACAGACTCCTTTAACATGGCTGTGTCGTTAATCGCAGTAGCTGTCTACAGTGTACTGATGACTGCCCTGTAGCTCAGTCAGGAGCAGTGAAACTGGCGCGCTGGACTTTACACTGCAGGAGTGCCAAGGACACCCCTACCTCTGAATCCAAGTATGGCAGTCACTTCGCACACCTGCACATCAGCTGTACAAAAATATCAACCAAGGTAAGGTATCCTCATCTGGTAAGCTGCCTTAGGAGAAAATGTCTCTAGATCACACTAGAAATAATAGTTGACTAGTTCAGCACCTTAGCAGCAAAGAAATGTTTGTAGTGACAGCTGCCATTTATTTTACAAAAAGAACGTAATGGGCGTACATATCTAATTGCATAAAATTACACAATAACCAAAATCTTAATGAAGAAATGAGTTGCACTCAATAATATACTTAGGTGAAAATAACCAAATGCAACTTGGACACAAGTTTTATTTTCAACAGCAAGTTAACAACATATTTGGACATTATCAGCCAACACAAGACACAAGCTCCTCAGGCAGCAAGACACAAGTATTCAATCAGGAAGTACAAGAATCTTTTCTGGGTTAAAGGGATGACATGAATGCCATTATTTATGTCTACATAACACTAGCAGATCTAAATATAGCAATCATATGGTTTTTTCTCTTCCCTTTTTTACAAGCTTGTTTTCACTTCTCCAGATCAGCATCACTGTGCAGAAAGCACACTATGTCCTCAGTACAACACTTTTGATAGCTCTTCCATAAAATATGAGAAATGTTTTAATGCTTTCTTTTCTAGTTCATGGACATGACATGACGTAATTTACTGAAGATGGTTATCTTAATCAGTAGGACTAAACTCCACGAAAACATCCCTTAAAAACAATCTTAAAATTGAAACTGAAAAGTGGATAAACTGCAGTAAAAGTAATGATATATGGACAAGGCTTAAGGCATTCTGGGCAAGTTCCAAAAAAAAAAATAGATAAAAAATATCATACACCTACAGCATGAACAGAAAACAAAAAGAAATGCACCCACATCAACAAAGCATACACTGACATCAGCATTTACACCTAAACAGGGAGTCAGAATTGTCATTGCAACTTTACATCTCTGACAGAGAAGGTTTATTTTTATTTCAGACAAATTCCATAAATTAAAACTAGCCTTAACATGATTTACACTGAATAATGCCAATATTACATCAGTGGTGCTATTGGTACATTTATTTCCAGAATATTTGACAGCTGCTTATTTCATCTTTACCAAAAACTTTATTATTTAGTGGGTGTAGGTAATCATAGAACTGCATAAACCATAACAATAAAAAAGTATTTTTGTATAAAGTGTTTATAGTTAAATCCCTAAGCATGCTTAAAAACATATTTAAATTGGATATATATATTTAAATTTAATATCAGAACAAAACTTATTTACATGTCTAAGCACTGATTACCTTTCTGAAGCCAATAAATATGTCTTCAAGTACTGCCTTTTTGTCTTTACTAAGGTTCCGTACAAAAAATATCACCATTTATTGATTTGGAAAGCTTAAAATAAGTGTTATCAGTTTACAATGTGTTTAACGACAGGAATTTATTTTTTTTTTCTCTTTTATTAACATGTCATTTTAAGAAGAAACAGCACAGTAAATAACAATGTTGTGGGTCACATAGATACTCCAGTTTTGGCTTTTATCACACCCCTTTCACAAAAGACAAGATGCCCCATCTCATGGCTACAAATAAATCAGACTGCCAATAAAAGCAACTCTTCACATAACAACTACAATATTGAAAGAACAGATCTGCACACAAATTAACTTGCAAATAATAAGTGCAAATCACATAAAAAAAAACTCAATATGAAAAATATTTAATCTATATCATTATGAATCACTTTTGGACATAGTCTGTCTGTTGCTGTGTCACTTAAAATGTCTTCATTTTTTAAGGCACACAACTGATCTATTTCTGAAGAGGTGGTCCATTCCTGGAGAGTAAATTGTGGTTATAAGGTTTTTCAGATAAACACAGAATTTGGCATTAAAATAGATAGGCAATATTGAGCCAATATCGCTATACACCAAGCAGATTTGTGGGATTACTGGAGAGTAAAAGAAAAGGCAGATGGCAAGGCGGAAAGAAAAAAAACCAAACAGGATTAAAACTGTGTTAAAGCGGGTTTGGACTATAACAATACTGATGCAGTTTCAAGCTCTAGTTTTACAGTATAGAATGTAAGTAAATTCAGTGAATAATCCTACCTTGGCAGATATACACCAATGCTTATTTTTATAACTATATACAGAAGGTGAATGATAAATATAGAATCAGGAGTCCCACTTTTCTTTCGTCATTATTTTGAAAATGGTCGACAATTCTTTACACAGTCTCATTTTGTCGAGCTTCAACAAAGCACGGTGGTGGTGGATTTCACCCACAAAAATTGTTTAAAATACTTTGATGTTTTTGTAGTGTTTAATATTTTCCATCTAAACTGAGGAGGTCACAAACATTTAACAAAAATATATTAAAAAAAAAATCACAAACATCTGACCTAGAAATTAGAGTGAATATAACAATACAATCCTCAAAAATGATATTTTTGGGAAAAACTTAACTTTTTATGCTGCAGCATAAATTGATGTTAAGGTTGCACAGGGATAGTGAAGAGGACCCGGGCATCTGTTTTGAAAAACTGCCATCTAATTTATGAGCCAATTTCACCGGTTGGGTTTGAGAGGAGCAGTTAAGAAAACGGTTAGGTGACCCAACCAATTGGACAGAAAATCATAAGACCTCAGCAACAGCCCCCTCCTGCCTGCTGCCCTCCTTGGCTTCCTGCAAGTGTTGCATTGGTTGCAGCATGCTGTGGGCCAATTTTGATGCCATTTGCCTAAAAAGAGATTAAAAATGTATTTAGTCAAAAATAAAAATGTACTTATACATGTTTGTCACAATGATTTACTATAATATCAGGTTATTCTTTGTTATCCATCTTAGTTATAGGAGACTACAAATTTCACATAGAGTGTAGCCAGTCTGGGAATCACACCCCAAATTCCTGGGGTAATGAGACAGCAGTAGTGACCACTGCAAAAGAATTACAAGCATGAAACTATTAAATATGAACAATTAATTAAAAATGTTATTTTAAATTAAATGTGTAAACAATAAGTTAAGAGGAGGGTATGAATATAGACAGCAATGGTAAAACATTTGGTACAGCCAATTAAAACGGACATAAATAAATAAGAACAACAATGACTGAAGGTGACCATTAAATATTATTATGTTTAATCTAAACCAATGAGATATACAGTACCTGTTGACCAACTGTTTTATTATACTATAAAAATTGATTTATATTCATGTACTTTTTCCAAAATAAAGCAGACATGGGACATGAAACTCTCATAATGCAACTTTCCATCATATTGCTAAATCACCTTTTTACTTATTTATATAAAGCTGCACCCAGGTTTGATCTGTCCCCCTTGACAGTACATTATACTGCCTGGCCAAAAAAAAAGTCGCCACCTGGATTTAACTAAGCAAATAGGTACGAGCCTCCTATTACATAATTACTGCATGGGCGATTATCTTTCAGCTGGCAACAAGTTATTTAACCCCAACTGGTGCAATGAGTTGCTTCTCATTTCTTAAACAACCATGTCGAAAGACACATCTCGTGGTCGTGGAAAAGATGTTAGTCTGTTTGAGAAGGGTCAAATCATTGGCATGCATCAAGCAGAGAAAACATCTAAGGAGATTGCAGAAACTACTAAAATTGGGTTAAGAACTGTCCAACGCATTATTAAAAACTGGAAGGATAGTGGGGACCCATCGTCTTCGGGAAGAAATGTGGCAGGAAAAAAATCCTGAATGATCGTGATCGGCGATCACTTAAACGTTTTGTGAAATCAAATCAAAGAAAAACAACAGTAGAACTCAGGTCTATGTTTAATAGTGAAAGTAAGAGCATTTCCACATGCACAATGCAAAGGGAACTCAAGGGATTGGGACTGAACAGCTGTGTAGCCTTAAGAAAACCACTTATCAGTGAGGCAAACCGGAAAAAAAGGCTTCAATTTGCTAGGCAGCTTAAAGATTGGACTCTGGAGCAATGGAAGAAGGTCATGTGGTCTGATGAGTCCAGATTTACACTGTTCCAGAGTGATGGGCCCATCAGGGTAAGAAGAGAGGCAGATGAAGTGATGCACCCATCATGCCTAGTGCACCATCATCAATGCAAGTGTGCATCAATTAAATATATCTGAATGATTTGTTTTTCAGTCCTATTTTTGTAAAAATTGATCAATTTGTATGGAATGTTATGTGATTTCAATAAAACCAATAAAATATAAAAAAAATCTGAATGAGCTAACATTTTTATCTTTGGTCTTTGCTACAATTTGCACAAAGTAAAAAGATAGTGGTTTAATATTGTGATTGGATTACTATTATGCTGACTTGGTCTTTTTGAGTACCAAACTTTAACAAAGCTGTGTTTTCTTCCATAGTATATGAATACGTGCAAAGGTATATACCAAATGTCATGGAAGAAAAGCTACAGAATTTCAAAACTTAAAACAATGGCAAGTGACAGTGATTTCTGTACTACAATATGGCGGTTTTTATTCTCATCTTTCATGAACTACATTTACGGTCTTGGTTAATGCATATTTTTATTTGTATCCACTGAATGTGACAGACACCAACAGCAAATAAACAAACATAAGAGAGGGCTGTAAAACAAGCAAGGGAGTTAAAGGATTAATGAAACTTAATGCTTGTTGCTGTGTGGAACTTGGTGTTCCTAAGACTGACTATTATCATCCCGAATGTGCTGTCAAGCGCCCAAAACAACACAGCAAGAAAATTAAAACTTGTGTTGTTCACCAACAAGATGACACCCTGTCACAATTACATCAGTTACTTTCCAGTGTTTTGAACAATACAATCCCAAAAAAACTGTATTTAAACCTGTGAAAAGTGAAAATGTTCTTCTTTTTATTTTATTCCAGTAAGCGAATTTAAAACTAATTTGAAACTAATACTTGTCTTTTAAATTCCAGTGGAATTTAAAAACAAGTTTTAGTATTTTTTACTTGTAACCAGATTCAGAAAAAAATCTAACACAACAAGCTAATAGATGCTGAAGTGAAATGTTTAAAATGGACAATACACTGTGGGCAATATAACAAATCTTTCAGATAATTAAAAAGGAAACCACCGCAATAACTGCAGAATGACGAGTAGAATCTTACATACAATCACTTTCCAAATTTTGATAAATAAGCAATTTTAGATAAGTTATCTATTTAACACTTTCTGGTGGCCTTCTGTAAGACCAGTTTAAGTCGGGTTGGAATGACTTCAGGTTTCTCCACCCAACGACATGTTTTTAGGTAGACTGACAGCTGTAAACTACCCTTAAGTATGCAAGAATGACTACAATGAACTGCCATGGTGTCTAGGATGCTGTCGGCCTGTTCCTTCAATGTGGGGTCAGACTTACCAAGAATGTCATGAGAAAAAAGAAACTTTAAAAGAATTGAACTTAAAATTTGCTCATAGGTGCTAAAGTTTGCACCAACTATATACTCTTTGTATGTTTTATGCATTTTGGTTAAAAGAAAAGATTCTGCCTTCAAAACTCACAGCCAAATGTGACAATATACTTTTGACCTTTGCCAGTTCACCTTTCCAAATGCTATACATTTCACAATGTTCTCAATGTACAAATAATTATGTGCACAGGAGTACAAATTAATGGAAGTCTTTCTACACACACACTGGTTTTCAAAACTACTTCCAAGAAAATGAGATTTAATACTAATAACATTAACTGGTCCACACCATTAAATTTCCCTGTTAATTAATGCAACTTGGATTAACAGAGCCACCATCACTTATTTATATTTATATTATATATACAGTGGAACCTCGAGATACGATCACCTCTGTATACGAGAAATTCAAAATACGAGGAAAGTATGAGCGAAAAATTCAGATCTAAATACGAGCATTGGCTCACGTAACGAGCCACGTGCCAGGCTTTGGGTATAGCTCGCGGCTTAGCGAGAGAGCGTGGTAGCTGTAGCGAGCCGCAGGGCGATCTGCGGTGTCTGCGTTTCTCACCTAAGTGCACAGGTGGGAAACTGCCCACATCCATGATTTGTCCTGTGGCTGATGGGCTGGGCAGGGTTGCCACCCGTCCTTTAAAATACAGAATCGTCCAGTATTTGAGAATGAAATTGCGCGTCCCGTTTTTAATCAATACGTATGCGTCCCTTATTTTTTTGTATTAAAAGTGGTAACCCTAGCAGTTGCCATGTCTTCCCCGCATATATAGAGAAGCGCGAGCCGGTTAAGGGGGAGAAGAAGTAAAAGAAAAGAGAGGAGAGGAGAGAGAACGGAGGTTGCAGGAGGAGGCAGGAATCCGCAGCAGTAGGAAGTCGGTGCGAGAGAGCGAGCGAGTACAGGCTCGCGTGTAGCTGAACAGGCGAGCCAAACAGCTGAAGCAGGACGGTGTAGAGAAGGTCAGCTGCATTAAGTGTCTCGCCTGTTGCAGAGCCCGCATGGGAGAAGCAGGTGAGACGCTAACAGAGAAGAAGCACCGGGGATTGTCATCTGTTTTTTGAAGACTGCTTCCTGTTGACGTTTTAACCTCGTGTTAAAGGATTGTTATTCTTATGTACTTTAAACCTCCACTTCACAACTGTTTTAAGGATTAAAGATTTATTGAATGCTCTACTGCACTTTGGACACCTGTTTTGATTCTTTTAATAATCAGTTATATTATTTACCAGTGTTATTTATTAAAGGTAGACTACAGTATATATAACTTATCAGTGTTATTTGTTAGGAAAATTGATTTTTATGTTAATATATTTGGGATGCGGAACGGATTAACTGGATTTCCATTATTTTCAATGGGGACGTTTGTTCTAGATACGAGAAATTCACTATACAAGCTCAGTGCTGGAACGAATTAAACTCGTATCTAGGGGTTCCACTGTATTTATAGTTATATTATATTATATATAACTTATTTTCAGTCTCTAGTAATGTTTAATTTCTACACTCACAGAGATGTATTAAGGAATGGGCCTGCAACAGATGCCCACTTTCATGAAAATCAGGTGTGTATTAGTTGCAAAAAGAAAAGAAAAAAACAAAGGGGAGGAGTAACAGCCATTAGGAAAAGAACACTGTGAACATCAAAGCATTTAGACTAGAAGCCATCATGGAAACAAAAATCATAAAAGGAATTGTTGTTCTAAGACTGAGCCAGAATCAGAATTAACAACCCTATCACAGATTTTTGCAAAGGTTTCCTCATCTGGCCAAAACCATACAATGTACAAAAATGTGTAGTCATTTTGTATGTTTTTAAAATGACAACAAACGTGACAATATGAATGTGTGAAAGGTGGCCTACCTGCTATCTATGTTGTACTGTGATGTAATGTCATGTAAAACTTTACTATTTCTGTCTTAGGTAAGCTAATAATATAGTATCATTCTGTACTAAAAACAATACGCGGTCAGCTTTGCTTTAAGCAGGGAAGCACACACAAGTGCTCTGTGACATCAATAATATCAGCGGCCCCTAAAGACATGGCTGCTTGCCAAGAACTCTCACACAGAGCAGCCGTTCATTCATCAAACACATTCATCTATCCTAACACTTACTCCCTCAAGTGGATTTCAGCTAAAGTGCAGGAGTTCAAGAAAAAAAAAAGTAATACAGTAGTTTTTGAAATTTAAGCTCTTAAGGAAACCTTACATCACAGAAAATCTCAGATTTATAGGGCTTGGCAGGAACTCCACTACATCAGTAACCTTGGGGTTTCTGGCAAGAGCTCTCTATTGACATCAGCTGATGTGGTTTTCACTTTCTGTCTAAACCATGCCCTTCTCATTTTTAAGTATGAATTGAAAAGCACATCCAATCACTCACTCAGGCTCATTCCTTTAAGATGTTTGTAGCTTTATGAAATGAGCCTGGAAATCTGCCAGTTCAAGTAATGAAATTGATTTCACATGGCACAGTTCATTCAGAAAGTAATGCTAAAATGTATAGGCAGCATAACGCTACCTGAAATTTTGATGAACTTTCTGCATTAAAACTTTCAATAAACTACTAAAAAGTAAGCAGAACAGGGCAAGGAATATGTTTAGAAGATTTGCAGAATATCAAAAGTTTATTAAAAGGTACATTTTGTGCCAAGATGAAATAAAAGCAAATAATGTCATAAACAATGCTTTAACAAGAACATGACTGGGAGCAAAAAAAAAAAAAAAAAATCAACATGCACCAAACTCCACACACATGCCAGAGGTTAGCAAGCTATATTCTTAGAAGTAGCAATTGTTCAGTATGGAATCATTATATAGTGTTCCAAGTACCAGTCTGATGACTTGACAGAGCAAGCCTACTGACTCTGTATGCACACAGTGGCCTAGGTTTGAAATACTTTCTTCAGGGTAGCTGAAACAGCACTGGTTATTTGTGTATAAATTAATCAGTTGTTCCTAGAATGTCTGAACATGTATATGCGACCATTCTCACTGACACATGGGAATCAGTCAGTCTTTATTAAAAGAAGAACAGATAAATGCTGTGTCTTTTCAAATATGTTAACCCATGTCTACACTGAGATGAGTTATAAGAAAAATGTAACCTCCTATATGTTTTTAAGCCATACAATATAATTATGCATTAGAACTGTTTTACTGAAAAAAGTGCTCTCTCAATATCTTTAATATTATGTTGCTTTTCTTTTTCCATGGGAAGGAAAAAGTTTATAGGGAATGATAAGATGATATTTGGTTGAAACAGTAGCTTATGATCAGATTTTAGTAGAACACTATCTTATGTGGATCTGTTGTAACTTGCAAAAAAAGAACACCTTGATCCAAATCACTAATGTTTAAGCTAAAAACCAAGCAGTACAAAAAATATCTAATATCATCTAATAATGCAGTTAAAATTCATTCCAACTACAGTGACCCCCCCACTGTAACACAGTTCAGCTATCGCACCCCCGCTATATTGCGGAAAAATTCAATAAGTACATCCTACATGTAGTGCACTTTACAGCCAATTCATAACAAAGCATATGGTTTTCAGCAGTCACTACGGTAGACAAAGAGTTTCGTGTTACAGTACCCAGATGATTTCTTACAAGGCCCGTTATTGGCTGAAAGAGGAGACTCAACCAATCAGAGCGGGATTTTCATTCTCTTGGGCTCTGATTGGCTGCTGCTAACGTGGTGTAATCTTGCAAGAACAGCGAGCGTGGGTCCCCAACGCATCTCAGTTCTCTGCGTATCGCGTATTTTGCTTGTGGTCTGATTGTTGTGAGCAAACTTTATTAACTTTCGTATTAAGCCCTACGATGGCTCCCAAGCATCCTGCATCTTCTTAGAAGGGAAGGAAAGTGTTACGTGGACATCGCTCACCATTATGGCTTGAATGAATCGACTGTACGCTACATTATTTTTATTATTATTATTACTATGTTATTCATATTCTTAGCCCGACATCCACATATCATATGTGTTTACAAAGTGTGTTTTAATAAGTTTACATGTGTTTAAAGCATGTGGGAGGGGTATTTTAAGGCTTAAACTATAAAAAAAAATGTTTATTTATATGGTTTTTCTATATCGCGGATTTTCACCTATCGCTGATGGGTCTGGAACGTAACTTCTGCGATAGGCGGGGGATCACTGTACTGCCATAATACAACAGTTAAGTTACAGAAAAATCAATTTTGCTTTTTCTCAGTATGTTTTAAACAAACCAGAGTCACTAACAGCTGGGTAAGTCATTTAACAAAAGTAAAACAAGTCACTGAAGCTATACAACACTTGAAGAAACTATGCTGATTACATATTGGGAGTGACAGAAATGCCTCCAGCATATTAAAAAGAAATAACTGATTCCAGTGATAAAGAAATGTCTCTTTATTTTTGCAATCTAATATTGCTGCTGTGGGAAACTATTAGTTTGCAAAACACTGAATAGAAGACTAGGATGGGGTCACAATCCAGTGTCTTTCCATGAATTTTAACTCTTAAAGTGACAGTTTTGGATGAAGACCATCAGTGTTTCCTAAATGTTTTAAGCACTTTACTCATCAAATTTTAGGTGCACGACACAGAATTGGGTACTGGGAATGTGCAAGACAAATGGGCTTTTTATTATTTGGATGGATGGGAAAGTCATGGGGGGAAAAAAGCTGCATACTTGCAGTTGCAATTGTTACATATAAAGAGACCCACTCAACTGATCATGAAGAGAAAAAAAAATTAGAATAGAACACAAAAAAGCATCTTAGTTCAACACGATTTAGATGTTGCCCTGCAACTGTCCCTAATTACACTTTTCACATTCTAGGACAAGGATATTGAAGTTCATAAGGAGCTGGGCCACTTAAAATAAACACAAACCTCTGGTGGACCACAGAGCTTTCTACTAATAATTTGTGTTTGCTTTTGGGAGAATTTCCAGTCCATTCAAATAATAGTTGATTTTCAATAGCGGTGAAAACAAAGTTACATTTTAGTTATTTTTGTAAGGCAAGCACTTCTTCAGGAATACTCTCTTCATACTAAACTAGGTGTGTTAAAAGGGAATCGAAGTAATCAATATTGACACAGCATTAACACTTGCAGTGCACCATGCAATGCATATGTCTCTGTTGTATGCCATTTGGTATGGGACTCATGAAAGCAGTGTTAATGTTTGTGATGTGCCATCTATTGGAATGACAGGGGCATAGTAACTTAATAGACAGACAGACACACCCTTTTATTAGGGTGGAAGACAGACCATAGCTAATTTAATTGCTGTTGTACAGCAGCATTGACTACAGCAGTGTACACAAGTAAAATGGGTTAATAAGTAAATTTCTGTCGTTGGATGTTGTTTTTATGTGATTATGTTTTGCTTTGTTAGTATGTTTTGTACCTTAAATAATTAAAATAATTCAGAAAGATTCTTGTCAATGTGGAATTTTATTGTAGCTGTGTTTGGTCAAAAATGACAAATTCAAAAAACAATGAAGTTTAAAATCTACTACTTTACTACCTACTTTAAATAAACAAAAAAGCCTAACATAAAATAAATAAATGCTAATATGTTTAAGCATTAAACCTTACCTAATTAGCAGTCCTATTGAGTTAGT